>NC_081411.1:634269005-634973106 GCF_030272615.1 Cryptomeria japonica | reverse complement strand
GCACGTACATGGTACTTATTACTCATAAGCATGTATGGGGTACTATTCCCATTATTCGTTACCCTATGATAACATTTTTTAGGCATAGTAGTGCGTACACACTACTTATCAGTCTAGAATGGGAAAAAATAATACCGTTGGGCTTATCAACATTTTATGGTCTAATAGCATGTATGTAGTTATTAATGTAGCGTGTATGTAGTTTATAGACATAGTTTTAGTTGCCCAAGAGCCTCAACGGCCTTAAAAGAAGTTTTTGAGGTCATTGAAGGCCCCACTGCAACTATGTCTGCACTTCTATCACTATTGTATACATAGAAGGAAGTGAATTTTTTGTTTTTGCATGATTTCAAATGATTGAATTGCTATTTTTATTAGTTTTTTATTTTTGCATGATTTCAAATGATTGAATTTTGATTGTTTAATAGTTTGATTCCTAAAAATAGTGATAAGATGCATATTTATGGTTGTTTGTTTGTTTATGAACTTTTCTTTACATATATATGTAATATGATTCTATTTAGGACAACCGATATCAACCATGGGAAAGAACAAGTGAGGAACAATGGAAAAATGAGACGCTCACAAGGAAAGACAAAGGTAGCATATGAAGAAATTGTGTGACATAAGAACAAAGGGAGAAGAAGGTATGTCATCCTCAACATGTCAATTCGATTTACCAAACAAATATAATGCACCTAATGCAATTGAAGAAGAAACATTTGATAATTTACCATTTGAACCTAATGCAATTGAAGAAGATACTGCATTGAATAATCAATTAAATGGTGAACATATTACACCTTCTCTACTTGATGAATTGAATGTACATAATGCACCGATGTTAACACCTCCTAGAATCATTCGTAGGAAAACAAAGTATCTAATTGACATTGATGAGAATATATTGAAGTCAATGCCCAATAAAATGAATGAATGAACTTGTAGGAGAATGGTTAAAAGAATATGGAAAAACTATTTAAAAACTTAAATCAAACCACAATATGTCAATTAATTGTTCAAATGATTAAAATTTGAATTTTAGATAGACAATGAAAATTCTAGGTCTAAGATCATCTAAAAGTAACAATGAAAGAACTATTGTCAGAAATTTATTGGTTCAAAATCATGTAGTAAAGATTTTAATGCTACTCGACGTGTCATTACATCAACCATAATGAGCAAGAAAATAAAAAAAGATCATTTGATAAGAAAAACAAGCAAGTCATTAAACATTAGTAGAACAACATTAAGTAAAGCATTAAAGAGGTGGGAACAAATAGAGGAACCTAACAATAATTATCTTTGGGCATTCTCGAGTAGACTACCGTGCAAAGATAAGGTTGTTGTTGATGCACTAAAAACACTTGATTCTACAGTTCAGAGTAGATTCATTTTGAGAATTTTGTATAAATCATCAACGAATTGTTCTAAATTCATTTTTTATATATATAAATGCCCATGAGCTGATTTTTACAAGTTTAGGGGCATAATTTTGTATATTTAAATGGCAATGAGCTGATTTGTACATATGTAGATGCCAAATTTTGTATATTAAAATGGTGCTGAGCTGAATCGCACATATTGTAATGCCAAATTTTGTATAAAATCCCATGAAATGATTTGTATATTAAAATAGCGATGAGTTGAATTACACATATTGTAATGCCAAATGTTGTATAAAAGCCCATGAGATGATTTGTAAAACATTTTTTTGTATAATCAAATAGCCAAGAGCTGATTTGACCATATTTAGAGGCAAATTTTTTAATAATATGTGACTATTTTGTGTGTCAATGTAATGTGTCCTTGGTCAATCATGAGAATTATTGATTCTTTTATAATCATGGAGAATTATTTGAGTCATTATTGTGTCATAGGGGTCATAGATTGAGACTAGATACAATTTGAGCAAAAATTGTCATTGTTGTCAACAAAAATTGTCAAAAAATTTGTCAAACAACTTCTACATTGCATCAATAGGGTATGACACTCGATGTTCTAGTTCTTTGGGATGCATGAAAGGGGCATGCCTATCATAAAACTACCCACCCAGACATGCTCATGACATCCGTTTGTGCACATGATGAACTAAATCAATTCTAGACAATCCTATAACTTTACATTGCATGCAACTAACGACTTTTGTAGTAGGAGAAAAAATGCTACCAATCGAAAATGGCTCCGAGTCATCAAAAATAGAGAGAGGACATTGTAGAAGAGCTTCACACAACCCCATAGGTTCAAAAGGATTGACCATATGTGTCCTGGATTGGAAGAAATAGTCCGTCAAGTTTTGACAATTTTTTGGACTCAGGGCACTTGAGAGATCGCACTAGTGCGGTATGACTCTCAACGTTCTAGTGCTTTGTAATGCATGACAGGGGCATGCCAGCGTAAAATTACCCACCTAGATGCACTCATGATGTTGGTTTGTGCACATGACGAACTGAATCAATTCTAGCCAATCTTGCAACTTTTCATTGCATGCAACTAACGGCTTTTCGAGCAGGTGAAAAAATGCTAATAATTGAAAATGGATCCAAGTCATCAAAAACTAAGATAGGCCATTATAGAGGAGCCTCATGTAACCCCACAAGATTAGATGGATCGACCATATGTGTCCTAGATTTGAAGAAACAGTCCATCAAATTTTGACATTTTTTTGGACTTAGGGCACTTGAGAGATCGCATGGGTACAGTATGACTCTCGAGGTTTTGGCACTTTGGGATGCCCAAAAGAGGCATGCATAGCATAAACCTACCCACCTAGATGCACTTGCAATGTCGGTTTGTGCACACGACAAACAAATTCAATTGTCGCCAATCTTGCAACTTTTCATTGCATGCAACTGATGGTTTTGGAGTAGGTGAAAAATGCTAATAATTCAAAATGGCTCCGAGTCATCAAAAACTAAGATAGGCCATTGTAGAGGAGCCTCACACAACCCCATGGGATCAAACTGATCAGCCATATGTGTCCTAGATTTGAAGAAATAGTCCAATAAATTTTGACAATTTTTTGGACTCAGGGCAATTGAGAGATCGCACCACTATGGTATGACTCTCGACATTCCGATGCTTTGGGATGCACAACAGGGGAATGCCTACCATAAACACACCTCGATATATAGGATTCAAGTACAAGATTAAAATTGAGTGTAAAATTTCTCATAGAATTGATAGAGAGATTGAAACAGAACATCTAAGACAAGAAATGGAAAAGCTTGCATTAGAGAAATCCAGAAACACTCAACAAGTCTTACGTCAAAATCCTCAATAGAGATTCTAGTCTAAGTTTTCATACATCATACTTACATCTATAGTCAATAATTAGCTTTCGTCTTGCATAGGACCACCCTCATATAGTAAATCTTAAATGCTCGTCACAAGGTCGCAAAAGGCAAAAGGCATAATGGACCTAAACAACGACCAGTCTGTAAACCCAACTTGGAATATGGGCGTATCAACTAGTCAACAATCAGGTTCTCAGACAATGTCTACCCTAAATAAATTGCAACACCATTTAACAAAAGAAGAAATTGAGTCAGCTAAACAAGATTCGCATATCCTTATGTCCTAGATGCACTTAAACATAGTGATAGGGACAAAAATATCTCTCATTGTTATTACAAAATGGGGTGACACTACCTGAAAATTTTGATGTCACAAATATCTTACCACTAGGAAAAATTTAAGGTCCAGATAACAATCAAACACTGCCTATAACAAAAATACGAGCAATGACCTCTAGTTTCCCTCAAAACGTACCTATCCAAACAAATGTCAACACGAATGCAAACTTCCAAACAAGTGTGTCATCTTTGGTGATCAATGTTATTATACTAGCATAGAGCATACCAATAATATCAAGTGTCTCATCACCTATTCAAACACAAGAAACAAGTGCAACCCAACCTCCCATTTCTTATTCTATAGGATCAACATATGGTCACCAAAATGCAAATCTAGGTCTAACCAATGCAACAAGTACAACTCAACCAAACTTGCATTCGCATATCACTTATTTCATGGTACCTAGTAGAATGTACAACACACATAATTATAATCATGGTACCTTCCAAGAACCTCCCAGTTATTCAACCATGAATCCTTTTGTGGGACATACACAAACACAAGGTGTGCCTTTGACCCAAACAAATATTCTGACACAACAATTACAAAATTTGCAACAACAAACGATGACCATGCAGACTGGTAATGATAAAAAGAGCTACACATTGCAGGACTTATGTCCTTATCCTTTTGATCACACATTATACATGTCACCTTTCCCACCACATTTTGAAACACCTAAATTTGATAGATATCAAGGGAACGGTGATCCTAGAGATCATATCAGAGAATTTTTTATGACATGTATAGAGGTTGCCTCAGAAGATACTTATTTAATGTGACTATTTCATAAAAGTCTGGGGGGGGCAACCTTAGAGTGATTTTCACATTTACCACCAACAATCACATCATGGGGAGAATTAGCTGAACAATTTATTGCAAAATTCTCGCATAACATTGAAACCCCGGTTACTTTGATGGACTTGTGGGCCGCTAAACAATATGAAAATGAAACATTTTCATCCTTCATACAATGATGGAGGGCTCTTTATAGGAGGTGTAAGACAATTATCCTTGAAATAGAGAAAGTAGATATGTTCATAGAAAACTTGATTTCAAAGATTAAATATCTGATATAAATGCAATGTTTAACCATGTTCAAAAAAATCATAGAAAAAGCTCTAAAATGTGAGAAGGGACTAGTGAAACAAGATCTTATTAAGTACAGCAACACCAACAACAATGAAAAATCAATTTTTTGGTCAAAAAACACAAATGTGACCAATGACGATGTTGTAGACGCCAAAAGAGTAAATAGAAAGCAATCAATTTTAACTTTGGGAACCAGTCAATCATCAAATCCACAAATGGAGGATAAACCTGTTTCAACAAATGTAAATGCTACACAAAACATGAACACAAGATACCCTAGGGTAAATGCTCCAAGAAGAAATTACACACCTCTAGGAGAACCTATTGAGTCAGTGCTCAAAAAGTTGATACAAACAAACATGATCACTTTACCATAAATAAGAGTATATGAGCTAGGTCCTTTAAAACCCACATGGTCAAATGATAATGATTTCTGTGATTATCATTGAACTAAAGGTCACAAAATAGTAAGTTGCTATAAATTGAAAAACTTGGTCCAAGATATGATAGACCAAGGGGACATTACAATCGAAATCGATAAAACCTCAGCAAACACAAATCATACAATCTTTAAGGATCCATTTGTTAAGCATGACAAAGGGAAAGCTACCACATCAAGTACTCAAGACAATACAACTAACTACACAAAGGTCTCATATGACTACACTATTCATGCAATTAGCTTAGGATCTATAGTAAATACTGATTCACAAGAAACACGTGATCAAGATGAGCAATATCTAGAGGCTCACATAGATGATAACCAAATTTGCATGCTATCAGAGGCACCAACATACGATGACAATAGAAATCTTTGTCTCAGAGACTGGGGGCACCATGAACCATCTCATTTAGGTTGGTTTGAAGATGAACTCATAGAACACATCATGGGTGTCAAACATACACATAAATACTATGAAGAGGGATTTAACATAAACCTTGATAACACAACATATGATACCAACAATTCCAGTAAGTTATATGATACAGTGGCTATGATCACCATAACTCCCAGAGATAGAGATTGTGCAGTAGTTACTTGTAGATCAAACGTAACTTTACAAGGAATACCACCAACAGTAGGGACCTATAATATTATGGAGCAACTCAAGAAAATGCCAGCATAGATATCACTTTTGAACTCCTACGTATTTCACCCACTCACAAAGCTATTCTAGACAAAGCACTTCAAGATTCGATAGTGGACAAAGATATAGATGAAAATGCCTTCCAGGCTATGGTAGGAAATTTGACACAAGGCACTCATTTTGCACTTATAAAACAAGACATTTCTAGTGATAAACTGCTTCATAATGACCCACTACATCTAGAAGCTTACATACACAAGAAAAGAGTCAGAAGGGTATTCATAGATGGAGGAGCTGGTCTCAACATTTGTACTTTAAAACTGGTTAAGGCATTAGGATATTCTGAACTTCACATTGATTCATCCAAGAGGATAAATATCAAGGCATACGATGAAGAATAATGTCCATCAAAAGGCATTGTAACATTACCTGTACAAGTGGGACCTATAACAATAGAGGTTGCTTTTCAAGTCTTGGACAAACAACTAGGATATAACATGTTATTGGGCCACCCATGGATCTACATCATGAAAGCAGTACCATCCAATATAATGGTATTGAAATCACCATAAAGGGTGATCCAAATCCTTTCCAATATTGCAATTACTTGAAAGAAAGTGTGGATAATCAGGATCCTATTAGTCAAGCAGCACCTCTCCCTACACAACTGGAGGCATTAAAAATCACAGAAACACAAAAGGATATGGCTACAACATCCTCCTTACAAATAAAAGATATGGGGTGTGGAGAGTATTCTATTGCAAATACTTCAAGTGGAAAACAATTCTCTCTATCTCCTAAGTCTTTTGGGAAACCTCAAAATGCACTACAAAGATGAGACAAAGGAAAAGAAATTGTCAGATACATACACTCATGCTCTTTCATTAGATGGGGTGACTTACAAGAAGAATACCTGAATGAAGATGTTAACCATTGGATATATAGAGAAGAATATCATATGACAATACCCAAAATACACATAGATCAATATGGCAATGAATTCAAAATGCTCTAGAGATATGGATATGATGGTACCATAGGCTTGGGGTTATAGAAGCAAGGTCAACTAGAACCTATTGTTCCTAATGATAATCTAGGGAGCCAAGGATTGGGGTATAAGCATATACCACATATCACAAAAGAAAGACATCATACCCTTGATAGACTAAATAGACCAATGAAACCATCAGATTACATACCACAAAGGGATTTATCCATGCAGGTGCTTCCTTCTTCATCTCAAACAAGTAATCAAGTGCCCACATCACCTAGCACAAGATCAGATGGGGAAGACATGAGACAACTCCTGCGAGAGCCTAGCACTGAGTCACAAAATGATGCAGTTAGGGACACAATAGTACAAGCTAAAATTGCATCAGAGGCAGGTTTACCACCACTAGATGCATCTAATCCATGGTTATTATCAATACTATTTCCATGAGAAATGACTCAAGCCCAACCTAATGAATCAGATGAAGAAAGATTGCAAAGGCTTATACCAGGCTTAAGAAGGGTATCTATTGTCCAAAAAAGACCAATCAATCTACAACATAATCAACGACATAATCAAAAAGAAATAAGTGATGATAGCTCATATGATGAAACATAAACTGAAAGTGAGATAGACTCTCATGACTATGATTTCTTATCACTCCATGATTCTAGCCCACTAGAAAGTGTAATATTAAGGTATCAAATAAAGCCTATACAAGAAGAAAATACACAGTCATTCAAACAATCAAGTCTTCATATTATCAGAGTCTACTATAGAAGGGAGTAATGATTTACCCCTGGTACATTCACATTTGATTGATTGGGGCAAGAAGGACAACCAATGCTGGATTCATTTGAAAACAAAGAAGCAATTTTTGAATTTCTCGGAGTCAGAGAGGGATTTCCACAAGGTGATCACAAAATAGGGTTTGTTGTAGACCTGGATAGAACAACATACTTTGGAGAATAAAGTGCTTTCACAATAGAAGATAAGGATCAAACTACCCCTAATGGAAAGAGCAAGTTGGGTTACCTTCCTATGGAAAGAGAAAGTTCAACATTGCTTATA
Source organism: Cryptomeria japonica (assembly GCF_030272615.1). Classification (NCBI taxonomy): domain Eukaryota; kingdom Viridiplantae; phylum Streptophyta; class Pinopsida; order Cupressales; family Cupressaceae; genus Cryptomeria; species Cryptomeria japonica. The sequence continues at coordinate 634,965,228 of NC_081411.1, read as the reverse complement.
GAGGAAATAGAAGAAGTAAACATAGCAGAAGGGGAGGTTGTACATAACATCCATCTAGAAAAACCACTAAGAAAATAAGAAAAAGACAGATTCATTCATTTTTTCAAGCAACAACCTATCAAATTTACTTGGTCCTATGCAGATATGCCATGCTTAGACTCTAAGTTAGTGTTGCATCATTTACCTCTAATACCAGGAGTTAAACCTTACAAGCAAAAATTGAGAAAAATGCATCCAAGTATTGCATTACTGGTTAAAATAGAACTAGAAAATTTGGTGGATGTAGGTTTCATTAGACCTATTGATTACGTAGAATGGATATCCAAGCTGGTACCTATTGGTCTCAAATTCTAATTCCCCTCTTATTTCCTATAAGAAAAATAATAACTCTATTTGTAAATGAGGAAATGAAGGAAAAAAGAACCTTAGAGCAACATATGACAAGGTTTCAAGAACCTTCTACACTTTTAACTTATCCAAAGTTTAGGTGGGTATACCTTTTGTGAATAATTTCACACTTTTAAATGAGATCCACAGTAAACCAGTGTCCAAAAACTAGTGGATCTTATCGCCTCAATATAAACTGAAATAATGAAGGAAATCTTATGCTCATTTTTAGTATTGAACCTCAAGAGATGTAGAAAGAAAACTACGACTAATACCAGTGCCTCATCCAGGCTACAGAGTCATCTAAATTAAGCAAGGATTTCACAATTAAACATCCCCATACGTCTCATCACTTCGGCTTCTATTTACCCCATATATGCCTAACATATATAAGAGTCCTCTCTTATTAAACTAAACAGTGTTTATAAAACTCAAAGCTTCAAACAAAATAACCTACTGACAGAGATATGTCATGCATATTTGATTCCTCTACTGAAGAGAAAAGCTAAGAAACATATCCATAAAGATTGCATTACAATCCATGTTTAGTTGAATAACCCTAGATTACTCTAATCAAACCAGTAAATTACTGAAAGCATACCAGAAGACAACACAAGTTTTAGGCTCAAAAGTTTTTGATCTGTATATTGATATTCATTTTAAAAGTCTTACAAACCTCAAAATATTCTTTGTAATAACTAGAAAAGCCTAGATATATTTCTTCAGAGTTTCTTTACAAAATTCTTGTGATCTTTTTTACTAGTCCTGGTATCCATTTATAATATTATGGATGCTTATAAGCTTCGGACATTCCTAAGAAAAGTTGTTACAAACCGCGATACTTTCCAATAAACGATTACAAGTCTTTCTCAATATCAACGACCTATTCTGTTTGTTGTTCTTTTGCAACATCTTCGACCTTCTCTGGAGCATCTTCCTTTTGTCTGACATATTTACCCTTCCACTCCTGGAACACGTCATCACTTGGCCAAACAAAGTTAACTATCTTCTATTTCATTCCTTCTAGCCTCTTCCAAGTGACCCTTAACTACCCAATTTTTGTTTCTATGACACCATTATGTGATTTCACTTTTACAATTTCTTCAACTATTTGGACAAATAAGGATGTGTCATCGGTGTTAATAATTTCATTAATCCTTTTGGAAAATTTGTAGTTCAGCTCGGCTAACCAAGTTTTCTCCTCTTTCAACTGAATGGGACCAACAAAACCCCTTGGAAATAATTCAAATTTATGATCTGAATATTCTTTTCTATATAATTGGGCTTTTCTTTTTACACCTGCCCTTTCCTCTGAATGTATATTCATCTCTTTTATGAACTCATTGGTGGACCTAAGATTGCCATTCTCCTCTGCATCTGCATGGGATGAACACATGAGCTCTAACTCCTTACCTCTAGGCATCCACTTATTAAGGATTGGTTCCAAGGTGGCTTCATCCTATCTGAATTTTATCAAAATATCCAGAATCCTCTTCATATTAATGTATATAATGGAGGCCTTGACTGAATTACCAAACTTCAAGATTGTGGCTTTCACCTTTTCTTCATATTTGTTTGCAAACAAGGCTTGAGCTTGTTTCAATTTTTCCAACTCATGTGGATAGTTTCAGCTAACTGGAAACCACAAGGCAGAGGAGAAGTGGGATATTCTATAATGGGGCTAGTAGGTGGAGGTCTTTCTAGAGAGGAAGCTATCATGAGTGTAGAGGATTCACTTGGATGGTGTTGTCCTACCAACTGACTCTGAAATCTAGTGATAATACTCTCTTTGTTGGCTATGCCTCTTTGGCCTCATTGTAAGCCTTCAAGATGGTCTCCAATTTCAATTGGAGATTAGCTTTTTCTTTTTCCTCTTTCTCTGCTACTACCACACTGAACTTTGCAATTTCCAAAACTATGCTTGCAACTTCCACTACCCCTGTATCTTGGACTCTCTTAACAATCATGCCTCCTAGGAGACTAGAATCTGATACACTTTTCCTCCTTTTGTTCTCATCCTTCTTCAGCTACCACATGACTAGAGCAACATTATCCTTGCTAAATGTCACTCCTTCCATTGGCTTTGTTTCCTTCCTCACTGCTTCAAGAACTAAAGCATCATCTATATCCCATTCAGGGAGGTTTAACACACCAGCTTTAGACACCATCTCTCTTCCTTTATCAAGGGTGATAGCCTTGAACTCTTCCATCATTTCTTGCTTTATTTCTTCTTCCACCTGAGTTGCATCTCTGAGAGGTTGGTCACTCTTCCTTTGCTCACATCTAACTTTAAATTGTTCCATGTTTTGCTTCCACATAAATTGCATGAAAGCCCCTGTTGTAAAAAAATTACTGTCAGCTATGAATTCTTCACTAGCTTGTTTAATAGTAAGGTCCAATTCTTGTCCCTTTAGCTCACCATTGGTTAAATTCATTTCAGCACTAGGTGGCTCTTCTAGCATCCATTCTTGGGTCTCCTCATAGGTGTATGCAATTTCACCAAGACTCTCTAGCTGTACCAACTGTTCAACCATCGCTTTCTCATCTCCTATGTGAATAGGGGATTGAGATGGAGAATATTGAGGTTCATCAGTTTCAAATTCCTTCGCCACTCTTTGCCTTTTAGGGGAATCTTGGATGTCAATGACATCTTCAATTGCTCTTTTCCCTCTTGAAGTGGAAGGCTCACCTGTCACTAGCATCATCATAGTGTACTTTCATTTCTTATGCATTACATAGTCACCAGGTGGGATAGCCTTAGCAAATGCAGGCTTAGATAGGACCAATTTAACCCTATCAGGATCATTTTGCATTATGGCCTCTCTTTTCTCTTTTAAGGTTTGCATGAGGTCTTCAAAATAGAGAATGAAGAATTTGACTTTCTCCTCAAAAGGATTGAAGCTAGAAAGAGGGTCATAGCTACTATCAAATTGATGAATGAAATCAAGTGCCCGTTTATATGCAACCCACTTCTCCTTCCTTGGTACCTGCTCATCTATGTTGAATTCATTCCTAATTAAATCTTCACAAAATTGAAATTGATGAGGCCTACCTTTACACACTGCCCTCTTTCTAAACATGCCATTGAAGAAATCCTCAGGGTCGACACATCTTGAAACTGTAGTTGACAACCTATATGGCTTAAAGAATTCTTCAAAATATTTCTGACCACCTTTGGTGATTACAAAATGATGGATCATGGTAATAGTCAGGAAAATAGTCCCTTTACCCCTATTGGTCAGCTTTGCCTCTTGTACTCCTCCAATTTGTCTCAAAACTTTTGCAATCCCTATCTTCAATGGGACCTGATAGGGCAGTAAATTGGAAGTACCTCTGAAACTATACACTCTAAAAATAGTAGAAACAAGGTATAAATACATATCCCCCCAATTGTGAACAATCTTAATGCCCTCTGCAAACTCTTTAGGCCCGAGGAATTCCAAAAGAGCCTTAGGAATCCTAGGGTTTTCTGCGCATAAAAGAATTCTAATCTTGGATGCAAAGCATCTATCAAACTTTAGAAAACTAGCATCCTCTCTATCCCATGATAAAATAGTGCTCTAAAGTTGGACAAGCATCTCTTCCTTATCCTTTACCTTAAGCAAGTCCATTTCCTTTGCAAAATAGTCAGCACCTTTGAACAAAAACATGTGCATTAGCAAGGAGTACCATCCAAATGGCCTATCCACCTTATCATTTTTTATCCCTACTAGCCCTGCATGAATTGCACTAGTAAGGGATGGTGCATAATCAAATGTTATGGCCAAAGAGGGGTTCGAAATTTGTGCAATCATTAGCATGTAATGGGTTGGTATATTTCTCTTAGCATCTTCTCCAAAGATTTGACATAATGCCCAACACATACCTTTAGCTCTCAAAGTAAAGAAATTGAGGGAGAATGGATCCATTGTGTTGGGGCCTACAACTATTAACCCTCATATCTTAACAAAAAATTCTTTCAATGGGCCACTCCTAAGATGATCCCTTTGTGCATTGCAGATCTAGGCTAATGACTCAAAGTCAATAGGCTCTAACAAATTGGAAGCCTCACTGAGTTTAAACACATTTCAGAACTCAACATCTTGTATTTCAATGAAGGTTGATCCTTTCACACTCTTGATACATCTTTCTATAGGGTCATCATTTTGTGCAATCAGGGTCAACAAATCTATATCCATGAATACACTAGGGACCACAAGCTTCCCCACATCTAGTTCCCATATGCTATTCAAAGGAGCGAGGGAATGTCTCTACCCAAAACCTACTTTGAACAATCCTAAACTTGACATCCCTATTTCTAGGTCCCTTAACCAATTGCCTTTATCATACAGGCCATCCCCAATTCTCAAACAAGGGTTCTTTGGTACTAATTCTTTGGCCTTAGCCCCGACATTGGTAGACATGGTTAACTATTCTAAAAAATTATCACAAATGTTCTTGTCCTGGTAATTTACTTTTCCTATCAACTCCCTTCTTGGTGCCATTTTGGATATGCAACTATACCAATTGAAACTTTGCACAGATCTCTACTGAAACAATTCACACAGCAATAACTGAAAATAGATTAGAATTATCAAGAAAAAGCACAAAAACTTGTTATTCGCTTGAAGAAAAACCGCTCTACACCAATTGCTCTGCAACAGACTTTGATGAATTAATGCTAACAATTAAGTCGATGTGGACTTCTCATACGGCAAGTTGGCATTGAATTTAAAAAATTAACCCCGCATGCTTCAGCCATCACCTCAAAATTGAATTCACGAACTGAATTCAAAAACAAGCTCCAATGGGTCATAACTTCTCTGAGTATTCTCTTTGTTTCATTGCTTTTGCTATTTCATAGAGCCTATATCACAAGAACTTTCTTTTTGTGAAGAAACACCGCCTATTGGATTATGAGAACTTGTAGTGCCTTTATCTTCGTATGATCTCTTTGTGTTAGTGTTGGGCCTTACCTTCTTTTCACCATTTCGTGGGCCTTAACACTCATGCACTTTTCCTTCACAAAGCCACACTAGCCATTAGATCAAGATATACCTACCCAGTCTTTAACTCCAACAACAACCATCAGTTTCACTAACTAAACGTGCCTCACCTTGACGGCTAATGGTTTTTGCCATTTTGTAGAGACTAAGTTGCAGGCATCTTTGGGCCACGAAACAACGAGGACTATTGGATCGACCATGAGATGAATATCTTTTAATAGACTTCAAACCTTTCAAGTGGGCCCTTTATCTCAGAGATCACTTTCATCACCTCATCACTGGTTAACGAGTGCCATGTGGCCATCGACCATTTGCCCAAGAAATTCCATCGGGTTCCATTCTGAAACCGCCATGTGCTCTACTCCACTATTTTTTACATAACTGCTGGTTGAAATCAAGGCAGGCCCTCAACTTCCTTTTAGAGCTACGTGCACTTGACAGGTCATCCTTTACTCCATGAAACACACTATCTATCTTTCCATGTCATGCCTCTATGTGAATTTCCACCTATCTTTTGCCATTTCGCAATGGCTAACTTGTGATCATCTTGTCTTCATGAGTCAATGTGGGCTGTTAGATCTCAGGAACTTGCCTATTGTTTATCCTTTCTAAGGCCACCTCACCCAGGCCCACCACCTTTTCGCTATTTCATGAAAGGTATAACATGTGCATCTTCTAGCTGTGAATCAACACGAGCCATTGATCTTTTCAAACCAGATCACCCTTTAGCCAAGGAAAACCGCTTGTCTCATGGGTCTTGCCAAATCTTTCACTATTTCATATGACATATACAATGTGCATCTTAGGCTAGAAAATCAACACGAGCCATTGATTCATAATCAAGATGCAGCTCTTTTATCTGACAGTCAATCCACCTAGTCGGGCCCACCTATGCCTTTCGCTATTTCATGAACATTAACCTGCTAGCAACTTTTCTTAATGAAACAATGACAATCACTAGATTAACAAAGAGTTACATGATACTTACGGGGCCCGACAAACATTAGAACAAGGTGAAGTGAAGGCACATAAATTTCAAAAATTAAGGGACCACCTAGGCAAATATCTAATGGGGGGACACTTCTTATGACAGACTGACCCTTCTTTGAGTGATAAAAGTAACGCTGAATTAGAACATAAGGGTTTTTTCTCAAACACTGGAAGGGTTAAAACTCAAACCTTAAGCCCTCTTCTGACCTAAGACAATCAGAGGCAACAAGGCCATACCAAACTCAATTTTTTATGTAGACTTTTAACCAATTATGGAACAAGAATATCCATTTTTAAACAGTGATAACAGTACCTGTGACAACCCACAAGAGGAATAAGAATTTGTACAGATTTTCAAGATCTAAATAAAGCTTGTCCCAAGGATGACTTCCCGCTACCCAATATCAATATGATAGTTGACCTAACAGCTGGAAAGGAATGCTATCCTTAATGGATGGTTTCTCAGGATATAACTAGATTAAAATTGCACCAGAAGATCAACATAAAATGGCCTTTACATACCCATGGGGAACATATTGCTGGAATGTGATGCCATTTGGTCTCAAAAATGTCGGAGCAACATACCAAAGAGCTAGGACAACATTGTTTCATGACATGATCCACAATATAATGGAAGATTATGTGGATGACATATTGGCTAAATCACAAACAAGAGAAGGTCACCTCACAGTCCTTGCACATATATTTGACTGGTTGGAGAAATATAATGTTAGATTAAACCTGAAGAAGTGTGTGTTCGGTGTAATAGTAGGTAAACTGTTAGGGTTCATAGTATCAAATAGAGGAATTGAAGTAGACCCTACCAAGGTCAAGGCAGTAATTGATATGCCATCTTCGTCAATACTTAAACAACTCAGAGGGTTACAAGGAAGACTATAATCCATAAGGAGATTCATAGCACAATTGGCAGATAAGTGTCACCCATTCTAGCATTTACTCAAGAAAGGAGTTACTTTTAAATGGATGAAACAATGCCAGGAAGCTTTCCAACCTCTGAAATATTATCTTGTACACACAGCAATGTTAGTATCACCTACTTTATGAAAACCTCTATTGTTATACATATCAACATCAAACTTAGCTCTAGGAGCTCTGTTGGCACATCATGACAACAAAGGAAAAGAAAGAGCCATTTATTATATAAGTAGGACTTTGATTGGCTATGAGCTTAATTATACCCCTATAGAGAAAGCATGCTTAGCAGTAATCTTTGCATCCCAAAATCTCAGAAATTACATGCTAAGTCATAAGGTACAATTCATTGTATGCTTTGATCCACTCAAGTACGTATTAAGTAGAGAAAAATTGACCGGGTGATTGGCTATGTGGGTCATGATCTTCAGTGAGTTTGATATAGAGTACATAGATAGAAAGGCCATTAAAAGACAAATTATAGCAGATGAGTTAGCAGAGGATCCTTTACAAGATAGTCATCCATTATGCATAGACTATCCAGATGAATCAACGTTTACATTGACAACATCTTTAATGTGGAAATTATACTTTGATGGGTCATATACAAGTCATAGATCTGGAGTGGAGATTCTCTTCATTAGTTTTCGAGGGGATTCTATACCTAAATAATTTAGGATGAATTTTCCATGCACAAACAATATAGTTGACTATATGAATCTCTTCTCATAGGACTTCGTACAACAATACAGTGGAGAATACAAGAATTACAAGTCTATGTTGATTCACAATTGATTGTAAACTAGGTAAATGATGATTAGAACACAAAGGATGACAAACTCATGCCTTATAAGAAGCTAGTAGAAGATTACAAAGAGCACTTCAACAAAATCACCTTCGAACAAATCCCAAGAATACAAAACAAGGCAGTAGATGCAATGGCTACCATAGGATATCTTTTGAATATGCCTGCTAATGAAACTCAATTTGAGTTCATCATGGAGAAGTTGATGCTACTAGCTTATAAGACTCCTCCAGAAGAACATGTATGTACAATTGTGGGTCCAAAACCACCTTGGTACAATGAAATATATACATATTTACACACTCAATACATGTCACCGGATCTGTCCAGAAATTAAATGAAGATCTTTATTCATCAGACATCTAGATACACGATTATAGCTGATACTTTGTATAGAAAGGGTCTCGATGGAACTCTTCTTCGATGTCTAGATGAGAATGAAGCACACCTCGCTTTAAAGGAATTCCATGATGGAATTTGTGGGGCTCACCAAAGTGGTCTACCATTGTCAAAGAAATTATTGAGAATAGGTTATTACTGGCTAACTATGGAAAATGATGCTTACAATTATGTACAAAAGTTTAAACAATGCCAAATGCATGGAGACCTCATTCATGCACCGACACAAGATCTTCAACCCATTACATCACCATGACCATTTTCACAATGGGGATTAGATCTAGTTGGTAAAATCAACCCTACTTCTTCCAATGGTCACAAGTTTATATTAATAGCCACTGAGTACTTTTCCAAATGGGTTGAGGCAATTCCTCTTACATACACCACTCGAAAGAAGATATCAAAATTCATGCTTAACTACATTATATGTAGATATAGGGTTCCAATGTGCTTCATAACAAATAATGAACATCTATTTAAAAACCAGGAAGTGAAGGAATTGTGTGAAAAATTTCACATAGAACAAAGATTTGCCACACCATATTATCCACAAAGCAATGAACAAGCAAAGGCTACAAAGAAAACAATATTGAAAATTCTTAAGAAATTTGCCACTGATACAGGAAGGGACTAGCATATCCAATTAAATCCTGCTCTTTGGGCTTACAGAATAGGAGTACCCACACCTATAGGAGAAACACCATATTCCTTGGTCTATGGTATAGAAGAAATACTCCCCATTGAAATAGAAATACCATCTCTAAGAGTTTCCTTACAAAACATCATATCAGAGGAAGACTACAGAGTAGCAAGGTTACAAGAACTAGAAACACTTGATGAAAAAAGACAAACAACATTCAATCATCTACAAGGGTATCAAAACAGACTAAGATGGAGTTATAATAAAAGTGTCCACCAACGAAATTTAAAAGTGGGAGATCTAGTTCTTAAAGAGAATATAAGGAACCTAGCAAAATGAGAAAAACTAGGGAAATTTGAACCTAACTAGCTAGGCCCTTTCATCATAACAAGGGTTATAGGCAATGGAGCATATAATTTAGCTACCATGGAGGGAGATCCACTCTCTGACCCTATGAACAACATGCACCTTAAACGATATTATACATAAAGGCTGTGTAGTTTAGGTGTTTTTTTTCTGCATTGCATATCATATTATTCAAAACACTGCATTACATGTAGTTTCCAGATTCAAATGCATCACATTCTCAAAAGTTTCCACATTTTCATATAGAAGCATCAATAAAACAAAGAAACTATTCAAGTTTAGCATTTGTTTGTATTCAAGAGAAACAAGGGTCATTTCTTTCCTTAGATATTCAGACATGAAGTCTTTGAGGTAATAAGATCATTCATTTTCAACATTACTTTGTGGCAATGCTTTACTTATGATTGGGTAGTGACTTCACTATTTGAGACTTGTTAACCCAAAATCTATCAATTTCTATATCTCAAACATATTAAGAAGATCTCTAATTCATTCTAAGACACCTAGTTGGTCATATGACTAGTGAAAAATAAAAAATTCTACTTCAGCATCGCTATAATTGTCATACCCAAGTAGGTTTCATTACTTACAAGTCAATGAAACAAAAGAGAAAAATAAAAATAAAAAATGCTATGCCTAATATTCATCTCAAGGCAAAAGAGAAATGATATATACTGAAATATCACGTATACATAATGCGGCAAAAAGCTTGACTATGGGAACATGCAAGTAACTCCATCAAGGCTATGAACGCCTACTAGTAATGGAGCAATATTTGAGAAATTACAGTCTATAATCTCATTGGAGGTCTCAAGGCTTGCTGGCAGAGAGGCTCTATTCGGGATGCTTTTGAAGTTAGGATAATCCATGTAGCTACTCATGTAGGATGTTGAGGATCTTTAGTGAACACAAGAGCATGAATTAACTCATCTGCACACACATGGGAAAAAGAAGATCAAATTTTCAAGAACCAATGGGGAAGTTTTCTGCATCTCCCTTTGTAAATCCTATGCACTAAGTGTGTTGATTTGGGTGTTCCAAGGGGCCTTAGGGATCGATTGACCCCTTATATATGAAATGTTTTGCACCTCCATTTCAATTGGCGTATTTCAAATGCTAAAACAAACACAGTCAACCTTGTTCAAATAAGAAATACATCTTCATCATGCATATTGTATTAACATAGGTCATGTAAAAAATTTATTGTCTCCTCATGCATTCAGCAGATCATCATGTCATACATGTCTACACACTAGGGGCATAACTGAAAAAATCCAAAAAAACATATAAATTCCTTAAAAATAAATAAATAAATAAATAAAATTGTATAATGTCCTTTGAAAACATCCTAAAAAGTCAAATATGATCCTGAAAAAAATCCAAAAAAATTGAAAACCTTAAAATCCAAAAACATTGAAAAACTTAAAATCCAAAAACATTGAAAACCTTAAAATCCAAAAACAGTGAAAACCATAAAATCCAAAAACATCCATATAATGTCTTGAAAAAATCAACCAAAAACATCCATATAATGTCCTAAAAAAATCAACCAAAAACATTCATATAATGTCCTGAAAAAACCAATCAAAAACATTCAAATATCGATCTACAAAATCGAAAAATATCTAAAAAGCTCTTGGAAAAGAACTAAACATCAAAAATCAATTAATCAAAAAAACTTGCAATAAAATGTCTCGTGAGAAACAAATACCCTAGCACATATCCATCAAACACTTCACACGAAGTTAACAAAGGATACGACTATCTAGTCAAACATTTGCAATCAACTGATCAAACTTTCTTATCAATCGTATCATATCCATATCAAAGTGATCATTATCTTGTCTTAAACAGAAGAGGATACACTCAAAATCAGACAGGTCAATATTAAATGGGATCCACAACTTTTTGAGATCAGACATTATTAACCATCACATCAACCAACTGATAACGAAGGAATAAGGTCAATATAGCTGCTGAATTTTGTCCAAGTCAGTCTTTATCTTTTATCATTTGGTGACAGATTATATTCCTATGCTAATCAAGGATGTCCACAAGTGACTAGAGGAGCCATGATGGGCATTATCTTTTTCTTTGTTTACTGCTTGTCTGCTATGTGTTTGTTTCTGCAAGGAGATATCTTTACATCTTGGTTCCTTATACCCTAATGTGCTAAGCTTCATTGTTCAATAATAAGGCTCAGTGATGAATATAAATTGCACAATAAATAAATGACACAGGTTCATGATTCATTCAATTTCATTCTCATCTCATATGTTTATTGATGGCTTGTTGATTTCCCATCTTCTTTCTAAATCATATTCTTTTCTAAACATTCTTTTCTTATCATCTCTTTCTAAATCATTTTCAATCAACCATTTTCTATCATCTTCAATTGCTTCTAATTCTCATCTAATTTATTATATTTCATTCTAAGGTTCATTCTCTCATATTCTATCTTAATGTCATCTTCACATCACCTATCTCTATCTCTAATCAACCAACCATTATTCTATCTTTCATCTCACATTCTTCTTTCTTTGAGAGATCATTCATATCGTTAATGCACAAACAATCTCTCGAGGGGGCATTACACCCTAAGTATTACCAAGGCATACTAGGGTGGAATTTTACGTTTTCTTTGAAACAATGTCGTTCCGACTTTGTCTCAAAGAGGGTCAAATGTAGACACCTAAAAATGTCTCATTGGTCATGTACTAATTATTCTTCTAATTGATTAAATAATTCTCTAATTATTTAATTAAATTAATTAATCATATTCTTCTAATTTCATACTTCCTCATCATCTTACTAATTATTCTATTTTTATTCTTTCATCATTTAATCATTCAACCATTTTTAAAATATTATTTAAATATTTATTATTTAATTAATTGTGATTTAATTCCTTTAATTCAAATAAACTTTATTATTTAATTAAATTCAATTTCTAAATAATTAAATAGTTTCTTTAAATTATTTAATTAGATAATTAATTCTGATTAATTTCCCAATTTAAATAATCTTTATTATTTTCAACTCTATCTCCAATCAATTAATCATTAACCCTTTTCTGAATATTAACTAAATATTTATTATTTAATTAATTGTGATTTAATTCCTTTAAATTAAATAATCTTTATTATTTAATTAAAGTCCATTCCTACATAATTAAATAGTTTCTTTAAATTATTTAATTAGCTAATTAATTCTTCCATTTCCAAATCCCCAAATTCATCCAAGGGGTTGAGCTTAGTTGGTTAAAGCATTGAGTTCTCAATGTGGAGACCCAAGTTCAACTCACATGAGGGACACCTTTGTATAGAATTGTAAGTTGTGACTCTTGGTCTTTTGTTGGTTGTTTAAAGTGGATTTTCTAAGTTGTGACCCTTGGTCTTCCAATTGTTGTTTCTAGTTTGGTGCTTGAAAGGAGCTTGTAGTTGTAATAAGTTTTCTCGAATGACAAAAAAATGAGCTTTGTGATTCTATGATACTTAATACAAAAAAATCCCCCAATTCTAATTTCATTTAATTTCATGTTATTCTAATTTCTTCCAAATTCATGTGCATGATTTCAAAAATCAAATTAAAAATCAAAGTCAAGTTCTAAATATATTCAAATACTAAATTGAATTTAAAATAAATTCAATTATTTGAATAAATCTCATGCAAAGATTAAATTGAAAATCTAAGTTAAAGTGCAAGCACATGCTAAATTAATTAATTAAATCAATCAATCAATTAAATCATTATCTCTCCAATCTCTATTTTCATCTTCTAGTTAGTTTTTTCTAAATTAAACTTTCTTTGTCGTCTTCTTTATTTCCTCCAATCATTCTTTTTCTTCCTTCTGTTAGCTTTTTCTCAATCAGTTGACTCAATTAATCTATTCAATATATTATGTTTCACCTCTAAATGAATAGTTCAACTATCAATTTACATGTGAGTTCACCTGAGTTCTACCTTTCAATCAATCTCATCCAATAATCTATAAACTGAGCATTCAATCTCCATTTTCAACAATCATGAACTTTGAATCTTTGTGTCATTTGCAGGTTACCAGTGCAATATCTGAGAGCCATCATACCATATAGAAGAGAAGAGCAATGGAAGCTATATGCGATCTTGGAATAGGGAGTTCTATTGAATGATTTTAATTCCTGTTTGTTTGATATTGCATTATTTCATTGTCATTTTGTTAGAATTCTTTGATTAGATAGGGATTCATGATTACCCTTTGTTTTCTAATTTCTATATTTGAATAAAGATGAATTTTACTTGCATACACTTTCCTTTACTGATGAACCTCAAAAGGATCAGCCTAGAGTTGCATTACCTAATGAAATCCCAATTAAGAATAATCAGCCAATCCAAATACCAAAGCCTCCTCCGTTTTTTGTAACATTGATAATTGGTAACCATCTAGTCCACAATTGCTTGATAGACTCAAGAGCCATTAATTCAATCATGCCCATAGACCTTGCAGATAAACGGTCTAATTTATGAGCTTGTTTCTAGAGGAGTTGTACAATTAGATAGAATAGTAGTTAAGTTAGTTAGATTGGTCAAAGATCTTGGTTTGACCTTGCATGCTTGTCCTAATTTTGTAATACCTCGGGACATGTATATAGATAACTTACCTCCATACTTTTCTATTTGCCTATCTAGAGATTTCACAGCAAAATTAGGAGGATACCTTTATGCTGATTGGTCACACTTATATTTTAGAACCCGATATGGTACTAAAGTTACCATTAAGTCAGAACCCCTAGCCACTTGCCACTTAGAACCATATACCCCAAATCCTATAAATTCATATCTTACCATCAAAGACCATGAGGAGTTACCACCTATCTAGGATCCGAATACACTTGGTCAAGACATACCTGATGTGAATTTGGATGAGTGGGCAGCCCAAAATACTTCAAAAGTTCCTTTCATTAGCATGGATGAAATAGGTCTTGGTGTTTATATGATTCATGAAGAGGATTATGTTATTCCTAAGCTTGAGAAAGAGGAAATTCCACTTGAACAACAGTGAGAACAACAAAAAAAAATTAGGTTTGGTAACTCTATTTTGATGGTTCAAGAGGTAAAAATGGTTTTGGAGGTGGTCTTATGCTAGTTTCACCCAAAGATATGAAATACTACACTACTTTCAGATTTTCTTTTAGCTGTACAAACAATATAGCTGAGTATGAATCATTAGCACATGGCTTAGAATGGGCTAGGTAGAAAAAAGTTAAATGTTTACAAGTTTTTGGTAATAGTGAACTACTTGTGAACCAAGTAAGGAATATCCATGTCACCAAAAATGATGTTTTGAAGATGTACAAGCATGGAATTTGGTATTTAATTGAATATTTTGATGCATTCAATCTGTTGTCCATTCCTAGAAGTCAAAATGAAGAAGCAAATAGCCTTGCTACTTTAAAAGCTCAGTTCAATATTCCAAAACAACTAGAAAATATTGATAGACAACAATATGTTAAAGTTGCAGTAAGGCCCGTAATTCTAGATAATGCTGTTAATTGGCAAGTTTTTGACTTAGATGAGAAGATTACTAATTTCCTAATTGAAGAAGCTGAGTTCTCTGCTAGAAATCCATGTAAGTTCAATGGTGAATATGAAAATTAGTTTCGCCAATTGAAAACTAACAAGTTGCCCAAGGGTTTGGTAACCCTTAAATCTATTTTTAGTACACATGATCAGGTCAGGAAGGATAAAGGTAGAATGTTTGTGAAGGAAGAATATTATGAACCTATTGAAATATTCAAGGACAAACTATTGAAAATTGGAAAGGTATATACCCTTGAAGAAAAACTTTGTCGAGAATTTAATGTCATATTTGCATGAAGGTATGAAGATTTGAAAGAATTTGATCCTCATTTAGCTCAGCATACCATAGAGCTGGTAGATAATGCAAAACTAGTAAGGCAAAAACAAAGGCCTCTTAATCCAAAATCAGAACATCTTATAAGGACTGAGTTAAATAAGATTATTGAAGGAAACATTATATTTCCAATCAAGCACACATCCCGTGTGTCCAATCTAGTTCCCATTAGAAAAAAGAATGGTGAACTTAGATTATGTGTTGATTTAAGAGATCTAAATAGAGCATCCCTAAAAGACCATTACCCACCACCCTCAATGGAGCAAGTTTTGCAGATTGTATCAGGTTTTAGAGAGATTCTCATTACTTGATGGTTATTTAGGATATAAGCAAATTCTTGTCAAAGAAGAAGATCAGTACAAAATAGGATTTACCACCAAGTGGGTTACAATGGCTTATAATAAAATGCCTTTTGGACTGACCAATGCAGGGGCAACATTCTAATGTGCAATGGATATGGCATTTCAAGGCCTAATTAACAAGTTTGTTTTGGTTTACCTAGATGATGTAACTATTTTTTTCTAAAAAGGCTAATGAACATCTTGACTATCTCAAACAAATATTTGAGAGATATAGGGAATATGGAGTTTCATTAAATCCCAAGAAGATCATATTTGTTGTTCATGAAGGAAAGTTGTTGGGATATATTATTTCAAAGCATGGAATTTCAATAGACCCTGAGAGGATCACAACCATACTTGTATTGCAATTACCAGTAGATAAAAAGGGACTCCAAAGTTTCATAGGTAGGATTAAATTTATCAGACGGTTTATTCCTAATATTGCAGCATTAATGCAGCCACTTACAACCATGCTTAAGAAAAAACACTCCTTTTTAGTGGACTAAGGAAGGTAAGAACAGTTTTGAAGAGATTAAAGAAGCAACTGCAACAACCCCTACTCTCATTAATCCTAATTTTAAGAAAGATTTTATTCTATATGCTTTTGGGAGTGAGGATACTATTTTTGCAATGTTGTGTCAGCAAAATGATGAAGGCTTAGAATAGCCAATTACTTTCTTTAGTCAGATTTTGCATGATTATGAGACTAGATACTGATTTGTAGAAAAGCATGTGTTAGTAGTAATAAGAAGGCTTAAGCAATTGAGGCACATGCTCTCTAACAATAAGATTCAACTTATGGTTTCTAATCCTACAGTGAAAGAGTTTTTGCTTAGCAAAGACATAAATGATAGAAGGGCAGGTTGGACTACTAAGGCAATGGAATATGACATCTCTATCAAGGTAACCAAGCTAGCTAGATGCAAGGGTTTATGTGAGCAACTTGCTGGCAAAAAAAATAGTAAAGAAATGGAGCAATAAGTTGAAACAATTCTCAATAATGAAGAACAACCTACTGCCTCATCTTTACTAGTCACTTGGAATCAACAAATCGCCCATTATTTACAAACTGGTGAATGTCCGAAAGGCTTAGACAGATCAAAACAAAGCTATTTCAGGCTACAAGCCATTCCTTATTCTTTAATTGATTATGTTTTGTTCAAAAAAGATTATAATGATGTTCTATTAAGATGCATTGAGCCAGACCAGATAGAAAAAGTTCTAAAAGAATTTCATAAGGACCTGCAGGAGGTCACTTTGCAGCAAGAATGACAACTCTGAAAATTATGATAGCTGGTTATTGTTGGCTTGAAGTATTTAAGGATGCTCACTCATAGGTAAAGAAATGTGAAAAATGCTCATTGTTTGCAGGCAAATAGAGGCTGGCAACCTTGCCTTTGCAAGCAATTGAAGTAGAGAAACCTTTTGCAAAGTGAGGGCTTGATTTTATAGGACCTATTAATCCACCTTCTAGTGCAAGTCACAAATGGATTCTTACAGCAACTAATTATTTCACAAAGTGGGCAGAGGCAGTTCCTTTGAAAGAAGCTAATGAAACTTTTGTCTTGAATTTCTATCAAGACCTATTGTCTAAGTTTGGTACTCCAAAATCAATCATTTCTGATAATGATTTAGCTTTCATTGGTATTAGAGTTTTAGATTGGTTAGTTAAGCATAACATATATTTGAATACTTTGTCCAATTATTACCCTTAGGGTAATGGACAAGCATAATCAACTTACAAGAACTTGATCAACATCATTAATAAAACCATTGTTGAGAATCAAAGAACTTGGCATGAAAAGATCAAGTTAGCCCTTTGGGCTGACACAATTACACCAAAGAGATCAACAGGTAACTCTCCTTATATTTTAACTTATGGCAAGGAAGCCAAGTTACCTATTTCAGTTGAATTGCCAACTTTAAATTATGTAAAAGAGTTTGAGTTACTTGAAGAACAACCAATGCAGATTAGGCTTTTTCAACTTATGGAGTTAGAAGAAACTCACAAGGAAGCATACATAAAATTAGAAATTCACCATGCTCAGATGAAGAGAACCTTTGATAGAAAAGTTATACCACACATATTTAATCAAGGTGATCTTGTTTTCAAATGGGATGAATTAAGGAGCAGACCTGGTGGACATACCAAGTTTGATGCCATGTGGGATGGTCCATATGTTATCACAGAATGCAAATAGAATAATGCTTTGCATCTTGCTAAATTGGATGGAGAGGTTTTTTCAATCGGATTCACCTCAAACTATGCTATTGATTACTAACATCTTGCATATGTACATAGTATAATAGTCTAGATTGTACAGTGTGTAGGCTCAGTTATATGCAGAGCCTTTGTAGTTTCCTTTTCAGTTTTGTTTTGAATGCTGAGATATAGTTCTAGATTATTGAGAAAGGCAAAATTGACTCAATGCTCAATGGATATGCTAGGCTACTGGATACTACTATTTATCAAGAAAAATCCCCTCAGAGCCAAAAATGTTACCAAAATTTTGCACATGCCAAATTTGGTGCCTTAATGAATCCTTGCAATCATTCATATTGAAAAAAGGCCCAAATCATGAGCAAGAAATCAAAAGTACATCTTTTTCTAACTTGTTTGTTTCATGTGCAGATATAGGAAAAAACCATGAAGCATGTGGGTTAAAATGGGCTCCCATGAGGGTTGAGCTCAACATGCTATAGATCACAAAGACTTTATGCTCCTTTTCAAGAAAGGTGTGGCTTATCAAGCCTAATTGGGACTCCAAAAAAGTTATGCTTTTTAATTTTTCCCTATCGGCAACCTCCCCCGATCAACAAGATGTACCCCGATGGGAAAGCACAACCCAAAAATTTATAGTGGCTATTGGAATTGCAGGTTCCAAGTCATTCTGAAGACCTGATAGGAAGGTGCAAAGCGCTAAAGGTTGTATCGGCCATCGGAATGAACCATTCCATATCATCTTGATGACCCGATGGAAAAGTCATGGCATGAAAAGCAATTATCTCACATTGGTAGTTTAGATGAAGTGTATAGCATTTAAAGCTTATATCATATGTAACTAAAGTGTCAAATATTGAAAGCTTTTGACAAGAGGTGGCTCATCGCCTAGTGGACCCCGCATGCACATGCATCTAAACACATCTTGAATTTATGAACAGCTAGCCGGAAGAGACTAAAGAACAAAGAAGTTGTAAAAGATCAACAGTGATGTGGGTACATCAACGGTTGTTTCTATGTTGCAATGAAAAGGTAATCACTGGATATCTCATGCGACTTGGTGACTGATGACATGGTAGGGCAAAGAGTATAAGACCAAGGAAAGGTGGTAGACAAGTGGTGGTCCAGTGGTTGGTGACATGGCACAGATGGGTGACATCGAGTAGATCTTGGCCACGATTAGGCCTAAAAAGGTTTCATCAAAAGCTCATTTCCATCGACATCAAGCAGATCTTGGCCGCGATGTGTATCGAAAGAATTTCACCAAAGGCTCAATCTCATGGACATAATATCGATGAAACCTTAGGTTGGATGAGACTGGTAAATGGTTTGTCGAGAGAGTAGTTTGTCTGAAAGAAGAGATCTGATAAAGAAAGATGTGTGGTGACTAATGATGTGGCAAACACATGGTGCCTAGGCGGATCTCCAGAACCAATCAGAGGGTGACACATGTTGATACGCATCATAAGAGAGTAGATCAGCCAAGTTTAAAGGTCAAGGAAGTTTAGGAAAGATCAACGATAATCTAAAGGATCTAAGGGCCATTTCTATAATGTTATAGAAAGAAGCTTGCTAGTTATCATAGCGACTTGGTGACTAAGCACGTGTGGAAAATGAAAAGAAAAGGTGAGCGGCTAAGAGATTAAAGATTGAGAAGTTTGAGGGTAGATCAATGGTTGTTGCTATACCACATGATGAAGATGCTCGATAGTTATTCCCTGTGACTTGGTGACTGATGATGTGGCCATCTAGGTGGGCTAAGAGCGAATGAAGAACCAAGGCAAGTTGGGGTTAAAGATCAAACAGATTGATCACATCCAATGGTGATCATACAAACCCGACGGTGGTCGCTAAGCCATAAGGAAAAGTTGCTCCCCTAGTTATCGATGTGAATTGGTGATAAGGTGGGTCCATTCTAGATGAGGGTCCAGATGGCAGCCCAAGTGGACCCATGAACCAATCAGAGGCTGACACATGGAAAAAACTCTATAGATGAGTAGATGTCTAAGTCAACCTTGAACTTCAATGTTCAATGGTTCAATGGTTCAAAATGCTTCAAAGTTCAGTGGTTCAATGGTTCAGTGGTTCAAATATTTCAAAATCATTTTTTTTGTGGGCCCAAGATGAACAAGGAGAACTCATAAAGAGGTGAGCATGCTCAAGAGTGTTGAAAATTTTAAGTGAAGCCCAGGGGGATCCACGGACAAATCTGAATGTAGCACGTGGCAAGGGTCAAGTGACTAAGTGGGCTCATTTTTTCAAAGAGCAGCTCAGGTGGGGTTTTAAAGGTCGAGCAAGTCTAAAAAGATGCAATGGCCATCACTATACTGCAATAGAAAAATGCCTGAGCATTAATCACCGCGACATGGCAACAAGCCACTAGCAGTTCTAGCGGTTAAAGAGAAAATCCGATGGTTAATCCAGATGGTTAGGGAACATGGTTAGTGACTAAAATAGGTAAAAAGCAAGTAGTTGCTGATGGATCCAATGATGGTCGCTATACTGTGGCCTAAAGTTGCTTGATGGATATCTATCTGGATTTGGTGACAAGCAATAATTTTTCATTCATAGTAGATAGTGAGGTCGTGTTTAAATAAAGGAGCAAAGACCCCGGAGTCAATCAAAAATTTCCACATGATAGAGTACAGATAGAGATCAAAGAAGATTAGACGATCAGGATTGTTGCTCAACAAACTTGCCATTGACCTGATAGATTTGATTTCAGAGGTCGGGAGAACTGGTCATCTGCATGGTGAAAAGGTCACCAAACAAAGAGTTAAATTTCTGCATGAAAAAATTAATTTAGATACTGATCAATTGTCCAAAATGCAAGTGTTGCATACCATTGGAAATCTCACGAGATAGAGAGATCATGTTTTTCAACCATTTATACCAGAAGTTTCAGCATGAAGAGAAGTTGCCAGGGAATACATTTGATATTTTTTAATGGGATTTCTTTTAATACAGTCTTAGTTCATTTCATCATGCAGATTTCACATGGCAATAGCTATTTTTCACACTTAGACATGAAGATTT
Organism: Cryptomeria japonica; assembly: GCF_030272615.1. NCBI lineage: Eukaryota > Viridiplantae > Streptophyta > Pinopsida > Cupressales > Cupressaceae > Cryptomeria > Cryptomeria japonica. The sequence continues at coordinate 634,944,232 of NC_081411.1, read as the reverse complement.
TCAAACAAAGGGTTTTTTTTTCAGTGAAGCTTTGTTAGGTAGGACTGGTAGCTCCATATGCAGTAAAGAGATTTTCTCTTCATGCAGAATTAGTGGCAATACTTTTGAGCAATAAAGATTATTATTTTATAGTATCATGCATGAGTTTTTATGCCCTTTTTATGGGCAGATTCGCCCAAGGCTTTTCTCATGCAGTCTTTTAGGGATTTTGAAGAGGATTCATCAAAATTTCTATATATTCTCTTCCTCCTTTTTTCCCCTTGGTTCTTTCTTTTTTGCATACACATTTTTACAAAAAAGCATTGTATCTCAACACTTTTTCCTCAGTTTTCAGCATTGCAATAGAGATTATTTTTAGTTTGCAATAGAGAGTTTCAGTTTCCTTGTCAATTACTTCTTATTTTTCCATTGTCAGATGAATGATTTGACAAAGTTAAAGTGATTTAATTCTAAATCGTTTACGTTGTCTCATTTATGCTTTGCAGAAATAGGAAGATTTCATAGTAAATTTAGGTTGTGGGTTGTGTTCATTTGTTTTCTAATTCTTTGCATGTTGTGAAAAATCACTTTTCCTGCATGCAGAAGTTGGATAACTTTGAGCCTTCACATGAAATGTTTATGAATTTCATGATCTTATTTGATTTGTGAGATAATTTTTGGATCTTGTTGCAATTGGTTATAGTTTTAGGACAACAAGTAGAACTACATCATTTTGGTGTATCACCACCATTAGGATAGGTTTTTCATTACATGCAAGAATTTTCCCATTTTCCCACAAGAAGTTAGTGTAGGAGATCCATCAGAATAGGAAGCCGACCTGATCTCCAGAGATTCACCTTCACTTTGAGCAACCCACAGGATCGAAGGTATTTCCATGTTTCACATGATTGGTTGTTTTTTAACTTAGCATCACGTGTGCAATCCTTAGTGACAACATGACCAAGATTTAAAGGAGATATATAAGGTATGCAGTAAGTTTGCAAATGCTTTTCATGGACAATTTTATGACTACACCTTATAGGATGGTCTTTTATTCAAGGGGTGTCAATTATGTATCCCTAGCTGTTCAATGATGGATAATGTAGTGAAGGAGAAATATAGTGGTGTTTTAGGAGGTCACTTTGGACTAAATAAGACCGTGGACCTACTTAGGAGATTTTACTTTTGGATAAGGATGCAAACTAATATCAGAAAGTTTGTGGAGAGTTGTATTGGGCATTAAGGAGCAAAGGGGGTCTCAACCAATGAAAGGTTGTACCAACCTTTTCCTATACCAAGTGGACCATGAGACAGTTCGAGTATGGACTTTATGATGGGATTACCAAAGACAAAGACTGTTAGGATTCCCACAGATACTGAGAGGGGGGGTGAATCAGTATCTAACTGGTATATTAAATTTCTTAACTTAAAATATGTAGAACATAATCAAATTGTGTATTGATAAGCAAGAAGTAATGCAATAAATAGAGATAAAAGCAACCACATGAAAAACAAACCATAACACAAGGATTTAATGAGGAAACCCGGTGTGGGAAAAACCTCGATGGGACTTGTGACCCACAATATTCACTTATTGGCCAATAAGAGAATATTACTGCTACAAGAGGGGCCTACACATGCAGGAAGGCCAAGTGCCTAGAGATCAATACTCAAAATAGAAGCCTCACTGACTTAAAAAATAGATTATACAAATCCAGTGTCTTGTACTGCTTCAAAATAGCATCTATAATGCCAGATCTAGTACCGGTTTTTGCTCTGCTTCTTACATAAACCCTTAACCTATATTTTGCATAATAGGTCTACCTAATTACATTCCATATCTCTTCATCTACCTTCTATATCAATGTTCTACAATGAACTCTTATATAAATGAGTCATTTTACATCATGCAAAGTCGTCTTACAAATATTTTACAATAATAAACAAAATATATTACAACAAAAAATCATGTCGACCTGTGTGCTGGTATGCTTCCTTTCACTATCGGTGCCGATAGTCTGAGTGCCAGTGTAGAGTTTGTTCTTGCTGGAGCCGTTGGAATGTCTTGTTGGTGTCAGGATTGTAAGGTTTCCATCAATGACAAAACCATCAATCACCTTCAATGTCTCATTGGAGTGTGCATATGCCAACAATCTCCCCCTTTGGCATTGATGGCAACACTCATGAGAAAATTCCAAAACTGTATCCAAAACTTGTAATCTAAAAATTTGTTTCCAAAAATGTGTACCCAAAGATATATGAGCTCCCCCTAAGTAGGTAAGTCCTTTGCCAATTATTTTCTCATACTACTACTCCCAAATTGGCATCAATGACAAAGGTTGTCAAGGTGTCAATAGAGTTGTAGTTTCCCTTCTCAGCCTTGTAACTGGGTGGTTACTATATATGGTGAAAATGGATAACAATAATAACGATATTGAAAGGCTAAATGAATTCAACCACAAAACCCTAGCCTAACAACAACAAAGATCCACCATAACATATAAAGATTACCTAAGACAATGCAAATAAAATGAAATCACAAAGATTATACCATCACATGTTCAATAGGGTTTGGATCTCCATTCTTCCTATCTCCATTGATCTTGCTTGATATATTTGCTCTCAGATTTTATCTGCACAAGATCTCAACAAAGAACAAAATGTGGTTGCAAGTAGGATCGCATATGCCAAGTAGTCAATTGATCAAGTAGTTAGAATGATTGATTAGAATGATTGATTAGGGTTGATAATGAAGGAAGCATCTCCTTATATAGAAGACACTATAAATAATGGAGGGATAAGATTGAGAGGTGTAAAAGGAGGTCGGCTATGATTAGAGGGTAGGTAAAAGAAGTAATAAAATAATGAAAGGGGTAGGTAGTGTATGAATTAAGAGATGAATGACATGTGTCATGGGTAGAAAAGGTTAATGAATTAATTAAATAAATAAAGATTTATTTAACTAATAGAAGGAGTGGGATCAATTAAATAAATAAGATATCTATTTAATTTAGGAAAAGGATAATTTAAATAAAGAAATGTATTTATTTAAATGAGAAATAAGGCTAGAAGAGGATAAATGAATTAATTAAATAAATAAAGATTTATTTAATTAATAGAAGAATTAAGCTTAGATAATTAAATAAAATATTTATTTAATTAGACTGGACAATTTTGGGTGTCTACAGTTACAATCTGAAAAATGGACAATTAAGCTAGTAAGTACCACAAAACCTCCTTGTACTTTGATGCATTTATTGTTGTCATTAATGCATGCTAGGTAGAGTAATAAATGCAATTAGAATAGGGTCCAAAAAAAATGTCAAAAATGTGTAGGCATGTCTGCATTGGTGCCAGGCACATTTATGTGGTAGAAAAGAGCATTTATGTCATGAAAGCACGTTTGTGTCCAAAAATGTGAATTTGTGTCTTCTAGGTCAAATCGGCAGTTTTGTGATGAACATACACTGTCGATTGGATAAGCTATTGAGAGGATACACTCAAGAAGATCCTCTAGGGAATACTAGGATAACAAATAGGGCTAGGATTGACAATTCTGTGATAGAAAATACATTGCCAATTAGGAAACTACTCAAGAGGATTCACTCAAGCATAGGCCCTAGGATAAGATAGATCAAGGCACTTTGTGATGAATAGTGAGTACCAAGATATAGTACTTTGTGATGAACAGGGAGTACTAAAATATGAGTAGCACTTTGTCATGAACAGTGAGTGCAAATGTGAGCAGCACTTTGTGATGAACAGGGAGTGCCAAACACGTAGCACTTTGTGATGAACAAGGAGTACCACTAGGATTAAGATGATTAATTTGTGTGATTGCAGGAGTATTTGCCTATGCTGGAGTCATGGGAGAGATTCCCATCGACTCAGAGGTTGCGACCTGAGTTGACATTTGAGGATTGAACTGCGATTGAGGCTATGGGTCTAAGACATATTCTGTATGTGCCTGAGTTTCGGGCAAACATGGGATTGCTGACTGCACTAGCGGAGAGGTGGCACTTTGAGACTTGCACTTTTCATTTGTCGATGGGGGAGATGATAGGATGATAGTCACCTTAGAGGATGTATACAGGATTCTGCGGATACCGATCGATGGGGAGCTGATTCCGTATGATCAAGATGGAGACAGGGATGACCTTAGACGAGTGTTTCAGGATCCAGGACTAGAGATGAGGGCTGGACACGTGGCATGGGACACGATGACATAGATAGGATTAGCACTACCAGTAGTATTGGCAGGAGTGATCAGTGGGCTCCTCTGTCTGGATAGGGCGACACGAGGGGTGGCTATAGGATCGGGGAGGAGGAGAACGAGACAACTAGGCTTAGGAGATAGAGGGGATAGGAGAGATGATCATGGGGTGGGTCCTTCCACGGCTCAAAATCCATCGAGGCTAGCTGGTTCCGAGGGAGGGAGTTCATCGTAGCCATAGAGGGCTCCCTATGTATCAATTTTGTACCATTTTGTATGATGATGTAGACACCTTCGAGTAATTGTAGCCATATGATTTTGACATCATTGTATCATGACACTTTGTATATATATGAGATGATTCATCTTTGCAGCAGCTATATGCATGTGTACCTATGTGATGAGATGTTTCATGATGTATGTTTCTATGTGATTCTTATGATATGGATGCAAATATGTACATGATGAAATGCAATATTTTTGTTCTTTTATATTTTATATGTGTATGCATGATGCAAATGTGAATGTATGAAATACAAATGAATATGATAATGCAAATGACTATTTACATGATGAGAATATAAAATGTTCTAACATATGTTGTGTGCAGGATGTGATGCAATTGTGATAACTATATGTATGTATGAAATGCTTATATGTGGTAATGCAGGTGCAACTACATGAAATGCAAATGTTTTTGGTGTGTCATTATACTCAGTTATGTGATAGCGGGCTACGCGGACTCAAGAAGGATGATCGAAGTCAATCAAGAAAGGGGGATGAAAGATAGAAGATATGAAAGTGAAAGAGATTCTTGTGTGTTATCATCATTGAGATTTATTATGGCAAGTAGGCTATGACAATCGAGGCATATGTTCGACCTAGAAAGTCATTGTACCTATTTGCATGGAGATAAGATAGTCACAAACAAGGAATTCCCCAGTTCACACTAGACTCACAGTGTCCTCATATCCTTGGACAAGTCATAGCATTACTAAGAAACAATCCACATATAACAAAAGAAAAATAGGTGACAATACCCCATCCTCGCCTTTCAAGTCAAAGACATCCTAGAGATAGTATCCCTAGTCAGAGACATCCCAAAAAAGCTAAAAGACATGTCACCAAAATATAAAATCAAAAGAAAACCAAGACTCGACACCAACATCTATTGTAGTCCTCAAATTTAGTGTCTCTTGTCACTTGTATAAGTCTTATTTGATTTTGGTCACAATGTTTACTTTCACAGAAATGATAGATAGCACTGAACCATAATGTTGTCTGAGTCTATTGACAGATTTGATTTTATTGAAGCCCATTGTTGCTGCTATGTCTCATTTGAAACTGACTGAATCCATGAAACTGATACTTTATTGCGGAGAAGATGAAACTTTATTGTAGATCTATGATGCAAATGTTGCTTTATTGCGGATTGTGCATGGATAGACTGAAGAAAATTGGAAGAAACTGTACTCCTCAGAACGTGTGATGTTCTTAGTCCCACACCCATCACTAGACGTAGGATTTCCCTTAGCCACAGATAGGATCTAATTTATTATGGATGGAAAGGGAGTGAAAAGGGAGGTTTATTATGAATGGCTAACCAATCTTGGGTAGATCAATAACAAGCCATGATGGGAATGGGTAAGTTTATTATGGATGAATTGGTCGTGAGTGTGTGCAAAGTGAAATGATGAAAGTGAATCCTGAAGGAGGGAGGAGCAATGTCTCTACACATGGTGCTGGTGACCCAGTTTTCACAATGGTACTTGCCCAGGGTGCCACCGAAGTGGTTTTCACTGTTGGACGAAATTATTTCTCTTTACTTTTTTGATTTTTCAATGTTTTTTGTGTCACAAGGCACCTGTTTGCTAGGTTTTCACCAAGTAACGATTTTTTTTGTTTTATAATTTTTTTTTGTATTTTTGAATTTTTTTGATTTTTTTGTACTTTTGAATTTTTTGATTTTTTTGTATTTTTGAAATTTTTGATTTTTTTGTATTTTTGAATTAGGATATTCCAAAGAGCTATGTGTAGAACCTACGAAGGTGCATGCTATTGATAGGATCCTCCAAAGGTTCACCTTCTATAGTTGAGAGCTGATATGCCCCAGATCCATATGTTGTTGTAATGATGTAAGGACCAAGCCAATTTGGTTCAAACTTGCCCTTCTTCTCTCTGACTTGCTGATTTTTGGGGTTTTTTCTGAGAACCAAGTCACCTACCTCAAATGTGCGAGGCTTGAATTTATGATTGTAACTGCAACATTCCTTAACTAAATGATGTGTATCTTGAGTGACTGTCTTCCTTGATAAAGGAACTGAGATAGAATTACTAGTGTGTGGACTACACAGGCCCATATGTGTGTCACCTGAAGAAGTTTGGGCATCCCTGATAACAAAGTCCTACGAGGAAGCTCCATTAAAGGTCCATGATGTATTTCTAGAAGGGGATGGATGTGTGGAACAAGTGGAAGAGTTATGAAGGCTTATGATTGCGAAAAGAAGTGAAAGTAGGATAGCATGATGGAGACTTAGGATCAACAAGTATGCTTTTTGACTTAAAATTTTAGAGCTTTTGCCAATAGTTATTTTGATATTAGGGGAGATCAACTCTTGTTCTTTTTGCTTCATAGGATTTTTATCCTTGACTTTGATTTTTGCAGAGTCCACTAGCTTTTGATTTTGATTTGAACTAAAGGACTTTTCTTTAGTTTTGACATTTAGATTTTTCTTTTCAAAGCTTGATTTTTGATCCCCAATTAGTAAGGGCTTTTGTAATTCTTGTTGATCCAAGTCTGGAAGTGTAGTGGAAATAGAATGAGGGGATGAAATGATAAAGCTATGTGAGTTCTCAAGAGGGTTGGTGATACGCTCAATAGATTCCTTTTTGGAACCATTCTTAGGACTATTGATATCAAGAGATTCTTGCACCCCTAGAGGAGATTTGCATTCAGACTTAGTAGCCACAACACTAGGTGGTTCACACCCAATTCCTTGGCATTGTAAATTTTTTGTAGGTTGTTCTTGTCGACTGAATACCTTAGTAGATAATGGGAGTTGATCAACATGGAATATATACTCACCACATCCCATGTCTTTAAACTTGAACTTTTCTTTGATCTCTGCTTGTTTTGATGTAGAAGCTTTTAATGATCTTGGATCCACATATTCTAAAGATGGAACAACTTCTTGATTGACTGGGATTGTTATTTTTGATATAGGTCACAGATTGTGGCAATATATGAATGGGTCTAGGTCAGCTTTGATGGTCACTTCAACTCCATTGTGTGGAAACTTGATACATTGATGATATGTAGATGGGACTATGCTCATCTCATGAATCCATGGACGTCCTAGCAATATGTTGTATGTGAGATCAAGGTCTAGGACTTGACAAACCACATCCTTTGTAACTGGCCCAACTCTGAGAGGTAAAATGAATGTACCCTTGGATGAACGCTCTTCATCATCATATGCTTTGATAGTAATTTTGTTTGTAGAATTCACAGCTTTGTCGGAATATCCCAATTGTTTAATAGTGCTCAATGTACAAATGTTTAGACCTGCTCCTCCATCTATCAGGATGCGTTTGATTCTATGTTTGTGTATGAAGGCTTCAATGTGTAATGGTGCATTATGTGGCTGACTTACGGAGGCATCATCGACTTTTGTGAATGTAAGGGAGTGTGGAATGGAAAGGTATCCCACCATGGCTTGAATCTGGTCCACGTTTGGATCAATAGGAATGGCAGTTTCTCTCAAGATTTTGTCAAGAATGGATTTATGTGTGGGGGATATGCGTAAGAGTTAAAGTATGGAGATGAGTGTGGGTGTCTTCCCTAATTATTCTATAAGTTCATACTCAGGTTTGGTTGATGAGGAAGCGGTGTTCTTGGTTGGAGCACCTTGCAAAGTGATTTTACCTCGACGGGTTGTAACATGACATTCAGAGGTAGGTTCGGAAGAAGATCCAACGCTTTTTAAGACAATCTTGGGTCTCTAGGTAGAATTCTTAGGGTTTTTGTCCTTGATGAAAATGGTAGAGACATAATTTTCCATCGAGATGTGATTGATAGTTGAATCATAGTTGTAGGATGCTTTGGTATAGTTGGTTTGATTATCTGTGACTTTAGCTTTTCCCTTGTCATGCTTTGGGAATGGTTTCGTAAATATCTCATGTTCTTGATTGGAGGAATGTCCTTCAATCTCAATGTCACCTCTATCAATGAGATCTTGTATGATGTTCTTCAGTCGATGGCAATTTCTTGTCTTATGACCCTTTCTCTTATGAAATTCACAATATTCATCATCATTCCACCAATTTGGTTTAACCTTTGGTTCATATGGAGGAAAATCTAGAATAGTGATTACCTTGTTTGCCACTAGCTTTTTGAAAACTGACTCAAGTGGTTCTCCCAATGGAGTGTACTTCCTTTGTGATTTAGAAGTTGTTTGAGTATTCAACTAATTTGATCCAGAAAAAATGAATTTGGGTTGCACTGTATTGGCATCAACAACACCATCATTGACTGTGTTCTTATTTTTATTCCAAATTTTTGGCTTGTCTTTTCCTTTAAAGTCATCTTTGTTTTCCTTGAATATCTTAATGACTCCTTGTTCAATTAGGACCTTCTCTATTGCTAAGCCTTTTCCAATGACATCCTTGAAGGTGGACAAACAAGCTTTCCTTAAGTCATAACCAATCTCTTTGCTAACATTTTGGGTGAACATTTCTACCATTTGTTTTTGTGGAATTTCACAAGAGCATCTGCTGGCTAGATTTCTCCATCTTTGTAAAAATGATGAAAAAGATTCTCCATCCCTTTGCTTGGTGTTGCACAAAGTAGTAAGTGATATGTCTGTCTCTATGTTGTAGGAGAAATGTTGGATAAATGCCTCTGCTAAGTCACCCCATGACTTAATTCTAGGTGGGAGTTGAGAGAACCATTCCATAGCTTGATCTCCTAAGCTTTGTGGGAATAATCTCATCAAATATGTCTCTTCTACTGCTACCTCAATGCAAGCTGTGAAAAATTGTCTTATGTATGCCTTAGGATCCCCTTTTCCTCTATACTTATCAAACTTAGGCATCACAAAGTGTGTAGGAAATGGAGGCATTGGAATGCTCTTGTCAAAGGACATATGTCTCTCATTGTGTATGTTGGATTTGGTGTATTTATGTCCTCCATTTTCTTTTGTAAGTCCTTGATTTGTTGCTCCAAATTGTTCTTAGGTGGAGATCGACTTCTTGGACCATACCCCATGCTTGAGGCACCAATTGGAGGAGGAGCATGTTGCATATATGGATGATATTGATCATACACATGTTCATATGGAGGAGGTCTATAATGATGTTGCGTATATGGACCACTTGGTATAGAGTCATGGTGAGGAATGGAATATCTTCTTTGTCCATGTATATCATACTCTATAAGCATGTCATGAGTTTGTTCTAGTGTGTTTCCCCCAAATTTGTCGCGGGGTTTCCTTGTGTCCAAATTTTGAGCATGCCTTTGAATATCCAATTGCTTTGGTGGTTGGTCCTTAGCTTTGGTATGTGATTGAGTATATTTTTCTACATAAGACTTCCATAATGGTCTATGAAGGTGAGTATCATATGCTTGACCATGTGTGTATGGGACCTCTAGTTTTTAAAACAAAGATGATGATGATTCAGGCACAAGATGTAGTCCTCTATTGCCTCCACTATTAGGCCTTCTTTGATCCATGTTGGAGTGAGGTTGTTGCAAAGGTTGATTTTCCATTATTTGAGACATGTCAAAATCATGAGGTATCTTGGCTCCACTTTGTGCCATCATTTGTAAGAAGTATTTTCTATCCCTCCTCATTATTTCCTCAACCAATCGATTGAAATAGGGATCCATAATGGATTCTTCCACATCTGCTGAATGTACTGAAAAGTTGTTCATATCATCATTGTGTGTATGATTGTTGTTTGTAGTGTCCATGTTCTCAACATTTGGAATATTTCTATAGGCATCCATGTCAGGTAATGTAGTATGATCAGAATTGAAAAAGATATCATTGTCATACTCATAAGAACTCATGTTTGTGGACTCTTGAGCCTCTTTAGTTTCTCTCCTAGATTTTTGAAGACGGGTTTCAACCATGAACTATGTATTGACCGAGATGTGTGAGACTAGATGAAAATGGAAAAAGTATGGAAGACCAAGGGTTGGATGGAATGTAATTGAATCTGAGGTTTGCTTGCAATGTCCAAAGTGTAAGACCAAGTATGTATGTAGTAGAGTAGGTGTGACTTCCAAAGAGAGGATAGTTTCTCTTGATGAGGTAAGTTGACCTTGACTCTAAGTAAGACCAAATGAGACCCAAAGATGATAGACCTTGATGAGGGACCACTTAGCAAAATGTTGTTGTATGTAGTGTGTTGACAAAGTATGATGAGGACAAGCAAGTGACCTTTTGACTCAAGTTTAGACAAATGTAAATTTAATGCAAGATGTAAAGCAATGATGGACTTTGTGAGACCCAAAGACAAGTTGAATGCTAGATGAAAACTTGGAGAAACAACCTAGGAAGCTCAAGAATTCTGAAACTGATTGCTCTTGTTTGCTGGACTGTAAAAATTTTCCAATTTGTGAAGTTGTTGGTTGTGACCAAATCTGAATGTTTGACTATTTTTCATGACAAGAGGACACAATGTTGATGAGGACTCAATGTTTGCAAGTGTTTAGACTGACAATGACTCCAAGAAAAGTGTGTTGTTTGATATAAAATTGTTTTGCATACACTTGAAGACACAAAAGACACAATGTTTTGAATGTTTAAAATAAGTCAAGCACAATTCTTATGGTTGGCCAAGACAATAGTTGTTGATCCCACATGAGGTTTTACCCCCGAGGCTACGCTATTCAGAGCGGATACTTAGATGCTTGACCTCATTGGCTCCACCCTCGGCACTCACTTCTCGGGTCAGCCAAGCATCAGTCCCCATGAAAACTCCTCGTGGTGAACTTTGTATCTCTACTAAGAACCGTATGTGTGTGGGCCGCTACCAGAGGTCTGACCTCCTGCCTCAACAACTAGAAGGATTTGGGCTTCTAAAACAAAAAGGTGCTAGTAAGGGCATCTGCTCGTGTGGCCATACATGCGGCACTTTCAGCTTTGTAAATACAGAAGGCTCCCAGTCGGTAGGGGTTACACCCTCCAACTGATCAAATAAATTTGATCAAACGGGTTTATGGGGAAACATAGTGTCAGTATGAACTAATCAGCACATGTTATCCATAGTTTTCACCATGAATACAATTGTTTATAGTGGTTTGGAAGAGGTGGGTTTCCCTTGCTACCACTTGAGTCATTCTCTTCTCACTAGTAGTCCTAATGACCACACGGGAAGACAGGCCCTCTAAAGATTAAACAAAAAGAGCCTATTGCTCAAGACACAAAAGACAATGATTCAATTTTAGTGCACCAATTGAAGTGTTTGCTAGTTTATGAAAACAAGGCACACAATAAAAATCCAAAAAACCTTACCAAGGACCTGCAACAAAGATTTATTAGTAGTTTGGATTGTTTGAAATAATCACCCCTTCCTACAAGCACACAAGTTAGGTAAATTTTAGATCCAAAAGACTTTGTGAAACAGGGGCCTTCAACAATGCGTTTTGTTGACCAATTCAAAGATCTGATTTATCATAAAAAAAAAACACTTGTAAAATTTCAAGAGATTTCCAGAAATGTAAGAAAATGCAAAAAAATTGCTAATTTGCTCCAAAAATTAATTTTTTATGGAAAATCATAAAAAATTCATATAAAATGCAAAATCAATCCAAAAAATCTGAAATTTTTACTAGAGAGTCCTGATGGTCTTCCAAACTTGCACAAAAAAATTTCTGCAACAAATCCAAGCAGTTTGTGAGATATGAGTAAAATAATGCAAAACCCTAATTTTCAAAGATCTAATTTTTGAGGAATTATTTTGCATCAAATTTAAAATCACAAAGAATATATCCTATGTACAATTCTAATATATTTCCAAAAATGTAAGAAAATCTAAAAAATTCGCTAATTTGCTCTCAAAATTAATTTTTTATGAAAATTTATAAAAAATACATATAAATTGACAAAATGATCCAAAAAATTTGAAATTTTTAGTGAATCCTTCTAATACGTTTCCTTCCCTACACAAAAAATTTTATGTCAAAACTCAAAGCCATTTGTGAGATTTGATCAAAATAAGGAAAAACCTTAATTTTTAAAGATCCAATTTTTAGGGAAATATTTTGTGTCAAAATTAAAATCACAAACAACAAATCCTATGTATAATTATGAGAGATTTCCAAAAATGTAAGAAAATCCAAAAAATTCTTTCATTTACTCTCAAAATTATTTTTTTATGAAAAATTATAAAAAATTAATAGAAACTAAAAATATGTGCCAAAAATTCTACATTTTGGATTGAGAGCTCCTGATACTTTCTTCAACTTGCAAAAAAAATTTGTGTAAAATTTCCTAGCCGTTTTTGAGATATGATCGAATCTCTCCAAGATCTTGATTTTGTGTCCAAAACCCTAGCTGCACAAGATTATTCTCCAAATTGTTTTACAAAACAAGAATATAGGGTTAGAAAAATCTGCGAAAAAAACATAGATCTAACAAAAATCCATGTCCCATGGGGTGTGCCAAAATGTAAATGGTGAAAATGGATAACAATAATAATGATATTGAAAGGCTAAATGAATTCAACCACAAAACCCTAGCCTAACAACAACAAAGATCCACCATAACATATGAAGATTACCTAAGACAATGAAAATCAAATGAAATCACAAAGATTATACCATCACATGTCCAATAGGGTTTGGATCTCCATTCTTCCTATCTCCATTGATCTTGCTTGATATATTTGCTCTTAGATTTTATACGCACAAGAGCTCAACAAAGAACAGAATGCGGTTGCAAGTAGGATCGCATATGCCAAGTAGTCAATTGATCAAGTAGTTAGAATGATTGATTAGGGTTGATAATGAAAGAAGCATCTCCTTATATAGAAGACACTATAAGAAATGGAGGGATAAGATTGAGAGGTGTAAAAGGAGGTCAGCTATAATTAGAGGGTAGGTAAAAGAAATAATAAAATAATGAAAGGGGTAGGTAGTGTATGAATTAAGAGATGAATGACATGTGTCATGGGTAGAAAAGGTTAATGAATTAATTAAATAAATAAAGATTTATTTAATTAATAGAAGGAGTGGGATCAATTAAATAAATAAGATATCTATTTAATTTAGGAAAAGGATAATTTAAATAAATAAATGTATTTATTTAAATGAGAAATAAGGCTAGAAGAGGATAAATGAATTAATTAAATAAATAAAGATTTATTTAATTAATAGAAGAATTAAGCTTAGATAATTAAATAAAATATTTATTTAATTAGACTGGACAATTTTGGGTGTCTACAGTTACAATCTGAAAAATGTCTGCCAAAACCAAATTTATACTTTCCATAAACTTCTTACTATCTTTTATTGCTGCCTCAGTTCTTTGCACTGTACCGGTGAGGTGCTGCATATGCTCTGTCGGTGTTTTCTATCCCTGTATTATTGTCTCAGATATTTCCTTTCTCAAGGATGCTACATAGTCCAATCTTGGACTTATTCTTAGTCTCAGATCTTTAGCCTTCTTTATTATTCTCTCCTTTTCTCTTTCTAACTTAAGTAATTCTCCTCAAAACTTGTTATCTTTTGTTCAAAAACTGATAATGCATCAGGTGAGTTAACAAAACTATTAGCAAGCTTATTGATTTCATCCTGTATCTTGCTCATTTTCTTATTTATGTCAACTGTTAGGAAGTTTGTCTTTTAAATATCTCTATATATAGTTTTTAATTCCTTTAATGAGTTGTATAGTTTTGGTAGAAGTGTGTCAAATTCTCTTGTACACTTCTTTATTTGATCATTAAAGAATTTTTGTTTTTCAATTTCCAATTTCTCTTTCAATGCCTCTTCCTTTATTTGCTCAACTGTCACTGTACTGTCAGTAATGTACTTAGACAAAGTATCAAGTTGGCTCAAGGAATCCTTATTATCTACATTGCAGTTAGGAGCTATCATTTTCAAAACTGGGATTGTGGCATCTATAGCTTTATAGGATTGCGAACTACAATCTGTTATTTTCTTTAAAGAATCCAAAAGAACTTCAGTTACATTTGTTGATTTGTAACCTGCTAAGGAGGAACCAATATTTAGAATTTTGTCAGTGGATGAAGTAACCATGCTTGTAGTGACCTCTAGTAGGTCAGTCTGTGTTTCCATTTCTTTAAGCAAGGGTTATTGTTTCTCTCCTGTTGCCGGTGGCATTGTTTCCACATGAACTTGTTCCTATTCCGAAGCTTATTGCTCTACTTGACTCTCTGTTTGTTGATTTGTCTTTGTCTGTTGCCTTGTGTTGTCAGTTTGATCATTTACCACTGGCTCACTAGCCATGCCAGTCTTACTAGTTGAGTCTTTATCTACCACAATGTTGGCTATTTGAGTATCAACATTAACTGTGTATAGTACCTCAGGATTAGGATTTGTATCCTTTATACCCATACTCTCATCTGCCAGTTGATCTTCATTTTTCGTTACCAATGGAGTAATTAGAGGTGGTGGGGATGAGTTATCTCTTATTTTGATACTAGGTGGTCCACCAACCTTTCCTTTCCCCTTATCTTTGTCCTTTTGATAGACTTTGATAGGCTTGGGGTTCCTGTACTCTTCCTGCTTTTCTTTTTCCACAAGGAATATATCCCATGCATTTTCAGTATCTATTGTTACCTCATTTACTCTTCCTGCCATGGGTGCAATATGCCGGTGTGCAGTAGAGAATATTGACCGGTTGGCTTCTACAATTAAATCATCAATCTCCTTTGGCGAGTTTACTAGGTAAACAACAAGTAATTTTTCAATTTTAATTTTCTTATCAAGCATTACAACATCTTGTCTTCTTCCTTCCAATCTTTTGAACAATTCATCTGGTAGTTCATCTACCACTTGTATTAAAAACTTCTTGTAGATGTCCAGGTGTAAAATGACACTGGTTTCAACTTGCTCTTTCTCATCTGTTGATAGTGTATCATATAATTTTTCTATATTCTTGTGTTTTCCTTCCTCTGTGATTTCATTCAGTAATTCATCAAGTGGGGTAATGTTTTGTTGAGTCCTTTTCCTTTTAGGTGTTATCTTTTTCTTTGGGGTTGACTTCTTTACCGGTGACCTCACTGTCTTTTGTTTTTGTCTAGTTCTTCTAGGCGAGGGTGTGGATGCTGGTGAAGGATCCCTTTTCCTTATCATTCTTTTGAATGTTGCTGGCATGTCATTCTCTGAAGAAGTTGCTACCGGTGATAGGTGAGTTTAGGGCTGTAATGTTACTAACTCATCCTCAGTGATGCCGGTTTGTTTCAATACATCTTCCTTGATGGCTTTTGCCTGTCGTGTGCCTTTCCTCACAATTGCTTTAACTTTCTTTACCTTCTTCTTGGATTGAATTTGGATTTCAATCATCTTTGCACTACCAAATACCTCTTCCTTGGGCTCCTTAGGTGCTTCTAGAAGGGCTTTTGCATAAGTCTCAATGATATGATCATCAGTCTCATAGCCCATCTCAGTTACCCAAATTGTTCTTGGGATCACTGCTTCCATCCAGATCTCATCCTTTTTAATTACAAAACATATATCATCCTTTTATTTGTCAACAAGTTTCTGTGACAGTCTAATTCTCTTGTTCATTCTGGCCTTAAGTGCTTGAAAATACTCATTGATGTTCTTCACTTTATCCTCACCCATATTGTTGAATAGGTCTAATAGCTATTTTTCTACTAGTATATCGAATTCGTGGCTCTTGTTGCCTATATCGGGAACTTGTTTGGTTGTGTGTAGCATTAAGCATACAAGTAAGCTACCAAATCTAAAAGTCCCTTTCTTATCCTTCTTGATTTTACCTAAATTATCAATTAACTCATCTTTCAGCGATTCACATACATCAGTTTTCACATTGTCTTTAACCATGTCATAAGTACTCTTAATGCATAAACTTGAAACTGAGTTAAGTCAGTTTGCATGGGTTGCTTTGTAACCTAGAATCATTCTAACAAATATCACATTTGTATCGGTCACATCATTAACCCTCAGAGACCTTCTGTCAAATGTTGCATTGGTTAAGTTTGTTACTAGGTCATTTGAGACCTTCTTGGTTTTGTTTGGTCTGCTACTGATGGAAGGTAACCTTGTTATAGCTTTCACTACTTCCTTGGTAATTTTGTGAATTGATTCTAACTAGAAGAATTCACCATGTACTCTACTCAACACTATCCTAATGACTTCCTTAGGGAAGTTTGGAATGCTAAGGATCTCAGTGAATCCTAGGGTTTCAACAATTTTATGTTCAGTCTTCACATTTCCGTAATTATTGCATATAACAGTTTTGAACATGTTTTTGACTTCTTCATCTCCTAGTTCATCTATGTGGCAATGGATGTACATTCTGGGATCTTCTGCAAAAACAACTCCTTTGGGAATTTGGGAGATTGTACCAACATTGTCATCCTTTTTAGCTACTTTGGGAACTAACTGGAATATGGGCCTAGGGCGTTTGATAACCTCGACTACAACAGGGTTAGCTATGAATTCAGGTGCAGAGGAGGATGCCATGATAATAAATACCTTTTTCTACTTTAGGAAGGATTGATTGCTGAAGTGCTTTGCCTCTTTGCTTGAAATGCCTTAGCTCTGGAGATTTCGTGCTCTTCGAGTGTTTGAATTTATGGTGAAATGAAATGGAGCCAAAACCACTGATTTATAATGTCAATTTTGCCAACTACCATAATTAATGCATGTTGGTGAAGTAACCACTTAACCTTATTTTCTGGTATAAAAATGATTTCTAATTTTTACCATTAATCAAGGGAATAATAGCATATGTCTCATTTGATTTCCAAACCCTCAAGAAACTTTCTTCAATTTCAAAGCCAATTCCACAAGTGTCACCTTTAGGTTTCTATTTCTTCAGTAAGTCACCGAGTTCTTCTGAGATTTTCTTGAATTTTTCTTTGTGTTGATTTGCAATATCCAGTTCTCTTTCTAAGATCTCTTTCTATCTCATCAGTTCATTGGAGTCATTCTGTGTATGCATCAGATCTGTCTTCAACAAATCATTCTCATAGCTAAGTCTAGTTTTCTCATTTGTTGCATCACTTAGTCTTCTGGTCAGATCTTCTTCATTCTTCTTTCTATCTTCAATTTCTTTGCAAAATATCATAGTCATATCCTGCATCTCATTCCTTGTTGTCATGTTCTCTTGTTTTAGCTTGCATATCTAATCATTAAGAGTTTCTTTTTCATCATCCTCAATTTGCATCTTTTCACAAAGCTCTTCTCTTGTTTCTTTCAATGTTAAGATTTTCTTGAAGTGCTTGGATAATTTCCTGAGCTGCCTTTAGATCATCTTCAAGTTTGATATTTTTCAACTTTTCAGTATCATAGTCTAAAAGAGCTGCTTCCAAATGCTTCATAAAATTTTCCATGTCTACCGGTGTCAAGATCTTCCTCAAGTTGTTAGGCTTCTGAAAATAGAGGACCAATCTCTAATACCAATTGTTAGGATTCCCACAGATACTGAGAGTGGGGGGGTGAATCAGTATCTAACTGGTATATTAAATTTCTTAAATTAAAACATGTAGAACATATTAAAACTGTGTACCAGTAAGCAAGAAGTAATGTAATAAACAGAGATAAAAGCAACCACATGAAAAACACACCATAACACAAGGATTTAATGAGGAAACCTGGTGTGGGAAAAACCTCGATGGGATTTGTGACCCACAATATTCACTCACTGGCCAATAAGAGAATATTACTGCTACAAGAGGGGCCTGCACATGCAGGAAGGCCAAGTGCCTAGAGCTCACTACTCAAAATAGAAGTCTCACTGACTTACAAAATGGATTATGCAAATCCAGTGTCTTGTACTGCTTCAAAATAGCATCTATAATGCTAGATCCAGTACCAGTTTCTTCTCTTCTTCTTACATAAACCCTTAACCTATATTTCGCATAATAGGTCTACCTAATTACATTCCATATATCTTCATCTACCTTCTATATCAATGTTCTACAATGAACTCTTATATATATGAGTCATTTTACATCATGCCAAGTCAGCTTACAAAGATTTTATAATAATAAATAAAATATATTACAACAAAACATCTTGTCGGCCTCTGTACTGGTATGCTTCCTTTCACTGTCAGTGCGGGTAGTCTGAGTGTCGGTGTAGAGTCTGTTCTTGCTAGAGCTAGTGGAATGTCTTGCTGGTGTCATAGGATTGTAAGGTTGCCATCAATGACAAAACCTTCAATCACCTTCAATGTCTCATTGGAGTGTGCATATGCCAACAAAGATAGGTCATGACAGTGTGTCTGTTGTGGTAGATAGGTTCAGTAAGATGGCTCACTTTATTCCTTGTAAAACCACTAATTATGCTAGCTATATTGCAAGATTGTTCTTCAAAGAGATTGTTAGAATCCATGGGTTGCCTTTGAGTATTGTATCAAACAGGGACAACAAGTTTGTAGGGAATTTTTGGAGAACCATGTGGAAGATATTGGGTGTAAATTTGTATTTTAGCTCAACCTATCACCCTCAGACTAATGGCCAAACTGATGTTGTGAATAGGTCCTTGGGAAATCATCTTAGATGCTTGAGAAAAGAGCATGGAAGTAGTTGGGATGTGGTGATACCTCAGGTAGAGTATTCCTATAATGATTCAAAAAGCAAAAGTATAGGTCTGAGTCCTTTTGAGATTGTGTATAGTAGTCATCCAAGAGGAGTTTTTCAATTGAGAGATGTCTAGGGATTGGACAAGAGGAGTTTACATGTTGATGAATTTGCAGAGGCTATGAAAGAGGTGCACCAACAAGTCAGAGATACCTTACAACAGAACAGTGAAAAGATTAAAGAAAGAGTGGATCAGAGGAAAGATGGGCAATATCAAGTGAGTGATATGGTCATGGTTCATCTTAGAAAGGATAGGTTTCCCAAGGGAAGCCATACCAAGTTGATGATGAGAAGGATTGGACCTTGTAAAATTTTGGAGAATTGTGGTCCTAATGCTTATAAAATTGAACTCCCTAAGCATATTGCTATTTCACCTATATTTAATGTTTCTGATCTAACATTGTATAGGAGTCCTACTGTAGGAGAAAGTGTAGGTGAATCTGTTCAAGAAAGTGAAGAATGGATAAAGCACTTACCACCTAAGGAACCGCCTAAGATGGAGTGCATCTTGGATAGCAGTGAAGCCAAGAAAACAAGGCCCAAGACCTATTTTGAGAACTTAGATAAATGGAAGGGTCTTCCTGACTAAGAAGCTACATGGATGCTAGAAGAAGATGTCAAGAAGTAGGGTGGTGATTTGCAGAAGTTGGTCTTTAAGAGGACTTGAGACAAATTTCACCCATGAAGTATGGTGCAGGAGCACCTACCTATGAAGGAATGAGACAAAGACAAGATGATTTTATATTAGTATAAGATGAATGCAATAAGACCCTATGGTTCCTTTTTTGTATTTCATTTTCCTAGGAGTGTGACAAGTTTGTCCATGTATGGGTCAAATTGTCATCTAGGGTCTTGTAGATCAAATTGAGTCAATAAGGGTCATAATGTTCTAAATTGAAGGATCAAGGGGCCAAAGGTTTATTTCAGTCATTTTTTATGTTTTAGAATCAAATGTAATCATTTTGAAGGACTATGATAGTCAGGAGTCTAAGTTGGTTGAATTATGCAAAAAATTTCATATTGCCAATTTGTTGTCATGACAATTTTGCACTTTTTGTAAGTTGTGATTCTCCAAAAGTCTGTTCAGTTTGAAAAATGGTTGGACGAGATTGTGTTCATTTGGGGTGACACCTTTATGGAACCCAAACATTGAAAGATGTAATTTGGTTGATTTTAGTTGATTTGGAAAGGAAATTGAAGCATCAAGAACTATTGGAAACTCAAGAAACCATCTAATTTCTATTGATTACATACTATAGGTCGATTGGAAAGAATGCTCATGGAATAGATCCTAAAACTAGATTTTTTTGCCTTTTTTTGGGCATTTGGTGTGAATTCATGAAGTGATCGCTGCCCCATTCTACATGCAAATCTCTGTCGGGTAGCCTAAAACCCTCAAACCCCTAGGTTTTGACTGTAATAATGGATTTTGGCCTATCAATCCTTAACTAAACACTCTTCCATTATAGGAGATGATAGGCCACTGTATCATATGTTAGTTTCAAAAGTCATTAGGACACAACAGGGCAAGGAGGATGGAGAACTAATCCTAGGTTTGGCATCTCTATATGACAGAGCGGATTGACGAGTGCAGTGCGTGACAATTGAGTAGTAGAGCACTAGAAAGGGATTTGAATTTGGTAGACGAGTATTTTGGAGGTTAAAATAACATTTTGTGGTTAGGAATAGTCATCATTTAGGAGAGTCGAGTAAGTTTGTGAAAGGTGTTTAGTAAATTAGGCCTAATAACCCTATTAGGTTTGTTAGTGGAGTATAGGTTGGGATATCTGCAAGTTGGTCTAGTACTAGAAAGTGAGATATTGTTGAGAAATCTCAAAAAGGGTGTCTGAAAATATAATTTGTTCTCCTAGATCTTCAAGGTGTAAAAAGCTATCACCATATTCCTTCAAATGGAGGCCTAATTGCAACCGGTTTTGTTTTTGGGCAAGTGAGTCAAAATTGGTGTTCCGGTGGGTCTAAACCATGAAATCCAATTTCATTTGTGTTAAGGTGATGTGAGAACACCCCTCCAAGGGTTGTTGTATTGAATTGGTCAAGTGGGCCTTTCAAACCCCTAAAGCCTAGTAGGAGACCACATATGAATGCAAGGGTATGTGTAGTCACCTGAGACTTGAGAGTGTTAGTTATTTGTAAGTGAACATATTGGAGCCTTTGACTCTCCCAAGGTATTTTTTAGTGTCATTGAACAATTATTTGACTTGGTGTTGTGTAAATATCTTTGGAAGTAAGGATTTGGTTGAGTTTGTGAGCCTTAGAGGTTGGTTGGTTCAAGGTTATCCTTCCAGTCTGTTGCCTCCTCATCATCCAATGATGCTTGACTACATGCTCACTTGAATTTGAATGTGGTGTAAATTTCCTTGAAGAGAAATGTTTTAATTGAGATGAGAAGACTTATTTTATACATGTCCTCATGAAACATGTTAAAAATTATGAATAAGGCTAACATCAAAAATCATTTCCTACTCAATAATTTCTAACCATTAATGGGTTAAAAAATGGGCCCTTTTGGTCTAGACTGTGGTGCATAATGCCCTAGTCTAGTCCATCTAGGTTAAATCAAGGTCTAGGAGTTATAGAAGAGAACGGAGATAATAGATTTGGCACTAGTGTGAGAAGAACTATGCATAATTAGAGCATATAAGGAATAAACAAAAAAGTGAGGCCTAAGTGAGTATGAAATCATATAAGGAGAAAATTTATGACACTACATTTAGCCCCAAATTTAGCAAGAGTGTGAACTTATGCTCATACTTTTGGTAGAGTACATAATAGAATTGAAATACTTTCACCAAGATATTAAAAAGAGAAGAAACACCAAGCTCCTAGGGACATAGAATATTATTAGTCTAATATCAAGATAAAATTAGAAATACACGAAGAGAAGAGATAGACAAAAATACATGATTTCTTTGTCTAGTAAGGATCTACTTAAGTTATGTGTTATGTTGAAACAAAGAAAGACTACAAAAAAAAAATCGTTTGCTAAATAATCTAAAAAAAATAATTGATGTTGGTTAACACATTTTTCTTTTCAAAATTACAAATTAATTGACTCTCTTTTCTCCAAATGTAAAGGCAAAGTATTAAATAACAGTTGGGTAAACTATTGATTAGTTTCCCTCTAAATTTTGGAAAGGTAAAACTCGCTTCATATGATCACAATTATGGATTTTTAAATATGTAAAAAACTCTAGTATAATCGTAACCAAAAAGAAGTAAGCATACTAAAATTTGCCTATTAGCATAAAAGAAATGTGGATAACAAAAAACAGAAAAAAAAAATTTATAGCTTTACAATCATAACTTGATAACATAAATATTATCACATGTAGAAAAGGATTCCAAACATAAGTACTGGGTGAATACATCTGTATACTTGATCAAAAGCTTAATCAATTTTTTCCTAAATTTATACTTATACAACACTTTCCAATGCATACTAGCTTTGGGTTGTTTGAACTCCCAATATTCACAATTTCATACTCTCCTGGGGCACTAGGTGATTCAGACTTCTTTTTTATATGATCATCATGCCTATTGAATAACTGCTCCAGTGAAACCCGTCCTTTAGGGATTTTCTTACCTTGGAGTTGTACTATGCCTTCTTCACGCTCCTTATTCTTATTTGGACATAATTATTTGCAATTACATTTTCTTACCCTTAAAGTAGGCTTCCACAAATGCCCCAACATTTTCCAAAAAAATATTTGATTTGTCTATCGTTTTCCAAAAATTTCCAAGATTCCTCATTATCCGGTACACTTGGCTGATATATTATTTCTATTCTATAGGAATTTCTTTCAAAATCTGCGTGAGTGAGCAATACAGATGCCAATATAGCTAATGAGTAAACTCAAGAATTCAGTTCTCTAGGAATTGTTTTAATGGAGAAGGCATCAAAATCCTTAATTTCATCCTAGACTTGGGTGTAGTAATGCTTCAACCATTCATCTTTTAAGAGAATGTGTCACTCGCTTCACAATCATCTTTGTGTCTCCTCTTGCTGCCAGCAGCTTAATGCCTTTCTCCTTGGCCACAACTATTCCTAGAAGCAATGCTTCATACTTAGGATTATTATTTGTATTTTCAAATTTCAATTTGTAAGAGAAAGGAAAGAATTCTTCATTTGGTTAGACCAATAACACTCAAAAATCACAAGGAAAAATATAGCATTTCAATCTAAAACTTAGCATGCACAACCAGACCATTTCTAGAATGAAATGAAAGGTACTAATTCACAATAATTTCCATTTAAAATGCAACAAAGATCAAACAAAGAGGGTAATAAAGCCTACCTCAATTTTGCGAAATCAAGGAGAAAGGAGGAGAAGTTTGCACAACACTCCAACAAATAGTAGAAAAATTCCAACCAACAAATAGCCAACTTGCAACAAACAAAAACTCTAGCCAATCCTCAATCCAACACACAAAACAAAAATCACCAAAGATCTTCTCCAAAAATCCACTCAAAAATGCAAGAATTTCCTTCCAAAACCCTCTCAAAAATAACTCATAAATCCTTCTCTCCAAAAGCTTTTCCAACTAGTTCTAGAAACTCCCTCCCCAAAAAAACCAAAGACAAATAATATTTCCTTTCCAAAAAATTGTACAGAAACAAAACCACCAAATAACCAAAACTATATAAAACACAAGCTTATTTAATAAATCATTCAATTAATTAATTTCAATTCTCAAGCAACTCCCACCAAATGAATAATAAAAATAAAAATTATTTACCAAAACCCTTATACAATTAAATAGGTAAAAATCATTATTTATTAATTACCCCATCACCAAAATTGCATTAACACATTAATTATGCTCACACTTCACAAAAGGGCAAATAAAACAATATTTATACCAATAATAATAATAATAATAATGGGAAAATGGCTGGGAAATATTTACACCATTAATTATTTTACTAACAACATAAATATTATTAATAATATAATACATAAATGCACATAAATATTGCCAAGATTAAAACATCTAACACCAAGGAACCAAAAATTGCTGACAAGGGTACGTAGGCATTTCCTTTATGGCAATCCAAATAGGTAAACTCAAGACCAATGTTTTTGTTCTAATTCATGATAATGGCTAGGGCTAGGTCATTTGAGCCTTCATGATATCTCCATATACCACCATTGTTTAGGCATACTTGGACCTGTGAAGCCAAGTGGAGTCAATGTCTAATGCCTGCATCAATGAAAACACAAAACACCTGCACAACATATATATATATATATATATATATATATATATATATATATATATATATATATATATATATATATATATATATATGTTAGAACATCATAATCTAGGGTAAGTGTGCCAAGATGGTGTGCAAAAAAGTGGAGACCCTCCAAAAAACACTTCAAAAAACCTAATAACATGAATGGGTTATTTATAAATTTAAATAACCCATTTGTGTTTAAGATCTTTTACCGAGCCTAACTGAGCCTAAAAAGCATACATGGTCTATATTTAGAAAATTTGAATGACTTTTAGTATTTAAAAACCGTTTCACATTTCTCTAACAATAAATTTTCTTTTACTGTGGTCAACTGGGTCATTTTCACCCACGACCGCAAAAGAATAGCTTGAAGGGGTTTCTACCAGTGAATACATGAACAAGGTTTTGGGAGCATAATGTTGGCAATTGACACTCATCTCATGATTTTAGGAGACTTCTGATGATTGATTAGTTGTTTAGGGTTGTCATTGATGTCAACTCTTCATGGTGATTCAATCTGGTAGTCGTGACTTAGCCTATCCGAAAGATGGAGGTAACCGGTAGACAATTAATTGGTTAAAAAAGGTATTTTGATAATGTGTTGATCCATAAGCATCTCTGGTGTTTGTGGTAATTTTTTTTGTGATCTCGGTGTTTGGTAGGACCTTTACGAAGTGTGTGGTTGCAATATTTTATTCTGGTGCTATGGTGTGTTCGAGATTGGAGCCGACTTCATCTACATGTTACATCTATTAAGGCTGACTTAAAGGAGATTATTTTTTTGTGGTGAGACTGGATATATAAGATCATTGTACCAGTTGATTTTGGCAATGTTTTGATGTGTTATGTGTGTAAGAGATCAGTTTTGGTGTGATTGAGTGCAGTTTTATGTGCGTATTTTGGTTTCAGATCAACCGATAACTGACTAAGACTGGAATAGGGTAATCAATAGAACATAGACACTCACTGATACAGAGCCTAACTGGAACTCTATTTTGCATAGTCAGATGCTATTTACAAGTTAATTCCATTTTAAATTCTCATTGTAATCAAATTGTTAGGCAATGAGCCTTCCCAGAAGGTTGTAGCCTTCCAGGCACACATAATTGAGGAGTGTGCTCTAGGCAGTGAGTTTGAATGAAAGTGCATTCCCCATCTATGTAATATTTATGTACTCCTAGCCATAGTATATGAATATTATAGGTTTCAGCCCCATCGTGGTTTTTCCCTTCCGGGTTTCCACATAAAATTTTCAGTGTTGTGGATTTGTGCTTTTATTACTGCATGTTTATGTTCATATTTGTTATGCATTATTAACCAGTGGATAAAGAATAAGTTTGTAGTATTAATTTTTGGTAGATCACTAATTCACCCCTCCCATCTCAGTGATCCCTGAATCCAACAATTGGTATCAAAGACTAGTTCCTTTGAGGAAGCTTTACCATTTGAGGAATATCTGGGAGATTGATTTAATGGATACCAGTTTTCAGAGACAAATCAATGTGGAGCTTGAGTATCTTAACGCTGCTAGAAGTGAGGTATGTACATTGAAGAAGAATTTGAATGTAGTTGATGATTTCATTAGTGAACCAAAGGATCAAGCAAGTATCTATAGAAAAAAGATAAATAAATTAATGGACAAGTTAAAGGAGAAAGAATATTAGATCATGGAATACCAGGACAAAATTAATGAAGTGGACAAGCTTGAAAGAGAAAATGCTTCTTTGAATAATGAGATGTGTTAGTCTCAAATTTTGATTTCCCTCTTATCCCCTATAAGAAAATGAATAACTCTGTCTGCATATGAAGAGATCAAGGAAAAGGAACTTTAGAGTAACATATATCAAGGTTTTGAGAACCTTCTACACTTTGAACTTATCCAAAGTTCAGGTGGGTATACCTTATGTGAATACTTTCAGACTTTTAAATGAGATCCATAGTAAACCAGTGTCAAAAAACAATGGATTTCATCACCTCAACATAAACTAAAATAATAAAGGAAAACTTATGCTCATTTTCAGTATTGATCCCCAAGAGATATAGAAAGAAAACCACAACTGATACCAGTGCCTTATCCAGGCTACAGAGTCATCTAAATCAACCAAGGATTCCTAAAGTAAACATCCCCCTAGATCTCATTACTTTGTCTTTTACTAACCCTATTCATGCCTGGCATATATAAGAGTTCTTTCTTGTTAAACTAAACACTTTTTATCGAATTCAAAGCTTCAAACAAAATAATCTACTGACAGAGATGTTTCATGCATATTTAATTCCTCTCTTGAAGAGAAAAGCTAAGAACATATCCATAAAGATTTCATTACAATCTGTGTTCAGTTGAATAACCCTAGACTACTCAAATGAAACCAGTAAATTACTGAAACCACACTAGAAGACAACACAAGTTTTAGGCTTGAAAGTTTCTGATCTGTATATGTATATTCATTTTGAAAAAATCTTACATGACTCAAAATATTTTCTGTAATAGCTAGAAAAACCCGGATATATTTCTACAGAGTTTCTTTACAAAATTCTTGTGATCCCATTTTTACTAGTCCTGGTATCCATTTATAACATTATGGATGTGTACAAGCTTTGGACATTCCTAAGAAAGTTTGTTACAAACCACAATACTCTCCAAGAAACAATTACAAGTCTTTTTCAATATCAACAGCCTCTTATGTTTGTTGTTCTGCTGCAACCTCTTCTATCTGCTCTGGAGTATCTTCCTTTTGTCCGACATATTTTTCCTTCCACTCTTGGAACACATCATCACCTGGCCAAGAAAAGATGATAATCTTTTGTTTCATCCCTTCTAGCCTTTTCCAAGTGACCCTTAACTACCCAATTTTTGTTTCTATGAAACCGTAATGTGATTTCACTTTTTCAATCTCTTCAATTGTTTGGACAAGTAAGGATGTGTCATCAGTGTTAATAATTTCATTAACCCTTTGGGACAATTTGTGGTCCAACTCTTCTAGCCAATTCTTCTCCTCTTTTAACTGAATTGGACCAACAAAACCCCCTAGAAACAATTCAAATTTGTGATCTGAATACTCTTTTATATATAGTTGGGTTTTTCTTTTTACACCCGCCCTTTCCTCAAAGAGTAAATTCATTTCTTTTATAAACTCACTAGTGGACCTAAGATTGCCATTCTCCTCTGCATCTACATGGGATGAACACATGAGCTCTGACTCCTTACTTCTAGGCATCCACTTATTAAGGATTGGTTCCAAGGTGGCTTCATCCTCTCTGAATTTGATTAGAATATTCAGGATCCTTTTCATAGAAATGTATACAATAGAGGCCTTGATTGAATCAACAAACTTCAAAATTATGGCTTTTACCTTTTCTTCGTACTTGCTTGCAAACAAGGCTTGAGGTTGTTTCAATTTTTCCAACTCATGTTGGACCGTTCCAGCTGACTAGAAACCAGAAGGCATAGAAGAAGGGGATATTATATAATGGGATTGGTAGGTGGAGGTCTTGCTAGAGAGGAAGCTATCATAAGAGTAGAGCATTCACCTGGATGGTGCTAACCTACCAACTGACTCTAAAGTTTAGCAATAATACTATCAATGTTGGCTATTCCCTCTTTGGCCTCATTGTAAGCCTTTAAGATGGTTTCCAATTTCAATTGGAGATTAGCCTTTTCTTTTGCCTCTTTTTTTGCTACTGCCACACTGAACTTTGTAGTCTCCAAGACTGTGCTTGCATCTTCCACCACCCATGTATCTTGGACTCTCTTTACAATCATGCATCGTAAGAGACTAGAATCTAATACTCTTTTCCTCCTTTTATTCTCATCTTTCTTTAGTGACCACATGACTAGAGCAACATTATCCTTACTAAAGGTCACTCCTTCCATGGGTTTGGTTTCCTTCCTTACTGCTTCAAGAACTAGAGCATCAACTATATCCCATTTAGGGAGGATTAAAACACCAGCCTTAGACACCATCTCTCTTCCCTTCTCAGGAGTAATATTTTTAAACTCTTCAATCATTTCTTGCTTTATCTCTTATTCCACCTGAGTTACATCTCTGTGAGGCTATTCACTCTTCCTTTGCTCACATTTGACTTTGAATTGTTCCACATTTTGCTTCCACTCAAATTGCATGAAAGCCCCTATTGTAACAAAATTACTGTCAACCAGGAACTCCTCACTGGCTTGCTTTACAGTAAGGTCTAACTCTTGGCCCTTTATCTCACCATCAGTTAAGTTAATTTCAGCACTAGGTGGCTCTTTTGGCATCCCCTCTTGGGTCTCTTCATATGTGTAGGCAATCTCCTTGAGACTCCCTAACTATAACAATTGTTTGGCCACCACCTGCTCATCTTCTATGTGAATAGGGGATTGAGATGGAGAATACTGAGGTTCATCAATTTCAACTTCTTTCCCCACTCTTTTCCTTTTAAGGGAATCTTGGATGTTAATGACATCTTCAATTTCTCTTTTCCCTCTTGAAGTGGAAGGCTCACCTGTCACTGGCATCATCACACTATACTTTGATTTCTTATGCATCACATAATCACTAGGTGGGATAGCCTTAGAAAAAGAAGGGCTAGCTAGGACCAGTTTAGGCTTGTCAATATCATTTTGCATTATAGCCTCCCTTTTTTCTTTCAAGGTTTGCATGAGGTCTTCAAAATAGAGAATCAAGAATTTGACTTTCTCCTCAAAAGGGTTGAAACTAGAAAGAGGGTCATAGCTACTATCAAATTGACGAATAAAGTCAAGAGCTCTTCTATATGTAACCCAATTCATTCCTAATTAGATCTTCATGGAACTAAAATTGGTGAGGCCTACCTTTACATACTGCCCTCTTTCTAAACATGCCATTGAAAAAATCCTTAGGGTCTGCACATCTTGAAACTGCAGTTGACAACCTATATGGCTTAAAGAACTCTTCAAAATATTTCTAGCCACCTTTAGTGATTGCAAAATGATGGGCAAGAGTAATGGCTGGGAAAATGGTCCCTTTACCCCTATTTATTAGCTCTGCCTCTTGTACACCTCCAATTTGCCTCAAGACTTCTGCAATCCCTATCTTCAATGGGACCTAATAGGGCAATAGATAGGGGGTATCTCTGAAACCATACACTCTGAAAATAGTAGAAATAGGGTACAAATACATATCTCCCCAAATGTGAACAATCTTAATACCCTCAGCAAACTCTTTAGGTCTGAGGAATTCCAAGAGAGCCTTAGGATTCCTAGGGTTTTCTGTGCATAGAAGAATCCTAATTTTAGATGAAAAGCATCTATCAAACTTTAGATAACTAGAATCCTCTCTATCCCAAGATAAAACAGTGCTCCACAGTTGAACATGCATCTCTTCCTTATCTTTTACTTTAACCAAATCCATTTCCTTTGCAAAATAGTCTATACCTTTGAACAAAAACATGTGCACTAAAACGGAGTACCATCCAAATGGCCTCTCCACCTTACCTTTTTTTATCCCTACTAGCCCTACATGAATTGCATTAGTAAGGTTTGGTGCATAATCAAATATTATTGCCAGAGAGGGGTTTAGAAGTTGTGCAATCATCAGCATGTAATGGGTTGGCATATTTTTCTCAGCATCTTCTCCAAAGATCTAACATAGTGCCCAATACATACCCTTAGCTCTTAGAGTAAACAAATTCAAGGAGAAAGGTTCCATTGTACTGGGGCTTACAACTGTTAAACCTCCTATCTGAACAAAGAAATCTTTCAATGGGCCACTCCTAAGGTGATTCCTTTGTGCATTATAGACCTAGGCTAATGACTCAAAGTCAATAAGCTCTAACAAATTTGAAACCTCACTGAGTTTAAACACATTTCTAAATTCATCATCTTTAATTTCAATCAGGGGTGATCCTTTCACATTCTTGATACATCTAGCCATAGGGTCATAATTTTGTGCAATCAGGGTCAACAAATCTATATCCATGAATACACCAGGGACCACAAGCTTCCCCACATCTAATTCCCATATGCTTTTCAAAGGGGCGAGGGAATGTCTCTGACCAAAACCTACTTTGAACAATCCTAAACCTGACATCCCTATTTCTGGATCCCTTAACCAATTACCTTTATCATATAGGCCATCTCCAATTCTCAAACGAGGGTTCTTTGGTACTAACTCTTTGGTCTTGGCCCCGACATTGGTAGACATGGTTAACTATTCCAAAAAATCATCACAAATATTTCTATCCTTGTAATTCACTTTTCCTATCAACTCCCTTCTTGGTGCCATCTTGATAATGCAACTATATTAATTGAGATTTGCATAGACCTCTAGTGAAACAATTCACACAACAATGATCAAATTCAGACCAGAATTAGCAAGAAAAGGCACAAAAACCTGTTATTCACCTGAAGAAAAACCGCTCTACATCAATTACTTTGCAACAAAATTCATTGAAATGATGCTAACATTCAAGTTGATGTGGACTCTAATATGGCAAGTTGGCATTGAATTTTAGAAATTAACCCTGCATGCTTCGACCATCACCTCAGAATTGAATTCTCAAATCGAATTCAAAAATGGGCTCCAAAGGATCATAAATTCTCTGAGTATTTCCTATGTTTCATTGTTTTTGCTATTTTGCAAAGCTTAAAAAACTTCGCATCTTTCTTTCACGAAACAACAACAACCGCTGGATCACGGGAACTTGCATTGCCTTTATCTCTATCCAGTCTTTCTGTGTTAATGACGGGCCCTACCTTCTTTTCGCTATTTCGTGGGCCTTAAAGCTTGTGCATTTTTTCTTCGCGAAGCAATGTTGGTCATTAGATCAAGATCTACTTGCCCGGTCTTTATCTCCAACAATGACTGTCAGTCTTATTAACTAACCGCGCATCACCTTGATGGCTAACGGTTTTTGCCATTTCATAGAGACTAAGTTGCAGGCATCTTTGGGCCACGAAACAACGGCAACCATTGGATCGACCATGAGATGAACATATTTTAACATGATTTAGACCTTTCAAGTGGGCACTTTATCTTGAAGATCACTTACTTTATCTCGTCATCGATTAACAAATGCCACATGGCAGTCGGCCATTTTCTCAGGAAGTTCCATTGTGTTCCATTTTGAAATTGCTACGTGCTTTACTTCACTATTCTCCACATAACTACCGATTGAACCAAGGCAGGCTCTCAACTACCCTTCAGAGCCACGCACACTTGACATGTCACCCCTACACTCCATGGAACAAACCATCTATCCTACCATGTCATACCTTCGTGTGATTGCCACCTTTGTAGTTTGGTCTCAGTCTTTTGGTGGAATTTCTTCTTCGATGAGTGGTCTATAGGTCTCATCAAACAGGCATTTTCATCAAAACTGTTGGGCCCAACACCTTTTCACTATTTCATGAAAGGTAGAACATGTGCATCTTATGACCACGAATCAACGCGAGTCATTGATCTTTTTCTAAACTAATCATCCTTTAACCAACGAAGTTGCTTGCTTTTGGGACCCGCCAAGTCTTTCATTGTCTTGCAAAACTTATATCATGTGCATCTTGAGCTAGCAAATCAATATGAGCCGTTAGATTTAAAACAAGATGCAGTCCTTTTATCTGATGATCAATCCATTTGGTCGGGCCTGCCTAGCCTTTTCACTACTTCATGAACATTAACTTGCTAGCATCTTTGCCTAGCGAAACAATGACACCCATTGGATTAACAATGAGTTGCACCATAATTAAGGGCCTCGACAAACATTAAAATAGGATAAAGCTAAAGGCACACAGATTTAAAAATTTAAGGGACTGCCTAGGGAAATAACTAATGGGGGGACACTTTTCATGATAAACCGACCCTTCTCTAAATGGAAAAAGTAACGCAAAAATAGAACATAAGGGTTTTTCAAACATAGCAAGGGTTAGAACTCAAAAACCTTAAACCCTCTTTTAACCCAAGAAAAACACAGGCAAAGAAGCCATTTGAGTCACATTTTTTGCAGACCTCTAGCCAGCTATGGAACAAAAAATATCCAATTTTAAACAGTGATAACAAGATGCAATCCATTGTGATGAGACTAACCAAGGAGATTGAGGACCAAAAGAAGAATGAGGAGAATCTAGAGCAAACATTGAAGGAATGAGCTGATGAATGCTTCAGGCTTACCTATGAGAATGATCAGTTGAAGCTTGAGTTGACACAATCAAGAAATAATGGTCTAGAACTTGAAAGACGGGTTGTTACCTTGAGGGATGACCTTGCTAGTGCTAATGAATACAAAGAAAAATTCAAAGCCAGTTCAACAAGACTTGATGAGATGAAGGAAAGTCAAAGACATAGAAAGGATATGTGAGGTCTTGGATATTAGAAAGGTGAATCCTTCGGATCTGGACAAGGCAATGCTAAACCTGATTAAAAGAAGAGCAAAAATCCTCCGGTAAGATAGCCTTATGCTCATAAATTTAATGGTAGATTTTTTACGTGCAATAAACTTAGTCATATGGAAAGTTAGTGTAGAAGTAGGATGAATAATGGAATGATGAACAATAACAATATGATGAACAATAGTGTTCCTACCTTCATCGGTCAATGTTTCATATGCAATAATTTTGGACACAAGTCAAATGTGTGTAGAGCTATGATGAATAACTTTCAGAAAAAAAAATTATATGCCTCTAGAATATTTGGACATATCTCTAATCAGTGTAGGATGAGACAAAATCAGATGAACCTCAGATTTGTGAAGAATAATGTTGTTTGTAGGGCATGCAACAAAACCAATCACATTGCAAAGTACTGTAGAAGAAAGAATAGTGCTCTGGTAGAAAATAATAAATCAAATGAGAAGAGTAAATCAAAAGTGGAAGAGATCAAAGAGGAGCATGAAAATATTTGGGTGAGAAAGGATGAATCTAAGATAGATAATGGATCTGTACCTGTATTTGGTGCATAATCTTCATCTAGTAACTAGGGCTTTTGGCCTTAGGGGGAGGAAAATCAATTAAAATCTTGTAAGTACCCCTTGATGAGATTTGAGGTCTATGGATTATAGATGGTAGTTAATATCCAGAACTTAGATGGTTGATTGTGGAATCTAGTAGCTGAATAGGGCATCCAGTTGAGTATTTGAGGTGCATTTGTTTCAAAGGGAAATTAGTGTTTGTAGAGTTAAAAGGGTGAATACGAGAATCATTTTTCACCTTACGAATAGTATTTTTGAGCTATCAAAATTTCTAGGCGATCTAAGAACAAATGATAATCCATCAAAGTGATCTAGGGCATTCAACAGTTGTTCAAGGTATTTTCGCGAAGGGCATTAATATGAGTCTTATTTTCATTTGTTTTGCATGGTGTTCTACATGTTGATGATGTTCATGCTTATATTAATTATGAAATTGAGGAGATTGGGTTGGAAGATATTTTGCCTCTGTACATAGACAAGATCATGGATGATATCGGCAATCCTAAGCCGGAATTTGCACAACTAAAAGGAAAGGGTTTCAGCTAATTTGTGAACTTCCCAACTTTTGACAAGAAGGAATTGTTAGGTATACATTGAGAAAAGTTCATGCTGAATTTATATGGATGGATAAGCAATGCAAAATCACTGTAGAAGCAATCAAAGAAATTACCTATTTACAACAAACCGGTGAGAAGCTAGGGTTATGAAAGGTTACAAACCCTTCTATAAATAAACTAATTGGTGCAAAATTCAACGAATGATCAATAAAAATTGGTACCATAAGGGAAGATGATGTTAGGTTTGTTTATATGGTGATTGGGTACAAGGTGTATCAATCAAATAGATTTAATTTAGTCTCCGACACTGAATTTCATACTGCATACAAAATGGTTAAGGAAGACGATCACTATGACCTATGCAGTTTGTTGTTGGAAGAATTGTTGATCAATTTCAAGAAGATTAAACAAGACAAAAAGAATGTCTTCAAGTTTGGATCATTAAATATCAGTCTTGCCGTATATTTCATGAATCAAATCCTTGGAATTGGTAGACTCTAGTGGGCTTATGATAGTTTGGTGACACAATAGATTAAACAAGGATTGGATGGTCTTGGAAATCAAGACAATCAAAATGCTACTTTGTGGGCCTTTTTCAAAATATTTCAGGAGAAGATGAAGCAGAGAGTACTAATCCCCAAGGAAATTGTCAAGAAGTATGAGGGGACAATATATTTAATGGTGAATAAATATGAATGCTTGATGGAAGTGGTCCAACCCCACACTGTTTGGATAATGCCTATGGGCTCTGAGGTAGATGAAGCTACCTTGGAGGCATATGCATAGAATTTTCTCAACTCTTTGAAAGACAACAAGGAGGAGAGGTTCGATACCTACAAGGAAAAGTCAATGAATTTACACTCCAAATTTACAAAACTGGCAAGAGGAAGGTGGCAAAGATAGTAGAGGATATTCTTGTTGAGGAGGGCCATCCTCGGAAGAAGGTGAGGGTTGCTAGGGCAGCAAGGGATGCATAAGAGAAGGAAGAAAAACATAAATTTTCATCTGCTCCTATGAAGATAAAGGTAAGAGAACCCTCTGCCACTTCGATGAAGACACATACTACTCAAGCTAAAACCTCCAGTACATCTACAAAGGGCAAAAGTATTCTAAGGAATAAGCATAAGACATAGAGAGAATATGTGGTGGTTACTTTGGTGGAATCAAAAATTTAATCTGAATCTGATGTTCACAAGAGGCACATAAGGAGGATAAATCTAGACCTGTTGAAGCTGAGAAGAAAGATGAGGAAAAATAGGTTGAACTAGATAAGGATAAGGACAAGGATATAGATAAGGGAAAGGGTTTGGAAACTCCAGTATTAGTAGAAAGTTACACTAATAAAACTCAAAGCCTAGGGAGTTTTTCTCAATTCAACATCAATTTCGATAAACTTTTTCTCAAATATCTCTAGTTGAGAGGATGATAACTATTGCTGCTCTTCAAGCACAAGTTAATCAAGAGTTATCCCAGTCAGAGTTAGTGGAGAAGAAACTAATTGAGAAATTAGTGAAAGTTTTGGGTCAAGTGATACTTAAAGCGCAATTGGATGCAAGAACCAGTACAACCAGTAAGCTAAACAATTTAATTGATCATATCTCCGCAAATTTGATTCTTTGTCTAAGGCATTCGCCCGACTAGCCATGGAGAAGTTTAAGGATGCTAAAATTAAGATATTTTTGCAAATGATAAATAATGATAAGCCCCAGTTAGGTAAGGAGCTAAAACTGGTTGATGAGGTATTAGTAGAAGGTGGTAAAATATACAAGTCTTGTCTAATTTTGACTAATTTAACTACTGACATAGACAAGAATATAGAGAACTATAAATGACAATTAATTTAGATCTCGTAGGCCTATGATCCCAAAAAAAATATAATCGGCTATAGAGAGGGATAAATTTTAAATATTACTGAGAAGACCACAAATTTTGAGAAGGAGAATGAGAGAATAATAAGGAGAACAGGTGAACTCTGGAACCTAATTGGTCCCCGACTGGACACCTTACTGTATCATAACATGGACTGTATACAGAATATGTCTTAGGATACTCCTACAAACATTGTTTCTATATAATTTCATGTCTATGTTTTAAATGGCTTTGTTTCAATTTTGGAGGAATTGCGGGAAGGATGGAAAACTTATCTAGGTTTCCTTAAGTTAGCTTATGCAGATATATTGAAGCTTGTATAGAGTTAACCCTCTAGTGAATCTGTATATATGTAAAGAAATTTTGATGGAGACTTCTGGTGATTGATTAGTTGTTTAGAGATATCATTAATGTCAACTCTTCATGGTGATTTGATCTAGCAGTCATGACTTAGCCTATCCGGAAGATGGAGGTAAACGATAGATAGTTAACCGGTAAAACATGGTATTTTGATAATATGTTGATCCAAAATCATCTCTAGTGTTTGTAGTGTTTGTAATTTTTTTTTTTGATCTTAGTGTTTTGTAGGACCTTTAGGAAGCATGTGGTTGCAACATTTTATTTTGGTGCTATGGTGTGCTTAAGATTGGAGCCAACTTCATCTACATGTTACATCTATTAAGGCCGACTTAAAGGAGATTATTTTTGTTGTGAAACCAGATAGATAAGATCATTGTAGCGATTAATTTTAGCAATGTTGTGATGTGTTATGTGTGTAAGTGATCAGTTTTCGTGTGATTGAGTGCAATTTCACATGTGCATTTTGGTTTCAGATCAACCGGTAACTGACTGAGACCAAAATAGGGTAATCAATAGAATAGAGACAGTCAGTGATATGAAGCCTAATTGAAACTCAATTTTGCATAGTCAGATGCTATTTATGAGTTAATTCCATTTTATATTCTCATTGTAATCAAATTATAAGGTTGTGAACCTTCCCTAAAGGTTGTAGCCTTCTGAGCACATATAATTGAGCAGTGAGCTCTAGGAAGTGAGACTGAATGCAAGTACATTCCCCATCTATGTAATATTTATGTACTCTTGGCCATAGTCTACAAATATTATGGGTTCCATCCCCACCATGGTTTTTCCCTTTCTGAGTTTCCACATAAAATTTTTGATGTTGTGGATTTGTACCTTTATTATTGCATAATTCCAAGGAGACCAAGAGGTATGAAACTCAATTTTTTCAATCCATTTTATATATTATATTAATTCTATTTAAAATTTGAATGTTCTTTCACCATTTTGGACTTTTTATTAACTTTTTACTATAAATATATGTCAAATTCTCAAAACATTGCCCCCCAGCAAAACACACCTCCTAAGAACTCAAGGAAAAACCCACAAGAGAACCCATAGCTAGACCCTCAAGATACAAACCCTCCATCTCCTCTAATAGACCATTCACAAATGACATAGGAGGATTTGATAAATCAATTAACACAAAACATTGGCAAAATAACTAGATTGTTGAATAGATTTAAGACATTTGAGCATGAGCATCATGCATCCCTTTCCACAACCCTAGAATCAATGGCTAATAATGCCATTATTTCCAAACAAGATACAAAATGAGGAAGTTACAGGGATCAATATTGTGCTTTTTATGGTAGTGGGTTGTCCTATGATGAACTGAAAAAATATATATAAGTAAAGCACAAATATATGCTCATTTTAATGAGACCATACCTCTTAATTAAAAGAGGTTTCCTATACACTAGTGTAACCATTTCGGGATTAAAAATTCTTTTTGGAATAGGTGGTGGATGGTCTTTGACCAACCACCTTGTAATAATTTTGCGGAAATTATATTGCAAGTTTATCCTTAATCAGAGGCTAGACTATTTTGATATGAGAGACTTCTAGGGTAGAGGTGGAGGCTTTTCCCAAGATAGTTTTGGATCCTAGAGGGTACTAAAGCCCCAAAACCATATCCCTCTAGTAGAAAAACCATGTCATGGTCCTAGTAGCCCTAAAAGACTCTATGGAGGTATAGACTTCTTAGACAACCACCGCATTGATTGATGTCATCATTTAATATGAAATACAATTATCCAATCCTCTTATCCCAGATGATGATGCAACAATTGAACCATCTGACCCTCGTGAGCCCATCCAACATGTCTGTCCTAGTTGTTCATGTTGGCAACAATAATGAAAGAAAGCTGAGAGGGAGGGCAAATCAATTTTCGTCGAATTAACAATTTAAGCGCAATCTCACATCTGATAAACAACAACAAGAATAAAGATAAAGACAATACTAGCAACACATACAACACCAATATTTTTTGATGTAGGAGCACCGGAGTAGCTCATCCGATTGATGAAGGAGGACCAAAATAGTTCATTTGGTTGGAGCAATTAACAATGGAGTGTTAGACACAATGTACCACTGAGAGGGGCGGGGGGGGGGGGGGGGGGGGTGAATCAGTGGTTCTCACATCTTTTTCCCTTTTGTAATACTATGTGAGCATATCCGTTGATAGATTTAACTCAATGCATACTTACTAGTTATAGAGAAGACTAACTCAAATTCAAACATACTCACAAGGGGACATCACATAACTCTAGCATATACGAGGGAAACCCAATGTGGGAAAAACCTTGGTGAGAAATATTGCCAGAGTCTACTCCTCCAATCCAACCTCACAATAAAACATAGTTACAAAGTTTTAGGGCACCAACCCAAGGAGCACCAACCCAACTTTAGGGCACCAATCGAAGGAGCTACAACCCCTGCACCAAGATACAACTTTGTCTTCACAATGTAAAAATCAAATACATAAATAGTTATCTTGTTAGAAGTGAATCTTGCAACCATTACATATATCTTACTTTGTAGGTGAGATACCTTCTGTGCTACACCGACTCACTCTTCTATTGCTTTCTCTTGTTGGTTAACGACCGGTAAGCCCTACCGGTTCATCTCTCTTATGTTCTTCTCTCATTGAATCTCCTCCTCACCACTCTACTTT
The DNA here is from genome assembly GCF_030272615.1 of Cryptomeria japonica. NCBI lineage: Eukaryota > Viridiplantae > Streptophyta > Pinopsida > Cupressales > Cupressaceae > Cryptomeria > Cryptomeria japonica. The sequence continues at coordinate 634,905,592 of NC_081411.1, read as the reverse complement.
TAACCAATTCTACTCTCTGTCGGTTGTCTGTTTATCTTCTCTACAGCCTCCTTCACTTTTGCTCTGCCAGTATGAACACTACTGCTAACTCATAGTTGTTTTCTAGACCTCAAGCCTCAAACACCTACAAGAGCTCTGCAACATGTCCCATGATTTGAGTGACTTCTCATTAAAGTCGAGCAGCCCTGCAACAACCCTATCGATGTACATTCCATCTTTATCCGAACACATGTTCACCATGTTAATTCCATGTGGCATCTATATCAACTAGCTACCAGCTTGGCACTTCATGTTGGTTCAAAAAGGATTACCAATCAACCACTCAACCGGTTCCTTTTTCCTGTAGATTCGTTAACCTCACTGGTATCACACACTATATCGGTACCCTCTTCATGTCTACATTCTACACCTCGCTCATATTATTGATGGGCTTACATATTGATTATCACTCTTGATGATACTAGTCATCAATCTTCACTAGACTCCTTCATTGGTGAGACCATTCTCCTATGACTGTATCTACTCAATCAGTTTGTCTAAATGATAAACACATCACTCTTCTGATGTATCAACATCTTAGCATGCCTTCTCTGTTAGTCCAGTGCATAACCTTGATCTCATGCACTTAAGGCATTCCCTCAATTTACTGTTGGATCTAGAGTGATCATTCAAGTTCTTGCCTTTACCTATTTACTCTTATCCCACCAAACTATAATACACTTAATGCATATAGGAGATAAGCTCCACTTACTTGGTGGAGGAACACCTTGTCATTTGCTCATGTGAGTTCCCTGTTTGTGTAGCATACCTTCAAACATGCACATGAGAACTGGTGTGAGTACACACACTGTCAGTCATTGCTTCTCACGATGACTGCAACTTCATCCGGTGGGAGTCCTATTGTTCTGCAACCTCGTAGCATACTGGTTCATTCTTCTCTTCGAGTTTTGATGTGATTCAAATAATATTCTACCTCTCCATCTCATCACACAAGTTAGACACTAACTTGTGTATTGATGACCTCTGAGGTCATCTTCCTTACCTTTATCGGTGTTCTACAACACAAGGTGATATCCATGATATCACATCTTGTACTCCTTCATAACAGTGTTGCACATACATCTCTTCTACTAGTGGTCATCCCATATCGGTTGACATCAATGAAAACACAATGCCAACAATATCCCCCTTTGGTATTGATGTCAACACATGTAGTATCTGGCATACTACAAAATTCTTCTCCCCCTTTTGACACAATGGCATAGGGCACTATCAGGATATTATTTCTCTTTGTATGTACTAGTCATTGACAAAAAAATTTTCTCCCCCTTTATCTTAATTGGATGTAACATTTCCTTTGATGCCACTTGTTATCTTATCACCGGTTGTTACATCTTCTCAAGTCACAACACTTGAGGTAGGGACCATAATCCTCAACTGACAGTAATTGAGTATGCAATTCCAATGTTATTTTAACTTAATTTGTAGAAAGACTAATACCAATTGTTGATGTGTCGGTGAATACTGCTCACCTGTCAGTCAACTTGCAACACTTCTACAATTTCCATCTCCTACAGTTTGTGTAGTCAGTATCCTTGCAAGGTCATGCATGCTTTCTCTGCATCCTGAACACTTGAACTCCCCCCAAGTCATACATCTTAGGTTCTCATTACCGGTTAGGTCCTGTAAAGCGAAAAAAATCGAACCCTAGTTGTTCTCCCCCCCCAACTCCAAGGAGAGAGAAGGGAGGTCACTAGGGTTGATGGTTTTCACTTAGGAGAGACTTTACATTCAAAAGAGGGGTTGAGACCCACAAGATCCAATCCCACACAATGCAAGACTGGATTCTAAATGAGTTTCAAGGGTTAAGACATCAAGGATACCCTCTTTTGTAAAGAATGTAGATAGAATGATTGAACTAGGAATGCATGTAAAGTAAGAAAGATTCGCTAATAAACAGAGATAGGGATACGGGATGAAGCTGCGGACCTGGAATTAGCAGTAAAATGTCGAGATGATGCTTCTCTACAAATTTGAGGGAAAGTTGATGGGACGATGGCACCCGGAGTGCACACGGTCCTCCAAAAAATCCACAAAATGAAGGGGGATCTGTTCGTCTCTGCACAAGGATTCTAGATCTTCAATTACAGCCGCGTACCTGCAACCTACACACATAAAAGAGAGGATGATTGGGGAGTTAGGGATTAGGGGTTTGCCTTTAGGTAAAACCCCGGTTTTGGAATTAACCAAGAAATGAGAATGTTGTAAATTTAAATGTTTGTAATGTAAACAAGTACTGATACCTTGTTGTAAGAATGTTTGTATTCTTACATGCGAAGGTGTAATGTATGTTGTATGTTGTATGTTGTATGTTGTATGTGATCTCCTCTTCAATGGTTGAATCCTTGTCTTGAATGCAACACCTAGCCTTGAATGGAGACATAGAATGCTCAATTGCTTGAAGGAATGCTTGAATGCTTGAATGTTTGAATGTTTGAATATCGCTTCCACCTCTTGCACACATGTGTTTTTTTTCTCTTTTCTTTTTTGGAAGAGGAAATGTAGTTTATATACTTGTCAATTAGGGTTGAGAGACTGATTTTCTCGACCTTAGGCTGACCTAGAAACAATATTTTCCAATTTGCAAACTTCAAGACCCGATGCCCAACAAGAGATCGGGCCCAAAATAGGGCCAGGGACTAGGGCGCTGGGCGCCCTGGTCCTGAAGGACCAGGGTGCTGGGCGCCATGGTCCTGGGGGACTAGAGCACTAGGCACCCTAGTCCTGAAGGATCAGGGTGCTAGGCGCCATGGTCCCACCTCCCGGGACAGCAGGGTGCAAGGAGGGATCAGGCCAAGGTGCAAAAAGATGCAGTTTTTGGTGTCGTAAACAGGTTTCGGGGTCTCCATTTAGGTTCAACATTGCGCTGCCATCGTGAAGACCCAAATTTAGTCAAAATTGCAAGTGTCGCAATTTTAGGATGCTACAGGTCCAATATCCCAACTCCATTCTTCACCATATATCAGTTGGGTTGTGCATAAGTGGTCATCTGAAGATCCTTCAACTCCATTGTATCCACCAAGACCTATGACATGATCCTGAATCTTCACAATGCCAGACATTGACATTGCCATGCCATGAAACAAACCGATTAGCCCAAAAACATGCATGGCTGCATGAACAACCACGGGGCAAACATATGTAAATCAGGTCTATTCCAATACCACCTAAGACATGAACTTCACATTTCATGATACCGGGGTTATTGCAATGATTTCCAACTTCATTGTCTTACATAACCTATTTTGCATTCATGTCAGTAACATCGTGCACATACCAGTTAACATCTGATGCCAATTGTTAACATCCTCTTCTTGACACATGCAGTAGTGATCCATTATTGATCTGTAGGTGTGTAGTCAATGAAACACCTACACACTCTTATCTTCTCATTTTCTTCATTCATACTTGCAACAATATGTTCTTTCATGTTGCCTTCATCACTAAGGGGGTGAATGATAAGTTTAGTGTATTACTCTCCCTACGATCCTGCATCTCCTTTAGGCTTTAAGTGATATCACCTGTGTGCTAAATTCACAGTATCGGTCCATGGTCCTCTTCCTCCATACCTACTTGGTCTTATTCTTCTTCCCATCTTTAGTCTTGAGAGCAGGTATTTCCCTCTTCTTTTGAAGGGTCTTTCCACTTTATGATCTTCCACCACAGACAGAAATGGTGCTATAGTAGCACACAACATCCATCCCAACTTCATGTTTGGGGAATCTCTTTACATATCGGTTTGACCATCTTCTCTTGGTCATGTTGTTGTGACTAGCAACTAATCCCGATAGACCTCTTGCTCCTGCAAGGAGATTTTTACTTTGGTTCCATACAGGTCTTTGCCTTCCATATGCTCAGTTTTCACTTTTCTGAAGAGCATAGTCATTTTGTCAACCTCCATATATCTATCGGTTCCTCTTCCTGCATTCAAACTCTCTATGGCCAGATCCATTGTAGTTATGACAATTAATATTCACATAACTGGGAGAAGGGACATGCATGTATCTATTTCCGGATATATCTTTCTCATAAGCATGATTTCTATAAGATCCTACATTAACCTTTATAGATCTCTTTCTACATCCCCTACCTTATGGCTATAATCATTGCATGCAAAGAAGTAACCGGTAAATGATGGCATATGACTTACATATGTACTTTGCCGTACATGAGGAAATCTTGTCGGTTTTGCATCCCTATCTTTTCTTTTTTGAGAATGGATTCTCAGTTGTCCATTCTAAGCACCTCTTTCATCTGACCTCCTCTTCTTCTCCCACACTTGCTTCTCCCTATGGGTGGTAGACATTCTTTGTCCTATGCCAGTAGAGGGTCTCCTTTGTTGCTTCCTCATCTTCCTGCTTTCGATGAAGTTTTCTTCTCCCATCTTCCCCTTACCTTTGGGATCTGCATGATTCTTCCTTTTTACAACATTGATCTTCACCCTTTTCTGCAAGTCCACACCAATTGTGGTCAGATCAACCTTCTTTTGAGGAGCATATCTAACTGAGAAGGTCTCACCTTTTTTTTCTCCAAGCACCCACTTAAGGTTTTTGTCTTTTATCTCTAGTTGAGAGCCTAGATCTTCACATCGACATTTCTTGGTGTCTTCTATCTGAGTCTTCAACTTTGAGATACATTTCTGAGATTATTCATGGCATTTAACGAACCAGTTCTGCTCCACAATAGCAGCATTCTTGAATAGCTTGTATTCCCTTCTAACTCTATTCAGTTATTTAAGTGTATTTACAAGCTCTCCTTCAAGGTCAACTTCTGCTACTTCTTCATCATCAGAAGGGTCTTGATGGCTAGATCTTTCTACCATGTCTTCTTCTTCTTCATCATCACTACTCAACACATCTTGTTGAGGGGAATTATTTGCCCAACCACTTTCAGATTCTTGGACCATGAAGAGTTGAGCTCCTTCTTCATCATTATTGTGGCTACTAGCAGATCTATCTTCCTCATCTAGATAAATATGAGAGTTACTTCTCATATTTGTTTCGATTTCTAGTTCTACAGTTGACGGTTCATTTCCATTGAGCTTCTTCAATCTTTCCCATAAGATCTTTGTTGTTTTATGCCTGTCCACCTATGAAGAGACATCAATGGTGAGTCCACTGAAAAATAGCCTTCATGGCTACTTCATTGCACAGGTTTCTTCTTTATTCTACAAATCTGATAGGAAGACATACCTTTCTAGGGAGACCAACTACTGGCATCCACACATCAAACCCTAAAGAGGATAGGAAAAATTCCATTCTGCAACCCCAAATAAAAAAAATTGAACCATCAAATACTGGAGCAGAGATAGACACTAAACAAACCATTGTGTCCTTTATCCAGAATCTACCCAAGTTGGAGAACACTCTTCTAACTGGGAACCTATGCTCTGATACCAATAGCTAGACACAATGTACCACTGAGAGGGGGAGGGGGTGAATCAGTGGTTCTCAAATATTTTTCCCTTTTGTAATCCGATGTGAGCATACTGGTTGATAGATTTAACTCAATGCAGACTTACCAGTTATAGAGAAGACTAACTCAAATGCAAACATACTCACAAGGGGACATCACATAACACCAACATATACCAGGAAAACCCAATGTGGGAAAAACCTTGGTGAGTAATGTTGTTGGAGTCTATTTCTCCAATCCAACCTCACAATAAAACATAGTTACAAAGTTTTAGGGCACCAACCCCTAACTTTAGGGCACTAGCCCAACGAGCACCAACCTCTGACTTTAGGGAACCAACCCAAGGAGCTACAATCCCTCCATCAAGCTACAACTCTATGTTCACAATGTAAGCATCAAATACATAAGTAGTTATCTTGTTACAATTGAATCTTACAACCATTACATATATCTTACTTTGTCGGTGAGATACCTTCTCTCCTACACTGACTCACTCTTTTGTTACTTTCTCCTGCTTCTTAATGGTCGGTAAGCTCTATCGGTTCATCTCTTATGTTCTTCTCTCACTGAATCTCCTCCTCATCACTCTACTTTTCACCAGTTCTACTCTCTGTCGGTTGTCTGTTTATCTTCTCTGTAGCCTCCTTCCCTTCTACTCTTCTAGTATGAACACTACTGGTTCTTCTCTCCAACCAGTTGAATACTTTAACCCGGTTCTCTCTCACTCCCACCCTCTTCACAGATGCTTGTTGAGCACTTGGCTGATTTGCTATTACTTGCAGAAGTCTTTTCACTTCTTAATCACACAATATTTATCTATTTAGCAACAACACTCATTCTTTTCAACCCCCACACTTGTATCCAGATTTTCCCTCCAAAACCCAAATTCAAAAACCAGGTGGTTAGGGTTTCCTCACTATCCTTGAGGCAAACCAAATACAACCAGATCTTGCACTATCTGATCTTCCTGACATCTAATTGCATAGCTCTCCCAATTTCACATCTCCTAGATCATGCCTTTCATCTCTGGCGACTTTCTTTTTACCTTCATAGATAATCCCTTTGTCAATCACAAAAGATTTGTCATGTTGTTTCCTCCATCACCTCGATCTTCTCAATCGCTCTTAGCTGACTCGTAGTTGCCTTCTACACCTCGAGCCTCAAACCCCTGCAAGAGCTTTGCAACATGTCCTATGAGTTGAGTGACTTCTCATTAAAGTGAACCAACCCTGCAACAACCCTGTCAATGTACATTCTATCTTTATCCAAATGCATGTTCTCCATGTGGCATCCATATTGACTAACTACTAGCTTGGCACTTCATGTTCATTCAAATAGGATTATCGATCAGCCACTCAACCAGTTCCTTTTTCCTATCAATTCGTTAACCTCGCCAGTATCACACACTGCACTGATACACTCTTCATGTTTGCATTATGCACCTCACTCATATTACCAATGGGTTTACATATTGGTTATCACTTTTGATGATACTAGTCATCAACCTTCACTAGACTCCTTCATTCGTCAGATCATTCTCCTCTGACTATATCTGCTCAGTCGGTTTTTCTAAATGACAAACACATCACTCTTCTGTTGTATCAGCATCTCAACATGCCTTCTCTATCAGTCTAGTGCATGACCCCGATCTCATGCACTTAAGGCATTCCCTCAATTTACTAGTGGATCTATAGTGATCCTTCAAGTTCTTTCCTTTACCTATTTACTCTTATCCCACCAAACTATAATGCACTTAATGTATATAGGAGATAAGCTCCACTTACTTGGTGGAGGAACACCTTTTCATTTGCTCATGCGAGTTCCCTATTTGTGCAGCATACCTTCAAATAGGCACATGAGAACTGGTGTGAGAACACATACTATCATTCATTACTTCTCATGATGACTGCAACTTCATATGGTGGGAGTCCTATTGCTCTGCAACCTCACAACATACCGGTTCATTCTTCTCTTCTAGTGTTGATGTGATTTAGATAACATTCTTCCTCTTCATCACAAACAACCGCTCAAAACACCTCTCTATCTCATCACACAAGTCAGGCACTAACTTGTGTACTGATGACCTCTAAGGTCATCTTCCTTACCTTTACCAGTGTTCTCCTACACAAGGTGATATCCAAGATATCATACCCTATACTCCTTCATAATAGTGTTGCACATACATCTCTTCTACCGATGGTCATTCCATACTGGTTGACATCAATGACAACATAATGCCAACATGAAGTTGCTTGAAGATTGTTGCATTTCTTCATGTTTTTGGATTCAGAGTTGTGGATTTGGATTTATCATCTTGAGGTCTTTGTCTTGATCATATTCGAGATTCATTGTGTTTGGATTTGATTCCAATGAGATATTGTTTCTGGTATCGTTCCAGTATTTGTGTGATCTTACCGGTTGGTCTTGCAGTGAGTAAAGCGAAGCTACATTAGGTTCAGATGGTTTTGGTAACTTGCAGATTGTTGAGCAATGTTTTATTGAGCCTTGACCAATGTTCCTAGAGGTCCACATGAATTTTTATGTATTTTGGGACATTCTTGGTAATTTGGGTCGATCTATTATTGTTTGCATATTTCATCTTGAACCGGTTGGTCTTTGGCCAACTTGATTGAGTTTTGTTGCCTGTAGATGGTATAAATAGGAATTTTGGAGATTCATTTTGGAGGACAGAGATACAAGGAAGAAGAGATCGAGAGCATATGCATTTTTTAGAGAGATTATGGTCCAAGGGACTGAAGTCTGAAAGGACTAGGGTCTAGATCAGTGCAGACCAATGCGGACTATTACCGGAGGCTGATTACTGAGAAGATGATTTATGGATCATAGTATTGAGTTGTAAGGATTGTTTTGTAATCCCTAGCTATGCTCCAGCATTTGTAAAGCCCACGGGCTCATTGTAATTCATCAAATATCATAAGGATTGCTTTCATTTTTTATTTTCACTGGTTATATAATGTGTTATATCTACCGGTTGGGGTTGCTATTTCTTTTTTACCTGTTATATCTTGAGTGGTATTATCGGTTGCTAGTATCCTATATGGTGTTTTGTGTTATTGGCTAAAAGGCGGGGATTCCCTTCATAGGATCTCCCTACCTTGGCTGCACCAAGTGGTATAAGAGTTGGTTATAAACCTATTGATGTAGGAAGACATATTTATGAATTACTTGGTTGAAAAGAAGTTGAGGCAGCTTGTAGACTTGTTCAGATCATCGAATGTGAGGCAGTGTGAGGTTTGCATGCAGACCGCTGAGGACACTTTGCCTTGGAGATATGTTCATTGGTATATTCGTATTTGCATATTTGTTGTTACTGGCAAATAGGTCCAGAATAAGCACTGGCAGGCTTATCTATTCTAGATCAGCACGACATGCTTTGGAGATGATTTATCATTGTTGTAAATGCATTAAGCTGATATATTGTATTGGTTGTTACATCGGTTATTAAATTACTTATAAATTGATTTTATTGTAATATCTTTTAGAGCCAACCTACTAAAATTGGTCTTAGGTTATGGTATATATGTAAGATCTTATTTGTAAGATTAGATATACGAATGTGTGAAGGATAATAATTTGGTATATGCGAGAATAAGCAGAGCTATACACGTAGACATCATTTGAAGGTGAAAGCAAGGTTTTTGTGAAGGCATATCAGAACTAAACCGGTACTAAATTCAGCATATGAAGATGCTATTTTGAGCAGTACATCATTATTGGATCTAACCATCCAATTGTAGTTAGTGTGTCTCCTATTTGTCTTTGACCAATGAGCTCTAGGCACTTGGGCTTTCTACATGTGTAGAGCCCATTTATGTATAGTTTAATAGTTAATTGCAGTACCGATAAAGATTAATACATGAAACAGATAGTAAGTGTACATAAATGGGGTCTGTACATGCAAAAAGGCCAAGCGCCTAGAGCTCACTGCTCAAATACAAATGGGAGTCATACTGACTACAATTTGGATGGTTAAATCCAATAAGAATGTACTGCTTGAAATAGCATCTTCATATGTTGGATTCAGTACCTGTGTAATGCTAATATGCCTTCACAAAACCATAACTTCACCTTCAAATGATGTCTTCATGTATAACTCTGCTTAATCTCGCATATCCCTTCATAATATACCTTCTTTGCATTCCACACATGATCTTACAATTAAGATCTTACATTTATACCATAACCTAAGACCAATTTTAGTAGGTCATCTCTACAAGATATTACAATAAAACATTTCACAAACAATATAATATCCGATGCAATAACTGATTGAACATGTCAACTTAATGCATTTACAACATTAATTAATCAGCTCCATAGCGTGCCATGCTGATTTGAAAAAGATAAACCTGCTGGTGTAACCCTGGATAACCCTGGACCTATTTTCCGGTAAAAGCAAATATGCAAATCTGAATATACCAATGATTACTTCTCCAAGATAAGATGTCCACATGATGTCTTTGACATTTCAAAATGTCTTCCATGCCATATCAGGTGCTGGTGATCATTATATCCTTCTGGTGTACCACATACTGTTAGGATTCCCACGGATACTGAGAGGGGGGGTGAATCAGTATCTGACCAGTATTTAAAAATTTTCAACTTAAAACATGTAGAATATATTATAACAGTGTACCGGTATGCAAGAAATAATGCAATAAATAGAATTAAGAACATCCACATGAAAAGCACACCATAAAACAAGATTTTAATGAGGAAACCCAGTGTGGGAAAAACCTCGGTGGGATTTGTGACCCACAATATTCACTCACTGGCCAATAAGAGAATATTACTTACAATAAGGGCCTGCACATGCACGAAGGCCAACTGCCTAGAGCTCACTGCTCAATGGGAAGTCTCACTGACTTACAATAAGGATTATACAAATCCAATATCTTGTACTACTTTACAATAGCATCTTCAATGCCAGATTCAGTACCAGTTTCTGCTCTGTTCTTTATATATACCCCTTAACCTATATTTCACACAATAGGTCTGCCTAATATTTTTCCTTCATGCTTCTATGCCTTACAAAATGTCTACAATGATCTCTTTTATATATAAGAGTCATTTTACAATGTTATCAAGTTGGCTTACACATTTTTACAATAATAAACAAAATATAATATAACAAAATCCTGTCGACCTCTGTGCCGGTATACTTCCTTTCTTCTGTGCCGGTATACTTCCTTTCTTCTGTGCCGGTGCCGGTGTCCTGAGTGTGATCTACTGATGCCGGTATAATGCCTTTGCCGGTGCCATAGGATTGCAAAGTTGCCATCAATGACAAAACCTTCAATCACATACAATGTCTTATTTGAGTGTGCATATGCCAACAATCTCCCCCTTTGGCATTGATGGCAACACTCATGAGAAATTTCAAAAAGTATCCAAGAGTGTGTAGTCCAAAAAAAATGTTACCAAAAATGTGAGAGCTCCCCCTGAGCATATGATTCCTATGATTTGAATTTTCTTATCCCACTACTCCCCCTTTGGCATCAATGACAAAGGTTGTTAAGATGTCAGTAGAGTTTGTAGTTTCAACCTTGTAATTGGGAGGTTACAATTTGAAAAAGATCTCCCAAAATCAAGTTTATACTGTCCATAAACTTTTTACTATCCTTTATTGTTGTCTCTGTTCTCTTCACTGTACCGATGAGATGCTGCACATGCTTTGTCAGTGTTTTGCTTCCCTGTATTAGTGCCTCTGAAATTTCCTTCCGCAGAGATGCTAGATAGTCCAATCTTGGACTTAGTTTTGATCTCAAGTGTTTTGCTTTACATATTATTCTTTCTTTTTCTCTTTCCAATTTGAGTAGTTCTTCCTCAAAATTTGATATCTTCTCCTCAAAAACTGATAGTGTATCAGGTGAGTTGACAAAACTATCTGCAAGTTTATTGATCTCATCCTATACCTTGGTCATTTTTTTATCTATATCTATAGTAAAAAGGTTTGTTTTACAAGTATCTTTTTACAGATTTTTGTACTCTTTCAACAAATTGCATAATTCTAGTAGAAGTGTGTCAAAATCTCTATTACACTTCTTTATATGCTCATCAAAACAAATTTGTTTTTCAATTTCTACCTTATCCTTTACTGACTCTTCCTTTATTTTCTCAATTTTTTTAGAGATATATTTACACAGTGTGTCCAGTTGTCCTAAAGAATCTTTGTTATCTATGTTACAGTTGGGAGCAATTACCTTCAAAATTGGTATGGTATCATCAATTGCCTTGTAAGCTTGTGAGCTGCAGTTGGTTATTTTCTTGATAGAATCTAGTAATACCTCAGTCACATTTGTTGATTTGTATCCTAATGATGATCCAACAATTTAAGTACCGGTGGAAGTAACCAAGCTTGTATTGACCTCTGGTAGGTTTGTTTGTGTCTGCATTTCTTTAAGCACTAGTTTTCCTACTTCACTAGTTGCCAATGGCACTGTTTCCTTATGTACCTGTTCTGGTTGTTATTGTTCCGGAGCCTTTAGCTCTGTTTGTTTCTTTGTATGTTGCATTGCCTCAGTCTGTGACTTAGTCTCTACCTTTTATTCTTTATCTTCTATCAGTTTCTCCTGTGAGTTATTAGTTTCTTCAGCTACCGGAGGCTCACTAGCCATATCTGTCTTATCTGTTGTATCTTTGTCTACTACTATGTTGATCTTCTAAGTATCAACATCCAAAGTATATAGAACTTCGGGATTAGGATTATTATCCTCTACATCCATACTCTCAGCTACTGGTTGATCTTCAGTAGTTATTGTTTTTACTGATGGAGTAATCAAGGGAGGTGGGGTTAAGTTGGCTCTAACCTTGATACTAGGTGGTCCACCAACTTTTCCTTTTCCTTTGTCTCTATCTTTCTAATATACCTTTATAGGTTTGGGTTTCCTGTACTCTTCTTGTTTTTCTTTCTCAACTAGGAATATATCCCATCCATCTTCTATCTCCTCTATTACCTCATTAACTCTTCCTACCATTAAAGCAACGTGCTGATGTGCAGTAGAAAATACTGTTTAGTTAGCTTAAGCAATTAGGTCATCAATTTCTTGTGGAGAGTTTATAGCAAGTGGTTTTTCAATATTTATTTTCTTATCCAATTCTATTACTGCCTATCTTCTTGCCTCTAGTCTTTTGAATAATTCATCTGAAACTTCATTGACTACTTCTATTAAAAATTTCTTGTACATATCCATATGTAATATAACACTATTTTCAACTTGCTTTTTTTCATCAGCTGTTAGAGTGTCATATATTTTCTCTATGTTCTTCAGTTTACCTTGCTCTGTGATACCACACACCAGTAATTGTGCAACAGTTACTTTCTTGCCAGTGAATGTTTGTTGGATCTCCAAAGTACTTTTAGTAGGTGTTGACATCAATCACAAAACCATACCAAAATACCAACACTTTTATGCTTATGTTCATGTTGGATATGTGTATATCATGTGTATGAATGTTATATGCATATGAGTAAATGGATATACGTGTTGTATTAGATGACGCTTAAAATTTTTTTATCTCTATTTGCATGTTAGTTAGCTTTATTTGTCTAGGGTATTTTGGTGGGCATTAAATTGAGGGCTCAAATTATTGCTAGTATGCTGGTAATGTTGATGCTTGTAAGAGACAAGAGCATTTGGGTAGAGCTTTTGTAGTCTAATAGAGTAGATCTTGCTCGGTGGAGAATGGGAGAGTTAAAGGTCCCTAAAATGAGTAAAAATGAGGGAATTTTATTTGGTCAAATGGGTGGGAGAAGTCATTATTCTTTCATGTGGGTGTCACATGACATATATCATAAATGAGACAAACAATTTTTTATATTTTAAATCTTAAAAATTCGTAGGATGTTAGCACATGGCACAAACATCTACACATAGAATAGTAGTCTATGTGAATTATATTGATTTTAAAATAATTGACTATAGACACTTCATCTTTACCATTGGTGAACTTAAAATATTTTTAGGCAAGACATATATTTATACATAAAAATTGACATTGACAAAAGAGTAATACATAACTGTGAAATTGCCACCATCTACAATTTTTGACACTATAGTATGGGGAATTCCATGTGAGCTATAATATTATAACTCAAAATTTATAGTTTAGATAGAAAGTCAATCTCCACAAATATTAAAATTCATTTCAAAGAAAAAACATTAGGTCTTGAGGTTTCAAAGGGGAAACTATAGCTATGAAAAAGAAGGGGGTCCTCATTTTTCTAGAAGAAGGTGATGCATTTTGTGAGAGAAAATAGTAAATAGTTTTTCATACAAAAAGTGTTTAATTAAATAAAAATTAATAGTGTATTTAGAAAATCTATCAAATATCTTCTTAGTTATGAGATTTTTGAGGTCATTCTCACCATAGTGATCCATCTTCTAGTGCCACAACTGATAATATATAAAGTTATCAATTGCATTAATACAATATTATAATCTATATCCCTTGACCCTATATAGAATGCTATACTAAGTTCCTATAGCCAACACCAATGTTTCTTTCTATATACTATTCAACAAATCAGATCAAGACAAATAAATAGAGCTACTTAATTTTTTTTTATCTACTTTACCCAATTCTTTATTTGACATAACACGATAAAATATGTCATGAGGATTTGCAATGCAAAAAAAGGAAGACTACAAAAATCATTGACAAGTTTCTTGTAGAGAATTTCCAAAGTTCAAAGGATAATCGAGGTATGGTTTTCTACATACCATTGAGTACTGTTCGCAAAGAAAAATATTGAGTAATTTTAGATTTCAAATTTTCTACTTTTGTTACACTATTGAATACTCTTTGCAAAGAAAACTATTGAGTAATTTTAGATTTCAAAATGATAGTTTTAGATTTTAAAAATTTGGAACCCAATTTGGCACCCTTTTGGAAACATTGGATTTCTAGCTATTTTTCAAAAGTAAATTTGGTGAGATTTCAAAGTACCGTATGCTTTAGATTTTAATCTAAGAACACACTCATTGTAGAATGTAGATTGATCCCATGAGTGAAACACAATAAAGCTTCTATCTAATCTTCACTTTAGCAAATTACATTAATACTTTTCACAAATATGAAAAGTTTCTTGAAACTAAACTATGTTAAAATTAACATTCATACTACTCCAATTAATCTAAAATCTTAAAAACCAAACTATAATTATACCATACATTTCCATTAGTACTAAAATAAAGCATAAGGCTAAAAGCACAAAGTTGTGTCACACTTTTATAAAGGAAATAGCCAATGTTGATTCAACATTTTTAATTGAATCAATAGAAAGTGAAATATATATTTTGAATTTTAAAATGATGTAAACTAATAAAATGTATATTTTTTTGTCGATTTTATGTTTGTAATTTTTTTTAAAAATTAAAAAAATTTTGAATATACTTTCTTATAAATTAAACAATGTAATTTAGTTTCTAATAAAATATTGAAATTGAAGTTTCATGAGGTGTCATACTTTATATAGTAAAATTTACCTTTTTCTCTTCAATTTTTGGGTATATTGATAACTTGAAACTTTAGTACAAAAATATATTTTTAACTATTTTTTAAGTATATATATTTCAATAAATTTGAAAAGTTGTGTGTATTGAAATATAACTCTTTCCATTTGGTGTCACGTTTTTTCTTAATTATTTATCTAAATTAGAAAATAATTATATCATCTTGACATAGACTATTTTCTCTAGTGCATTTATATTTTCAAAAATTTTAAATAAATTTTAGTATTTTTCCTTTACAAGATAATAAACCTTATATTTTAGTGTTGATGACCTATTTTTGATAAAAATAAAAGATCAAATATTAAAAATAAATAAAATCATTCTACCAGATCTTTCAACATACTCAAAACTTATCACTAAATGCCACAAACCTGGAATAAGGCACATTACATGACCATAATGTTTCTTTGAGATCCACAAAGTAAAATACGCAGCACAAATGATCCACTAACCAACAAATTGTACACTCTACCGAATACACTGTTCTTCTCACCGAACCTTACAAATACTCAATCAATCTTTTGGTATGAATGAATTATGACTTTTAGATAGAATATCTTATACTAGTTGTCATCAATGACAACATCTCTACATACATGTAGTGTCTCTTTCCAACAATCTCCCCCTTTGGCATTGATGGCAACACTTAGTGAAAAATAACTGAGCATCAGACCAAAACCAACTGCAACCAAAAATCTAATTTCTGGATTCTAAAGAGTCAAAGAATCAAAGAACTCCCCCTAGGATCAAAATTTGTCACTTCTCTACACTCTCCCTTTGACATCAATGGCAAAAGTAAGGTCCCGAAAACCAAAAAATTGAAGCCAAAATACTATATACATATGTACATACATTCTTAACTCACAAAAACTTAAAGATATCTGCATAGGAATTCTTCAATGAGTCCAAGTGGCTATCCTAGCCCTTCAGCAGATTATCCAACACTATTATGAATCTACTAAATAGATAATATTGTGCTTTTGTAGTCTTGATATCTTTTGGTTCATTAGCAGTGAGAGAATTATGTGCATCATGCAAGACACTAAGCATTATATCCAACCTAGGAACAATGTGGCTCCTAAGTTCTCCGACTCGGGCAATTATATTTTCTCGGTCATAGCACAAAATCTATATTTTCTCAAGCAATGAGATTACTTGATCTTGGTGATTATTCAAAGAATTTGTCAAAGGATCAACCGACTTAGATATGCTTTCTAACTAATCCTTATTCTCTTGAGACTTCTTATCAATATCCACGCTGAACTTGTTCAAGGATAGACATGATTTATACAAGTTTCCACCTTTGAACATTGCATCCTTCATGCTCTTCACACACTCTCCTAATGTAGCTCTATTAGATCAAAACTAGATCATCTTCCTTCAAACTTTCATTAAAATGGGCCCCTAAAGGGGAGTACAACAAAATGTTTGACAAAAACTAAGTGAAAACGATATTGGAAAATAGAATACAATACCCAACTAAAGACTAACTTCTAACTTAGCTATAGAGATGGGTAAATATAACCTTATTTGAAATTCAAATACAAAAGGTGCTCATTCAAATAACTAAATGACAGTTAATATGAAAATCCTACAACTAGATGTTCAACTTGAAAACATGGGAGTAAAACAAGGATTTGTGAACAACAAGAATCAATAATCAAGAAAGTTTTTCCATAACTGAAATAGAAGCCTGGAGCGCTTTGGAGCAATCAGAAACTCCACATAGCGAGAACAAGTCCAAAATAAACTGCCACATCAAATAACAACTATCTCAACAAATTAGAATTAGATTCACTTTTGAAATAGATATGAACACTATTTCATAAGATCATTTGTAAACTTTGCAATAATCATCAATTTGAAACACATAGAGCAAGCATTATATCAAAATACTACTTCTAATTTAATTTCTAATTAGAAATTCAAAAGATAAAAGAGATAACATATGAGTATTTAGTTTATCACCATCCAAACTCATTATCAAAGTATTAAGAGTTTTATGAGCACAAAATATATTAATAAAATAGTAAAACTGAGGACTCATCATTATTATTTTAGTAGGGGTTAATTCCTACATAGGGTTTGAGTTAGGCAAGCACGTATGTACATCATAAAAAAAATTCCCTTTTTTTGTGTGCATATTCCAGATTTGATAGTAGAGGGTTACATATTCATAGAGAGAAGACAAAGACATGTAGTTTCAAAATTTGAACAAAAAAAAATCTTGGAGTAAGGAGAAAAGCTCCATTGTCCAACACTTTTTCATTGAAAATTTGAGATAATGATATACAAGGCATCCTGATCTAGAATTTTAATTTTAATGCTAAAATAAACACCCCTAGGACTAGGACACCTAGCTCTCTTGACTGACATTTTCAAGCTTAGATTTTAGTGATAGGTTCTTTTTTGCATCTTATTTTCATACCTGAGTTCATACTTTGCATTCCAATACCATAGCTTTATGTTTATGCTAGTTCTTGTCCATTTCCTTGCACTTTACAGAGTTTTTGCATCATCTCTTATCTTTATGATATCGAATCATATCAAATAAAAAAAGAGAACAATTAATTATGTTAGGACCCAAAGGAAACTGAAAGGCGGGGGTGAATCAATTGTCTATTAATTTCAACCCAAATATAACTTAATCAAACTTGATACTTAATATCGGTAAACCAAACTTAATACCAGTTAACAGATTAATAGTTAATATCAATACCGATGAAACTTAAATCATGAAACAGAAAGAGAAACAACGTCCACAACACATAACACAAAGATTTGTATGTGGAAACCCTATAAGGGGAAAAAACATGGTGGGAAACCTTACCCACAATCAAATGATACTACTGCATATAGTATGTGTATACAAATGGGGTCTACACATGCAGAAAGGCCAACCGCCTACAACTCACTGCTCAATCACAAAATAGGAGTCACACTGACTACAATTGGATGGTTAAATCCAATGATAATGTACTTCTCAAAGTAGCATCTCCAATGTTGGATTCAATACCGATTAAGCTTTGATAATCACTTGCAAACCTTCCTTGAACCTTCTCTATGGTATGCTCATATGATCATCAATATTCGCACATACCATGTTACAAAACCATATACCATATACCGTTGCATTCCTTGTGACATTATCTCACAAATGAGATCTTACATATATACCAAAACCTAAGACCAAATTTGTAGGTCAGCTCATTAAGAATATTACAATTAAATCAATTACAAAAAGATGTGATGCATCATGTCAGCTCAATACATTTACAATAATCAATAAATCATCTCCATAATGTGTTGTGCTGATCTGGAATAGATAATGCATGCCTATTCATAACCTAAACCAATTTGTCGGTAACAACAAATATGTCAACTCGATTAGAACAATAACTAAAACATCAAAACAAAGTATCCAAACCATGTCTTTGACATAACTAGGTGATCTCCAGATGATAACAATTCATCATCAGTGTTGGTGAATAATATATTGGTGACTGTGCATAAGTCACTGAACATGCTGGTGAACACAATGTGCTAGCTCAACATAACTAAAGATCTCTAGAAGGATAAGTGTTGACATCAATGAAAAAACTAATGCAACACATCCATAATACCAACAATCTCCCCCTTTGGAATTGATGACAACACAAGATGGAAAAACATCTAAGTGACAAAAATAGAATGCCATAAACCAGAAACCAACAATCTCCAGAATAGATCAATACTAGAAATAAAAAATGCAGAGAGTATGTATCTCTCCCCCAATGAATAATCGCTCCCCAAAGATAATGTTTCCTAAATACAAAGTTTGTTTTTCCATAGATATCTCTCCCCCTTTGACATCAAATGCCAAAGCAACACAAATACTAGAACATACAACTAACTCATATAACCAATTGTTATAACCAACTACTCCCCCTGAGAAGTAGCTCTCCTCCATCAAAGCCAGAAAAAGGTTTCTCTGTTAATTTCTGTCAGTTTGATGTCAATATTCAACTGTCTAAGTCTCTACTAGTGAGGGTATTACCCCAAGTTGTTCTCTGAGATATTCAAAAGTTTCCTTAGGCAAAGGCTTAGTAAAGATATCTTCAATCTACTCTTTAGTATTCACATAAACCAATCTCACTTCTTTTGCTTAAACATTTGATAGAAACATGTTTAGTCTTAGAATGAAATACGAGATTATTTGATATATCAATTGCTACTGAATTATCACAATAAATGATTATAGGTTCTTTGCATTTCACCTTTATGTCCTTCAACATTTTCTTAATCCATAATACTTGAGTATAGTTAGTCGCTGCTGCAACATATTCTGATTCTGTTGTTGATAATGATGTACAACTCTATTTCTTACTCAACCATGAAATCAATCTGCTACCAAGAAAGAACGCTCCTCCAGTGGTGCTCTTTCTATCATCTACATCTCCTGCCCAATTTGCATCGGTGTATGAACATAAATAAAAATTTTCATCTTTAGGATACCATAAATCAAGATTTGTTGTGCCTTGTAAATACTGAAAAATCCTTTTCACTACTGATTCATGATTTTCTTTAGGATTACTCTAAAATCTTCAAACAATACATATTGCATTTATTATATCAGGTCTTGTTTGTGTCAAATACAGTAAACCTCCAATCATAGATTTATATCTTGTCGGATTAACAGAAGTTGAATCATCCTTCAATGTCAATTTATCAGTTGTAGTCATAGGAGTACTTATCGGTTTAGATTTTTCCATACCAAATTTCTTCAGTAGTTCCTTCAAGTATTTTGTTTGACATATAAATATACATTTATCAGTGTGTGAAATTTGCAATCCTAAAAAGAATTTTATCTCCCCAATCATAGACATTTCAAATTCTTCCTACATCTTATTAGAAAAGTCTACACACAATCCATGTTCTTCTCCATAAATGATATCATCAATAAAAAATTCAATAACCAAGATGTCATCATTAGTCACTTTGAAATATAAGTTGATGTCAGCATTACCTTTAGTGTAACCAAGCTTCAAAAGATATTTGTCAAATCTAGCATACCAAGCTCTAGGAGCTTGTTTTACTCCATACAAAGCTTTCCTTAATCTGCAAACCATATCTTTATCATTTGTTACTGAAAATCCATTAGGTTGTTAAATGTAAACTT
The DNA here is from genome assembly GCF_030272615.1 of Cryptomeria japonica. Classification (NCBI taxonomy): domain Eukaryota; kingdom Viridiplantae; phylum Streptophyta; class Pinopsida; order Cupressales; family Cupressaceae; genus Cryptomeria; species Cryptomeria japonica. The sequence continues at coordinate 634,885,423 of NC_081411.1, read as the reverse complement.
CCTCTTCATGATCACCATTCATAAATGCACATTTTACATCCATTTGATATACTTTATAGTTTTTATGTTCTGCAAATGCAAGAAATAGTCTGACTACCTCAATTCTAGCTACCAATGCAAAGGTTTCATTGTTGTCAATTCCTTTTTTCTGTGAATATCCTTTACACACTAATCTTTCTTTGTTTCTGAGTACCTTACCATCATCATTAATTTTATTTCTAAATACCCATTTAGTTCCAATTACATTTTTGTCTTTAGGTCGAGGAACCAATGTCCACATATTATTCTTTTCAATTTGTTCTAGTTCATCTTCCATAGATTTAATCAAATGTTTATCTTCACAAGCCTCAATAACATATGTTGGTTCAATTTGAGAAATTAAACATACCTCTTCATTTGCCAATATTCCTCTTGTCATAACACCTTGATACTTATTCCCAATTATCTGACTTTTAGAGTGATTTAGTCTCACATACCTGGGTTTATTCACTTGTTGTTGTTCTTCAGTCACTCTGGAATTCTATGATGATTCTGGTGTGACTAGATCTACATTTTGTACTGGTGCACTCTGTATTGGCTCATTTATTATCATCTCAATTGTCAGTTCATAATCTACAGACCTTGAATTTACTTTAAAGTGTTCATCTATCTTCACATTCGCTCTCTCAATGATCTTCTGCAATCTTTAATTAAAACGTATATATGCCTTGCTCTTAGATGAATAACCAAGAAATATTCCTTCATCACTTCTAGGATCATATTTACCAACATACTCATCTCTCCTAATATAACGTTTGCTTCCAAATATCTTGAAATATTTAAGAGTAGGAGTATTACCAAACCATAATTCATAAGGGGTCTTACCGGTTTCACCTTTGATGTGAACTCTATTGAAAGTGTAAACTATTGTATTCACTTCCCATAATTCATAAGGGGTCTTACCAGTTTCACCTTTGATGTGAACTCTATTGAAAGTGTAAACTATTGTATTCACTTCTTATCTCCACTACACATGAGGTAGTTTTGCTTCCAATATCATGCTTCTAGTTGCATCCAGAATAGTATTGTTCTTCCTTTCGACAAGTCCATTCTGTTGAGGTGTCTGAGGTGCTGATAGTTGTCTTTTGATTCCATTCACTTCATAAAATATATTAAACTCCTTAGATGTAAATTCTCCTTCTTGATCTGATCTCAACCATTTGATTTTCTTACCGGTTTCATTTTCTACCATTTCCTTGAATAGTTTGAATTTTCCAAAAGCTTCTGATTTCTCCCTAAGAAAAGTAACCCAACACATTCTAGAATAATCATCAATAATTAGCATAAAGTATCTATCTCCCTGTAGACTTCTTGTTCTTGCCAAACAACACAAGTCAGTATAAATTAAATCAAGAACATAATTAGATTTCTCAGAAATACTCTAAAAAGTTGTTCTAACTTTCTTTCCCATTTGACATTCCTTACATATCGAATTATGAGGTTTTACAATCTTAGGTAAATCCCTCACTGCCTTAGTTGAACTGATCTTTACAATGCAATCAAAATTTACATGACAAAGTCTCTTATACCATAACCAACTTTCATCAATATGTGCAATTGAACATGTCTTTTCACTGTTATTCAAAAGAAAGATATTATCTCTAGTCTAATTACCAGTTGCAATCTCCAAACCAGTTCTATTCATGATTTTGCATTTACCATTCTTGAATTGTAACTAAAATCCCTTTTCAACTAACTGACCAACACTCAAAAGATTATCCTTCAAACCTTCAACAAAGTAAACGTTGTCAGTATTGTGCTTATCATCAAAAGATATAGTGCCTTTTCCTTTGATCAAACAATCTTTATCATCCCCAAATCTTATTAGACCTACATTATATTCCTGAAAAGATAAGAATTTACTTTTATCACTAGTCATATGATGTGAACATCTTGAATCTATAATCCATTCATATTTTTCTTCAATTTTAGTTGTCAGGGCCTGCTCTACCGATGGAATATTAGGTATCGGTTGATCTTCTTTTATTGCAACATAAGCCCATCCATTCTCAGTCGGTTCTTCATCAAAATCATCAGTAACTCCTTCATCAACATAGTAACAAGATTTATCTCTATTCTTCTTAAATTTGTATCTCAAATATTTAGGGTTAGGCTTATATGTTCTTTTAGCTTCTTCTCTCAATCTTGCATGTCTATTAGGACATCTAGATGCCATATGGCCAACTTTATTGTAGTTAAAACATTTAAATGGTGCTTTACCTTCATACTTACTACCAATAGGACCTTTAGGCATTTTCCTTGCAAATAGTGCTTCATGTTCTTCTAGTTTTCATTTTCTTTCCTGATATCTTCAAGTTCTTTTGCATAAAGTGCTTTCCAAACAGATTTGTCAGATGATGATGATGCTGCTTTGAAGGCTAAATCTATCTTAATTGTAGCAACAGGACCAAATTCCTCAAGCTCAAATGTTGAAAGTTTTCCTACCAAGGTATCTCTAGATACTAATGTATTGGAAATTATTCTCAACTCATTAATTGCAGTTACTTTCATTTTATATGCTAGTGAAAATGGTCTTAAAACTTTAGAAACAATTTCATCTTCACTTAAGGAACCTCCACAATATTGTATTCCCAAAACAATTTCATTAACTCTTTCCATAAAAGTGGAAATTCTTTCATCGTCTTCCATTTTCAGATTTTCATACCTGACCCAAAAGCATTCCAATTTTACAATTTTGACAGTGGTATCTCCTTCATTCAATGTCTCTAATTTATCCCAAATAGCTCTAGCAGTAGATCGATATGATAATCCCATGATTTGATGATCTAACAGTGCGGTCAAAAGTGCTTCTCTTGCTTTGCAATCATTATCTTTATCCTTACCCAATGTTGGTGGATTAGGTTGATCCTATGTAGGGCCAATCTAATCTCTGACAACACCTTTGTTTCTAAGGTACGTAGGCTGGTCATCTTGAAAAAAGAATAGGAGGAACGAAGAGCAGAAAAATTAAAGCCATCATCAGTTTCTTTCATCTATTCTGAACTTAGAAGCAATCAACAAAGAGCTTTGCAAGCCTCGATCTCGTGCAATGCCGGTTAGAAGTTGACACTAGTCAAGGTAATGAATGTTATCACATGCAAAAGAATTTTCCACACTTTTTCCTCCGCATTAAAATAGAGGTACAAGTTCACATTAATAGTTATCAATTTGGTGTACAAATTAGCAGTCAGAGGTTATGCCTATATTGATTGTGAGAAAATGTCTATAAGAAAAAGATGAAGCAATGTACATGGAAGCATTATTCCGGTTGTGGCTATTCTAGCGTCAAAACAGATCTTTCATACAACGTGTTAGTGACAGGTTGGTCAATCGTAGCCGTTAATTGCAAAATCGATGGTGTAAAACGCGCGACTAACATGCATGTTAGACAATAAGTACTGTCTTTTTGGAGCCAGAATAGATGCATCCCATTATTCCAGGCTTGCAGATGAGGCTTGTACAATTATGTAAGTACTGGAGATTCATATATCATCTTCTTCTGCACAATTAAAAACCAGAATTTATTTTTTCAATCAACTAGGAAAAAGGACCCAGTAGTTGTGCACCCTAACTTTGCGCTTCTCAAAATCTTACATGGAAATTTCAAATCACTCCACTTACATGGCAAGTCCCCTACTTATAACTAAGGTTTTAGCGCCACATCATCAAATATGATGCCACATCAGCATGGTTTTTGCCAAGGTGTCCAAAACAACCCAAAAAAAAAAGTCAGACCAATAGGTGTGTAAAGGGGCCCCAATACTTGTGCAGTTGATGTGGCATCACATGATTGGTTACTTTTCACAACAAATGGTATATTTCATTCAATTATTGGTACTTATCATACAAAGGTTGTACATTAAATCAACAACTATGGGGGTATTAAATCAACAACTTCTATCACAAGAATTGGAACATGCTCAACTAGTGGATCCTTTCCCTTAGCACTTGCATCAAAAGGAGGTGCAATGGGTATGCCGATAGTAAAATATAGTTAACTGAAATATTGGAGGGTACAAATCGAATATCGATTTGTTTTACACAACTTCATGAGTAAGGATGTCATTGAGATAATATCTGGGTAGTTCTAGTTTAGAAATAATCAATTTCAACCCTTTATTTACAATTTCTTTCAATATGATGTTATTTTCATTTAATAGATAATGAATTAATTATTTAAAAATATATAAATTATTATATGATATATATAAATAATTGTTAAAAAGTTATACATCACCTATCATATATATCTTTTTTTTAATATATACAATTCTCATGTATTTTGAGTTTGTATGTATTCTTTGCATCTTTGAATCTATTTTTAACTAAATCTCTATTATATGCATCTATAATCCTAATGCATTCCCTCCACAAAGAAAACTTACAACCATCAAATAATCCACACAACAAAATACCTTACTATTTCTTTCCATATTAGATTTAGGTGGATTTTAGTACAACCTAATATAGGTCTTTAATTTTTTATTTTCATCCTTATCCAAAGGTAAGCACAAGAAGCTTGCATCATCTACTTCAAAATCACCTCTATAATGTTTAAGTAGATTCATTCTAACAAATTTATTATTGAGAATATGAAATAAATAGTATATTTGTAAATGTATATACAAACACATGAATTCATATATAAATATAGAGATATAAACATTTATAGTTGTTAAAATATAAAGATACATACATATGAAGCATTTGCTATTACATTAGAATGTAGATCTCATGTCCAAAAGATAAGAAACCACCCAAAAAAGAGGCACGCTTGAAGGAGAATTGAGAGCCTCCCATTCACCTTAAGGATTTCACATAGCAAATCTAAAAAGCCTTGGATATTTAATTCTAGATTATAATATAAATTTACCTTTTTTTTTTGGAGCATACACCCTATGTTGGAGATCCCTACCTATTTGCCCTATACATTTAATGAATAATAAATCTAAAAAGTCTTGCATATTTAATTCAAGATTATTATTATTTAACACATGTTTTACTATTACATATAGTGTGTAGATACATAGACAATTTTCTAACAATGGAATCTTGCATAACATCCTATTAAAACCTTGGTTTGGTGATATTTTATTTCTTCATTGTATTGATTTTAACACAATTTATATATTGGTTTGCTGATTTTTATTTTAAAATGTTAACTAATTTACTTTTAGTTATTATTGCAAATCATGAAATTCATTTTTAAACAATAGGATTTGATTTAGAACATAGATTCAAAAAAATCTTAAACAAATTTTTACCAATGATAGATTAGTTTAATTACAATGCAATGCAAAATCTCTACTTCTTCCATCTTATCCTTAAGAATATCCTTCTTCCAACACATATTCTATCTTATCCTTAAGAAGCTCAAAATAATTACCATTGAATGTTTTTATCTACAACAAAGGTAATCTAGCCATGATGTCTATCACACATAACCTAAAATAATACAAAAATTAAGACACCCCCACCATAAGGAAAATCTAATTATGCACTGAAATAAAAATGTCTTTTGAAACAAGTCAACTTTGTTGTAATACAAAATGTAGAAATAAAATAAACTAAATAATGAGATTATATTGAAAATACAAAGCATCAAATTTCATTAACTATGATAAATCAAAAATAAAAATAGAAATAACCACAAAATAAATGCAAACCAAAACATATGATAATTGTGATAGAATTCCATGTGAAAAAATTCCACTTTTATTAATACTTCAAATGAGCTACAACAATATAATTTTTTCTTTTAAATTCCTCTAGCACATTATTACTGCTACAAACTAAAATAATAACTTGTGCAACTTCCTAGGCCAAGCTCCAAATTTTGGTAGACTCATAAGGTGAAACAACATGAGATGGGTTTGAAAATTATTTACAAGACCAAAAGAGATATGCTAATGAAATTGGTTGGACTCAAATCCTAAAATCTTCCTTGGTTTAAGATGCCCTTGACTAAGATTAGCATATTTGAGTACCACATTTAGATGATTTGAGTACCCAAATTTGGATGGCCAGTTTATCCTTATTTTTCTATACTTTAGATGCTTCATGACAAATACCCAACATTATAATAGAGCTATTAACGAGCAGAATGCAACACCACACATACATGCTCTTAGATTCCATATGAATCTATTATATATAATCCGAAGAAGACTAGTTAAGATGCTCTTATGCACCTCACAAGATGATGGTATATGTCTCAACAAATCAAAACAAAAATGAGACACACACATGCTCATGTGAAAATGAAATCCATGTGGAGAGATCAAAATTTCTTCAAGCTGGGCAGACCCAAACAATGCACAGAGACTGTTGTCTCAGTTCCCAAACAACAGGGAACACACCCATGAGAATAAAGTCAATAACATGCAAGGAGACATGCAAGCTTTCTTGATTTCTATTAAATGAACTGGAAATGACCAAATACAAAATACAAACTGTAAACTAACTTCTATTTTCTAATCTATAGGCAATGATCAAGAGTTGCATACAAACATACAAAATAGAGCTTCTTTGAGCTCACTACAAACATATGCTCTCTTAGAGTTGCACACAATCAGGAGCAATCACTACTCTATTGACCGACCATACAGTTAGGAGCTATCTTGCTCAACTGAAAAAACACACACAAACACATAGGCTGTTGTTGTTCACAATATTCTCTGCACTCACTCTGGAGCTGCACTTCTTCTTTGATTTGCTGATCTGAACTAGACTCACTCCGTCTCTTTCCTATCCACTCAAAATTCCCCTAAAAAATTCCAAATTCAAACTCACAACTGCCTTCATTAATTCTCTGCAGGAGCAGTTTAATGGAAATCCCAACCAAATCTTCTCCAGATTGTTTTGCTTCAACTGCTCTCCTAATAGGTAGGTGGGGAGATATCCATTGGAGGTTGACTGGGCTCGGGGCAATAAATAAATCCAACAATCCATTGGAGAATAAAAAGAAACTTACATATCTAAATATGATATGTCAATCTTTTCAAACAATAACATAACATATAGAAGACAAAATTATAATTCATATAAAGTATTAATAGTTGAACATTAAAATTAAAAAAATTGAAATACTGTATCCTAACCATCTATTGTCTTTTGAAAATAAATCAAATCAAAGATAAACAAAAAAAAATAAAAAAAATAAAAATTGATTTCATTTAAATATGAATGCACTATGATGTTAAGGAAGTGAAGCATGATCATATGATGCACTATGTTTTCTACTACTTTTGATGCCCTAGCATACATTCTTGAAGCAATTGTAAGCCCTTGGATCTTCACCCTATCGTTAAGGAAGTGAAGCATGATCATATGATGCACTATGTTTTCTACTACTTTTGATGCCCTAGCATACATTCTTGAAGCAATTGTAAGCCCTTGGATCTTTACCCTATCGTTAAGGAAGTGAAGCATGATCATATGATGCACTATGTTTTCTACTACTTTTGATGCCCTAGCATACATTCTTGAAGCAATTGTAAGACCTTGGATCTTCACCCTATCGTTAAGGAAGTGAAGCATGATCATATGATGCACTATGTTTTCTACTACTTTTGATGCCCTAGCATACATTCTTGAAGCAATTGTGAGCCCTTGGATCTTCACCCTATCGCACTGCTCACAATCAAAAGCGTGTTCATTTCTTCAAGTATATAATTGGAGAAATTGGCATCCATCAAGACATTATGGAGTTTTACGTCAATGAATCGTAATCCTTGAATCACGGGATGGAAATCAAGTCAATCCTATCATTCTGGATGTAGTTGTGATAGTTGAACTATTCAGATTGTCTTTTGTGTGCCACAACGCTCATTACCTTGACTATTTATAAAACTTGAGAATAAGACGTTGACAATACAATTCGACTGATTCAGTCTCCCAAGTCTACATTTAATTTTATAAAAAAAACTGTTTTGTCAAAAAAATTGACCTCCACCTTTACATTAATGAGGTTTTAAGTCAGTGAATTATGATACTTGACTTGGATCAGGGAATGCAAGTCAAGTCAAATCTGTAAATAACGTGCTCAGAATGAAAAATTTGAAGAGACGAAAACTTTATAAATATCCTTTTAAGTCAAGCTTGTCATTGTCAGGGTAGATAGCCTGCGTCAGAGTTAGCTTATGCACATTAATACAAGCTTGCGCATTAACACAAGCTTGCTAAGAGAAAGAAATATTTATTATAATAGACATTTTAAATACATTCATTTATAAGTATTTGTTTTAAATATTTTTATCGAATATATGAGTATATTAAAATTACTATTTTTTGATATATTTAAGATGGGTGTATTTAAAAAAAAAATATCAGTAATATTTTATGGTGTATCATCTAAAAGTTTTCTAAGAGAAAGAAATATTTTGTTTTGATAAGTAATAAAATGAATTATTTGCATCCTAATGCGTACAATATAACTTAGTATAGAAAATAAAATATATTACATATATTGAAAATCACAATATAGATTACACTATAGAATTATATAGAATAATTTTATTTATTGATATACATAAAATTCTTCACATTATTAAAATTCTATAGAATTTAATCTTTATTTTCAAACTCTTCTTTCTTAGACATGGTATATATGTTTTTTTCATAGTGCTCATATAGAAATGGTGGTATAATACTATGCCCATCCAAGGAGTTCACATTAGAGGTGACCACAAATGTTAATCATGTCCTTCATATTTATCCTTCCTTAATTCCTACTTTAGAAAGAGTCACACCATCTAATTTATGCACAATTCAATCCCAAGCGATCTTAAGTGTAATTCACATGTTCACCCTCTTTGGATTGGTGTAATTGGATTCTTTTTTAGATGTATTTTCAAATAGAATTATAATATAAATATAAATTTCTATTATAAAAATATGTTAGTTGTTTTAGAGTGGTAGTTACAAGTTCACATACTATATCTCGAGTATAACATAGAACTACATAATTTACAAGTCTAAATCATATCCCTAGATCAGATGATAACATGCCTATTAAATGCTATATAATTCAAAGCTTGACTTCGAGTTCATTTTCACCATTTTCTAGATTCATGATTCCCTCTCTAAGTTACAATAGTATGACCTATCGATCTTTTAAACAAGTACACATTTTTCTATTATGATTATTTGCACTAAATCCTTTGTTGTAAATAAATGAATGTTGTGGTCGATAGTGTCATAGTGATGATGTCTCTAAGAAAATACGATAAATAGTATTAATTTTAAAGTATTCTAGGTTCCTATTATGTCCTAGCTAATCATGCATAATGGCATGCCATCTTGACCTTGATAATAAATGTTGTATGTTCATATCAACCTTTGTTTTCTTTTCCTTACACTATTATTGAATTTAACATGTTTTATATTATATTATCAACATGACTAAATCCATTCATGAGATAAGGGAACCAACATGGTCCGAATGTGAGGAAAGGCACAATAAAGGGCTAGAGTTTGTGTTGTAACCCTAAGCTCCCATAATGTAATTGTTGGTTCAGATGAAGACGACACACATGATCATGGTGATCCTAATTCTACTAGCTTGTTCTCTAATCGACTTGCTAAGGTGAGTGGGTTCTATAGTTTCTACCAACAAAGATTGCCCTAGCCCTTCTATGTTTTTGTAGATGGATATAGAGCTATTAGGAAGGATGATTCCAATCATGCTCTAGCTATCAAGGTTTATTATGAAGGATTGTCCTATATTTTTACTGAAGGTTTGGTTGGCATGTTGGGGTGTGCAAAGGATATATTGTGGGAGAGGGCTCTTTGTCTCTCTCAATTATCGAAACTTCTTTTGGGGGGGCTTGTGTTATAGCTATTGGTAGATCCCATGAAGAACCTTGGTCCTATTGTTTGATAAAGAAGGTCCAACATATCCATTGTTTCCTATCTCCAACCCTATTTGGATTCAACTATTGTGGCTCAGGTTTGTCTAAATAGAAGAATGTTTTTCTTTTTGAATTGGGATGAAATTTGTTCTCTTTTTCTTGCTTCTCTCTAAGTTTAGACTCCTCTTTTTATGGGGATGAGGGTATTGATGATGTTCATGATGATGACGATGAGCTCCTTTTGTATATTATATTAGACGCTTGTTCAAAAGTCTGAGAAAGCTAAAGCTTCTAAAGAGGTGGTTTCTAATTGTGGTATGTTTTCTGGGATAAGAAAAGGGTTTCTCTCACCTTCTTTCGGTTATGGGGCCTCAAAAATAGGTTTCATTTTTGCAAATCTGCCAAAACCCTTATCTTCTTTTCTTGGGGAAAAGTCATTGTCTATTGATAAAAATGTTGTTTATTATCCTCATAACATCTCCAATTTTCTATGACATTCTATGAAGAGCTATGTTGAGAATGGTTTTGGGGTTGCGGTATCTTCTCTAAGAAATGGTGAATTGGTTGATTCTTTTCCCCATTTTGAAATTTTTATTCCAATAATGTGGGTATGGACATTTCTACTAAGGCTGGGATGGAGGGTCATGAGTTTGGCTCTAACCTTATGTAGAAGGGTGTTGTTCCTTCATCACCTACTATTGATTCTAGGTTTACGAGATCCAAATTAATATTCCACTCTCTTGTTGAGTAGGCTTATTGTCAGTTTGGGTCATCTCTTGTTGCGAGATTTTATGGTTCTCACTCCAACATAGACTCAGTTAGAAGATGGGTGCTTTGGGTTTGGAAGCTTTCTGGAAATGTTGAGATAAAATCAATGTCGCACGATTTTTACTATTCTCTTTTTCCAATTGAGAGGATTGCAATAGGATTATTTCACCTGGGCCTTGGTTTATGGGACAAAAGGGTTGTGCCTCCAATAATGGGCTCCTAATTTTAACCCAACAAAGCATACTCCCTTCAACATTCTAGTTTGGGTTCATCTACCTTGACTACCCTTGGAATTTTAGAGTGAAAAGATCTTAATGTCCATAGCCAACTCATTTAGACATTATGGTGCCATAGACAAGGTCACTAAATTTAATTTATGGTTGATATATGCTAGAATCTATATGTTTGTGCATAAAAATCAAGTGCTCCCTACATAGATTTCCTTATCCATCATATATAGAGTTTGGGTACAACAGGTTAATAATGAAAATTATCAAATCTTGTGGCACGTTTATGGCAAAATTGGTCATACTTCCATGACTTGGTACAAAAGTATGAAAAAATGTAATGTTTGGAGAAAAAACAAGCATGGCATTAAGATGGTTTCTTCTTATCCTTCTTAAGAGATTGAAAAAAAATATATATATAACTAAAGACTATTTAGAGATGGATTGTTCCCCCTACACTTAAAAGTTTATACATGGTGTAGCTAATGGTTCCAACAATCTCAAGATAAAAAAGAATGGAGATGAAAATGTAAGGAACTCCTCTATAGACTACTAAGACTTCTACAACTTGGTGGAAAAGTTAAAAAAAACACAATGTTTGGAGAAAAAAAAAGCGTTACATTAAGATGGTTTCTTCTTCTCCCTCTTAATAGATTCAAAAAGAAGAAAATATAAATAAATATCATTTAAAGATGGATGCCTCAGACTCCAATACTCCAAATTTTGTGGATGGTTTAGCTAATGGTTCCCCCAAACTCAAGAAAAAAAGGACCAACGATGAAAACAAAAGGAACTCCTCTATAGACTACTCGAAGATGACATCTCCTCCAGAACTCTACGGCTTAAAGATGAATATACTACTTCTATTTTGTGCTCCTCTAGTCTCAAGAAAAAAAGACTAGGGGAAAAGCATCTTGGAACTTTGAGAAAACAAGTTGCATTAGAACACTTTTTTAAAGCAGCCTAATTTGGGTTGCTTGTTTTTCTGCTATTTTAGTTTAGGGTCTACGTTTTCTATCTTGTTGATGTATTAAGTTATTTTTTTGTTGTCTCATTTCTATTTTTTGGTGTATTATTGCGCTTCAATATATATCTTTCACTTCATAAAAGGTTCTATTCCATTTCAAAAACTTTACTTACCTTTATCAAAAAAATGTTTTATATTATATTGTATGATATAAGTAACCCATTTTATTTAGTAGTCATGATTTAAATATGTTTCTATTTTCATTGCTCTTCTTAATTTATATTGATTGTATTGATATGTTTAATCATAAGACATTATCATCCTATTTTCATGTTGTCTCATTTGAGATTTAAATTCATCAAGTATCATTTTTCCATATGATTAAGATGTCATTCTCTATCATTATATTATTTGATATTTTCTTTGTTTGCGTCTTTATGCATACATCATTCAATCTCATTAATGTATATAATGTTTTATAGCATATTCTATATAAATCTCTTTACTAATTTCATTTTAAAATGACATATTCAAGAAAAGCATACATATGTAGTATATGATGGTACTCTTGATTTTCACATCAGTTCACCAAAATGTGATGTATAAAAATGGAATCGAGTGACTAATACGTCATTGCACTCTCATGTACACACAGTGAAATACGAAAGACCCCAGGGAGATATTTCACTTTGACCACTTCTTGTTAGAGAGAGAGGTTCAAGGAATATCTCTTAGGATTTATATTCCTTTGTTGTAATGTAGAGGACATGTACAAAATATGATGCAATGATTAACTATTCTAGGAGATGAACAAGGAAGCAAGTATAAACTAAAAATGGAGAAATTGAGCATAGAGCGAAGAGAGGAATTCTGATGTGTACTTGGTACTGAAATTTGGAGCTGACTATGCAGGACTAGGGTGTTGGGCACCCTGGTCCTAGATATTGCAACTTGTTGTAGTTTTGGGAATCAGGTCCTAAAGGTCTGATCTGATAAAATTACCATAGAAACTAAAAAAATGAAGGGGACCAGGGCACCAAACCCTATTCTTGGACTAGGATGCCACACCCTGGTCCATGGAAACTGGGATCTTCGTTTGAAGCTAAGTTTGTACTTGCATCTTTTGTTGGTCCCAAAATTCGTGCATCCGTCGGCCAGATTCCTGTACCTGCACCTGCAACACGAAGAAGGGTGTCTAGGTAGATATATAGGGTTTTTCCTTATTCAAACCCCTTGTTTTGGTGATTTCCAACTCCACAAATAGATGATAATGTACTAGAAATATATGTATAAGAATCTTGTGTGTATGCAAGATCTTAAATGAACAAGAAAGTAAATCTAGAGTTCTACCCTATGCTTTGGAGAGTAAACCGTAAATGAGTGTAAATGTAAATGTAAATGCTTCAAATCACAAGTGAAATAATGGATGTAAAGAATGAATGTTAATCTGAAAATGAATGTTATGAAGCTCATACAAAGACATGAAAATAACGTGAAACCATACAAAACCCTAAGGGATAGGTACAAGCCAATCATCAATCTGTGATCTCCTATTATTCTTCCATGTCTTCAAAGCTCCTAGGGGATGTTGAAAATTATTGATGTAGTCTTGGTGAATGCTTGATTTTGTGTTGTAGACTACATATAACCTACACTTTCACTTCACAAGAGGCTCCTTTAATTGCTAGATCTCCGATCCTTCAAATGAGGAAATGAAGGCTTTATGTAGGAGACCCTAACTTTGTTTTGAGTCATAGGCAGACGTAAAAATAATATTTTTGCTAATCTCTTGATTTGAATATTAAAATACCACCAAAACATGCTCCCAAAATTTAGGGAGAAAAATTCAACACCATGCGGGTACACACATCATTCGAACACACGGTCCGACCAACTTTTTCACCAATTTTTTAGGGAAGCAAGATATTGTAATTTTAAAGAAAATTATAGGAGCATGTGGGAGTTTGAGATGTTTAGATATGCAAAATTGGGCCTTGAAGGTTGAAATAAGACATAATTAGCATATTTGATGAAATGATTAATTGGGAGAGTAAAAGAAAAAGGGGCACACTTAGGGTAAAGGGCTCAATTTTATGATGTGTAGAGGGATGAAATAAGACATTAGATTTAATTAAATTAATTAATTAAATGCTTAAAAGGATTTTTAAATGCAAAATGCAAATGCACTAAGGTGGGTGCTAACCTAAACATGGAATTGCACCTCACAATTAAGGGTGTACAATTTACGACACTACAATATCAATGCATTATAGTAAACTAGTATGGAATCTATGGAAAGATGGTCTGGATCTCTTGTTTGACCATTCTACAAATTATGCAAAACTTTATAGTATTAATATAATATTTTTGGTTTTGACCTTTTGTTAAAATAATTTGCATGGAAAAAAGTAATTTTTGTCAATTAATTCATTTACTTCCATAAACTACCATAAGTGCTTGGTATATTAACATTAAATCCTTGGTCAACTAATAATAATTCATCGCTTTATCGTTGCAATACAATAGAAAAGTAACACTTGTTTCAATTTTGATCATGCATTGTTCAAATTTTGTTGTAACCTTCATTGTTGATATTTTATGATCTAACGATGAATGTGATATATCTTTGACTTCGTGTAGCTAGTACCCTAAAACTTTAGTTGTAACCTGATCCTATTCTATCATTGTCATGATTGGTTCCATGTGTTAGCCATCTAGTCACTGTTACTACAAGCCTTTCTATCTTATTGTGCACCTTCCTTGAGATCAAAGTTCCAGATCACTGCGCAATTATGCAGTTAGTTAAAAGTGCTCGTTCACCTTAACTCTGCAACCCCACCTACACACATGGCACATGGACCCTACTAAAGTCTGACACCACTTTTTTTAGACCATGTAGGAAGTGGCATGTAGGACCCACAAAGGTTGACACAAGCTCTTTAATTATTGTGCACCTCCACTAAGATCAACGGTTGTGATTGTTGCACAATTGCATAATTGAGTCAGTGACTAGGTTAACTTTGCAGTGTCGTTGCAGACATGTCATCAACTTACATAACACTAGCATGATAGTTTTATTGAACACAATGTACCACTGAGAGGGGGGTGAATCAGTGGTTCTGAATTCTTTTCCCTTTTAAAACAACCTCAAAATATCGATTGTTATCCTAAGCACTAAACAATCAAACCGGTAAGACAAATGAGAATACCAAAAGAGACAATCACACAAATGCAACCCACAACACTAGATGTACAAGGAAAACCCAATATGGGAAAAACCTCAGTGAGAAATGTTGTTCGAGACTACTACTCCAATCCAGCCTCACAAGTGTAACACTGAATTACAAAGATTTAGGGCACCAACCCAAGGAGCACCAACCCCTTTTGATTTAGGGCACCGACCCAAGGAGCACCAACCCTTGCACCAAGCTCCAACTTGGTGATGTATATCAAAATACAATTTTGATACAGTTATAGCTTCTTGTTGCAAATGAGTTTTGCAACTGTTGATCAAATAGGTCTTTCTTAGTTAATAGTCTTCTCTTCTTCACTGGATCTCACACTACCGGTTATGACATTACTCTCTCTGGTGCTTGACCTCTCTTCTCTCTCTCCCTCATAGCCTCACAACACATTGTTTCACACTTGGATGCCTTCTTGATCAATGACACTTCACCGGTTAGCTCAACTGCTAGACCTGCTATAGTTATACCGGTACTATATGACTGTCATTTAAACCCTCTCACCGGTTTGCCTGCTCACTCACTCTACAACTTTCTTAGAATAAATTCTAAGGAATATGATATTTCTCTTCACTCTCCTTCTTCTCATTAAGCATCAATCTATTCTGTATCGAGCTCATCTATTTATAATCTTGGATTCCTACCTAAAAAATGCATTCAATAATGTCGTGTTAGGTTTTTCCTTCTCCAACTCGAACCCAATTAGATTTGATTCCATCTTCTTTTTCAGGGATATGATCTTCATGACATTGATAAATACCAACAAAGCTTCACATTCCAATGTGCATTTTCTAAATCTGGAGGTCTGCACCATGCTTTTCTTCTTTTCCTTGTCATTCACCATTAATGGCTTTGTTGTTTCCTTCACCAAATGGGTACAAAGATCAAATATTCTTGTATGATTAGTTTAGTCGCTTTGCCAGCTTGCCTTCCTCGAGACACAAACCTCTAGCATCCTCTGTGACTTGTAGGTTCTTCATAAATGTCAACCTGCTTACTGATTAGTTATGTTGATGCACACTCCACTAACCTGTGCAATACCTCCACCTGGCATCGAGTTGTCATGCTTGGCAACATCCACCTTTCCTTGGATTTCTATGTCGTTTTGACATTCTTTGTTTACCGAGGTTGACTCGGGCCTAGTTCACCTTACCAGTATTACCATAAAACATACTATGTACCGGTAGCACATCCTCTTTGTTCTTCTCATCAGGTGTTGTGCCTTCATAACAAACAAACAACCTTCATCGTGGTTTGTGCCTTATCGGTAAGCCTTCCTTCCATCTATTTACTCATATGTGCATTTTCCATCATATGTCTTGCTCTTCCTATACTGGTCACGACTTCATACTTATCAGTACCCTTGCCAAACCAATTTGACATTAATGACAACTTAATGCCCATAATGCCAACACTCTCCCCCTTTGGCATTGATGTCAACTTACTGCAAGACACTTCATAGACACTCCATACCGAGAGATTTCTCCTCCTTTGACATAATGACAAAGGATATTGTCTACTTCCCCTTTGATCCATATCTATCTCCCCCTTAGATTGCTACCAATGATTGTAGTCGGGATCAAGATATGGTTCAAGAGTTATAGATGCTGCTATGAACTCCCCCTGAACCATATAAATACTTCCTTTCTCAAGTGCATAAGGAAGATGACACAAGTTCCAACTTGTGTCTTAGGTACTCAAAGGTACTTACTAGTAAATGTTTGGTGAAAATGTTTGCTACTTGTTCTCCAATAGGAACATAACCCATCATTAATTCATGTCCTTCAACCTTCTCTTTAAGAAAATGATACTTGATGGCTATATGCTTTGTCCTAGAATGCATCACTAGATTCTTTGCTATGTTGATTGCATTCAAATTATAACACCAGATGAGAATAGGATCGGTGATGTCCACCTGTATGTCTTTGAGGGTTTGCTTCATCCAAAGTACCTAAGAGCAGCATGAAGCAACAACAATGTATTCTAATTCAATAGTTGATAGGGAGACAAAATCTTTTTTCTTTCTATGCCATGAGACCAACCAGTCACCTAAGAAGAACGCACCACCACTTGTGCTCTTCCGGTCGTCAATGCAACCTACCCAATCAGCATCAGTGTATGGTTCCAAGATGAATTCCCCTTGTTTAGGGTACGACAATCCATAACTAAGTGTTCCTTGGAGGTACCTAAATATTCACTAGTACATTTGGGGCTGATTTTCGACGGCCTATCGTCAAAAATTTGACTATTTTTTGTCAGACTTCTGACAAATAAAGTTGTCAAAAACTCATCGTCGGTCATTCTGACGGTGCCATCTAACATCGAAATTCTGACGATATCCTGAACTCTTCTAACGGTGGCCTTGACCGCTCATCCGGGGAGATAATGTTGTCAGGTATAAAGCATCCTCGTCAGATGGGCATTGGAATTCCAATGCCGACGAGGAACTTGCACCGACGAGGATTATGACGAGCATCTAAAAATAGTGTGACATTGAATATACAACATCCTCATCGGATGTTTCGTCAATTGGTGTCATAATTCTGACTCCTACCAGGAACTATGCACCGACAAGGATGTTGTTTGTCTGACGGTTTGGTCATCGATGCAAAGTTGGGAGGATGTCGGAATTCAGAAGGTGATTTTTTTTTATTAAAAAAAATTATACGTATGCCAATTATAATGGTTCTTGTTGGTTCATGTATATTGGGATAGCTAACCTAATCTAGTAATGCTAGTATTGAATGAGATAATCAGAATACCTATACCGAATGTAGATATTGAGAAGCTTGTCAGAATAATTAACCAGGGCGGAATAGCAACATTTCACAATAGCGATGAGGTGAAGTTGTACCGATGAAGAAAGTATAAGAGTAAGTATCATTTGAGCTTATCAGGATAACTTGTGAAGTTGAAATAACATATTAGAGACATTTTGACTAGTGAGAAGTATCTTGATGACATGTAAACAAGGCGGTATCGAGGAAACTATCCTGACTATACACCTGCAATTGGAAGGTGGATATTGGTGGAATCTATGGCGATACAGAGAATGATACCCTTATCAGCGAAGCTGATAAAAATCAGAGTAATAGGATCATCAAAAGGCCGATACAACATCCTATCCCAATAATGAATATATCTAATAACATCAGAATAAGACACCCCGATAATGCATCCTCTTCTAAGTACCTATATCAGTATAACTTATAAAGAAAAGATAGCATCTTTCTTCTTCGCCGATGGTAAAGGTAATTCCGATAAAGCACTGCTTAAGAGGTATTCGAGATGATTTATATAAGTGGAATAGCACATAAAAGTCACTCCAATCAATGAAGTTATCCCGATGCTTTACAAATAAAACAACGTCGGGAAAGTTATCCCGATCTGACATTCACAAAACAAACAAACCGATAGCAAATGAGAGAAGGATAAAACCCTTATCGAGATAACTTGTAGTGTCAAGAAAATGAACTTTGTGTATGTCGATAGTTAAAACAATGCTGATGGACATCGACCGAGACATTATAGGCAAGAAAAGATAAAAAATAAAACAAATTGAATATTAGTTGTCGAGATAGCTCAAGGAAAAATGAAACAAGAGGCAAATGGTTGCTAATATAACCATATTTATCTATGGGAACTAATTTGTCAGAAAAGTGCCAAATTTGGAGCAGTGATGGAAGGAGTTAAGCCAATGTCCTACATCATCAGAAAATTTAAATTTAAAAAAGATGGCACATTGATTCACAGAGTTAAGACACATTTATTGTTGCATGAAAGATGCTTTCTAAGAAGCGTATTTAGGAGAACACTAGATTCAGAATTAAAAAGACTTTAAGACAATATTGAGGCAACTTGAAGGCACATTGGACATCAGTGAGTAATTGCTATGATCGCTTCCCCTATTATTGTTTCAAATAGTCTGTTAAATTGCCTGTGAAATGGAAAACCCTAGTGGTGTTGGAAAGAGAGAGAGGGGAAACAAGCAAGGATAAGGGAAAGAAATAAAAAATAGGTGAGACAAGTCCTAAAACTAAGGATGAAGATAGAAAACTAAATCAAGACTTGCTAGATCAACTTCCAGGTTCTACCCCAAAGCCTACGAGATCTGTAAAGTGGAAATTAGAAGATAATTATACTAATGTGGGAGACGTGTACACAACCATCAGGGGATATGAATTGTTTTTGTTTCACTATCATAGACGAGAGAAACCAAAACCCATCTGCAATCTATGACGGTTAGGTGTGGGAAAACTTGTAGTCCCAAATGTCTTTATTAATATTGATCTCCTAGAATTGTTAGCACTAAATTTTAATCCAAACAAAAGAGCAATATGTGACCGAGATGGAAATCCTTGTTTCTTCATGTCACAAGAAGCAGTTTCTGAGGTTTTTGATTTGCCTGGAGTTTATGATCATCCCATCATTCTTGAAAATTTGTTGGAAGAATATAGAAGATTGGATACCACTTATGCTGGGTGGAGATTACCATTTCATTTGCTGAATCTTGAGGTCCTATTGGAAACAATGGAAATTCTGACATTTCATGTAAATATATTCAAGGACTACTTCAAATACACATATTACTCAATAGGACAAGTACTAGGGCTAAATACTCTAGATTTCATGAGAATTGAATATGTGGTCATTCCAATAGACATTCAATCACATAAATCTAGAGAATTTGACTATGCAACATTCATAGCAAAACAACTTGTCCTTGGACTCATAGCCATCTAGAGGGACTCTGCAAAAATTCACTTCTCGCACTATTCCCTACTTATGCATATCGTGCTATTCTATAGGTACGAGATGGGTCTATGTCCTGAAGAGATAAAGATAAGAAGACATGCTGGTAACAACCATTCTCTACAAGTCCAATTATGGACTTCAATATGGGATTGCAGATTTATCAGATCTAATTACATTCATTTTGAAGAATATTTTGTTAAAACACTTTACAGGTTTTATAGTTATCCTTACCACTCTGTACTTTCAGAAGATGTAAAGAGATTCTTGAGGCCTGTAGACTTTGGGGGACTAGAAACTGTCAAACACAATTGGGGAGATCGGTACTGCTTCTTTGATGTAACCATGATAAGGGTTTATGGCTTTGAAGACGCCCCACTATTGTTGCCTAAAAGAGTTCCCAATAGGATAGCTTATCTGGAGATCATAAGGCAAATGGGGGAGTCAAATTCTATGCATCTGGCTTCACATGATAAGCAATCATTTCTACCTGGGACTCTATGCATAGGATAATTTGTTGTAAATGGAAGAGAAGGGCAAGACCTCACATGGAAAAAATTGTTCCATTATAACATAAAATTGGGAGCACCAAGAAAAGGCTTTAACCTAGATGGGTATATTCATTTGGTGAGAAAAAGGCAAAAACTAGGTGCATATGAAGACATCCTGTATCTAAGAGATGACTTGATAAGAAATCTAGATGAAAAAGATGTTGAAGTGGCTATAGATGGTCACAATAGAGATGTTGAACAAAAGGCTAAGGAGAAGAAGACTGTAAACATATCATCTTCAGAGGATAAGGAATCATCAAAGGAGGATGAGCTCTCATTGGAACAATTCTCTAAAATATTGATTGAGGAACACATGTCCCTATAAGAGATCCTAATGAAGGAGCCGTGGTGGAAGATAATCCAAGGAAATTGGCATGTGACACTTTGATATCTAATGATGATTTCATAGCATCTCCTAAGTTCATGTCATTTTTATATAGGATAAAAGGGAAAGCAATCAGAGAAAATGTCAATGAGGTCAATACATCCAATGAAAGGCAATTATCGGTCACCTTAGAAAATGAAGTAGCACAAAAAATGGCTTTGATGACTCCTGAAAAAAGGAGGAAGCTTCTAAAGGATGTTGTTGTTTTGATTTATCCTAGGTGGGATATGAATTCAACCTTTATCTTTGACATTTTTCTCCATGATGTTGGTGCCAAGCACAAATTATCTCCCGAGGGTGTGACCCAAGTGTATATGGTATCACTATACAACCCTGACAAGTATGCCATTCAAATATGGTCACTATATCATCTAAGAAAAAAGCCTATGGTTATTGATACTTAGAAGGCCTTCAGACACATTATGACCTTACAGGTTGGAGAGGTAGACCCAATCATGACAATAGGTTTAGGGGTAAACATAGCCAAATTGAACAAAGCACAAATTCAATTCTTGGTGAAAGAAAATCAATCAAATAAG
Source organism: Cryptomeria japonica (assembly GCF_030272615.1). Taxonomy (NCBI): domain Eukaryota; kingdom Viridiplantae; phylum Streptophyta; class Pinopsida; order Cupressales; family Cupressaceae; genus Cryptomeria; species Cryptomeria japonica. Next base: position 634,864,102 of record NC_081411.1, on the reverse strand, counting down.
CTTGAAATTATAAAAATGAGAACAAAGATTGATCGACCTGGAGAAATGACGAAATAGGGGGAGCCACAAAGATTGTTAATATAGGGTGAATCTTCCCAACCCCAAACCAAGGCTGATCAATTGAAGGAAGAAAACTATCAACTGCAGGCCTAGTTGAATAAAACAAAAAGTGAAACCATGTCAGCCCTGATTCAGAAAAGATTTACTAATATGATGACATGGATGGATAAACTAGGATACATACAACAAGAACCACATTGTCATAGAAGAACATGAGTAGTTGGATAAGCGGCTACATGAGAAAATCCTGAAACTACAAAATAGGGATGAGAGACAACCTAGTGATATATAAAAGTGTGAATATTTGATAAAGGCTCACAAAGAATATCTAGAGGAGTTGAGAGAAGAAGGAGGAACCTTCCTCGATGGAAAAATGGACAGTATTCCTTCATTGCTCAGTAATAATGGAGAACAAAAGGAAAAGTTGGGTTGGACCTATGACTGCCAGCATATACTTCAGAGTGCACTGAAAGTAGCAAAAGGCCAGGATGTTGAAAAGGTGGTGGATTTCATAGAGAGCATGGTTTTCATGGAAGTAGAAACCTGAGACACCATCCATGATTGTGATACCAAATATAATGAGAAGTATCTAGCACATCTAACTAGTGTGCATCTATGTTTAACTAAGTGATTAGTTGTTAGTTCTCTTTTGTTTTCAAAAGACTTGGATCAAAAGGCATGATCTTTTTCTATGTTATATAATATTTGATGTTTCATTTGATAGGGGAGTTTTTTGGTAGGATAAAATAGATAAAAAAAAGTGAAGAACAATTTTTGTTTCTGTACTGAAGAACAATACATTTTTTTTAGATTAATACAAAGCCAGTTCCTTTATTTGCAAATGGTGTTATGGATTCTTTCATTGTGAAAATCAATTCTTTGTTATAATCATCTATAATTGATGATCGCTACTCTAGATCTCTATGCAAAAAGGTTGTGTCTTATACTATTTTGGTGGCAGAAAAATAGTGATTCATTTGCAAAGTTGCATGCACTTTCAAGGATGCAAGTAGTAGAAAAATCCATTAGAGGATGTGAATTATGATGCACTTGCAAATCCAAGATGCATAAAAAAAGTATATAGAACTAAAGAAAAAGACAATAAGTTCTTGAATGAATAGTTTAAAACATGAAGCAAAATAGAACAAATGAATAGTTTAAACCATGAAGCATAAAAGAAAGATAGTAGTAGTAGTATTATTATATCACTTGGTACCAATTTGAATAATTGGTGCCTCCCCCTATTACTTAAAAGATAATACTATGCTCTAGATGTCAAAGGAAATTTGGTCATGTGCATTGATCGCTACAATTTGGAAAGCAAAAGAGGGAATGAACCTAATAGTCTGCTACAATTTTAAGAACAAAGAGATTGTATGGCACCGAGAGGTTGCAATCATAGCCTATGATGACCATAATACTTGTTACAACAATAAAGAGATGTGAGATAACAGTTATAAAATTCGAATGAACTCAAAGAGACATTTACAAATACAACCTACCCTTTATAATACTTGATTGAAAAAATAGATGAAATGCAAGTCCTTGTATCGATAATGTCTGGTAGATAGTAAAAAAATAGAACAATAAATTCCATATCAAAGTGGTTAGACTTAAAATGATAAGGAAAATTTAAAAATGCTAAAGAAAATGTCAACTAATAAAAAAACTTACAAGGATGAGGCATATTCATAACTTTTGCAGTCCCGCCATGGATATCAACACTAGAAGCAACTCATACTATTAGTGTACATACAAGACAATATGGGAGTTCATTATACCTAGCAACTTGTGGTGTTGTTGTTCGTGTGCAGTTCATTATACCCTAAAATTAAGATTCAATATATATTATTCAATAAGATTAACTGTGCAACATAATGAAATATTTAAAAGTGTGTTATCTTATTGAGCTTTGCTTGGTTTCAAGAATAGTTTAATATTATCTACTTAACAGGGCCAACCACATGAAGGTGGAAGCTCATTTGGCCCCTCCCCCCCTAACATCACTCTAAATTCCCCGTTAACATCTAGCATTCATTCATTCTTTCTACCAATAATAAAATATAACATTGATTCATTAATATCACATAATGTTCATTAACACATAACATTGATTAACATTAATTAACAACAACATTCATCAATATTAATTAACATATATCATTCATAACCATACATTAGCAGATAATTACATTCATTAACATATAAAAATCAGTCACTATCAAATAAGGTAGATTACAATCATTTCTTTTATTGTTTTTTCTTTGAAGATATGTAAAGAATAAGTGGAGCATTGTGTTCTTCATCATTTCCCCCCTCTTCGGTTATTCTACCCTCTTCTCATGATCTCAATGTATACCTAGTCCTATACTGAGGATGAGGACACTAAAGCGAAGGGGGGTCCTGTGCAATAACAAAGAAATGGGTTAAATTCAATACATTTTTTATTATTGTTACAAGTATTTCATTAATTTAAATAACATAACTGTGGTGCCCTTTACTTGATGGGGCCACATCATTTTGTCTAGCCTCAACTTCAACATGCTAAACATCCTCTAGATCCTTTGGAGTTGAAATACTAAAGGTTACATTAATGTTGAATACCAATTGCAACTAAATTTCTTTAAAGGAATAACAGTGGTCCTCTTTACCTGATTGGGGAACATCACGTTCTTGATGTTGTGTACTAGGATCATGCTCCACTTGGTCACCGCCGACTACATGCTCTTAAATATTAGCAAAAAAGGTTACATTAATTACTACACTAATTAAAATTTAAGATCTTTAATTGTATTAATAATTACATAAATAAATTTGAATAGAAAATGAATACCTCCAAAACTAGGATGCACATCTGGACCTTCATGTGCAGGTCGTGTTTCACGATCAGCAGGCTGCATTCCAATGTCATGTGCATTGTTATCATTAATTGCTTATTTAAAACATATATAGTCACTTTATGTTGGATCTCAACATCAATTAGATTATTTTTAAAGTATTCAATTTGAAAGAATTTTCATTTAGCTTATTTACTTATGTGACAGATGCACCAGAATCTTTTATTTGCCCACTCAATTCTTGTAGTCGTTCAGCCACGACTATATAGCCTTGCTGGTAGGAAATTCTCTTGTTATATTCTGTGGGCTCTCTATTGAATTCAGATCCCTGCATTTTTGTTTAGTATCGTGAATTTTTCTTGCATTGTTTGATAAAAAATAAATCGTTTGCAATTTATAAATATTTTAACACGATATTTCATTTACTGATAATCACAATTCATGCAACAAGTTTCATATAACCACCAGAGCCAAGTTTGTGTTGCCCGTGTTTTTCTTGTCTTACCTTGGTTGCCTTTGACGTGTCACTCAGTCTATGAAAATTTTGAAATATGTTAAATTATATAAATATAAAGAGTAATTAATTAGTACATAATTACATTCTTAATAGTATCCCATACCTTCTTTTGGCGTCTGCTGGTGTATTTCCTTTTTTCCTTTCAATTCTCTCCTTGGCATCCAAAATTAGGTCGTTCCACTCCCTCTTTGGAATCATGGGGGGACGCTCGTACTTTACGTTCTTCTCTAAATTGGTCCTATATTGGTCCCTCACATACTTTAGATATGTGCCATATTTTTCAAGGAGTTTGGTTTTGTCGAATGTGTCATTCCAAAAAACTCAACCACACGGTTTGTCAATTCATCTTTTAACCCTTTTTCTTGGTCATCCCACCTTTTAAAGAAAAAAAAAATCCGTTAGATTCAGAAATGTACTGAAGCTACCTATATTATAGTTCAAGAAATGGATCAAAGGAAAACTATTCTAGCAATGATATGAAATCAAAATAGTGGATTAGTGTTAGTTCACATATGATGTTCCACCTTTTATGTATGGTGGGCCCAAATATTTGCAATTCAATGTCATTAAGATTTTTATAAAAAATATCATTTCCTGCAAAAAAATCATGGGATCATTAGTCCAAAACGAGTGATCAATAAGTAAATTACAATTAGACTATATATATTAATAATTTTAAAGTACCTGGAACCTTCTATATCTTTAAGGGAATTAATTCTTTGTCCCTCACCACCAATGTGCCCTCCAATGTTCCCATACTAGCAATACAAGAAGATCCAAGAAATGATAGTGTGTTATCAGCAATAGTCACCTCTGGTGCATCCTCATGTGCATCTCCTGCTGCAGAAAATGAATCCACTATGAAATGCCCCCAAGAAAGAACGCTTGAAGGGAAATAAACACATAACAGAAGATAAATAAAAAGAGGGATCTACCAATAGTGGGTGGGCCAACATGATGTTTAGTAGAGGATGTCTGCATTCTGAATGTTGCCGACATTGCAATCGGCAATATAGGTGGGGATAACCTCTGAGGAGGCAACATTTGCATAGGAACATTGACAACATTTGAAGAATAATATACATTAAATATATGAAAACTGCAAGAATTGTAAACAAGGATGAACCTTTATTATGAACATTGACTATATCAAGTATGATGTGTTTTGGGTACTCAATGTGATAAGCCAAGCAAGTGATAAGCCAAGAAAATCGCCATCACCTGAACTACCTGCAATACCTTGATCATGGCCACCAGGTTGATGAGGATGCATAAAATCCTATAAAAACAACACGTACATATTTTAATTAATGACATAAAAGAGAATAAAATAGAAACCATTTTTTAACTTTTGTTATAATTAAAGCTTTCATTACTGCTCTCTTTTATTTCATCGGTCTGATGGCTCATGGATGTCAAAGCAAGAATCTCTCTATTAATTTTTGTAATAGACTTTTTCATCATTTCTATAGGGTTTGTGGTTGATGTGATGTCATCATCACATAATATGTTTGGCTCCACATCCCTATAGAGGTGGTGATGTACTATAGGTCGCTTTCCCTTTCCCCAAACATCTGTCTGTGACAAGAATATTATTAACACTATCAAAATTACTCCAAAACATTCAAGAAAAGAACATAATAGTATGACAATTTTCTTCTATCTAATTTGTACAATTACAATGAGGTTTACCTACTCGGTAGAAGTGTCATGACCTACATCCCTATCTGTGCTATGTGATGGATCCATGTCATCCTGTGACAAAGAAAAAATCTAAAAACGTTAGCGAAATGAAACCAATAGACTTAGCAAAAAAAACTTCATAATAAAATGGTATATTAGAGTCATTAATTGGAGGTTGGTTAATTTAAATGGTATATGGTATGTACCACCCCTATGATAGTAACTTTGTTTGTATCTATACGATTCAAATTGTAATCGATTAGCATCTCTTCCCCTACACTTATTGATTTTATCGCACATACGAATACATGATTTCCCTCGCGCGCCTCAAATATGCAATTGGGTTGCTTATTAGTTGACCCATGTCACATACTATTTATAAAACCTGCAATATTCTCTGTTTCTTTTGGCCTTCCATCAATGTATATAGCCACTCATTTACTTTGATCATTATCATTCTGTTGTATATAATTTGCTAACAGTTACTTTTTTTATATCGAACAATCTGCATCCAAGTTTTGTAATTGTAACAAGGTTTGACATACTCCATTAATTCAACAACTTTTTTGTAATAGACCATTATGTCATCCATGGAAAATAGGCCCAAACCATGTAATGACAAAGGTGCTATGCAATGTATCCTCTCGTTAACACAAAAATTGGTGTTTATTGGAGGAAGTTTCTTTGGTATCCATTATTTCTCTAGATGTTTGTACCTCAAGGGCACCTTGATGTCGCCTTTGGTCTCATCATCATAAGAACATGACCCCCTTGAGAAAGGAAAAATTCCATGCGTTTATTGAATTTTCTTCTAATCTTTTGACCTCTAGTTGATCTCCCTATTTTAGACCTACTACATTTCTCACTTTCATCGACTATTCCTACATTTCCATCACTCAAGGAAGACACATCTGACAAATACCTATTTGGTGGTACCTACACTCCATCAAATGAGAGAGTTAGTTGGTAATGAGAGAGATATTTTGCAAATGAGGGTAATGTTGATGAATGTAATGCCCCACCAGGAAACCCCTAAGGGTTTAAGTTAAAAACACTCAAATAGAGTGTAAATATTTTTTATTTTTTTTATAATAATATTAATAGTTATGAGCGTTAATAATAAGTTACAACATTAAGATATTTTGGAGTTATCTAAACTTAGATAACACAGCGGAAGGCTAAATGAACCTAAGGAGTCTCCCAATGCGATTACGTAACCTTACACCTAACTCAACTTGTGTCAATAGATCTAATAAGCCAGATAACTTAATTACAAGATAATGCATATGACATGATTATATATATGTTCAATGATTTGACATCTTATAATTTTAGGAAGCGTTCATTTACTTTGGGTGGTTAGGAGGTCATTGTGAGGTTATTTACTCAATGCACATTAACACCTAATTAATTTAAGAGGCCTCCCTTAAGGTTTAATGCGATTTAAATAATGAAGTTCATTCATTCGGTTTTAAGATATTCACCCACATTGATATCTTTCTTGAATATTAAAAGTATGGTTAATAAGAAGAATTCGTTCATTAAGGATTAAACTCCCATTAATAGAGTGTGGTTCCCTCATTAAGGTTTGAGCATAACCAAACCAAAGATTCATAGTTTCTTTATGGAGGATAGAATGCAGGTAGCCATAGAGTTCATTCATTGAAGTTTTAATAAATGCAAATAGAAGGATCTCAACTTATTAAGGTGGAAATGTATTAGGACACATGAGTTCATCCTTTAAATTAAAATATAGTTAGCAAGATGAAATTCATCATTACATATTAAAATATAAGTTCATAGTGTCGTTCTTCCATTAGGATTAAAATACAATTATCTTATTGCATGTCACTCTTTTTAGTAAATGAAGTTAATATGAAAGGATACATTTACCAAGATTAAGATATAAACAACTATATGAATACTTCCCTTTTCAGTTCAATTTTAGCAACATAAAGAGAATTCTTTTATAAGGGTTATAATTATGGATAACTAGTTGAGTTCACCCATTTATAAAATTAATCTAATAAAGATTATTTGTTAAGATTATAACATAAATAACTAAATAGATCCATCCAATATAGTGACATATAACTAACATGACGATGCTCATTAACTAAGATAAAAAGTAAATACCTATATGAGGTTCATCCTTTAAATTTCAATTTAGGTTTTATAACATTAATTGTAACTTTGTTTACCATTCACATTCGTTAATTTTACATGCTTAATAACAAGTTAATCCAATGATGTAACCTAGCAAGATTCTTTCCACTATTACTACTTTTAATTAGCATTATCAAAATACTTTTACATAATCTTAATTACAATATTTTATGAACCTGATTACTACATTTGTCAAGATGAATAATTTTATGCACTTAGATTTATATTCGTTAATTTCCCATCGTACACTTTACAAGATAACAACCATACATGATAACTTAAAGCATGAAATAAAGGAAACTAAAACATCGCATAACACAGATATGATCTCGGAGTTCACCCCTAAGGGCTACATCTTCGGGTCTGCTCAACTGCAAGACCCCTTTGGTATTATATTGTTAGGAATACATGATCTATAAGTCTTTTACATCTTTGCCACTTAGGCGAATAAAATCAATATACAACAGACACCTTGATCGGAATTTACATAATGATCCCTTTTGAAGCGGATCCAATTGAACACTTCAAGCAATTACAAGTACTAATGACTGACGATACTCTGACTAGGGACGTAACCGGCTATGACCAACACAAGTAAACAGATGACAGAGTCCAAAAACAAACCTAGCAAGAACTTGCCAATACTTAATACAAGCAAAAAACATAAAATGAACTTGCCATCTTTACCATTATCTATTTCACATCATTGGGGGAGGAATGACTAAACTATTTGTTTTACTAAAAGAAGGCATCATCTACTTCTGAACCTCAAATCGACACATTATTAAGTTTCTGATGATCCCGTTAGCATATCAGTTGAGTTCTTCAAAATTCTCATGATGAACTTAAAATACTTTAACATTTAGATTCCTATTTCTAAGTTCACAGAATGATCAGATCGAATCACAAGTTGTTCCTGAATATCATAATATTTTAAAAAAAGAAATCACCAATTGTTAAAATGCTATTCAATATATACATATAAATTTCCTTCAAATATATATATATATATATATATATTAATCATATTATTTAATAACATTCGAATTTCAAATTTATTATTTATTAATACATATAATAATCTCCACATTAAATATATATTAATAAAAAATTAATTATTATTTAAAAACTTTATTTAAAAAAAAAAAACTATTAATAAAAACCAAATTAATTATTTTATTATATCGTAAAATTTATTTATTTATTTTTGTTAAATTAAAATAAAATAAATTAAAAAAAAAAACTAAAATAACAATGGGGTGGGGGTTCCACGTGGACCCCACGTGGCCCCCAAGGTAGCTCACGCTACCATTGGTAGCGCTGCTACCAAATGGTAGCAAGAGGCTGCCATGGCAGCGCTGCTACCATTTGGTAGCAGTCCGCTACCATGGTAGCAGACGCTACAGGGGTTTATCCCCGCCATGAGGGTTTCTTCATATTTTTTTTTTGTTTTATATATTTTTTTTAAAACAATTTTTTTTTTTTTGTTTTATATTTTTTTTTAAAAACAATTTTTCTCTACTGTCAAAAATAAAAGGGTCACACAGTAGAAATAAAACACAATCTCCCAAAGACTTTAAAATTTCATTTTCCAGCAGCTTCTCTTTTTTTTATATATTTTTTTTTGAAAGAGAATCACATTCCAGCAATCTCCCATTTTGAAAGGAAAACACAGTCCATTAATTTTCCAGCTTGCTCATAATAAACAACCAACTGGGAGACTATTTTTTTTGAAATAGACATGAACAAAACAACCCAAAACAAAACATAAAAACCCCCATTCACCATTTATTGCAGTCACAACCATTTTTTTTTCTTTTTCTTTATTCAGAATGCTATGGATTTCAAAAAAAATGAATAGAAGAGTTGAAGAATAACCACCAAATCCAAAACAATGTTTGCATTCCATTTTCCACACAAAGATCCAACAATAAACAAGAGGGTGGGTTGGAATCCTACCTTCAAACGCATTCCGGGAAGAGTTTTGATGAAGATCTCCACCTGCAAATCAAAGCAAATCTCCCATTTTTCCAAAATTCCTCCATCTCCCTCTTTTTTTTTTTTTTTCCCTCAAAAAGCTCTCCCAAAAAGAACCCCCCAAAAACATTTCAAAACTAGGTTAAATGAGAAACCCTATTTTTTCCCTAATTTTCAATTTCGAATTTAGGCATTTTTATTTTTAAAATAAAAGGGAATGAGAATGGAAAAATCATTCCTTTCCACTATTCAATACATCTTATCGCTTTTCTCATTAAAATTAAAATGCCTCTATTTCTTATTTAATTCTAATTTTAATTTCTCCATATTACTTTAGCCAACATTTATATTTTGAACTATTAACAAGGATAACGCATTTTGATTAATTTAAATTTCCAAAAAAATCAATCTTTTATACTATATTAACTTTACAAGTAAAAAGAATAATTTCCTTTAAAATAATAAAATTTACCCTTTCTTTCCAAAATGCAAAAATGATTAATGTATTTCTATTTCTCAAATGACTTTAAATTTTTCCTTTCTAAAAACACATACCTAATTGAATTTTCATTATTATTAAAATTAACTATTAAACTAACTCGCTATAACATAATAAAGCGACCTTTTTAAATAAATGACTAATCTCATGAAGGAGATCTATTTATTCTAATTTTCTCAACTAATAATGCGTAATTGAACACATTAATCCATGTTAGATACCCTAAGCTTGCTACAATAATAATTAAAGCAATCTCTTTAAATTAACGATTAATCATATAAAAGAAACTACCTATTTTAAATTTCTAAATTACTAATGCGTACATCTACTCATTAAATTGAATTAAATACTTAGAATAACAAACTCCACTTACCCCGTGCAAGGCACGCAAATTGAGGAAGTCCACCAAATCACATGACATGCAACCCAATGCAAGGAAAGCCCCACGAATCCACACATGATGCTCACCTGACCATGGCTAAGGCAAGACGAGAGTTTAATGACCCCCAAATCTGAATTCTAAGGATGGAGGAGGTTTACTCAAACCTGCGAACCCCGAAGGAGATGAACCTCGCCTTAGGTGGTGTCGTACCTGAAATCTCCTGCACCCATGAATCACGCAAGCATACATATAAATATACATATACATATTCAATGAAGGCATTAGCTCAAGATTTATCACAAGGGTTAGGAAACAATTACATTTACACAAGAGTCGATGCAAAAGCACAATAATAAGTATGCACAATTATTTATATTATCTAAACTACACATTGCATCATGGTTAACCTACCATTCAAGAATGCCACATAGGAAGTCAACCAAGGTCAACTGGGTTTTACAAGTCCGACTAGGGTAGGGGCATTACAATGAAGAAGTAGGCCCTGAAGTTGACTTTGAGATTAAAAATTGAATAAGTCCAATTGGGGCCTCAAGTGTTGATAATTGTATTAGATTTTCTGCTAATGTTGATGTTTGAAGAGCTGAGGAAGTTTGTTTTCCTAGTAATTTTTTAAAAATGAACTATTTCTATAGGGTGTATTGACTTATACCTGTCAATCCATGAGATTGTGTAGGATCCTCATCAAAGGGGTTCAGATTCCTGCACATGTAATTAAATTATCTTATGTTAGCTAAAAATTACATGATACATATACTAAAAATTACATAGTACACAACATGAACAACATGAACTTTGTAGACAAGAAGAGTATTAAAAAAAAATATTGTCATCAAAATCATTGTAAATTTTTTAATTCGTTACCTTTACTTTATGTATACTATGCAAGATCCTCAACTAAAGGGTTGATGATGTTTGTAGTCAATTACCTATTTCCACCAAGGGTGATAGCATCACACAAAACCTATACATGAAATCAAAACCATCAAGTGAGAATCATAAGCATTACATTTGTAAGTTGATAAACAATAAATACATATGTATAATAAGCATCACATATGTATCATCATATATGTAATTGAGCATCATAACCATCACATACGTGTCATCATAACCATGTAATACATCACATGTGTATCGTAAATCACCATCCATCACATAGTTAATAAATAATCCACATTCTATAACTAAACACAGTTCAAAAAATGTCACATGTATCATCATAAACATTTAATCCATCACATATGTATTTTAAATCAACATCCATCACATAGATAATAGACAGTCGAAATTCCATAAATAAACACAAAGTTTAAAAAATGTCACATAAATAGTTACTCTCCCTATCTCCATCTCCTCGGGGTGGCATAGTTCTACTATTAGGACCTACTAGAGGTGGAACACGAATTAAAAACATTAAAAGGTGCATCAATATTAAATAGATAATATACTAATCACATACCCCATACATTTCATTCATGTCATTGATCTTCTTCTTCATCCAACTCATTATCATGACCATCATCATCATCATCATCATCATCATCACCATTATCAAGATCATGATGATGATCATCACCTCCACCACCACCACCATCATCTTCGCCATCGTCATCACCACCATCACCATCACCATCACCATCACCATCACCATCACCATCATCATCACCATCAACTTCTTTTTCTTCATCATCATTGAGTAAGTGTTGATCATGATCGTCATCTACATCATCTTCTACTTCTTCGGTATCTTCTTCTTCCATCACATTATACTTTATTGGCCTTCCTCTTGGATCATGTCTAACAACAAATGACCAACCCAATTTATGTGGAACCTATGAGTAAAATACCTGCTCACATTGGCTTGAAAGAACATAGGGCTCATCCCCAACTGGTTCAAACGAACTTGTAATAACCATTGTAAAACCATTATCATGTTCAATAACGGTTCTATCAGGATCATTTTTATTGAGTCGTAGCCTGTAATATTTGACGAAGAACAAAACTAATTTGAAGGAATTTTAGTCACACTCAAGTATATCATCCAAAATACCATAGTATCGATTTTGAGACTCTTGAGGATGTATGTCATTTCTCGATGATATATTTGTCACCTCAAAGACTACAATTATCCCAAAATCACAAGTTTTCTTCGTATCATCCAACTTTTTGATGCAAAATTTATGACCATTGTAGCACATACCGTTGTGGTGTTTGACGTCAAATATGTCAAACATGTAAAAAATTGTTGCATCATGAGTTGATAAACATATGGGTGATTAATAAATTTATACGTACTTGTTTATCTCTTAAAGCATATGCTAAATCAATTTCCCTTTGTGTAACATTGGAATATCCATTACGATGAGCTTCTTTAACCAATGAAGCCACACCTTACCATGTTAATGTGCAACCAAAATGTTGACAACTTTCAATCCATACCATCATCCAATCAAGATTGTTTGCAATATACAAATGTAGTGCATCCCTCTCGACCAACTCTACAAAAATTAAATAGATGTCTTACAACCGATTTATTTTGAAGATTAAGAATTAATTAACTACAATAACATCTTATTATTACCTCTCACTTTCCTCAATCTACCTTTCCCCATCAAGTACTCCCCTTCAAATTTGTTAATGGGGTTGGGATCCCAAAAGTGATCCACATGGATCTTTGCTGCAAACTTAGGAAGATATTCATAAATATACACCATAGTCTGGTATACCATATATCCCTCCACCATAGAACCCTCAAGATGTTCTCTTTGTTGAATCAAAGCCTTTAAAAATTTCAAGTGCCTCTCAACCATCCACATTGACCTAGTGTGTACATGTCCACACAATTCAATCTCCTCAACTTGGTGTATGAGGTAGTGTTCTTGTGCATTGAAAAAAGCTAAAGGTAGACACTTTTGCATTTCACACATTAGACGAGGAATTTTTCTCTTCCAATAATTTATATCTTCTTTATGGATTTCTTTACATGACAACCACCTACAAGATATTCAAGAAAAAAAAAAAATATTACATAACAAGTAAAACAAATCACAAATATAATATCTATACAACGAATTGAACAAATATCACTACTTAACTCATGTATTTTCCAAGATCATATATGACTTGCTTGACATTATTGTCAAAGTGGTCTGGGAGAGATAGAGGTAGAACATACTGCAACAATTATAAAATTATCTTTTCATTTTTTCTAACATAATACAATGAAAAGTACATGCGCAGTATACAAATATATAGTAAATACACAAGAACATGAATTACCTTAATGAAGGTATGCCAATCATGCATTTTCATCCCTGGCCCAAATTCACTTTTCTTTGATATGAGATTATTTATGTTTGCAACAAATCCTATGGGAAATAGAATTTTTCGCATGACTTCTTTTATAGAATTGCTTTGTTGGTCCATTAGTAACCAAGGAAGGGCACTTATATTAATCTAGTCTCCATGGATATTTGATTGAATGAAATTTTTTATTGCATGATTGGATTTCTGAATGTCAATACAAATTTTGACAATTTTTTCTTTGTCATGCTTTCCATCCAATATTTTCCATAATGTCTCTATTATATTCTTTCCAATATGCATAGTACAAAACAAATGCATAATTTGTAACTTCTCGTAGTAGGGAAACCTACTAAATTGTCGGGGATAAGTTTTTAGTCCCTTAAGAAGGTGGTCATTAATGCCTTGACAACCTTCATGATCATCAATCACATCATTAGTAAACAAAACATGATAGAAAAGACGTTTTATGACATAAACCATTAGATGGAATGACATTTCCTTGACAATTAATTCTACTATATTCCAACTTCCATATGTGAGGTTTCATTCTTCATGGCTTTGATGTATTCTCTTCTTTCCCATTGAAAATATGTTTTTCAGTATTTTGATACTTATGATTTTTGTGGAGAAAGTGCCTATACTCATCAAACAACTGCTTTGCTAAAATTTTTGAATGACGAGATTTCATCTTTGGACCACAAACTGGACATGCAAATTTTCCCTTTGTTTGAAGACCTACAAGATATTGTATAATTGGATGAAATATGTTAATTTTTTAAAGTATAATTATCATGTGAAACTTGAACACTATAACATACCACAAAAAATGTGTTAGCCCTAGGGCATCGTGTATTGTCCACACAAGCATCGCATGGAATTCAAATTGTCTTTGTCCTATTGGTCTATAGATGTCATACATAGTGACACCATTCCATAACTCCAACAACTCGTCAATAAGAGGCTCAATATATACATTCATATCTTTAACTTGCTACTTACCTAATCAAATGAACAAAAACATTATATAATTATTATGACCATTTTACTGCAATATTTATAATTGAATGTAGATGACTATTAAATGATAAAATACCTGGAACAATCATTGCCAACATTATGTGCTCCCTCTTTATTGACATCCATGGAGGAATTTTATTGTTGGTAACAAAAATAGACCACACTGAGTAAATAGATGTCAGCTCTCCAAATGGACTGATATTGTCCACTGCTAATGAAAGCCTGAGATTACGAGGTTCTTTAAAGTATGGTCACTTTTCCTCTATGTCCATAAATGCTGAACCATCCACATGCATTCAAATAATGTCATCTCGACTTCTATTGTGTGCATGGTAATCCATAAATTGTTCCAAGCTAGTGCACTTGAATAATCATTGCATACATAGAATAATGGGAATATAACGGAGAACCTTGCGAGGCACCTTTTTTGTTATTTTATATGTTCGATATCTACTAATATGACATTCAAGGCATTCAGTTCAAAATTTAGGTTGTTTATGATATATAATATGATCATTAGGACAAGCATCTATTGCTTGATAATAAATTCCAATATCTTTCATAATGGCAGATAATTATCGATATGAGTGAGGTAGAATATTTGATGGTGGTAACAAAAAATCACCTATCAATCTACTGTAAAAAAATTATAATTTGTTAATATAAAGAAAATTAATGGTATATGATTCACCATTTATTAACTATAATGACATATATGACATACCTTAACATATGTGAGATTGTTCTGTTGTATAAACCATTCATAACCTTCAAGTTCACCAACAACAATACATCAAAGGAGAGTTGTTTGGGAGCCTTTGTAAATGGCCTCATATGTCTTCTCAAGTAGAGGTAAATCATGAACAACATCAAGGTCATCTTCATCATCATGATCAGCTACACTAGTACTAAATGTGTCATGGATCAATGTATTTGTACCATCATCTTCAATTGTATTTTTTGGCTCATAATCATCATCTTCCATGGGATCATTATCTTCAGCTTCGATATTCACACCTCCATGTTCCTCCACTTTGAAAACCATATTCTCCAAGTCGTGTTGATCCATATCATGTTCTCTAGGGTGCTCGACCTATATTAAAATGATCAACATAAATAAACCATGATCATGATCTCATCATCAAGTGATTTCTTATGTATATAAATTGTTAAAATGATATAATGAAAAACTTACCAATGGATGATAATCATGTCCCCCTTCAATGTGACCATGCAACCTACAATGTTTCTTATCTATTTTGATTAGAAGTCTTCTAGTCTTTAACCCTTTACAAATTTTGTAGGGACAATAACATTTTCCATCACCTTTTCTAATCAAGTTAGACCACAATCTAGCAATTGTCTCATTATTTTTTTGTTTGTTGATATTGTCTGACATGGTCTTTTTTCACAGGCAAAAAAATTGGGCTATAGAACTAGTTATATAGAAGTAATACCCAATTAAATTACTTGAACATAGAAATAATGCAAATTGAAGCAAAACCATTTAACTCTTATTTTTAATCTCAAAACATATCTAATGGCTTTATGGTGATTTAGAGTAGGTGATATGCTAATGGCTTTGTGGTATGCAATCCTTGTATCATATCTTAAGTTGACTAATGTCTAGTTGGGGTAATCCATGAGTGTTTAATGTGAATTCATTATCAATGTTGTGAAGTCATCGAGAGTATGGTGATAGTCATCCCTATAGGATCCTCTCAATACTATCCAAATCAGTGATAAGTAAGACAAAATTCTATTAGGATAGTAAATAAAATTCTTATTCCTTTTCCACCCTTTGAAACTACAACAAGGTATTTGACTTGGCAGGGTCCCTACACATCACTTCAATACCAAACATTAGGCAATTCAACCTTTTGACTTCTCAATAAAATTTTATTTGTCGTTCATTGGTTTTCTCAGTCTGATACATAGGGATATCAAATCTTTCATGGCATCATCACACACACAAACTTCCCCATATGTCCCTATAAGTATAAGATATTAAATACATTTCACCTAACACTATCTAGTACAGATTCTTGTGTCCTATCCATATAGGATGTTTGCACACCACACTATCATCCTTGACTCATGTGTATGATGCAGAGGTAGGGGCATGTATAATGGTTTCAACATACAAAGTCAATGATCATACATTCCATTCTTCTAGACACCCTTGGATACATTACTTGGCTTCTAAGCTTGGGAAAACTATTATGAATTGAGCCAAGACCATGAGGATAGGGTCAAGTATGATGACAACTGATCATAATTTGTGAAGATAGGGTTCACACCTAAGTGTTGGCTCTCAACAATGGCACACTTCCAAAATTGTCATTCTCAATGTTGAAATGTGATAGCTAGATCGGATTATGTTGATTAAATTTTAATGTTTCCTAAGTGGCAATTAAAATTTAATGTATATTGTAATAACAACAATATCAACCAAGGCTTATTGCAGGAAGATAGAATATATTCTGAACTGGGACAAAAAAATCTAGCTGGATTGGTGTTCTCTGATTCCTCCCAACATCAACATAGTGTCGAAAGGTCTCAAACATGCACATGCCAGTTGGACACCCCCTATGATAGGATGGATAAAACTCAATTTCGATGAGGTGACTAAAGGAAACCCAGGGGCCACATGATATGGCTGTATTGTTAGGAAAGATACAAGAGACATTATTGGAAGTGTATCAGGAAACATGGGCATTTCTTCCAATAATGAGGCGGAAGCAATGGCTCTAGCCAGAGGTCTCTGATTTTGTGTTGATAATAGATTTACATAAGTGGAAATAAAGGGGGACTCACAAATTATAATCAATGCCACCAAGAATAACTCGACACCCAATTGGAAGCTTTGTCGCTATTTGGTTGATATTGCAATGAACCTTAAACAATTTCAAAATTAAAGAATTTCCCACACTTTCCGTGAAGCAAACAAAGTAGTTGATTATCTAGCTAATATTGGTGTCTCACTAAAATCATAGACTGAGAAAATATTGACTTTTGACTTGCAAAATGAGCTTAAACAGATTGTAAAGGACTATTTGGCTGAATCGGTCTGCAAAGTCAAGTCAGGGATTGGATAAGAAGCAGGAAGGTACCTAGGACATCATTGAAACTTTCGATGGGTAATTCTACGGCCCAAGGTGCAGACATAACCAACATGGATCTCAAGATCTCTTATGATTGCACATCAGATGTCAGTGAATGTGGATCGAGAATGGGAGCTTCATTTTAGCTAGAGGTAGGTCATACCTTAGTGGAAGGACAAACCGAAGACCTTTGTTTTTTCATGCGCTTTGGCAGATTGGTGTCAGGCCAGTTAGATAAAGTACATATGACCAGTGACCTAACAAGTTCTCAGAATAGTAAAGATATGTTGTTCAGATGAAGCTTGATTGGAAGTCGGGCCTGTTCTGGTCTCTAGACTTCTCTATAAATTCTAAAACTTTATATAAGGAATGGTTCAGATTGTAGTCTTAAGCCTGGAAGTATCGATCTCAACCGATGGTGCATAATTTTGGTCTTAGTTGCCTGTGTAGAGAGGAATTGATCTAGGCCTAATGCAGCTAGCTATTTTAAGAAAATTATGTGGTTTGGAATGTTGTATGGCTGGTGGCTAATGGTATACTAGGTGGTAATCAACACTGGTGTGATGAGTTTGTTTATGAGACTCTCATTTTCTCTATGGTTGACATATTCGATTCAAAGGAAGTGAGCATACAGAGGATCAACGAATTTGTCTGCCTATCTGATGGACAAGCCCTGGCAAATGCCATTCTAGAGTTGGATTCTGATTGTTGGGTAAGCACCCTCAGCATCTATTTTAACCACACCAGCTACATCTCCTCTGAATCAGATGAGTTAGCCAGTGAAGATGAGGAAACTACCCAAAAAAGGGCAGCATAGGAGAGGATAAAGAACTTCATCCAGGAGGCATGGGAGGTGTTTATGGTAGGGGTCAGGAATCGAAACCTGGATCCCTTCCGCAGACTACTCAACTCTGATGATAATTGGCACTCAACATCAGCTATTGTCAAACTAATGGAGATTGGAGAGGACAAGGTTGTCATACTCCAACATATTGGGAATTAGTTTTTCTCTTTATCTACAATTTCTTGTTTTGCATGTCACTTGAAACTGCACTTCTATGACCCTATTGCAGACAATAGGAATAATTTTGTAAAATTAGCAGTAGCACTATCTTTTCACCCAACTGTAGTGAAATTCCCAAATAATCTTTGGTGGTTCCTTAGTGTGTCTCATGTAGCATAGGAGCTCATTTTCTATGTGAAAATCAATTACCTATCACCTAACTGTGAAGTTTTGGTCAAAGAATTCAAGATCTCTAATGTTAAGTTAAGGTCATTCTAATGTTTCATGCTTGCAAGAACCAAGTGTTGTTATCAAAGCTGCAGATGAAGGATAAGTCAAGTAGTCAACAACCTTATCAATATTCCAATTCTTGTGTCAAATGTTCAATTGAAAAAAAATGTTTGTAGGTACGTGGAGAACCTTTTATGATGGTAATTTTAAAAATCACCTCAAGTATACATGAACTACAGAGGCTTGTAATAAGTATGCATGACTATCTCCTTACCCAAAATGAAATCCTTCCATTGCATGCAAACCTAAATGATAGCATATATCTCTTTGTTATATTTTAGGTACTTACCCACTATATTATAAAACATCTTGTTATGGACAATAGAAAAAGTCTCGGGTGACACTATGTTAGAAATGACTCACCATTGTAGGTACATGGAGCACCTTTGACGGTCATTTTGCAGCTCACCTTGAGTCTACATGAGTTGTAGAAGCTTGTGATAAGTATGGATGGTTGTCTCCTTCCAATATGTAGTCCTTTCATTGTATGCAGACCTAAACAATAGCATAAATCTCTGTCATATTTTAGGGCCTTTCTTACCTTTTGGGTTGAGTTTATCTTCGACCAATATTTTGATGCTTAAAGATGTCATTTTCATCTAGATGTATTGATGATGGATGCTAGACATTACAATTTGTAAAGAACCAATGCTTCTTAGAGTTCTTGATGCCAATTTTTGAACACAATGTGTGTTAAGTATTGGTGTAGTCAAATATAATTTTTCTCTCATAGTTGCCATAAAATTTACTTTTCTTCATTTGTATCTTTTGGAAAAATCTTCCTTGATGACCTCCATGAAACCACCCAAACTGAAATTCACCTCCATCACTAGATCAAGCGGATTTCCTTCAATTCCTCCTTGGCTAGCAAGCTAGCAATCCAACATTGTTCAACTGGAATTCTAATTTAAGTAGGGCAAACATTATTCTCTCTAATCTAAGAAATTACAAAGGAATACATCTCCAATTTAGAAATATAATCATCAACAACATCTACATCAATTTTCCTATCCAACTTAGGGATGTCACAACTTACCTAGGCTCTAAAGGGTGTCTAATTGCCAAATGACCTTTCCAATGGGGCCCACTACTTATTTTGGTTACTTTGGAGCATCAACACAAATTGGTTCATCATTGGAGCATCAACAAAAATCGGTTCATCATCCTTGATCTTTGTTTTCCTCAAGCCACCTAGATCAACAACTTGAATGAATTTGAGGAGTTAGTAGCTAGTTCTTCAATATCATTGAATCTCATCTTTAATTGAAATATCCAATATCTGACTGCATTTGATGGTACATTAATATAACCCAGGTATTTTTCGAGGTTCTAGTTAAATGTTTAAGTCCAAACTTTAAATAGCCAAAATACTTTCATAAGATTTTGTGGTTATGTTTTCCAGTTTATCATTCAAAGATGCTTTGGTGGTTATGTTTTCTATTTGGGGAGTTAGTTTATAGACTTCTGAACAAACCAATAAATACCAAAGGCTACTAGAGAGGGAGTAGATATTGCACAATTTACTTGGTCTTGCACAAAATTTAACACATGTGGGCTACCCCAAAAGATGTGTCTTATTTTACATAGTTGGATCATACCTCTTTGATGAATGATGCATTGTTCTTGTGAGCAGACTCAAACCATAGCAGGTGAAATAAAAATAACATAAAAGATGCTCCAAAGGTTTCAAACCAATTTCCATGACCTATAATGATGAATGCTCACAAATAGAATAGAGAAAAATTGTCTTGTCGCACATTTTATTTTCCTTCGTTAGTCCAACTAATGTTAACAATGAAGGGAGTATGAAGCTTCCCATCTAGAGTCATTTGGGCGATGAATGTAGCAGTCAAAAGATATCAAATGTGTTAAAAGGTTATTGTAGTAGTAAAACATCATTTAACAAGTGGATGATCAAAATATTAAAAATGCTCTTATTAGATATATATGTAAATTGTGGAAGCTTAGACATGGCATGAGATGGTAGTTGTTTCGCAAAATGTCTCAACAAGTAGGTAATCTCTCTAAGCACAAAGAGAATACTATTATGATATTTTGCACTTTAAGTATTTGAATTTCAATATCATCTATAGACAAAGTTTTAATTTCGAATTAATGTAAATGTTTACTATGTATCCATGTGGCTATTGTGGAGCTAAAGTGATGCATTTAAAATTTATAGTTTAGTAAAGAAAGAAGGATGAACGAGCCTAACAATAGTCGTGACTATGATTCTGTCCAATGAATAATGGTGAATAGAAGATCGTATTTTAGTGTCCATTAAATAATGGTGAATTGTGGAGCTACTCAAGGAAGGACTTAATCTCCAAAAATATTCATTGGCATCATAGTGATATTCCTATAACGACATGGTAAGATTGGATTAATGAACCTGTCACATCTCTACTACTAATCTAGTTTTGGCAATAGGCACATGCTACTAAAATTTATAAGAAGTACCATTTATTTTAAAGTTGATTTTAATATTTAAACTCATTAATAAGTTAAAATGTTTGTATTTATGGGAAGGTGGGAAGCTAAAAGATATAGTTTTGTAATTAATTTTCAAGAAGTACTTACTAGAAGTTGAAATAGCTCATTGCTAATTTCTTAATATGTAATAAGATAATGGTGGAGGGGTTTAGATTTATAATCCTTTTTATGGTTTCATATATGATAGTTATAACCGATTAGAAGGAGGGCATTTTAATTCAATTTTGGAGGGAGAGATAGAAGTATATTTTCTTTGCCTTTAAATTCTTTGATTTTGTCAAGGAAATGGAGGAGATTTTAGGAATCTTTGTGTTCATTTGTATCTACTTTTGATTGTCATTTTCCAATCTGATTTGCAATTCTTTCTTGATGTTTTCACCTGTTCTATCAGACTGTGTGTGTTCTTTAAATGATTTATGAGTCTTAAATTGTTCATATCATCTAAAAGGAATTGTTTCTTATGATATTTATGTCATTTATCTCTATTTTCCTTTGATTCTAAATTCACAATTGAATATGTGTCATGGCTATGTATAGGTGTTAGTTTTTCCTTTTCTACTTTCTAGTTAAAATCATACCCCTAAAAAACTTAAATTACATCAAACAAGGGAATTGTACCTCTAAAATTTAGAGGAAAATCACTTATTTAATAGTGATTTCTCCAACTATTAGTGATATTTGTCTTTATTGGTTGGGTAATTCAAGTCATTTGAATTATTATTTTAAAAATACAAATTTTTTTACTAA
Organism: Cryptomeria japonica; assembly: GCF_030272615.1. NCBI lineage: Eukaryota > Viridiplantae > Streptophyta > Pinopsida > Cupressales > Cupressaceae > Cryptomeria > Cryptomeria japonica. The sequence continues at coordinate 634,841,999 of NC_081411.1, read as the reverse complement.
TAATAGGGAATGGTTTAATGAATGTAAACAATGCAAGAATACTCAATATTTCAATAAAAATTGTTATACATGCAACAATTTTGGTCATAAGGTAGCTAACTGCATAACCAATACAAGAAGTGGAAATGATGCACAAGACATTACATGTTATAACTGTAACAAATAGAAAAATATTAATAAGTTTTGCAGAGGAAATAATACCAATTCTTTTCTTTCACAAAAGAAGGTTGATCTAACTCAAATAAAGAAGATGGAAAAGATGTAGGTTCATAAATTAGAAGAAAAGAAAGATGATGAAGTGAATGATGGATCTGCACCTCAAGATGGTACACATGGTTCTTCTAGAAACTAAATTAATAGGGGTATCAATTCAAGCAAAGTTATGTTTGTAGATTTTTAGAACCCTTGAGAAGCAAAGATGTTGAAATCATCAACATATTGGTATAACATAGTGTGGACATGATGAATTGATAGTACTAAGTCAATTAGCTTAATTTCCAAAGAAAATGATCTTCTTGTAGAGGATTGCATTTAACATGATTCATTGATTGAGCCCATGTAACAACTTTGTGAAGTCTTTTGTGCCTTCAAAATTCAAAACCATGGTGGCTATGGCCTACAAATGATAACTACTTATTTCTTATAAGAGCAAAAAATCATAATGGCGAACACTACAAAATGCTTACATAGGAACTCAAATAATCACCATTTATCAAAACACACTAAAATCCTACGAAAGTTGCCTTTAACACTTTGGAGAAGAAAAAAGTCGACCTACCTGAGTCACCAAATGATACAACTCAATGCAAGATTGTATTGTTGTTTCGACTTGATTTGTATCTAGAAAAGAGCTTCTGGGAATCCTCGAGCTCATTTTCTTTCAAAATTGGATCTGCTAATCAATAACACACACTACTATTGACAATTCTAGTGTATAACTCAAAAGGAGTGTAGGAACTATTAAAAATTTGGGTTTAATAGATTAGGGGAAAATATATATTCTGCAATCTTTAATCTATTTGTGAACACTATTGATGAAACCAAATCAGATGCTTTTGATTGGAAATAAAACCTTACCTAAGGAGAGTGCAGTTGTGGAGAGATCGCTCAGTGGGGGGAGGGAGACAACAAAAGCTTCAACTTTGGAAGACGATGCTCCTGACAAATGCTTGGTTTTTTTAAAAACGATCCCGCATTATGTTTTTTTTTCTTTAAAGTGCCCGAGTTCGTTGGAATTCCATCAGAATTCTGACGAACTCGATCACTTTAAAGAAAAAAATAAAATTTGATCACAATATGCCTTGTTTGTCAGAAACCTTCATCCAAATTTGAGGCCAAATGTATTAGTGATTATGCTTACAACATTCATATGTAACTGGTTAGGTGCAACTTTCAATCTGACCACCATGCACATGGCCTACACTAAATCTGGTCTAGAAGCAATTAGATATGATAGACTGCCTATCATGGATCTATACAATGTCTGATCCACCACCGGTGATTCATCATTCTTGCTTAATTTACTTCCGATCACCATGGGGTTACTTACCAGTTTGTAATCCTCCAGTTGAAATTTTTTCAACATATCCTTTGCATACTTGGTTTGTGAGATAAAGAATCCCTTATCTTGCTATAATATCTACAAACCATGGAAGTATGTCAATTCACCAAGCATTGACATCTCAAATTTTGACTACATCTGATTAGCAAATTCTTTGCAAAGGGTCTCCTTATTGCCTCCAACAATAATGTCATCTACATACACAACCACAATGATCATGTGGTTTCCATCTTTCTTTATGTATAAATTGCTATCAACACTCCCCTTTTTGAATCCTTTCTCCTTCAGGTATTAATCTAATCTTGAAGCACAAACCCTTCTGATTGCTCCATGTACACTTCTTCTTCCAAATTTCCATTTAGGAAGGCAAACTTTACATCCATCTGATATACTTTATAACGCTTGTAGGCAGAAAAGGCTAGAAACATCTTAATTGCTTCTAATCTAGCTACTAGTGCAAATATTTCTTCAAAGTCAATGCCCTCTACTTGAGAGTATCCTTTGAACACAAGTCTAATTTTATGTCTAACAATTTTACCTTCTTCATTCATCTTATTTCGGTAGACCCACTTAGTGCCAATGATGTTCTTATCTTCTCGTCGAGGGACTAGTTCCCAAGTCTTGTTCTTCTCAATCTATTGCAGTTATTCTTCCATGGGATCCATCCATTCTTGTCTTTTGCTAGCTTCATTGAATGTTTTAGGTTCTACTTTAGTCATGAGGAAGAAGTTGACTTGTTCATCATTTCAGGAAAGTCTTCTTCTGGTCTACACACCATCACTCGTATTTCCTAGAATTTTCTCTTCTGGGTGATTCAACTGCACATACCAGTTGGGAGCCTTCTTGGATGGTTCTTCTGGTTCATTGTTTGACTGAGCTTCCTCACTTTTATCACTAGAATCATCATACCGGTTTACTTGTGATTGACTTCCTTTGTGCATATCCTCATCAAATTTTACATGCACACTCTCAATGACACTTCTTAGTTTTTTGTTGTAGCATTTGTAGGCCTTGCTATTAGATGAGTAACCAAGGAAGATTCCTTCATCACTCCTGGATTCAAAACTACCTAGACTATCTTTATCTCTCTTGATAAAACACTTACTTCCAAATACCTTGAAGTATTTGACTAAGGGCTTCTAGTCATACCATAACTCATAAGGTGTCATTCTATTGTTTGTTCTTAACTGAGCCCAGTTCAATGTATATGCAATAGTATGAATAGCTTCCTTCCAATATGTGTCTCATAGACTAGCCTCATTTAACATAGTTCTGACCATCTCCTTAACTATCCTATTTTTCCTTTCTACCACACCATTTTGTTGTGGTGTCCTAGGGGCTGAGTATTGCCTTCTAATTCCATGTTTTTCACAATAATCTTCAAAGTCATTTGATGTGAACTCTCCACCCTGGTCTAATCTTAGACATTTTGGCTTGCACCCACTTTCCTTCTCCACCATATTCCTAAAGATCTTGAATCTATCAAATGCTTGTGACTTGTCTTGTAGGAATGTGACCCATGTCATTCTTAAATAACCATCAATAAAGAGGATAAAATATCTTTCATCGAAAAGAGCTCTTGTACTAGTTGGACCACACAGATCTATATGCACAATTTGAAGTGGTTTTGAGGTGTTGTGTTCTTTTGTCCTAAAGCTCACCTTTGTCTACTTCCCTTTTACACATTGTTGCCCCCATATTTGGCATACCTAAAATATTAATTTCAAATCGATCTCAGTGTTGAGTAAAGATCCAATGGGTGTTTATGCATAAGTAATGAGTACTTTGTCCAAGGTCATTACTAGTCAAAATATGAAAAATGGAAGAATTTTGAAAATTATCACAAATTGAGGGAAATCAACTAACAGTCAGGACCTAAGCATCATTTTGTATCACGTGACCAACTTTCACTTGAACCCAATTCATACTTTGTCATATTTTAAACTTTCAAATTTTGGTGTCTCTCACCCAAAAATGATTAAAATCTCTCATCCTAGGTATCTTCATGAGGAATAAAATATGGCCTTTTTTCTTTTCCCTTCCATAAATGCATGTTTCAAATTTCAAGACTTAACTCCCTACTATTTGGAAGATATGGTCATTTTTCTCAAGCCTGAGCATTAAATTTAAAATATTTAAATTATTTTTCAAATAAATAATTTAATATTTTTGATTATTTTAATATTGTGACCATTTGAGGGAAAAAGTTGTCTAGAAAGTCATTTTAATCTCTCCTTTATTCTCCTCCATGGTCGATGGTTTTTGGAGGTCAAGGTCATAATCTTTAAAAGAAATGGTTAAAGATACTCCATTTTTGAGCATTTTTAACCCATAATCCTAACCTTTGAGAAAAAAATGGTTAGAAATGCTCTGTTTTGGAGCATTCTTAACCCATATTTCTAACCTCTCACAAAAAAGGTTAGGAATGCTCCAAAATGGAGCATCTCTAACCTTATTTTCTAACCTTGTGGGATCACCTTGTCAAGAAGGTTAGAAATGCTCCGTTTTGGAGCATTCTTAACCTTTCCAAAAGAGTTTTTGTGTGTACAAAGATAATGTTGTTGCAACTACTCTGATCAACATGAATGGACATCATGAAAGAACAGATACTACATGTGAAGTGTTTGACAAAATGTTGTAGAATGCAGATCATGGGTCATCACCAATACACAAAGACATGCCATGAAATACGAATATGTGTACAAAATATGGAAGGCATAGATAAGGAGAACAAGGAATGTTGTGAGTTAATTGACATAATGCCTTAAAGAAACCTAGTCTCATTAACTGCAAATCAAAATTGCAAATTGTCTGGCGACTTGAATACAAACCATAGAATGCATGATTAAGCCGTTAATTGCTTTGTCAAGGTGCAGCGGCTCTGGTACACATGAAACCAAATCCTAGAAGCTTAGTCAATGCTATGATTGTTTGATAGAACACCATGTATAATAAAGAAAGTTGAAGCTTAGACATGTCATGTGAACTAGTTGACAAATACCTCAAATTGGTGTCATCTCATATAATGCCAAGACTGCACAATATGTATTGTATATATTTGATGCAAATTCTTTAGAAACTTTAAGCAAATGCATTTGGTGGGTGTAAAGTCAACCACCACAACCTCTCCTTTCTCTTTCTTTCTTACGCCAAAAGATAGATGGATTGCATCAAATGTTGTAGTCATAGCCGCTGTAGTATTTATGAAGGTAGAATGTAGAGGCATAGACAACACACATGGAGTGTCTGACAAAATATCACATGAAACACAATAGTGGAAGCATAGACAAGGTGTTTAACTATTTGACAAACCGCCTCAAGTAAATATGTCACACGGTGAATGCAAATCATGAAGCATAAACATGGCATGTGAATTGCTTGACTGAATGCCTCACAGAAATGTGGTCTCATGGAATGCGATGATCTCAGGATATTAGAAACTTCAAGAAAATGCAATGGGTAGGTTTAAATTCAAACTCCACAACCTTTATCAACATTATGTCGGCTTGTACTAAAATGGGAGCTATAGAATAGGGAATGCGTGTTCATCAAAGCATAATTGAAAGTGGACTTATATAAAATATTTTAGTTTCAAATGCGCTGATAGACATGTATGAAAAATGTGGAAACATTCATAGTGCATGCAATGTGTTTGACAAAATGATAAGTGAAATGAAGATCATGGTAGATGCATAGAAAATGTTGTAGAAATGTTGTAGAATATCGAAGTATAGCAAGTATGGTATACCCTTTGATAGAATGTCATGTTTATAAAATGCAAATCGTGGAACTATAGACATTGCATGTGAAATTTTTGCATATAATCCAAATTATAATGTGGAATCTTCAACACAAGGCAAGTGAAAGGTTTGATGATTTTCTTTAGTAATGCAAGTTGTGGCTGATACAGGATGAATGAGGCATCATGAACTGTTTGATACTGGCATCTCAAAGAAATTATCTCATAGAACCCAATGACTGCTGGATCACACAATTGGATTGGAGAATGCTTCATTGACATCACCTCAAGGGACACAATGATGATCGCATAAGCATAAATAATTTAAAAAAACACTTTTTAACAAATGCAATTTATAGGAGTAAAGTAAAACCCCACGACATACTTGCAACGCTCTGGCCAACATGCATAAGCAATGAGGAGGCCAAAAAAAACATTCAATTTGTTTGACCAGATGCTCCAAATAAATGAGAGTCTTTAGGCATGTATGATTGCAAGGCTTGCATGATGGATTCATTGAAGAGCTTGTGAATGGAAAATATAGTTAACAGGATTGCATGCAAAATGTAAGAGTACATGAACTATTTGACTAAATGCCTCTAAGAGACATCTTGCAGAATTAAATGAAATTATTGTAGAATGAGCAAGGCTCTATAACTCCAAGGAAGTGTGAGTGACATGGAGGATGTGATATGATGGCCAAATTTATCAAAGAGAATCCACAAATATGCAAGGTGACCATGAAGGATATCTAGCTAATGCAGTTGGAATGTATGTCTTTGGAGGATAGGTGACTACTTTATGTCGATGATCAATGCACTAACGTATGAACATGTTGTGATTTCAAATGGTGAGGTGATGACAACTTCAGATGAAGTGGACAAAGATGGATAAGTGCCTCAACATAGCTTATGACTTGGTTCTTCATTGATATTACAAGTTTGAATTTGTATTTTTGTAAAGGATGACATGTGGGTTAGTTTATGATAGAAAAGATTTTTCACAGATAATTAACAAACATTGAAAGATGGTAGTAAAGGATTCTAGTTGATATGATCACAATGGGTGTGTCCTCGAACAAAAGATATCGGTAGGTGAATACCTTGTTTCAATGATCAAGATACCAACATATGGAATAGATGGCGAATTGATTACGAGACAAATGAAGCAAATGAAGATGGAGGCCACCTCGACAAAAATGACAAATGAATTATTTCTTCAATGTAATGGGTTTGATATTATTTTTGTAAAGAGTGACTTATGTCACTTATTGTAACCAAAGGTTAAAAAGTTCACTTCTTCTGTGCATAAAAGTGTAAGTTACTAACTCATTGAAATTTACGTAGAAAAGAGTTAGTTATCAACCCAGGATTGAAGTTGGTTATAAGGTAGTTATCCTACAAGCCTATAAATAGAAGGCTTTTGCATTGTAGGTGGGGGGGGCTTTTTTATAGAGGGGAAAACTCTGCTGGAGTTCTAGGAGAAACTTGTAATGACATTTTGATTTGCACTATGTATAGAAATGATTTTGGACTTGTATATTTCCAAAAGGATAATGAAGAATACTGATGTGTGTGTGAAAAGGGTCTATAGCTACAAGCACAACACTTCAATTAAGTCATTACATGTATGGTTAGTAAATAAATAATCAATAAATAATACACCATAACAAAGCGACTAATTGCCTTCTAAAAGATGCGAGTATAAGATTGCTCTCATATTTTTATAAGCAATACGAGTGACTAGACTACACCAAGATGAAGGATTTAATCTATATAATATTAACTATATGGATGCAAGTTGGATGAATAATTCAAGAAATAATGAATTCAAGAAATATGGATAAACTAAATATGGATGCAAATAATCTAAAAAAGCACAATGATCTTCAATGACTCCAGAGTGAAATTAGCATGACAATAATCTCCAAGAATGTTCTCAAAAATCTCTAGGGTAAATTGGAATGAGAGCTAAAGACTAAATTTATAGAGAATTACAAGAGAAAAGCTCAATTTAGGATTAATTGAAAATAATTGAGAAATTAGGTTCAATTAACCTTGAGATAGATTCCAATTATAGTTTAATTGAAATGCATTTAAATAAGAAGTCAATGTTGCATTAAAAATAATAATTAAATTAATTCCATGCATTTGTGATAAAAATAGATAATTCTTTGATTTATTCAAGAAAAGAGTCTTTTCAATGCAACTGAACTTCTTTTTCTGAAAAGCTTTGAGTTCTAATTTTAGAGAATAATCAATAATTCAATTAAATTGCTTTTCTGATTTCAAGTTCTAAATTTAGAAAAAGAAATAATATCTCAAGTTTGATTTCTCTCTCAATTCAATTCTTTTTGTTTTATTTTCAATTCAACTCTTACTTTGTGATTAATTCTTGTTTTGTGATAAATTAATTCCTTTTTTGCATGATTAAATGGCAAATTAATTAATTAATTAAATATGCTAGGATATTTAATAAATTAAAATAGGATAATTGATCAAAACTGATATTCTTGGAATGATTCAATTAATTAAATAAATATTTAATTAATATTGAGTAATTAATTTGCCATGTGATATTTGATGATTAAAGAATCAATAATATGCTCAAGATTGATTTAATTGCCTTTGGTTAGGACCTTGGTGATGTTGTTGAGATTAGGGGCCCATGGTTTAGATAACCATTTTTAGGGTATTACATTTTCCCCTCTTTGAATTAATGTGCAAGCAACATGTTGGTTCAAAGAATGTGTGATGTCTAGGAGATGCCAGTTCTGAACTTGATTGATCACGAACCAGATGAAGAGCAAGGTGTTTAGCTTGATTTGAAGCGATGAAGCTGAATGAAGTCTGATTAAAGTGATACTGATCCCAAACTTGATTGAACTTAGGAATGATAGAAAACAAAAGATACCAAACTTGAACTTGATTGATCAAGAAGCAGATCTTATTGATCTAGAACTTGATTGATCTAGATATAGTGAGCAAAGATAAAAATCGATCTTGAACTTGATTGATCAAGATACGATGAGCAAAAAAAAACTTTCTAGCTTGATTTGATGCGATGAAATTGAACACCTGCTTAGATTTAGCATGTGATCAAATATACTCTTTAAACTTTTGATTGAGTTTAAATGAATAATTAGCTTGATGAAAAGTGATGAAACTGATTAATGTTAAGAGATTGACTCAGATAAAAGACAAATATCAGCTTGATTTGAAGTGATGAAATTGATATGCCCCTAGCGATTGATTCAATTCAAATGATCGAGAGATCTCAACTTGATGTGAAGCAATAAAGGTGAGATGCCTCTTAGTAATAAGAATTTGATTGATTTTCTTTTGTTGAAAAGATTTTGCTCGACTTTTGATGAAGATTTGAAAATTTTCTCGACTTTAAAGATGTGAGGTCATAAGGTCATGAGTATGCCCCCTCCAGAGAGAAATCGAAAGATAGCAAGAGTAATGATGATTAGGAAATTATTGGCAATAACTTTGATTTGAGCACAAAGAATAATTCTGAGGAATATTTTAAAAATTTGGTATTGAGCACAAAGTTGATGTGTATAATTGAAATTGAGATTCAGCATTGATTACTGAGAAATGGAGCACAAAGTGATATGTAGAATTAAAATTGAGATTCAGCGTTGATTCATGAGAAATTGAGCACAATTTGAAGAAAGAATGAGCTTTTGATGAAAAAGCACTAAGTGGTCCAAATTCTATGAAATTGACTAGTTAATTGATCTGAAATTTTGATTTTGATCTTGAAAATGGAATCAGAATGGGCAAATTAGCTAAGGGTACAATTTTCGTGTCCATTGGAGCAAGTTGAAAAATTAGGGTTTTGGCTATATATGGGAGGAAAGTGTCATTTTCAAATCATTTTAACCCTCCAAGTTTGAAAATTCAAAAAGCCTTCTACGAAGAAAATGGTGGTCCCTACTCATGAGAATTGATTTGAGCACTAGAGATGACATAATCGACCCTGAAACTATGAGCCAATGGTAAGTGGTCAATCTTAAGCCTCTTTATGTTCTCAATTTTTAATTTTTTATTCATTTTTCATGTTTTTGGCATGTTTGAAGTCGGGATTCATGTTTTGTCATGCGAGACAGGATCCTATCTCGTACGCCAAACTATTGAATTATCTTTTGTCATTTGAGACCAATAGATTTGTCATTTGGACCCTACCCGTGTATCGTACGCCATGATTGTAAAAAGACCATTTTGTCGTGTGGGGTCTTATATGTTGTCGTATGGGGATGTTTCATCGTACGGAGGTCAATCCCGACTCGTATGAGATACTACCCTTATGTGTTTTGTCGTTTAGGAAACAGTGAGCATTTTTGAAGGTCTTAACTTGAAATTTTGATTTTGCACTTGACTTAGTTGGATTTGCATGATGTTTTATTTCTCTTGTAGGCTCATTTGGAATGTTTTCTGATGCTTCATTGTTGGGTTTTTTTGCAAGTTCGATTACCTCCTATGCTTTTCAGATGCATTTATCCTCCCACTATGACATTAGTATGATAGTTATCAGAGGTTGATCAGGCTCATATTAATTTGTGTGGTTTGTCTCATCTTCTTGAAATACCAGATATCCCTGTGAATCACGGTATGCTTACATGATTGGTTAAGCATTTCCATTCAGAGCATAACATGTTTCATTTTCCAGTGGGGGAGATGACTATCACTCTCGAGGATGTATATAGGATCCTTCATATCCCTTTATCTAGACTATAAGAAGTTAGACATGTATTCAGGGTGTACATTAGGAAATAGAAAATCATCACAAGCATTATAAAACGTAATAGCTCAATCACAAAAAGCATTCATTGCAATGATCTATCCTAAACAACACTGAATAGAGACATGAAACAAAAGCATTCAAAATTAAAGACATATGCAAGCCAATGGTAGATTTGAATGCTCCTTCATGCAGCTCCATTGTTCTTCTTTCCTCTTCAAATGGTTTGGTTGTGGATCTCACCTACAAGTGCACACACATAATTGAAAGCAAGTAGACAAGATTTTTGATCAAGAGTACTCAAAATATGATTGACTAGAAATTCGATAGTCTGATTACCAATTATTAGCCTTGATTGATGAAGATCATCCAATTTATAGAAAAATTGGAGAGATGACAAGATTAGCATGATTCAATTCAAATGGAAATTGAAAATCAATTATGTCAATTATGACAAATTATGACAAATTATGCACTTTCTATGCAAAATTTGTTGATTGATGATTTATGACAAATTATGACAACTTCTATGTCAAAATTGATTGATTGTCAATTATGACAAATTTATGACAAATTGACATGTCATTTCCATGAATTTAGGAGAGAAATAGGAGGAAATTGAAATTAGGAATTAGAAAATTAAGAAATTAGGAAATTGAGGAATTTAGGAATTAGGTAAATTAATTAATAATTTGTCATTTATTAATTAATTCACAAAGAGGAATAATTAGCCAATTAAATGAACATTTAATTGCAATGAGAAGACCTAGGATAAATAAACAATTTATTAATCCTAAAGGAGGAAATGACAAACTAGGTTAAATGATGAAATCACGAAACCCTAGAAGATGAATTAGGTCTTGATGAAAGATAATTGACTTGATCATGATTTGATTTTGGATTGATAAATGACCAATGTGATAAATGATTTGATTGAGAAAATGCGCCAATTGACGAGGAACAATGACAAATTGATCCAAATTGACATATTTGAGACACACAACGATCGATGACAAATCGATCGCAAAATGACAAGATCGAACAAGATGACAAGAGTTGATGATAAATAGATTGCAAAATGACAGGATTGAAAATGACCACGATCAATGACGAATTGATCGCAAAATGACAAGATCGAACATGACAACGACAGATGACAAATCGATCGTTAAACGACAAGATTGAAGGATTGATGATAAATCGATCACCAAATGACAAGATTGATAAGAGGACAACGATCGATGATAAATTGATCGCAAGTTTGATAGGAGGACAAAACCCTAATTAGGGTTGATGATGTCCAAAATGATGACAAATAAGCATGCACATTGATGCAATAGGATAAGATCGATTAAAATCATGACTAGATAGTGTTGTCGACAAGACCAAATTCGAGAGCGAGATAAATGAAGATTGTAGAAGAATGACTTGATGTTTGCAAATGATAAAAACCAAGTACGAATCATAGGAGAAATGTTAATGCGATGCAAAAACCTAAAATGAGGCAATGCGCAAATGTTAAAGTATGACTCCGCAAGCGTTGACCATTTTTAGGTGTCTACACAAGGATCTAGATATTTTGACATGTTCCATTAGTTGGGACATTATGATGAACAAATATAGTGAGGAGTTTCTACTGGTGTGTGTTCTAGCAGGATTTATCGGCTGTTTTCAGATGCTTGATAGAGGATAGCAGGGTTTCCAGTGTGGATGGGGCAGGATGCTGGAGAGATTGATGGAGACCCCTTAGAGGCTTGGCTGAGGTTCTTGTATATTGGCCCACATGTATTGCAAGATGCATGAGATTGTATATAGGGATGGTAGGAGCATGGATGAAGGTGTATTTATTTTATAGGTTTGGGATTGGGAGCACCTCCCAGTTTTTCGGCCTATAGTAGATTATAGTAGAGAGATTGGGCAGTTGATTATATATAGGGATGCCGGTTATGTCACACAGCCCCATCTGGGAAAGACCGATTTTTGGTGGTGGCAACTTGATGACTTGATAGCTATAGTATGGAGACCATACAGGGGCCTAGAGCCATGGGATGATTGGCGATTGGTGTGATAGGATATTTTTGTTACGCGCCCACTTATTGATAGATCACAGACTATTGTGGAGTGATTTGTAGTATCACAGGTGATGAGGCACTATGGTAGGCCTCAAGAGGTGTCACAGGAGTATACATCATATGCCCAATATGCTGATGAGGATAGGCAGGGATGGTCACTAAGGTTATCCTATTCCTTGAGTATGCAGGAGCTGACTATTCTACAATGACTGAGATGGGACTACCTGGATGATGTTGTGGATGTGGGGGTATTGCCCCAGTATAGAGATTAGTTCCAGCAACATCCCTTTCCAAGATTCACAAATCCAACTGAGAAGGCACCTCGCAATGTGGAGATTGAGGATGATGCCCCTGCACCGAGACATGGATAGGGCTAGGGACATAGACAGGGATGAGGAAAGAGAGCCAAGGCTCAAAAGTAGGTAGGTGGCAATCCTAGTGCTAGTAGCAGCAAGGTTCTAGTTGGGGTTGGTCAGTAGAGGGGTGAGGGCGGATCCCTTGGGAGGATAGGAGTGAGATTGGGCAGAGCTGAGGAGGAGCGAGCAGCTCTGAGACAGGTCCGACAACGACATGAGGAGCAAGGTGGAGTTGGAGGTGGAGATGGGGGTGGAGATGGGGGTGGAGAACCTACGAGAGAGTAGGGGACTAACATTGGATGGTCGATGAGAGCACATCTTGCAGAGCTGCAGTCACAGTTGACAGTGGCTCAGAATCAGCTGGCGGAGCGAGACCGATAGCTTGCAGATCTTAGGGTTGAGTGTGATCATCAGATCTTAGAGATGAGAGTAGAGACAAGAGAAGAGATAGAGGCCTTGCAATAGGAGGTCCTTCACCAAACTAGTAGAGAAGCCTACTATGTTGTAGCATATAGTGTCGCAGTTCCAGTTGCGTAGTAGGTTATTCCATACTCGCAGTATATGGCACGGTCAGAGGGTGCTCAAGCACCTTGTCAAGATCTCGGTCAATAGGCTCCTCCTCGTCCATCAAGCAATGAGGGAGAGGTCAAGAGCTAGATATTCTTTTTGTAGCTAAGATATTTTTTATAGACACACCCATTTTTTGTAGCCTATATGATTCTTGCTCTGATGGGAGTTTGTATATATCATTCGACATCATTTTATACTCTTAGACTTTATATGATATATATATGAGATCCGATTTGACTTCATCGTACCTGTGTTGATTCATTTATGAGATGTCTTTTATATGCTTTATTCTACGTGTATGCATTTCTTTTTAGTATGTAATGCAAATGATTATGGATGTCTATTTTTGTTTCTTTTCATATGCAAATAGATGAATGTGTAATGAGTAATAATGAAATGCAATGTTTTTATTTTCTATGCAATAGGATGAAAGCAGATGAGTGAATAATGAAATGTATGAATCTATATAGAATGTTTATGTATGCAGCTAAACATCTCAAAAACACAGGTACTCGATCGAAAAAAAATGATGATAAATAGACCACTTAGCGTAAGAAATGATGATGCTTTCAGCTCTCATAAAATTAAGAGATCATTATTATCACACCGAAATCACTCTAGATTCACAAAAATGCAGAATGATATGAAAAATGATATGCAAAATGCAACCTAAACCTAGTCACTAGATTTAAAATGCTTAAGATTCATCACCAAGCATAACAAACACAACAGGCAGGTTAGAGTTCCTTTCTTTTTCAATGTGCAATATTTATTATCTTGTTCGCAATGACCCTTTTTTGTTCATATCCTTGGACAAATTTCATAGGGACCCGAATTGCATCATAAAGAATTCCCTCAAAACAAACAAAGAAATCATATGGACCTCCCTGTAGCATCCAAATAAGCAGAGTCGAGGTATGTGAGGCGATTTTACCTTGATGTGAAGGCTCTTATCACAGACACCCAGCTAATTTAGATGTTTCTAGATCATTGGGAGCATTCCTACAAGCAGAAATCAAAGAAAATATTATGCCCCCAATCCTTGCTCCTCTTAGTTAAGATATACTTCCTCGAGTTGCTCAGAGGGATAATAATTGAAAACTAATATAAAAACAACATACAAAGAAAATTTTCAGTCATAGCTCAAACTGTTTAGTGATTATTTTCCATTATATTGTTTTTCTTGTGTACTCAGTGATAAAACTCTTTAGTAGTCAGGAGATAGTGCATTGATAGATGGAGCGCTCGAGTACAAGAAGTGCCTATTTACCAAGTTTTCACCTGCTTGGTAGAGATTCATTTCTTTTTTTTTTACCAAGGTGCCTATTTACCAGGTTTTCACCAAGGCATTTTATCTCTTTATATTTTTTTTGTTTCTCTTTCTCTTTTTTTTCATTTTTTTTCATTTTTTCAATTTTTTGATTTTTTTGATTTTTTTCATGACTTTTTTTCAATTTTTAGGATTTCTTCAGGACTTTTTCAATTGTACATTTTGATGGCACAGAGAATACTAAGCAAATAGTTTCTTCAAGTGGATGGTGTTAATTGGTTCACGAAGTTTTTCTCCTTCCAAGTTTGAGAGTTGATAGGCACCAGAGCCGAATACTGCAGTAACGATATAGGGACCCAACTAGTTGGGTTCAAACATCCCTTTGTTGTCTCAAAACTATTGATTTTTTAGGATTTTCTCTTAGGACTAGGTCACCAACTTGAAATTCTCTTTGTGTAACTTTCTTGTTATATTTGTTGGACATTCACTATTGATACACTTTGAGATGATCAAACGCCACTTGCCGGCACTCATCCAACAATTTGAGTTCTTGCAATCTAGATATTTTATGATCTTCATCAGTAACAAGACCTTGCAAGTAAACTCTTAGAGATGGTATTTCTAATTCAATAGGTAGTACTTCTTCAGACACATACACTAGAGAAAAAGGTGTTGCCCCAGTAGGTGTTCTGATACTTGTTCTGTAAGCCCATAGTGCAGGATTGAGCTGCAAATGCCAATCCTTCTCGGATTTGTTCGTTGTTCTATGCAAGATAGTCAGTAGGTTTTTGTTAGATGCCTTGACTTGTCCATTACCTTGATGGTAATATATTGATGACCAATGTTGTTTTATTTTGAATTTCTCATAGAGCTCATCCAGATCTTTATTCTTAAATTGTCCTCCATTATCAGTCATGATGGACAAAGGTATCCCATATTTGCAGATGATATAGTTTAGGATGAACAAGGCAACTTGTTTACTAGTTGCTTTAATGAGTGGAACCACTTCTACCCACTTGGTGAAATACTCAGTGGAAGTTATTATAAATTTATGTCCATTAGATGATGCAAGATATATCTGACCAATGAGATCAAAGGCCCATTGCTAAAAAGGCCAATGTGTAGTGAAGGGTATGAGATCACTTGCTGGAGCATGTATGAGATTTCCATGTAGCTGACATTTTTCATAGGTCTTAGCAAATTTAATAACATCTTTCTCCATGTCTAGCCTATAGTAGCCAATCTGTAGTAGTTTCTAAGCTAAAGTAAGACCATTCAAATGAGATCCACAAATACCTTCATGAGCTTTCGATAATGCACATTTAGATTCTTCAGTTTCTAGACACCTAAGCACTGTACCATCCAAACCTCATCTAAATAGATTGTTAGCAATGATAACATACCATGAAGTGTTTCGAGTTAAGTTTCTTTTCTCATTACGAGTAAGATTTTTAGGTATAATTTGGTCTCGTAGATAAGAGTAGATGTGGTTGTATCGAGATGAGTCATGTCCAATAATAGAACAGACTATTTGGGTCTCAAAAGAATCATAGGCTGGGTAATGTGACTCTTACACCAGGAATTCAAAGAAAAAATTGGACTCTTGTAACTCAGGTATAGACACCAAGGTGGCCATAGCATCTGTTGCTCTGTTTGTAGATCGAGGAATCTATTGGAATGATACAAAAGAAAAATACTTCTTAAGATCATCAACCATTCTCTTATACAACATCATTTTCTCATCTCAAGTCTGATATGTATCATTGATTTGATTTATGATCATATGATAATCTCCATAGATGTGTAATTCTGCAACCTTCCATTCAATAGCTAGCTCTATCCCATTTACCAAAGTTTCATATTTTGCAATGTTGTTTGTGCAAGGGAATAGAATCTTATAACACTTTGGGATTGAATACATATGAGGAGTGATAAATAGTATTCCAGCACCAGAACCATTTTGAGTAAAAGACCCATCAAAGAACATCTTCTAGGGTTGTTGAGTAAGATGCATTATTGATTCATCTAGAAACCCTATATGCAGCAGTTGAGTGTCTTCAAGTGGAGCTTCAACAAGTTGATCAACAATTACCTATCCTTTTATGGCTTTGCATTCCACATATTCAATGTCAAACTCTGTAAGGATCATGACCCATTTTTCCAATCTTCCTGTTAGTGTTGCTTTATTCGGTAGATACTTGAGCGGATCAATTTTAGCCACCAACTTGACTAAATGTGCTAACATGTAGTGTCTCAATTTTTGTGATGCAAAGACTAATGCCAAGCATGCTTTTTCTATTATAGTGTAGGTCATTTCATAAGACACCAATGCCTTGCTAATGTAATAGATAGCTTGTTCCTTTTTCTTGTCATCTTGTTGTGCCAGAAGTGCCCCTAGTGATGAATCAGTTGCTGAGATGTATAAGATTAGTGGTTTACCCTGAATAGGCTGCATCAATATTGGTGGATTAGACATGTACTCTTTTATCTACTGAAGGTGTTGTTCACATTCCTGATCCCAGTTGTATATTACTCCTTTCCTCAATACTTTTATGAAAGGTTGAGCTTTGTCTGCTAGCTAAGAAATGAAGCGTTTGTTGGATTGGAGATGTCCCTGTAGACTTCTCATTTGACTGATGTTCTTCGGAGGTGGCATTTCCATTATAGCTTGGACCTTCTTAGGATCAACCTCGATTCCCTTCTTTGAAATGATGTAGCCAAGTAATTTACCAAATGTTACTTTGAATGCACACTTCTTTGGATTTAACCAGAGTTTAAACTTTTCCATTCTGTCTAGTATATGACCTAGTTCTTGAATATGTGTTGATCTCTTCATAGTCTTCACTAAGGTGTCATCAACATAATCTTCCATATTCTTATGCATCATGTCAAGAAAGATAGTTGTAACTGCTCTCTGATATGTTGCTCCTACATTCTTTAGCCCAAATGGAATGACATTCCAGCAAAAGGTCCCTCATGCATAGGTGAAAGTTGTCTTTTCTTGATCTCCAGGAGTTGTTTTGATTTGATTATATCTAGAGAATTTGCCCATTAGTGAGTACATCTCATACCCAGCAGTCATGCCAACTATCATATCAATGTTTGGTAATGGAATGTTGTCCTTCAGATAACCTTTGTTAAGATCTTTGAAGTCAGTGCAAACTCTGATAGATTTGTCTACCTTTGACACAGGTACTATGTTTGAAATCCATTCGGCATAATCTATAGCTCTAATGAATCCAACTTTTAATAGTTTTTCTAGCTCAACCTTGACCAGTAGTACCACATGTGGGTGCATCTTATGGAGTTTTTGCTTGACTAGTTTAACTCCTAGTGTGATAGAAAGATGGTGCATGATGAGATCAGGATCCAGGCCTGGCATATCAGAGTACGTCCATGCAAAGTTTATTTTCTTTTCTAAGAATAGATGAGTGAAATCCTTCAATTCTTCTACTGATAGTGATTGAGCTACATGAATGATGTGTGGTGTCTCTTGACTCCCAATGTTCACTGGCTGAGTTGGCTCAATCAATATGGAGGACCTTTCCTAGAAATGACTTGGTAGTACATCAAGTATCTCACCTTCAGGCACCTCAGAGTGGTTTTCACCTTTAGGTATGTCCTTTATTTTCTCTTTTTTAGATTCTGATACCACCACAATGTGGTTTTCACCATTAGATCTTTTATATTTATTTTTCTTGTTTTTGCGACTAAGATACTTGATATCCGTTTCAGTCATGTTTTCACTCTGTTCACTGGTGGAAGAGTGCATGGGTTCAATTGCATTGAGATAATAGGCTAACGTATAGTCATTGGCAAAAGTAGGTATATTCATGGGTTGGTTCTGTAAAGTACAATTAATTAGTTCTGGATGTAGTAAGGATAAATGTTGGATAGGTTTGAGAGTGTTCAAGGTATTGTCATCACAACTGCAGATAGAAAAGTCAAGTTCCAAAAGGATACCTTGCGTAAGTGTCTCGAGACTAGGAAGAGTAAGAACATGATTATTAAAGTTCACGTTAATATTTAGTTGATCTAATCCAATAGACATACTTGTAGCATCATTCCCTATGCCAAACTCAATGTCATATCATGGTTGGACAATGATAAGATCAGAAGATAGATTTTCATTGTTTGTATCAAGTGATTCAGAATTTGACGCTGAGTAGGTATTCTCTTGAATAAGACTGTCATCAGAGTCATCAGAGTCATCAGATGAAGTTTTCGAGTCTTCTTCAAGTGATTTAGTAAGTGTATGTATGGTATCAACACCAACATCTCTAATATTGCAAGTTCCTTCATGTTGTGGTCCATCTGTCATTTTTATTTGACACACCTATTGACATGATCTTACTATATTTGTGATTTGTTGTCGTATACTCCATTCAACTTTTTCTAGACTGATAACTGGTTCTTGTTCTATAGCTTCTAACTCTTCTTGTGTAGTGCCACACCTAGTTTGTTCTATTTTAGCATAGGGGCACATAGATGAAAAGCTTTCTAGTACTCTTCCTTCTTTTAGTCCTTGTTCATAGTTTTCTTGTCTCTTTTGTCTAATTTCGTGTATTTTTTTTTCCATTTTTAGGCACATCCGCTCTTGAGTATCATCTATGATACTGCTAGACTCTTCTGGAGTTTCTGTACTAGATGTATCTGAGAGATGTAGACCCCATTCATACTCATTTGAGTCAAGCTCTGAATCATCCACTTGCTGCCTACCAGTGTATGTGACTGGAACTTTTAGTGGTGCAAACAATTCTCCAATTCTTACTACTTCATCTTTTATATCTTCTGGGACCTCAACTTCTTGTATTATTGTAGTTGACACCATCGAAGCTTGAGCACTGACTATTTCTTCTTTCTTGACTGTTGATTCATCTTTCACTTTTCTACACTCTACTTTTGTTTGTTGAGTGTTTGCTTCCTGTAATGTTGAAGGCGATATCCTTTTCTATCACTTAGACTTAAGAACATGTTTTTGGTTTGATTTCTTTTTTCGGATCGTACCCCAGTCTAGCCTTATCATTTGTGGATTTTGTTTGCAGCTGAATTGCTTCAGTAATACCCTCTTGATGTTTACCCAGGGGACCAGTACCTGAATATCCCATGCGTTGAATCATCTTGTAGCGAGGACCATATTGGTTTGAGGAAATCTCACAATGTCATACCTCCTCGTTTTGACTATCTTCCTTAAAGAGCCAGTTAAGAACAACATCTTCTTCCATTTCATCATTTAGGGAGGTAGAGGACTATACAAAGAGACCATCATATATAATATTTGGAGCTAAAGTTTGTGTTCTCATAGCCTCTGATGGTTTGCCCAATTGTTTTGGTGATGGAGGGAGAGAAACTAATGAAAGTACCAGTTCTATCTTGTAGCCATCCATGCCGATATTTGTAATCTTCAATCTCTTTTCTAAGTCTTTCATCAATGTTTCTAGATATTCATTTGTAGAGGCTGCCCTATTACGAGGCACAAAAGTATTTGTACCTTTTCTCAATGCATTACAGACGACATTTGTATTAGCAGGAATACTGACTTCTATTCCATTATAAGGAAACTTTAAGCATTGATAGTATGTTGATGGAACTGCCTTCATTTCATGAATCCATGGCCTGCCTAGTAAGATATTGTATGACAAAGGAATATCAAGTACCTGGAAAAGGACATCTCTTTCTATAGGTCCCACTCTGATAGGTAATGATACCAGACCTTTAGAGGTGCTTTCTTCTTTATCATAGCTTTTTATTGTTGTTTTCTTGCTAGGATCAATGACATTTTTAGAGAATCCTAGTTGTGTAAGAAGACTATAAGTACAGATATTCAACCCCACGCCTCCATCTATCAAAACACGTTTGAATCTATGTTTATGGATCATGGCTTCAATATGCAATGGCTAGTTATGTGGATGATTTAGTGAGTTGTCATCTTCTTAAGAAAAGGTCAGATAGTGAGGTGAGGTTAGATGACCCACCATGGATTGAAACCGATCAATTTCTAAATCTTTTGGAATGTTAGTGGTGAGCAATGCTTTATCTAGGATTTCTTTGTGAGTAGAGGAGAGTTTTAGCAATTCAAAAATTGAGATTTGAGCATTTGTCCTTTTCAACTGTTTAATGACACTATATCTAGAGGATGATGTTGAAGTTAGCCTTTTAAATTTATCCAAGGTTGATTCTTTTTGTTTGTTTGATTGGGCTATTGGGTTCGATGTTTCTTGAGCTGGGTTGGAAGAACTAGCTCCTTGGAGAGTGACTTTCTCCTGAGAATGGGTCAGAGCTCTTGCATATCGTGATTCATTCAGTTTATCTTGGACTATAATCACATTAAAATATTCTGATTGGGAAGGCTCAATCATGTTATGACGTTGTCATTTCTGGTATAAGTATAATTTACTTTGGCACCTTCTTTGGTCTTTGAGGAATCACCTTGTTCATAAATAGGTAAAGGGCCCTTAAATGATTTATGATCATAATTGGTCAGATGATTCCCAACAACAACTTTACCAATGTCTATGAGATCTTGAATCTCGTGTTTTAGCTTCATGCAATTGTTTATATTATGACCTTTATTCCAATGGAAGTCACAATATTCATTTCTCTCCACCATATTGGTTTCACTTCTGGATCATATTGTTTGGAGTTATCTAGTAGCATTATCAAGTTGTTTTCCAATAGATTTTTGAAAGCAGACTCATATGATTCTTTGAGAGGAGTAAAATCATGCTTAGGTTTGGAAAGCCAAGGCTTTTCTTTGAACCATTTTTTTGTTTTCTTTGGTGGATTTTCTGCTACAGCCTCAGTAGCTTTAAGTGCTTGTGTACCACTAGCCAAGTTGAATATTGTGGGCTTTGAGTTAGCTTTAAAAGTGTCTACTACTCCATCATTAAAAACATTCTTATTGTTGTCTTTGCCAAATTTCCAATATTTGTTCTTCTCTTTAGAGCTAGATCCTGGTTGTGTTTCTTTCCAAGGTGAGATATCTCCCTTCTTTATGAGAACATCTTCCATTTGAATGGAATTATCTACAATTTTGTTAAATGATGGGTGTACTTGCATTTGTATACTATACTTCAGTTCGGGGACCAAGTTATTGACAAATATATCCATTTTCTCAGAGTCTGGGATAGGTTGAGAATACCTAGAGAACATCTTTCTCCAGCATTGGATGAAAGTAAGAAGAGGCTCCCCTATTTTTTGTTTAGTATTGCAAAGCTTGATCATAGTCACAGGATGTCGAATGTTGTATAAGTATTGTTGTAAAAATAGCTGGATTAGTTCTTCAAACGTTTTTATCTTTTTGGGTAGACTTGAGAACCATGAGGTATGTTTGATCATGCATGAACTCCATATAGGTGGCACAAAAATCTTTGACATGATCTTGGGGATCTCAGGTACCATCATATTTGTCAAATTTTGGGATCTCAACTTGTGAAGGAAATGGAGGCATGTATAGATTTTTGTGAAATGGAAAGGGACATATTATTTCTAGAGAATATTGTTTTGGGGACTTATCCTTATTCTTCAGTTCTGTGATCTCCATCCATAAGGCTTGTAATTGTTTGTGTACCATTAGTATAGGCGATTCTTCCTTTTTAGTAACGAGTGTCTAAACATCATATCCAGTAGGAAGTTTGGCACCTTGTTTTGGTAGTTCTAAGAAATAGTCTTCGTTCTCTCGAGCTATGATAGCTTTCATCATTTTTCTAAAGTCTTTGTCCTTTTGATAGTCAAGAATATCTTTTTCTGGAGGTTCAGTGTCTTTTTCAGCCTCAGTTGATGAGGAATCATTATTTGTTTCATGAACATTAACGTTGTCTCTATCATTGTATTTTGTCTCATGTATAGTGGGAGATTCAGGTTCATCAAAAACTGGTACTCCTAATGATGAGGGTTTATCAATCAGAGGGTCCTCTTCGTAAAATGGATTATCATTGTATGAAAAGGGTATTGCGCCTTTGGCTTCTTTCTTATGAGAACTTCTGGTTTGAATAGGCATTTTTATGGATTAGTGTGACCTAAAATTGTTTGTGAGGCAGAGGTCAAGATCAATTTTAGAGCTAGTTTGTTTGGTTAATGTATTGTTTGAGAGAAACAACTGAGATTTTAGTCTGGTTTTAGGAAAGATCTATCCTGTATAAGATGCCTATCTAAGTTGATTCTAAGAGTAGTATAAGATTCAGTCTGGTTTCAGGAATGATCTATCCTATGTAAGACATTATCTAAGTGACTTAAGTTTGATAGGTAGCTGATTGAACTTGCTGAAAGATGATCGACCAAATCGTGCAACGCAAATGGCAGAGGTACACTATCTTGATCTATTTATGCTTAGGATGATGATAACTAGTATTATGTTCATTGTAGACTATTTTTAGGCAAGTTTAACTATTATGTATTGACAAAACCAAAGATTCATACGACAGGATTTACTAAACCAGATGACAATTTATCAGCTACAGGATGACAACAGTTCTATTTCGTATGAGTTGCTACCTCATACCATATGACAGATGGGTATGTGTAGGATGACAAATATTTTAGTGTAGTTCTGTTCTGTATGAAACAAGATTTAGCTTCAGACAATAGACTTTTGGGTTTTGTACAACACAGGATATGGTGGAGGACAATAAATAACAAGACTCGTATGACATAGGATTTGGTGTAGGACAATAAATAATCAGTTTCGTACGACTATTCACAGGGCAGAGACTAAAATTATGAGTTTTGTGATTGCTGAGTATGACAACTAAGTATGACCAATTTTGAGATGGACTGATTTTTTACCACGATAGACTAGTTTTGAATAGAATTTTGACTTAGGATGGACAAGTTCTAACACAGACAAAGTTTCGACTTAGGATGGACTATTTTTGACACAGACAGAGTTTTGACTTAGGATGGACAAGTTCTAACACAGACAAAGTTTTGACTTAGGATAGACAAGTTCTGACACAGATAGAGTTTTAACTTAGGATGGACTAGTTTTGACACAGACAAAGTTTTTGATCACTGAGCTTGTTTCTTGTTTTCTCCAATTTTGGCACTTCAGTTTTTATTCCAGGGATGAAAACACATAAGACACGTCGTATAAATAGTAACTCCAATCACAGCATGCAAACCCTAAGGAATTTGGTGAGAGAAGAAAAGCTTTGGTTGTAGACTCAGGTACACACCAAATAGCTAATCATAATATGGCCACTGAGTCTCATGCAATGGATTCTCAATGCCATATTATTTGAATCCAAACACTGATGGGGGCACGAAATGACAAGTATCTTGGGAGACTTACTATCTCTCTTGTACAAAGATTATCCCCCCTTTCGAAGGTGAACCAGGTACCTTCTAATTTTAATTGGAACTAGTAAGGGATTTGTTTGGCGTGTCGAGGTATAAACTCAATTAAGAGGTCTCCTAGCCTTGAAAACCAAGCTTTAATATACCCGAAGGTACAAAGGAGAGCTATTCCCGAGAACTGTCGTTGACTTGATTTTCATCAAATCACATTTATTTTATAGTGGGTTGGAGTACTTGGTGTTTAGCCATTTCCACTTAGGTCATTCCCCTCACATTTGCCGTAATGGCTTTAAGAGTTTTTCAACCCCTTGAGAGGGTAGGCTTGCTACAGATGTACAAATCTCAAACAAAGAAAAAGCCTCAAGGGTCTTGATTTCTGATTGTCTAGAAAAAGACAAGAGCATACTCTTCTACCTCTCAGAATTTTCTAAAAACACAAAATACAGATTTGTTTTTTAACTAGATAGCAATTTAGGTGCCTAAAAATGAATTGCAAGAATACATGATGTTTGGTCAATTCTCCTCAGGCAACTTGCAAAGACAACGAATCAGTAGTCATATTGTCTTTGTGTGACAAGCATATTGTTTGGCAAGCATTCTGCAAAAATTGATTAGGCTATGAAAAATTCTAAGATAGACAGATAAACAACCAGGGTCAGCCATTAGAATAATCAATTTGAACAGAAAACCAAAAAATCATGAAATTTGCTTTTTTCCTCTTTTTAACCAAAAAAATATAGAATCGTACGATAGTATTTAAACTCGTATGATACAGGATTCTAGCTCGTATGAGATAGGATTCTAGTTTGTATGACACATATAGTTTTTCTCATTTCATCCTGTGGGAAATGTCGTATGAGATGTACAGATGAAAATCCAAAAAATCTGAAATCTGAAAAATAACAAAAAAAATAAAAAGTCAGTCTTGGAGGCCAAAAAATGTAGTCTTTGGGACCCATGGTGGGCACTAGATGATGTGTGTGTGAAAAGGGTCTGTAGCTGCAAGCACAATACTTCAATTAAGTCATTACATGTATGGTTAGTAAATAAATAATCAATAAATAATAAACCATAACAAAGTGACTAATTGCCTTCTAAAGGGTGTGAGTATAAGATTGCTCTTAGATTTTTATAAGCAATACCAGTGACTAGACTACACCAAGATGAAGGAAATGTCATATGAGATGTACAAATGGAAATCCAAAAAATTTGAAATTTGAAAAATAACAAAAAAAAAAAATAGTCAGTCTTGGAGGCCAAAAAATGTAGTCTTTGGGCCCCATGGTGGGCACTAGATGATGTGTGTGTGAAAAGGGTCTGTAGCTGCAAGCACAATACTTCAATTTAGTCATTACATGTATGGTTAGTAAATAAATAATCAATAAATAATAAACCATAACAAAGTGACTAATTGCCTTCTAAAGGGTGTGAGTATAAAATTGCTCTTAGATTTTTATAAGCAATACCAGTGACTAGACTACACCAAGATGAAGGATTTAATCTATATGATATTAACTATATGGATGCAAGATGGATGAATAATTCAAGCAATAACGAATTCAAGCAACATGGATAAACTAAATATGGATGCAAATAATCTAAAAAAGCACAATGATCTTCAATGACTCCAGAGTGAAATTAGCGTGATAATAATCTCCAAGCGTGTTCTCAAAAATTTCTGGGGTAAATTGGAATGAGAGTTGAAGACTGAATTTATAGAGAATTACAAGAGAAAAAATCAATTTAGGATTAATTGAAAATAATTGAGAAATCAGGTTTAGTTAACCTTGAGATAGATTCCAATTATAGTTTAATTGGAATGCATTTAAATAAGAAGTCAATGTTGCATTAGAAATAATAATTAAAATAATTGCATGCATTTGTGATAAAAATAGATAATTCTTTGATTTATTCAAGAAAAGAGTCTTTTCAATGCAACTGAACTTCTTTTTCTGAAAAGCTTTGAGTTCCAATTTTAGAGAATAATCAATAATTCAATTAAATTGCTTTTCTGATTTCAAGTTCCAAATTTAGAAAAAGAAATAATATCTCAAGTTTGATTTCTCTCTCAATTCAATTCTTTTTGTTTTATTTTCAATTCAACTCTTGCTTTGTGATTAATTCTTCTTTTGTGATAAATTAATTCCTTTTTTGCATGATTAAATGGTAAATTTATTAATTAATTAAATATGCTAGGATATTTAATAAATTAAAATAGGATAATTGATCAAAAATGATATTCTTGGAATGATTCAATTAATTAAATAAATATTTAATTAATATTGAGTAATTGATTTGCGATGTGATATTTGATGATTAAAGAGATAATAATGTGCTCAAGATTGATTTAATTGCCTTTGGTTAGGACCTTTGTGATGTTGTTGAGATTAGGGGCCCATGGTTTAGATGACCATTTTTAGGGTATTACAAATATGTCTTAGTTCATGTGTTCTAAATGTATTCATATCTTATCATTGTTGATTTCTCGTATGTCAAATTGGTAGTCTTTTTATACATATGTGATTTGTACAATTGATGTGATGATGCACAAGCAACCTTTGGTACCTCAGTTTGAATGTGTTGAAGTATCTTATCTCTCTGTATGTTGAGATTTGGCATTCTTCTTTATCATCATCTCATGGCTAAGAATATTACCTTATAAACTCCCCTTGTAATTTATTGCTAATGTTGTGAAATCTCAGTTGATGGTCGTATGTCTATTATTAGGGTTTCTATCTTTATTTCTTTTTATTTTTATGTTTTCTCCTTTATGTACTTTTATGTTAAAAGTACACAAAATCCTAAATACCCCTTTCATACGAGGGAGATGCCCCTCTCAAATGCAGAGGAAGATTGTGTTTTCACTTTAGTCTCTCCAACTATTGGAACGTTTGTCACTACTCATCAGGCAAACAAGGTCAGTTTTAGATAAACGATCGTAGTGACAAATCTGTTTACCAACAAATTTTTGGGGACTCTGCTAGGGAGCAACATACCAGTGTACTTTGTTCCTTTGATATTGTAAGGTACCTTCTTCAGAATGAAGGTTGGCAACTCTGTTTGAAAGATCAAATTTAGAACAATGGTTTGTTACAAAGGAAAGTTGGAAAGTGATAGTGAAAGTGACGATGACGACTATATATATCAAAAGAAGCAGGTTTATGATGAGCCCATACAAGTTGAATTCTTGAAGAACTTTTATGGTGCCATGCAGTTTACTCCTGATAAGATTCATCCCTAGTTATGTCAAGTGTTGCAAAATATTGAAGAAAAGGATGAAAAGGATATCGGTTTTCTTGCTTGTGATCATTTACCCAAGTCAACAAAATAGAAAGATGAAGACAAAAGTGGTCCTTCTCCTGAGCCAATTGCTCAACAGAATCAAAGTCATGATGATCCTAAACAAGTCAAATTCTTGGAGAGTTTCTACATTGGCTTGATCCTCATAAAATTAATCCTTCTCTACTTTAGACTCTACAAAAGATTAAGGAAAAAGATGGAAGAGAGAACCAATTTTTGCTCGTGATTGTATTCTTGAATCAACAATGGATTATAATGATGATACTCATTCTCCTCCACCTATTTATCAACAAAATTAGGTTCTCATTAATTCACGTATCAAGTTTTTGAAAAGATTCTATGGAAATAGGAAACTTGATCATGCCAAAGTACATCCTTCTCTACTCCAAACATTGTAAGAGATTGAACAAAAAGAAGAAGGAGAAAATTGTTTTCTTAAAGGTGTGCACACTCCTGATGAGATGTCTTGTGATCCAAATTTTGAAAGAGATCCATCACATTATGCATGTGTTAAGGAAGATGAAGGCATATTATCTCATAAGGATACATGTCAAAAGAAAGATCAAGATGAAGTGTGTGAGGAATAAAAAGAAGATTGTGTTCCTCTATGTCATGAGCATTATGAAGAACATGATAGCAAGGATGAAGTCTTCCATGAACCTCAAAACAAGGAGCTTGAAGGAGAAATAAATGATTTCAAGACTTCCATGCAACCCAAGATTCAAGAAAATGTAGAAGAGGAGAGGGATAAAGAAGAATCTCCTATTGATGAATACTAAGAGGCAGGGGCAGGCTAAATTAGTATACCAAAAATGAATGAACTTAAATACTTAAGCAATTTAGCAGTCAACCGGTAAAACAAACTTACTACTAGACCAGTTAAAATAAATGCAAACCAAACAGCAAATAAGACATTCACCGACAAGAGCACAATCACCATAACACGAGGTTTTGATGTGGAAACCCAAATGGGAAAAAGTACGATGACCTGAGACTCACAAGTAACTATCTGTAGAATAGAAACCAAACCAGTTAAGGTCATACAATGTTCTTCACCAGAATAGATCCTATTAGGAATCTCAATCTTTGTTAAGAGATAAGTCCATTTAAAGACTACCTTGTGAGAGGATTTTAGATCCATAGTTGTGAACCACCATGTTAGAGGATTTACAAAGGCTTTGCCAGGCCTACCGGGTTAAGGGTTTCAGACTTGTCGAAGATGTGAGTAATCAGCAAGTGATTGATCTAGCAAATAGCATAGTTTGCTTGGTTAGATCCATGATAGCTCATTGTTAATAAATTTTAGCATTACTTCAGTCTTTAGTATATCCACACTCTGTTACTTCACATAGACTTGACCTTCTCTACTATGATCACACATACAAAAACCTCATCAATCACCTTAAACCCTAACAACTTCTAAAACCCTAGACATGATGTCCTTAAAAAGGAATCCAATTTCATGTTGGTCCAATAGGATTACATTGCAAGTTCCTAGGTTCATTGCATCTAGACACGTTTGGTAACATGGCACAAAATCACCTCCAAAATGTTAGTGGATGGTAACTCATAACAAAAATACTAGTTGGTATCTCATCACAGAGTAATACCGGTTCATACATTTTACCGATTATCAGTTGTAAAGATGAAGACTGGGAAAAGGATAACTGCCACTTTATTTCCTTCATTCTGCTTGAGATCCTCGAACCGCTTGAGGTCTTCATACCACTTGAGATTGGTAAACACTTTATGCAAAACACCGATAGTCTAAAGATTATAATACCTAATACTGGTTGGAACAAATACCGATTGAGCATAACTCATTAATACAAAAAGTGATCTCAACATCATCATCAAGAATGCCAACAATCTCCCCCTTTGGCATTGATGGCAACACTTAGGAAAATTTTGACATCTAAGTGTTTTACAACAAAAATATGCCATAATCAGAAATTACTCCCCCTAAGCATATACACTATCCCTTTTGCAGAAAAGACAATGTATACTACTCTCTTCAAAGATAAACATGAAAGTATACATAACATGCATCAAAATTGTAAATTATAAAGTACTACTCCCCCTTTTGCCAATAATAAAAAAGTACTGCAGAATAACCCCTATTTCTCATTATCATTAAAATAATAAGTGTTATGACAATAATGAGTGAAACTTATCAAAAACTGATTTAAAATCCTACATAAGGTCTTCATGGATAAAGACCATGACTCAAGCAATGAGGTAGCAACCTCACTTTCTGTTTGCATCTGGGAGACCTGTTCTTCCATGGCATCCAAGGTACTCATCTCTTGAGTGACCGTTAAGGCATCCAGATTGAGATAGCATTTCTGAAGTATTTGCAGTCTAGGTAGTAGAACTAGTTGAAGTTCCTGCAAATCTCGGGTTTGGTTGCTGATCTCCAACTCTATTCTGGTAGTCTGGAGTTGAAACCAGTGAATGGTTTGCCCATATGTGTTGAAGGAATCATAGGGCATCTTGAAGGTTCTTATATATGCCTACAAATCAGATTGTAGTTTGTCTTTCTATGCAAGCACATCATCATAGAATAGATGGGGTTGGCTTATCTTACTAAGCAATAATTTCCCCTCATCCATAACATCACTTATGTCTTTATGTGCTTTCTGAAGTTTAGATCGAAGCTCGTTTAATTTCTTCACTAAGGCAGTGTTTAGTGCCTTTTGATGCTTCTTTTGTGCGCTTGCTTCAACCACATCTTCTAGGCATTGTACCTAGTCCTATACAACCATGCATAGAAGTTTCAGTTGTGCCAGAGAGGAATCGGTACTGGGGAGGTTGGTACCGGGAATCAAAGTGGTAAGAGTTTCCACTGCAGTTTGAATAACATCTTGCTCCTTTTTCCTTCTTAGCACTTCCAGTCGCTCTTGGGCAAGTGTAATGCTTTGCAACAACTTTGATTCATTTGCAGATTGGAGGTCAATACAACTGGTGATGTTAGCTAGTTTGGCTTGACCACTAGTTGCCTTTGGGGTCTCCACTTGTGTGCTCTTTGCCACTTCCTCATTCTCTTTGGCTCTTTTCTTTTCCTCTTCAGCCTTCTTTTGCTCCTCTTCCTCTTTCTTTCTCTTTTCTTCTTCCTTCTTTCTATCTTCTTCTTTCTACTTCTCTTCTTCTTTCTTCTTCTCCTCTTCCCGTTTCTTCTTCTCCTCTTCCTTTTTCTTCTTCTCCTCTTCCTGTTTCCTTTTCTCTTCCTCTTTTCTCTTCTCCTCTTCCTGTTTCCTTTTCTCTTCCTCTTTTCTCTTCTCCTCTTCCTATTTCTTTTTCTCCTCATCCTATTTCCTTTTCTCTTCCTCTTTTCTCTTCTCCTCTTCCTGTTTCTTTTTCTCTTCTTTTTTTCTCTTCTCCTCTTCCTATTTATTTTTCTCCTCTTCCTGTTTCTTCTTCTCTTTCTCCTCTTGCTCTTTGTTAGCCTTTTCTTTGTCTTGTTTCTCCTTTTCTGCCTTTTCTTTTTCCTATTTTTCCTTGTCCACTCTCTCTTTATAAACCTTTTCCTTTGGTGCATCTAGAGTGATATTTTCACCATCCAAAGCATCAACATCAATAGGGTCCATTTTTCAGTGACTGGTTCTCCTTCACTATCATAAACCTCATCCAGTTTTCCAGTTTTCGGTTCTTGCTCAGCCTTCTTATTTGCTTTAGACACTTGGTGCAACCTCAGAGTGACTTTGGCATGTGAGTGTGTATCTTTTACCACTTCAGGAACTTTCCCTTCTAGTAACAAGAGTCTTCTTCTTCTCATGAAGAAGAGGCCTTTGTATTTATCCATAACTTCATAAATTTCTGAATTTGACACATCAGGAAAATATTGTGCAAATATTTCCTCTCTTATTTCTAGTTCCTTTTCTATGGAAATGCGCCATTTGTTATCTAAAGAATTGTGTAAAGAATCAGGTACCTCAGATCTAATTTCTAATGGCGATCGGTCATTAATACATAAATATTGAATGACTTCCTGTTCAACTTCCTCATTTTCATTATCATTAAAATCATCAAAACATTCTTTCAAATCACTAAGAAATTTTCTTCTTATGTTCTTGATAGTCCTTTGACAATGTGTCAATGGTTTGTAAGAGGAAATTTCTATATTTACTAGTACTGATGATGTCGGTTCATTGCTGGTTGTCTTTGCCTTCTTCCTTTATGCCTAGTCTTCTTAGGCTACACTTCAGGCTCTATGTCCTATGAGTTCGGTGTGTTGCCTTTGGTCTTCCACTTCCTCTCAAATACCTTGGCGGGTGCAACTTCTAGTTTCTTCTTTATCGGTGACCACTTGGTCACTTTAGGACTTGTTGAAGTAACCGGTGTTGATACAAATGGCACTACCTTTCCCTTCTTCACTGAAGGTTCTTCAACTGGTGTTACCCTAGATAGGTACCGGTTTGCTTCATCTTAGGATCAAGAGGTGAGGCAAGTAGGGTAGAGGCATACCCATCTATCATGTCATACATTACCTCATATCCCATGGGCTCCACTTCTTCCTTTCTAGGCTCAACCGCCTCCATTATGCACTCATCTACTCTGATGATAAAGCAGATGTCCTATTCATATTTCTTGACAATGTTGCCAGATATCCTCATCCTCTGGCTCATCTTTTGCTTAAACTCATCAACATATTTGTTCAATACTTCTGGATAACTGGTTCCCACCGCTTGGAGGCTTTCTCTGAGTTGCTTGGTAACTGGTTGGTCAGCAAACCATTGGATATCACCGACTCTAGGAAAATAGCCTTGAAAGTAGAAAAACAATCGTACCAACAGTTGTCCAAATTTAAATCTTAAAGCATTGCCTTGTTTAATAGATTTTAGGTTCACCAGAATTTGCCTTTTCATACAGGTGCATAAATCAAATCAGGCATCTTCCATGATCATTTGGTAGGCAGCATTTACCACTACAGTAGAGACAGAGTTAATTCTGCTAGTGTAGAATGTCTGGTAACCTATTACCATACAAGCATACTTGACTAGATCATCCTTGATGGTATTGATGGTCATTCCCCGTTGGTCGCTCATAGAACTGGTGAGCTTGGTCATTTTGGTCTTGATGATTTTCCTTAGGGTTGGCACGTCACAAGTATTGTAGAAACTAGTGACAACATGAATAGCTTCACGCGTTATGTCATGTGTTCTCTCAAGATACATTTTGTCATCATGAACTCTGCTCAGAATGATGTAAATGTGATCTTCTATAAACTCTTCAAGAAAATACACCGCATTGTGAAGCTTCTTCTTTTCCAGGATGCTATATTCGAGTTTGATCTTCTTATCATCCTTGCAAAACAAATTTAACTAAGAATAGATCACTAGAGATCCTAGGTTTTCTATTTTTCTATCAATATAATCTGAAATACCATCTTCTACTATAACTCCAGTGGGTATTTGGGATAGGGCATTGTATTTTGCCTTCCGTTGGATAAAATCTACTGAATCAATAGGAGCACTTGAAGTAGAGTGCAATGCAGAAGCCATGATAAATGGATTAAACGAGAATTTCAATAAATACCTTTAGAAATCTGCAATTTAGGGTTCACAACTTTAGCTTCGCCACACACTACTTCAGTTGTTGGATTACCACTTTGTGTTCTTCACTTGACTGATTTAAACTAACTCCGAATTCAACTGCAAAGATTTGAAATGTCTCTGAATCATAAAATGAATTGCCCTTTGTCGCTCTGTACTTGAAAATTTTTTTGCTTGAAAACTGATAAGTGAGAATGACTTGAAAATCCCATTTAAATGAATTCTTCACCTACCATAATAAATGCTCCATCATTAGGGCATAAACCCTAATTTTCCTTTTATTGTTTCCGATCTTCTACCAATTGACAGGTATCACATACTGGTTAAGGTCTTTTATTGGTATAAAGCGGGGGCTCAAAAAATTCACCGTTTTGCTTCCCCCTAAGCTTTTCTAAAGCTTAGTTTGCTAGTTCAATGACTTCCACACTAGGTTTAGAAACCGGTTCTTGTGACACTTCTTCTGGTTTCTTTTTCTAGGTTTTCCTCATATCCATTTGAACAATTTCAACATCAATCTTTCCTTCCGGAGTGACTAGTATATCATCCGATATGTTTTTTCTCATCCTGCAGACTCTGGCTATGTGACCCAGTTTGTTACAATGATAGCACACCAATCCAGGTGCTCTCCATGGTCCATTATTCATGTTTTCATTCTTCCTTCTGCATGTTGCAGTAGTGTGACCACTACCATGACAGATCATACAAGTTGCTCTCCATCCAGTTGCTGCTTGATAGCCACCACCACTTGACTAATGGTCATAGGCATTATACCAGTTTGGATTCTAGTTCACAGAGGATTCAGGAAAAACTCCTTGCCTCCTTTGAGGATATCTTCCAGTGTTGTTCATGATAGACCTGCATTCAAATGCTCTATGCCCAAACTTGTTGCATGCATAACAATTTCCATTGAATCTATTGGTTCTAGGCTTATTGTTTAGAAAGTAAGGAAAGTTATTGTAAGCCTCATTTCTACATACAGTAGCAATATGTCCTTCCTTGAGACAATTAAAGCAAACAGGTTTGAACTTTTTCTTACCTTTATCCTTTGATGTCAGTTTCTTCTTTGATGCTACATATTTTTCTCTAGAGGTCTCACCTTCCTCATACCTAGAGAAACCAAGTCCATTAGTATTCTTTACTAGTTTTGCAGATTCAAGCTTTTGTTCTAGCTTAACAGTACTCTTATTGAACTTGGAAAGTATTTCCTTTGACTCAGTTAGTTCTTTGGAAATAGAAACATTGGATTCCTTCAAGGTTGCATTCTCAGAAATAGCCATGTTTAGTTTACCTTGTATTTCTTCTTTTTCCAGTTTACTCTCTTGGAGATGAGCGGTAAGTGCACTAATTTCTTGCTTTAGCTTGGAGATCTCATGATCTTTGTCTTTTACTAGATCTTCAACTTTGCTCCAGTTCTCGAGCTCTTGACACATTCTGATAGTCAGTCCTTCTAGTTCCCTTCTTAGGTTGGCATTAGACTCATTTAGTTTTTCAACTTCTTCAACTAGGGCTTCCATGTCCGCTTCATCAGAAGAGCTATTTTCAGTTAACTCCATTAGTTTCTCAGCATGCTCTCTTCTTTTTGCCAAGGAGGCCTTATACTGACTTTAAGTTCATCATAGGCTTTCTCAGCCTGAGTGAGTCGTTGAGTAGGTTCCCTCATAGTGTATTCCCTCATATCTCCTTCCAAGTGGTTAAACTTATAGAAAGGTTGGCTCTGGTACCAATTGATGAATACTAAGAGGGGGGGGGTGAATTAGTATACCAAAAATTAATGAACTTAAATACTTAAGTAGTTTAGCAGTCAACTGGTAAAATAGACTTACTACCAAACTAGTTAAAACAAATGCAAAGCAAACAACAAATAAGACATTCACCCATAAGAGAACAATCATCATAACACAAGATATTTTGACATGGAAACCCAAATGGGAAAAACCACAGTGAGCTGAGACTCACAAGTAACTATCTGTAGAATAGAAACCAGATCGGTTAAGGTCATACAATGTTCTTCACCAGAACAGATCTTGCTAGGAATCTCAATCTCTGTTAGGAGATAAGTCTGATTAAAGACTACCTTGTGAGAGGATTTCATATCCACAGTTTTGAACCACCTTGTTAGAGGATTTACAAAGGCTTTGCCAGGCCTACCCGGTTAAGGGTTTCAGACTTGTCAAAGATGTGAGTAATCAACAAGTGATTGATCTAGCAAATAACATAGTTTGCTTGGTTAGATCCATGATAGCTCATTGTTAATGCATTTCAGTATTACTTCAGTCTTCAATATATCCACACTCCATTACTTCACACAAACTTGACCTTCTCTACTATGATTGCACATACAAAAAATTGATCAAGCACCTTAAACCCTAACAGCTTCTAAAACCCTAGACATGATGTCCTTGAAAAAGAATCTGATTTCATGTTGGTCCAATAGGATTACATTGCAAGTTCCTAGGTTTATTGCATCTAGACACGTTTGGTAACATGACAAAAAATCACCACCAAAATGTCGGTGGATGGTAACCCATCACAAAAATGCTAGTTGGTAACTCATCATAGAGTAATACCAGTTCATACATTTTACCAATTACCGGTTGCAAAGATGAAGATTGGGAAAATGATAACTGTCACTTTAGTTCCTTCGTTCCGCTTGAGATCCTTGAACCACTTGAGGTCTTCATACTGCTTGAGATTGGTAAACACTTTCTACAAAACACCGATAGTCTAAAGACTATAATACCTAATACCAATTGGAACAAATACCGGTTAAGCATAACTCGTTCATACAAAAAGTGATCTCAAAGCAAGTGTGTGTCCATCAATGACAAACACAACATCATCATCAAGAATGCCAACACCTATAATTTTCATTCCAAATTGGTGTCTCAATTCTTCTGACAATGACTTTCTATGTGGAAAGGATATTCTCATTCATCCATCACTAACAGTGGAAGATGAAAAATTTTATGAGGAAATCAAAGGTATGATACCTAGTGGACAACCTTGTACAGATATGATCAATGAAGAAGCAACCATAGGTAAAATTTTGCAGACATATTCGCTATCTTAAAAAATGGAGAGTTTTAATGAATTTCTAGATCAAACTCAAGTGAAAGAAGTTGAACCATCAAGCATTCACTCTTTATCATACATGCCACATGAGTATGAAGTTTTCAAATTCTATGAAGAGTGTGATGAAGAGGAATCATTGGGACAAGAGAATACAAAAAGTAATGTTGATATTCAGGAGTAGGTTGAAAATGAAATGTTTGAAGGTATATCAACAAATGTCCCTATCTTGATAGAATTACAATCTATGCCTTATGAAGTATTCAAGGTTCAAAGCAATCCTCTTTTTGAATATTTGGATCAAGAAGACACCTCTATCAAAGAGGATAGTTTTGGGAACTGTACCAGAAACACATAGATAAATGAGGTGATGGATGATCTAAGGAAGGAAAACAATGAAGTTAATTCTCATAATGTTTGTATTCCAGATTGGTGTTTGAAGGCTTCAGATGATGACTTCTCTTATGGTGAAAGTGTGTGTCTCAATCCTTTGTTTTTAGACGAGTGTATTTCAATAGGTGATTTTCAATTTGATACTCAAGAACAAGATTCAATGGTTATGTCAACTCAAGTTTCTTCAAATTATAGATTATATGAGAGTTGTCCAAATTGTGGGTTAATTTATTACAAACCAGACTATCAGAGTGATCTTCAGATAGAGGATATGGGTATGCTTGAGAATATTCCACAAGTTGCCAATAATGTTCAAAGTGGTACCCAAGTCTTTCAAGAGAGCTTGCAGATTTATGATGAGAGATGGTTACTTGGTTCATTGCTCAAAGATGTTTCTCATCTTATACATGTTGATCTTCCCAACTTGTTGAGCTTACAAGTGTCACATGGATGCACGCCACTCTTTCGCAAAGGTGCCTATTTCTCTTAGCTTGTGAATGGTTTTGTATGATAATCATGGAGAGCTTTGAGGTAGGATTTTCCTACCATGTACATACTTTAGTTAAAATTTTTGTTCTATTCGTCCCATTTTTGGTTTGTTTCTGGTTTCTCTAGCTATTCCCTATGTTGTTTCCTCTTTGACTTTGTTGCCCAATGGATAGTGCACTAGCCTGCAAACCAGAGATTTTGGGTTCATCCTGCATCCTTTGTAGTCCTTGTCCCCAATTAGAGCCAGTTGTTGCCCTCATATTTGGCATACCTAAAATTTTAATTTCAAATTGATCTCAATGTTGAGTAAAGATCCAATGGGTGTTTATGCATAAGTAATAAGCACATTTTCCAAGGTCATTACTAGTCAAAATATAAAAAATGGAAGAATTTTGAAAATTATCACAAATTGAGAAAAATCAGTTGACAATTAAGATCTAAGCATCATTTTATATCACATGGCCAACTTTCACTTGAGTCCAGTTCATACTTTGTCATATTTTAAAATTTCAAATTTTGGTGTCCCTCGCCCAAAAATGATTAAAATCTCTCATCCTAGGTATCTTCATGAGGAATAAAATATGGTCTTTTTTGGTTTCCTACCATCAATGTGTTTTTTGAATTTCAGGACTTAACTCCCTACCGTTTGGAAGATATGGTCATTTTTCTCAAGCCTGAGCATTAAATTTAAAATATTTAAAGTATTTTTCAAATAAATAATTCAATATTTTAGATTATTTTAATATTGTGGCCATTTGAGGGAGAAAGTTGTCTAGAATGTCACTTTCATCTCTCCTTTATTCGCCTCCATGGTCAATGGTTTCTGGAGGTTAAGGTCATAATCTATAAAAGAAATGGTTAAAGATGCTCCATTTTTGAGCATTTTTAACCCATAATCCTAACCTTTTAGAAAAAAATGGTTAGAAATGCTCCATTTTGGAGCATTCTTAACCCATATTCCTAACCTCTCACAAAAAAGGTTAGGAATGCTCCAAAATGGAGCATCTCTAACCTTATTTGCTAACCTTGTGGGCTCACCTTGTCAAGAGGGTTAGAAATGCTACGTTTTGGAGCATTCTTAACCTTTCCATAAGAGTTTTTGTGTGTACAAAGATATTGTTGTTGAACCTACTCTGATCAACATGAATGCACATCATGAAAGCACAAACACTACATGTGAAGTGTTTGACAAAATGTTGCACAATGCAGATCATGGGACATCACCAATACATAAAGACATTTCGTGAAATGTGGATATGTGTGCAAAATGTGGAAGGCATAGATAAGGAGAACAAGGAATGTTGTGAGTTGATTGAAAAAATTCCTTAAAGAAACGTGGTCTCATTAACTACAAATCAATGCTGCAAATTGTCTGGCGATATGAATACAAACTATAGAATGCATGATTAAGCTGTTAATTGCTTTGTCAAGGTGCAATGGCTCTGGTAGACATGAAAGCAAATCATGGAAGCTTAGTCAATGCCGTGATTGTTTTACAGAACACCACATGTAATGCAAAAAGTTGAAGCTTAGACACATCATGTGATCTGTTTGACAAATACCTCAAATTGGTGTCATCTCATATAATGCTAGGACTGCACAATATGCATTGTATACATTTTATGCAAATGCTTTAGAAACTTCAAGCAAATGCATTTGGCGGGTGTAAAGTCAACCACCACAACCTCTCCTTGATCGTTCTTTCTTACACCAAAAGATAGAGGGATTGCATCAGATGTTGTAGTCGCAACCACTCTGGTAGTTATGAAGGCAGAATGTAGAGGCATAGACAACACACGTGGAGTGTTTGGAAAAATATCATGTGAAATGAAATAGTGGAAGCATAGACAAGGCGTTTAACTATTTTACAAACCACCTCAAGGAAATATGTCACACGATGAATGCAAATCGTGAAGCATAAACATGGCATGTGAATTACTTGACTAAATGCCTCACAGAAATGTGGTCTCATGAAATGCGATGATCTCAGGATATTAGAAACTTCAAGCAAATGCAATGTGCAGGTTTAAATTCAAACTCTATAATCTTTATCACCATTATGCTAGGTTGTGCTAAAATAGGAGCCATAGAATAGGGAATGCGCATTCATCAAAGCATAATTGAAAGTGGACTTGTATCGAATATTGAAGTTGTAAATGTGCTGATAGACACATATGCAAAATATGGAAACATTCACAATGCATGCAATGTGTTTGATAGAATACTACATGAAATGAAGATCATGGTAGAGGCATAGAAA
Organism: Cryptomeria japonica; assembly: GCF_030272615.1. Classification (NCBI taxonomy): domain Eukaryota; kingdom Viridiplantae; phylum Streptophyta; class Pinopsida; order Cupressales; family Cupressaceae; genus Cryptomeria; species Cryptomeria japonica. The sequence continues at coordinate 634,803,325 of NC_081411.1, read as the reverse complement.
ATGCTACAGAATGTGGAAGTATAGACACTATAGTATACCCTTTGATAGAATGTCATGTTTATAAAATGCAAATCATGGAATTATAGACATTACACATGAAATGTTTGTGTATAATCCAAATTATAATGTGGAATCTTAGACACAAGGCAAGTGAAAGGTTTGACAATTTTCTTAAGTAATGCAAGTCATGGCCGATATAGGATGAATGAGGCATCATGACCTGTTTGATACGGGCATCTCAAAGTAATTATCTCATAGAACCCAATGACTACTGGATCACACAATTGGATTGGAGAATGCTTCATCGACATCACCTCAAGGGACACAATGATCATCGCATAAGCATAAAGAATTAAAAAAAAAACTTTCAAATAAATGCAATTTATAGGAGTAAAGTAAAACCCAACGACATTTGTCAATATACTCCAAGCACATGCCAATATGGGAATTTTGAAACAAAATGATTTTTGTCAGATATCATACTTGCAGCACTTTGGCTGACATGCATAAGCAAAGTGGAGGCCAAAATACAACATTCAATTTGTTTGACAAGATGCTCCAAAGAAATGAGAGTCTTTAGGCATGTATGATTGCAAGCCTTGCGCGATGGATTCATTGAAGAGCCTGTGAATGGAAAATACAGTTAATAGGATTGCATGCAAAATGTAAGAGTACGTTAACTATTTGACTAAATGCCTCCAAGAGACATCTGGCAGAATTAAATAAAATGATTGCAAAATGAGCAAGGCTCTATAACTCCAAGGAAGTGTGAGTGACATGGAGGATGTGATATGATGGCCAAATTTCTCAAAGAGAATCCAAAAACATGCAAGGTGACCATGAAGGATATCTCGCTAACGCAATTGGAATGTATGTCTTTGGAGGATGGATGACTACTTTATTTTGATGGTTAATGCACTAACATATGAACATGTGATTTCAAATGGTGAGATGATGACAACTTCAGATGAAGTGGAAAAAGATGGAGAAGTGCCTCAACATAGCTTATGACTTGGTTCTTCATCGATATTACAAGTTTGAATTTGTAATTTTGTAAAGGATGACATGTGGGTTAGTTTATGACAGCAAATATTTTTCATAGATAATTAACAAACATTGCAAGATGGCAATAAATGATTCTAGTTGATGCGATCACAATGCATGTGTCCTCGAACAAAAGATATTGGTAGGTGAATACCTTGTTTCAATGATGAAGATACCCACATATGGAATAGATGGTGAAGTGATTATGAGATCAAATGAAGCAAATGAAGATGGAGGCCACCTCGACAAAATTGACAAACAAATTATCTCTTTGATGTAAGTGGGTTTGATATTATTTTTGTAAACAGTGACTTATGTTGCTTATTGTAAACAAAGGTTAGAAAGTTCACTTCTTCTCTACATAAAAGTGTAAGTTACTAACTCATTGAAATTTACTTTTTAAAGAGTTAGTTATTAACCTAGGATTGAAGTTGGTTAGAAGGTAGTTATCCTACAAACCTATAAATAGAAGGCTTTTGCATTGTAGGTGGGGGGGAGAAGTTTTTATAGAGGGGAAAACTCTCCTGGAATTCTAGTAGAAAATTGTAATGACATTTTGATTTGCACTATGTATAGAAAGGATTTTGGACTTGTATATTTCCAAAAGGATAATGAAGAATCCATCTTAGTTCGTGTGTTCTAAATGTATTCATGTGTTATCATTGCTGATTACTCGTATATCAAATTTGTAGTCTTTTGTGCATATGTGATTTGTACAATTGATGTGATGATGCACAAGCAACCTTTGGTACCTTAATTTGAATGTGTTGAAGTATCTTATCTCTCCGTATATTGAGATTTGTCATTCTTCTTTATCGTCATCTCATGGTTAAGCATATTACCTTATAAACTCCCCTTGTAATTTGTTGCTAATGTTGAGAAATCTCAGTTGATGGTCGTATGTCTATTATTGGGGTTTCTATCTTTATTTCTTTTTATTTTTATGTTTTCTCCTTTATGTACTTTCAGGTTAAAAGTACACAAAAATCCAAAACACCCCTATCATATGATGGAGATGCCCATCTCAAACACAGAGGAAGATTGTGGTTTCAATTCAATCTCTCCAATTGTTGGAATGTTTGTCACTACTCATCAGGAAAATAGGGTTAGTTCCAAATAAACGAGTGCAAAGACAAATTTGTTTACCAATAGATGTTTGGTGACTCTGCTAGGGAGCGACATACTAGTGTGCTTTGTTCCTCAGATATTGTAAGGTACCTTCTTCAGAATGGAGGTTGGTGACTCTGTCTGAAAGATCAAATTAAGAACAATGGTTTGGTAGAAAGGAAAGTTGGAAAGTGACAGTGAAAGTGATGATGAAGACTATATATATAAAAAGAAGTAGGTTTATGATGAGCCCATACAAGTTGAATTCTTGAAGAACTTTTATGGTGGCATGTGGTTTACTCCTGATAAGATTCATCCCTCTTTATATCAAGTGTTGCAAAATATTGAAGAAAATGATGGAAAGGAGATCGGTTTTCTTGCTTGTGATCATTTACCCAAGTCAACAATCAAGAAAGATGAAGACAAAAGTGGTCCTTCTCCTGAGCAAGTTGCTCAACAGAATCAAAGTCATGATGATCCTGAACAGGTCAACTTCTTGGAGAGTTTCTACAATGTAAAGAAACTTGATCCTCATAAAATTAATCCTTCTCTACTTCAGACTTTGCAAAAGATTAAGGAAAAAGGTGGAAGAGAGAACCAAATTTTTTCTTCTGATTGTATTCTTGAATCAAGAATGGATAATAATGATGATGCTCATTTGCCTTAACCTATTTCTCAACAAAATTAGGTTCTCACTGATTCGCTTATCAAGTTTTTGAAAATCTTCTATGGAAATAGGAAACTTGATCATGCTAAAGTACATCCTTCTCTGCTCCAAACATTGCAAGAGATTGAACAAAAGGAAGAAGGAGAAAATTGTTTTCTCAAAGATGTGCACACTCCTAATGAGATGTATTCTGATCCAAATTATGAAAGAGATCCATCATATTATGCATGTTTTAAGGAAGATGAAGTCATATCAGCTCATAAGGATACATGTTGAAAGAAATATCAAGATGAAGTGCGTGAGGAATACAAAGAAGATTGTGTTCTTGTATGTCATGAGCATTATGAAGTTCATGATAGCAAGGACGAAGTCTTCCATGAACCTCAAAACAAGGACCTTGAAGGAGAAATTCTTTTCAAGGCTTCCATGCAGCCCAAGCTTCAAGAAAATATTGAAGAGGAGAGGGATAAAGAAGAATCTCCTATAATTTTCATTCCAACTTGGTGTCTCAATTCTTCTGATGATGACTTTCTATGTGGAGAGGATATTATCATTCATCCATCACTAATAGTGGAAGATGAAAAATTTTCTGAGGAAATCAAAGGTATGATACCTAGTGGACAACCTTGTACAGATATGATCAACGAAGAAGAAACCATAGGTAAAATTTTGCAGACATATTCGTTATCTTCAAAAATGGAGACTTTTAATGAATTTCTAGATCAGCCTCAAGTGAAAGAAGTTGAACCATCAAGCATTCACTCTTTATCATAAATGCCACCTGAGTATGAAGTTTTCAAATTCTATGAAGAGTGTGATGGAGAGGAATCATTAGGACAAGAGAACACAAAAAGTAATGCAGATATTTAGGAATAGGTTGAAAATGAAATCTATGAAGGTATATTAACAAAGATCCTTGGCTTCTTCTATGGAAAAAACCTTTGTATCATACTTAGGTTGGAGAGACCTAAGTACTTTCTTGACAAGAATCTCATCTACAATTTCTTCTCCAAGTTCTTTAATGGTATTCAAGGTGTTTCATCTTGATGCCTTCAAGTTGGCCCCTTAGTGCTTGTAGCTTGGCCTCTTTGACTTTTGCATCTCCTTCAAATAACATCTGCATTTGATCCTACTTCTTTGGAAGATGCACAGTGCATTACCTTGACAAACTCATTATCAGACAACCCACTCAAGATAGCATGTTTGGCCTTTGTATTGTTCTCATACTCCTTCTTGGCATCTAGATCCATGGGATGAACACTAGGGAGAGCATACCCATTCTTGATAGACATACACACATAAAAACCAAGGGAGGAAATATAGGTCTCCATTCTTCTACTCCAAAAGGCATAGTTGGATCCATCAAACATGGGGGCTTTTGAGGAAGCAGACTCATTTCTTCCCATTATGTTCTAAGTATAGAATCTACCCAAGGCTTTTAAAACATCTAGCAACCTAGGCTCTGATACCAATTGTTGAACACAATGTACCACTAAGAGGTGGGGTGAATTAGTGGTTCCTAATTCTTTTCCCTTTTAAAGAAACCTCAAAATACTGGTTGTTATTCTAAGATCTAAGAAATAAAATTGGTAAGATAAATGAGAATACAAAAAGAGACAATCGCACAAATATAACCCACAACACCAGATGTACAAGGAAAACCCAATATGGGAAAAACCTTAGTGATAAATACTAATGAAGACTACTATTCCAATCCAGCCTCACAAGTTAAACACTGAGTTACAAATATTTAGGGCACCAACCCAAGGAGCACCAACCCATTCTGATTTAGGGCACTGACCCAAGAAGCACCAACCCCTGAACCAAGCTCCAACCTCGTGATGTAAATCGAAATACAATTTTGATACAATTATAGCTTCTTGTTGCAAATGAGTTATGCAACTCTTAATCACATAGGTCTCTATTTGTTAATAGTCTTCTCTTCTTCATTGGATCTCACACTATTAGTTATGAGATTACTCTATCTGATGCTTGGCCTCTCTTCTCTCTCTCTCTCTCATAGCCTCACAACACACTATTTCACACTTGGATGCCTTCTTGATCAATCACACTTCACCAGTTAGCTCAACTACTAGACCTACTATAGTTATACCGATACTATATCACTGTCGGTTAAACCCTCTCATTGGTTTGCCTGCTCACTCACTCTACAACTTTCTTAGAATAAATTCTAAGGAAGATGATCTTTCTCTGCACTCAAGCTCTCTTCACTCTCCTATTTCTCATTAAGCATTAATATATTCTGTATCGAGCTCATCTATTTATAATCTTGGATTCTCGCCTAAAAATGCATTCAACAATGTCGTGTTAGTTTTTCCTTCTCCAACTTGAACCCAATCAGATTTGATTCCATCTGTTTTTTAGGGATATTATCTTCATGACATCAATCAATACAAGAAAAGCTTTGCATTCCAATGTGCATTTTCTAAATCTAGAGGTCTACACCATGCTTTTCTATGTCATTCACCATTAATGGCTTTGCTATTTCCTTCACCAAATGGGTATGAAGATAAAATATTCTTGCAAGATCACTTCAGTTGATTTACCAACTTTCCTTCCTCGAGCTGCAATTCGCTAGCATCCTCTTTGACTTGTGGGTTTTCATAAAATCTGACTTGCTTGCTGATTAGTTACATTGATGCACACTCCACCAACCTGTGTAATACCTCCACCTGGCATCCAATCATCATGCTTGGCAACATCCACCTTTGCTTGGATTCCTATATTGGTTTGACATTCTTTGTCAACCAAGGTTGACTACCATCTTAGTTCACCTTATCGGTATTACCATCAAACATCCTCTGTATCGGTAGCATATCCTCTTTGTTCTTCTCACCAGGTGTTGTGCCTTCATAAAAAACAAACAACATTCATCCTGGTTTACTCATATGTGCATTTGCCATCATATGTCTTTCTCTTCCTATACTGGTCACCACTTCTTACTTACTGGTGCCCTTGCCAAACTAGTTTGACATCAATGACAACTTAATGCCAATAATGCCAATAAGGTTGGATGCCAGTGATTGGTCCATGTTACAACTTACTTGGCAGATGGGCCCCACTCAAATGAGTCAACACTTGGGTGGACCCGATGCACTTATAATGTGATCACTTTTCATGAGATCAATGGCTAGGGTGATTGCATGATTGCACGATTGATCGAACGTGCATCCAAAGTCTAACTCTAGAATGCCACTATGGATGTGGCATGTAGGACCCACAAAGGTTGACATGGGCTCTTTAATTACTATGCACCTCCGCCAAGATCAACGGTTGTGATTGTTGTGCGATTGAGTCAAGCTGCACGACTAGGTCAACTCTGCATTATCACTACGGACTTGGTATCAGCTGAAATAACACTGACATGCTAGGATGTAGGTTGGGTGTCAGTGTAAGGTCAGTGTTACAACTTACTTGGCACATGGGTCCCACTCAAATGAGTCGCATCTCGGGTGGACCCAATGAACTTATAATGTGACCACTTTTCATGAGATCAATGGCTAGGGTGATTGCATGATTGATCGAAGGTGCATCCAAAGTCTAACTCCCCAAAACCACTGTATATGTGGCATGTAGGACCCACAAAGGTTTACACAGTCTCTTTTATTACTGTGCACCTCCACCAAGATCAACGGTTGTGATTGTTGTGCATTTGCACAATTGAGTCAACTTGCATGACAGGCTAACTCTTCATTCCCGCAGTGAACATGGCTTTGACTAACATAACACTAACATGCTAGGTAGTAGGTTGGGTTCTAGTGATTGGTCTATGTTACAACTTACTTGGCACATGGGCCCCACTCAAATGAGTCACAACCCGAGTGGACCCGATGCACTTATAATATGACCACTTTTCATGAGATCAATGACTAGGGTGATTGCATGATTGCGCGATTGATCTAAGGTGCATCCAAAGTCTAATTCTACAATTCCACTATGGATACGATATGTAGGACCCACAAAGGTTGATGGTAGATGGTCAGACCAATGAAAGAGTGAACACTTGGATAAGTGAGCCACATAACGACGATGACCAAGTAGTAGATGGATTTTAATATGATTAAAGGTGATGACAAATAAAAAATAATAAATCTATCAACGTGTCAAATTCTGCGTTAAAATATGAATCGTAATGGCTTTCTCCCACCAATGCCATCACACCAGCATACATGCGTGCAAAAAATGAGCCCAATTTTCCCTTTATGAACAATATTTTTAGCTATTTTTAGCATCGATCCTACTCTAATTTGCATTTACAGCACTCTATATATTTTTTTGGTTGTTTTGTATATTTGTGCTTTCACAATTAGTGTTTTATATGCTTGTGCTTTAACAATTATAGTTTTTGAGAAATGATTGTAGACTATATTTTCATTTCATTCCCCCTAGCTTTTTGATTTTTTATGCAAAACTATAAATTTCTTATAATTGTCTAAGACTCTGAGTATAGAGAGATTAGAATGTGTTCAATTTTGAAGCTTTTCATCATCTTTCATTGATTTTTCTTGTAAGACCCTAACCCTAGAAATGTTTGAGTCCTCTAGTCTTGGAAAGTGAAAGTTTTCTGATGAGATCATAAACCAACTCCCTGGATCAATAGAGACATGGAAGAGGTCAAAGTCTAGGTCTAGGCTAGATGAATTCATCATGGATCAAACTGTAGGTATCAGGGATGCATTGATCCCACGATGGGGTTTCAATCTCTGGAGGAGAGGCTCAAGTTGTTAGACTTCCAACAATCTACTTGTTTTGTCTTTTTTGTTTCAACTTTCAGGTTCTATTCTAGGAACATTTTTTTCCCATGCATTTAAAATAGAAACATGTCAAAAGGAAAGATGATAGTTGTATTCAAAATTAGTTTATGATCTATCATCAATACTTATGCAGCAATTGTCTCTACAATGTATTTCTTGTCTTACATACATAACAATATTAAGTATTTTTTTATTTGTCTTTACAAAGATCTTGTCAACATATAATACTGTTTGTGGGTTCCCTTTGAGGAAGAGAATAATTTCCTGACATGTGTAATTATAATTATTATTTAATGCCAAAAATAAATATAATTAATTTTACTATGATATTCAATATTTAAATTACAGTAGTAATACTAATAAAGTAAAATAGGCAAAGTATTCGTCACTACGTGTAACATGGGTATCATTACATTACAATAATTGACTGGCGTGTAAAACTAAATATAAAGAATATGTCCTAGGGTTGATGATCATTGCTTGATCACAAACACATTCCTTTCTTGAATCAAGAGAGTGGGGACTTGACACTTGGGACCAGGGTTTTCTATTTCTTCTTAGTAGAACTGGTTTTCAAAGTTCCTCTTCCACTATTCAAAATATGGGTAAGGTGAAAGTTTTTTAAATCATTTATAATTGTAATTTCTTAAGGTTCAAGGTTGTCCGTTTAAAAGCATGTCTACCACCAGCAATAGTAGTAACCTTAAGTTGACTATGCAAGGCAAAAAAATAGACTATGTTGAACTAATTAAAACCCCATCTTTAACTGATGAGTACCATGATATTTATGATCCTGTTATAGATGGTTATATTACATCAAGACTTAGATATTTAGCTGAGAGTAAGGCCATTGTCAAGGTACATCCTACACCAAAAATTAGTATGGGAGCTTCATGTATTAGTGGATTGGGTTGCATGATGTTGCCTGAGGTCTTCACTTTCCCAGAATTTATAATGGCTTTCGCCCATAATTATGATGACAACAAAAAATAAATTGTTAGGAAAGATGGCTAGGAAGTGTTACAAATTACCATAGATGGAATAGGTCAACTATTAAGGTTTACTCACACTACAAATTTTTTTGGAGTAATCCCCATTGACCTCGAAAGTTTGGCTAGTCAGTATGAAGGAATCACTTAACATAAAACAAATGAATTTCTCAAAAAAACAAAACAAGAAGGCATCAAAATCCAAGAGGACCATAGGCCTCCTTATGATATTAAAATTTTTAAATCATGGGCTCAAAAGACTTTCTTGATGTTAGCATTTTGCCTTGGATTGGATAGTAACAGGGAAGTGGGTGCAAGCCTCCTTGAAAAGTTGTATAAAATCCAGTTTGCTAATTCACTAGCTAAATATAGATTTATTGAGAATGTTGCAAAAACCAGGTAGAAACAATTTGGAATGACTAAAGGAGGTTCCACTAATACTTTTAGGTTCACATCCTACTTGTGCTATTTATTTTTGTAGAAATATGGTAAAAGATTTGTTGAAATGGGCAGCGAACTTGAGATGGTACTCCACTTCCAGTATATGAGTGGACCCATAAGATAAGAATGCATGGTAATAAGAGGAACTATAAAGATTTTGTATACTATTTTTTGGCTCCTTTGTAACAAGCAATTATAGGTACTCCAATGCCTCGATTTCCAAGTTCTTGTAGAAATTGCATTCAACTGGGATCACATATACAATTGGGTGATTGGTACTTAATGGAAGATTTTACTGTGCTAAGATTTTATGGATCATTAGAACAACCCTACAAACTTCCCATTCATGTCATAGAGGGGGTTTTTGTATTGGAATATGTACGACAAATAATTAGTAGTACATATGACATATACTTCAAAAAAGACAATATTTCCTTCGTTACCTTTTTCATGTGGAGGGTTCACAACTGACAAAAAAGAATTCAAAGTTGTAAAGTATTTTTTCAAAATTTATAATTTATAATTTGTCAGTCACTGGCAGTAGGACCCATGTGATGTTATCAAAAAAAGAAATTTAGCCAATCACAACAAAGCAAGTTTAATTAAACATGAATGTAGAGTCATGCTAGAAAGATTGAAAAACAAGAACTCTTGGGAAGAGGTCAAAAAATAATGGAGGAAACAACCATTGAGAGAAGAGTTTCTTTTGACTAGATGCCAGCAAAAATAATGAAATTGTACCAACTTGAAGCACCATATATGCCAAAGAATAGCTAAAAAAATTTCTATACGAGAGCTGCCAAAATATATAGCATACAAAAATTACCAGAGGGACTACAAAAATCTTGTACTGATAAACAATGGACATGGTAAAAAATCACTAAGTTCTGGTCTATGAGAAAAAACCTAGGTGATCCAAATAGTACTACAGATCTTGATGAGATCCCAAAGGATCATGAATTTAGCAAATTGTGGAATAAAGAGAATCCCAATGAACATGACAACGATGATGAAGATATTGATGATGATTATAAAACTATTGAACATGATGCTGAAATTGCTCAATTAAAATATGGATACACACCTTTTGCAAATGAAGCCACAAAACAAAAATATTCTTCAGGGGTAGTGATTGCTGAAAAAATGGGTTATGATGGTGCTGCATTGGGATCTAGTGGACAAGGATTTTGTTTTTAAAACCTTAAGTAATCCCTAGAGAGGTGCATGATAAAGGTGGAGTTGGAGCACCAAAACAATCTAAAAATAAAACTGCCAAAGGGGAAACAATTGTAGAAGGACCAATTCAATTTGTTTCTACTCAAACTTCAATTTCACAACCTCACACTAATAGATAGAAGAGGCAGTCTCTACAAGAGTCTGAACAACTACAAGATCTCAGTGAACAAACAAAAACCATTACAAAGAAGAAAAATATTATGGCACCTCAAAGTGCAAAGGAATTAGTTCTAGAAGTCACCCCTCCAAGTCCATTTTTAGGTATGACCATGACAACAAGTAGTTTAGTTTATCCATTCAACCATTCTATTGTTCTAGCAATCCAAGGTTTTGATCGCACCCAATTTGAAGCTGAGATGAAAAAGAAAAGAAAAAAGTGTAAAGAAGGAAAAAAATAATTGTTAGAGAAAATTTTTGTAACTTCAGAGCCTGCAATAACCAAGGTGCTTCCTACATTTTTTCCAGATAAATAAACCTTAGAGTACACAATTTTAGTGCCAAGAGTGAACAATAAACTAGAGGATTAGATGGATCTATCTGAATATGATGTCAACACTATCCAAATGGATTTTTAAGGAATGAAAAATACTGACAAAATCAATGTATCAAAAAGAAACAACCAATTGGTGTACATGTCATTGCTAAAGTTAGAGAGAACCAAAAATCAATTAGAAACTAAAATAGATAAGCTCAAGAAAGATGTAGCAAATGAGAACAAAAAAAGGAAAGCAACAAAAAATAAGTGTAATGATTTCAAAGAATAGATTAATAAAATTTGGCTCTACATATTCAAGCCAAGATAATGACCAGGCACATGAGAAATTGAAAGGCAATGTTAGATGAACTGAATAACAATTGTGAAAATATGAAGATGAAAGAGTACACAAGAAAAAAGTAGAACAAAACCTAGTGCAAGACAATGTAGCAAAGGATGAAACCAATAAAAAAGAGTACAATTACCAACTGAGATTAACAATTTCAAAGATTCCAATGAAAAGTTGACCAAAGCCCTAATGAAAGAAAGGGAGGAAAATGAGTCTTCATCGAGGAGCAGTCACTTTTCATCATATCATATGGATTTGATCTATTGTTCTACATAGGTGCCTACTTTTCTCAACCTGTTGATGGATTTACTTGAGCACCCTTAAGCACTTTGGAGGTAGGGCCTTATGGCCATGTACATAGTTAGAAAATTTTGGTTTGTGTTTAGTTCAGTTTCCTATTTAATTTGGGTATGTTCACTCTTAGTTTGTTCCTAATCGCCCCTCCACCCATCTACATAAAATCACCCTTCCCTTCTGCTATTCTTTCTAACTCTATAGCCCAATGGATAAGGCACTGGTCTTACTCAATATTTTGGGGTTCTCTGCATCTTGCTAGTCCTTGTCCCCATTCAGAGTCCATGTTATCCATGAAATTTAAAATTTTCCACCATGTAACAAGTCTTTCTATGTCTTGAGGTTTTTCTTTATGGTCTCCATCCATTCATTTTAATAATTTGAATCCTGGGTCATGGCTTTTATGCATTTTCTTAACCTTGTTGCAAGGTTTTAAGGGTTTGGAAGTTCCTGACCACCCGACATGGTTGTGGAAAGTCACAAAAGGCCAATAAATATCCACAAGGACTCATAGGAGGTAGGGTTTCTAGTTGATTTATGAACTAATTCAAAATTTGTGAATCTGTCTGATTCCCTGACAATTTTTGTTTTGTTGTCGGACTTGGTGATTCATGAAGCGTTCAAGGGGAAGCCACATACCTGACTTAGAAGCTGATGGTTTTCTCAAGAGAATGACCTATAGGTTTATACAGTAGACCTGTTGAGGTGGCAACATGAGTATTGATAGGGGGTGAGTCATAATTAATCGTTGATGGAAATTGATTAAGTTTATCTACTTGGTAAAGGTAGTCATCTCTACGATTACCAATTTCAATCTATCATGCCACCATGTGACACACACTCTCCAAGGAATAAGTCAAAGAATATTTATGAAGTGTCATCGTTAATAACAAGTTAAGTAGCTAAGGACACGTAAAGGTGGCAACATGTGTTGTAATACTTGATACTTTCACCCTTGTAGATAAAAACTTAATAGACTACCTTTGAAAATGGTCAAAGAAACATATGTTATCATAAGCTCCCTCTATCATAATGGACTTTCCCCATGATGGTGAGGTGCCATTTAGAATCCATACTTAAATTGGCCAAAAAGTGAACAAGGAAATATCATCCAAGAATTACGGTCTTTTGCATGTTAACGAGAAGCTAATTTTGGTGAGTATAGAAAGACCCTCGCTTTGTTAGAAAAAATCATGAAGCAAGCTGAAAATCACAAATGACATCTACAAGAAGAGATCATTGTAGAAAGGGTTCTCGATAATTAGTTTTAAATCAACACACAAGATGGTACTCAAAGGTAAAGGTCCTATGATACAATCCAATGTAAAATGCCTGCCAAATGATATTCTCTTGGACCTAAGTGACCTTTCATGGACACTCATAAGGGATGAGGTCAAATTTACAACAATCTTCTAGTTTTTTATTGAAGAAGAGATTATAGCTAAGAGGATCGACAACCAGATTGCAAGTCAGAACCTAGTGCTCGATGAAGAAGAAGGAGTATGAAAATAATAGTTCAAGAGTTTGGTGTTAATAGGGTTTATCTGAAAATTTTTTATTTTCTTTAAAATCATGTTTAAAGAAGTCATTTTCAAGACCGTTACTTTAAGGAACTATTTCTTGAAAATGGAAAGGGCCTTTAGATAAAAATAGGTAGAAGATATATTAGAATGGGGGAGAGGAAGAGAAGAAAAGGTACTATAATATTTTGGATGGTTAGCTATGTTTTGCAGTGTTGATGGACTTTGAACCATATTTCGAATATCTTTTGAATGAATTAATACATATATCAAAAATTTGAGTTTCTTATATTCTTTTATGTTGGAAGTAATCTTTGAATTGCTACAATTTCACTTGGTTCTTGTCTGTTTGACATGGTTAAAATGGGTGGTGAAGAGACTTTGAATTATACATGCTTAGTATTTAGTTTATTTACATTGCATTTCTTCTTTCTCCATGCAATTAATTGCACTATGGGCAAAATTTGTGTTTTTTATATTCCTTATTGTTAGACTCATCCCAAGTTCTACTCTCCTAGTAGTGTGGGAGAGCATTGTCCCTTTCCCTTTCTAGCTTTCTGGTTAAAAGAATACCCTAGAAAATTAGAATTAGATCATATGAGGGAGCTGTACCACTAAAATTTAGAGGAAGATTGCTGATTTCATTAGTAATCTCTCCAACTATTAGTTTCTTGTTTGTCTTTCATGATGGGTATATTGAGCTTTTCTTATAATTATTTTGGGAAGACAAATCTGTTAACTAATAGCCAGACATATGATTTAATCCACTCAGGGTCTTTATTCATCTCAATCTACATCAAGTTTAGTAGAAATGGTTGCCACATGTCAATTGTCTTGGTACTTCCATCATCTTCAATTAGGGCTAAGGGGAATTTAGGGACATCAAAATGCATTTTGAAGAAGTTTTTGGGCATGGGAATACATTTATGATTGTTAATATTCATGATCACTTTTTCCATGCCCCACAAAACCTAACCTTTGAAGACCCTTTTTCATAAAAGTCTTGCCTCTTCTTTGCTAAAACCCAAGTCGAAAGAAATTGATAGAAACATGGACAAGATATCTGTGGTGGCTCAAAATTTATGATTTACAATTAAGAGTTCATCTCCCAAAATGGCCATCACTACATGAATATATAATAAGTGATCATGCTGCATGATGGATTTTAGTCTCTTGTCTCCGATCTTCCCTAGAAATGCCATTTGCCTTTTGGCTAAAGTCAGTTGGATAGGGCTCTCAATATATCTATTCTCTAGTGGTCGACCTAGCTACTATAGTTTACCCTCCTATATTACCTGTCTTTTTTTCAAAAAAATTGGTCTCTTTCTAATTTAGTATTTGATTTTTAAAATTTTCTCAAGTCCATTAATGTCATTTGAATTATTTGAAGTCCTCTTCCCCCCTAAGGAATTTTAAGTGTTAGATCATAATTGATTTATATTTTTGCAAGACTTTTCACCTCCTTTGCCATCCTGTCACATCACCTGAATTCTAAATGCCCGTCCTTTGGTTGTCCTTTCCTTACTATCAATTTTCTTATAAAATTCATGGTATCAAATTCAATATTGATTCATTATTACCAAACAAAAAACACTTTTCAAATCTACTCTCCTCCACTGAGTTGTCGAGGAGACATAACCACAGCTAAAATTTAAACCTATTCATCATCTGTGATCCACCATAGTTATAGATCAATATGCCAAGATGTCTGCCACCTCCCACATTAATTTCATTAATTTTTAAAAATGATCTATTGCCTCCCATTTTGCCGAAGGATGCAAAAAACAAGATGTGCCATTAATGATCTCTGATTTAAAAATATGCAACCATCCTCCACAATCAACTCAAATCACTTGAATGCAAATATCAATCTTCAAATTTCATATCCCATCTATTGAGCCTCTTTCTATCAGGGTAATCGATATGATTCAAAAGTCCTATCATCATTGTCATCTTGCTTCGATGCTAACTGACCAATCCAATCAACTATCCAAAGAGGTCTACTTTACTTCACCACCTCAGCTAAAATTTTAACTTTCCTCTAGCTTTTTCCTTGAATTTTGGATGCTCATTTGGCTAATCTATCTACTAAGTTATTCCCCTCTCTATAAATGTGACTTATTTTGAAAATGAATACACATATTTTGGTTTTTCAAAATGAAAAGTTTTTTTCATAAATATTCCTAAATAATTCCTTGATAAACTAGAGAAATATGAAGTAAATCCCAATGGGAACTATTAGTAGGATTAACACAAAAATGCTTGGTAAGATCATACTGACTTTGTTGTTTAGATATCAAATTTGGTGCTTGAGGAAGAGTGGACTAAAAAGGTGGATGATAATTTAGAGAATCAACATTATCATTATTTGTTTAAAAAAAAAAAAGGTGTGGCCTATTGATTTATAATAGGGATACTTACTGTATATTGCATTCCGTTGCATTCCATACATTCATACATTCATATAGATGCATATCATTCATACATAGTAATGAGCCATAGGTCCTCCATATCTTCTATCTAACATTGAATCCTCCCCTCACCCTCCCCATCTAGGTCATCATCATAATCCCTTCATCGGTTCCCATCAACCCAATCAAGTCAGTTACTCTGTCTACATAGCCAAATCGACTCACGCACACCTAGACTATCAATAGATACTTTGATCAAGTATCTTCGGGTCTTAATAGTTAATTGATCATGGTAATCCTAGACTACATCAGACATTTATCATAATGACCTAGTCTCAACGAGGCTACTATGATTCACAACAACCATCCATCACAATGCCAACACTATCAATTGATCAACCAAACAAACACAATTCAAATGGATAATTACATCAATTGTTTAAGTATCAATGAGTATTTTGCTTCATATACCTTGACTTCATCAGACAATTACATCAATTGTCTAAGTCACCAACATGCCACTTTGATTCACTTACTCAGACTTTATCTTGTCCAAGCAAACAACTGACATCAACTATCATGCTTTGACTCGATCGGGGCAATTTAACCAATTGCACTAACTTGTTCAACAAATTTTGATCAATTGTACAATATCAATCAAAAGCACAAACACTACATTTGCACTGTGACCCTGTGTACTTTCGAGGCTTGCCATTTCCCCATAGTCACTTCTTCTTCTCCCATTCTTTCACCCAAACTTCTAAATTCTTCTATTCTACCTCTCCCCAACTTCTTTCTCTTTTTTCGAGAGATCACCCAATTTTTTGAATTTTTTTTTGGCCCATCTCTCGAGGCAGCATACCACCCACTAAATTAACATTTCTGTGGCATATTTCTCATACACATCTTTCTTTCTTTGAAACGATGTGATAAAACTGCACCGTCTCAAAGAGGGACAAATGTAGACACATAAATCTGTCCACTTAATTAAATGAATATTTAGTATTTATTTGATTATTTAACAATCAATCAATAATTAATTAAATTAAAATTTAATTAATTCATCTTAACCCTCTTCTCCTATTAATTAAACAAATTATTCAATTTATTTGATTTAATTCACTTAACCAAATTTAGACCATTAATTAAATAAATAAATCATATTTGTTTAATTAAATCTTCTCTCACATTTAAATAAATTAATTTATTTAAATATCCCAAAATCCCATCTCTCACATTTAAATAAATTAACATTTATTTAAATCCCCCAAAATCCCATTTCTCACATTTAAATAAATTAACATTAATTAAATAAATAAATCATATTTGTTTAATCTTCTCTCACATTAAAAAATTAATATTTATTTAAATCCTCCAAAATCTCATCTCTCACATTTAAATAAATTAACATTTATTTAAATCACCTTTATCCTCCACCCACTTGCATTTTCCTACAAATGCAAGTTGCACAACTATTTTAAATAAATAGATTATTTATTTAAAATCCTATTTATCCTCACCCACTTGAAACTTTTAATGGCTTCCCTTAAAGTCTTCAAACTTAATGGCTTCTTTCTAGAGTCTTCTCAAGCCTTTAATGGTTTCCCTTTGTTGTTGCCTTTTATTTAGGAATGTGACAATGATTAGGATAGGATTAGGATAATTAAAAGGAGTTAGAAGAATATAGAAGGGATTTATGCATGCAAGTGGATTTTGTAGGAGAATGCAAGTGGGAGGAATTTTGAGATTTTCAATTAAAATAAAATAATTTATTTCAATTAAATGGTGTAATTTGTATTTGGATAGATATTTAAATAAATATTAATTTATTTAAATGTGAATGTGAATTTTAGATTTTATTTAAATAAATCTTAATTTATTTACATGATAAAAAGGAAGACTTTGAGGGAAACCATTAAAGTTTTAAGAAGACTCTAGAAAGAAGCCATTAAGTTTGAAGACTTTAAGGGAAGCCATTAAAAGTTTCAATAAATAGGATTTTAAATAAATAATTTATTTAAATAGGATTTTAAATAAATAATTTATTTATTTAAAATAGTTGTGCAACTTGCATTTGTAGGAAAATGCAAGTGGGTGGAGGATAAAGGTGATTTAAATAAATATTAATTTATTTAAATGTGAGAGAAGATTAAACAAATATGATTTATTTATTTAATTAATGGTCTAAATTTGGTTAAGTGAATTAAAACAAATAAATTGAATAATTTATATAATTAATAGGAGAAGAGGGTTAAGATGAATTAATTAAATATTAATTTAATTAATTATTGATTGATGGTTAAATAATCAAATAAATACTAAATATTCATTTAATTAAGTGGACAGATTTATGTGTCTACACTTACTTATCGTAGAAGTAAGAGATTGATTATACTTCATGAAAGAACTATGTAGATGAGTTATATTAGGGTCATGACACACATGGTTATTATATTTTTTGGTGATGGACTTGCTATAGTAACATAAAAATAGTATCTTAAGCCTTTCAAGGGTAACATACACAATAATTATATTAATAGATTTTTCATTTTTCTTAGAGGAATTATTTGATGGAGAAGGTTTAACATCATATTTTTGGACATAAGAAGATGCTTCTAAGAATCATCTAGAGAATCATTTATCATGTCAAATTAGTTATCAAAAAACACATTATCGAAAGTGTTAAAAGTTTGAAGGAGAAGATCCAACATTTTTAGATAACAATTTTTTTTTAAAAGTACAAAATGGATTATGTAAAAGAGGAAGAGAACTATGACAACATATAATTTTTTATAAGTATTGGGTTCAAAAATATGTAAGAGAGGGGATTTTTTGCCCTTAACACATTATGGCCTTAAAGAGAAAATAGTCCTCAATTACATCAAGTGATATATATTACATTATTAAGCCTTACTCAAAAATAACCAAGAAGAAAAATAGTAATCTATATGCTAATAAAAATATCTTCATGTCTAGCATTAACTATATGTAGAATATGAAAATTTCTAACTAGAATGAAAATGACTCTTGTAGTAGGACATATTGATGTATCATGTTGTATCTTGAATACTGAATTGTTAATGAGAATAATATGTTTGGATCTATTGATGTGCACTTGGTATCATATGGATGTTTGTTGTGTTAAAAAGAGATTGATTAGTAATGTGGTAGATAATATTGGAAATGGATCAATGATGCTTAGATAATGAGAGTAATTAGGGATTAGGAACATTTATATTGGTGTTTTAAAATGAACCTTAAGGGCATTAATGGTAATTGTAACATTGTGATTTGCATTCATGATAGGTGGATTAGAAAATCATCATATGTATATGCATGAAAGAATACATGATAATTGTGTTAGATTTCATTGGATTGTACTAGTGATAATGATGACATTTCTTATAGTGGTGTTATAAGTATTGATGTTGAGATACCCTAGGGAATATAGTTAGATATTGAGCTGTGTTTATTTCCACTTGCGTTATTAGATTATATGATTATGCTTTTATGCTTATGTTCATCTTGGATATGTGTATATCATATGTATGGATATTATATGCATATGAGTAAATGGATATACCTGTTGTATTAGATGATGTTTACATTTTTTTAATCTCTATTTGCATGTTAGTTAGCTTTATTTCTCTAAGGTATTTTGGTAGGCATTACATGTGGTATCAAAGATTGTGTTTTTGAATATGGGAAAAGAGGATTTGATGGGCCCCTGAAACCCATTACAGCCAAAAGATCAAAAGATTTACATTAAAGCGCAACAAAACACAAACGACAACACCCAAAGAAAAGACAACTGATAAACAAAATGCCAGCAAACAAGAGACAACAAGTCAAAAAAAAAAAAGGACCAACAAATGCCCTAATTTACATTAAGTTCTGAAGCATTTCAGTAGCTTCCATCTTCAGTTGTTCCATATTATTAGTTGCCCACTTGATTTCCTCAATTTCCTTGTTGTGGCTTTGCAACTTCTTAATGCTCGCCCACGTTCTTCTCCCAATCCCTATTTCCTTATCATCTGGGGTATTGTTCTTTACTTCAATAATGCTCATCACCTTATCCTCATGGTCATTCTCTAGCTTACTGATAAGAGCCTTCATACTAGCCAAGGTACTCTTAAGAATCTTATGACTTTACTCACCAATTTTTTTTAGCGTGATCTCAACTCCATCAAGTCTTTTTTTAGTGGCCCCTTCTCTATTCTCTAGGCTAAGAAAGCTATTTTGATTAGCATTGATAATCTCCTTTGCATTACCATTAGCTTTGGTAAGCTCACTGAGACAATCTAGGAGGGAATTGAATTGACCTGAGCCTAAAGCTAGTAAAGTCTTGATTTTCCCTACTTCTTGGGTCTACTTGGTTTTAATGCTAGTAATTTCCTTTTGCATCCAGAGGAGCACCTATTTAAAGCTATCCATGCCATTATTGATGCAGAGGTCAATATCCAGGTGATTCTCTTCTCGGGTCTTGTCACCTATGGTTTCAAGATTCACTTCCAGTCCCACCTCCCTGACATTAGAGCTTTGAGCTTCTTTCATGGTCGTATCATCCCCCGTTAGACCCTTATCCTTAGAATCAATCTTGAGACACGAAAAGTCCTTGGTTCCCACATCCTTGGTTTTAGGAGTCTTCCTTTCCTTCTTCTAGCTCATGAGGGTTTGGACCTCCTCGCTTTTAGTATCTAGGTCGATGTCAGTCTCATTATCCTCCTCATCCTAGCTATCCTCATCCTCCCCTCTCTGGTTTTTTTGGCTGACCCTTTATTCTATTTCCCATGCTCTATTTTTCTATATTTTTTGCTTGAACCAACAATTTGGGGGTCATCCTCAATCTTGGCTTCTGTATCATAGCCTTCACCTTCCTCATTAGTAGAGTCATCGAATTCCTCTTCTCAATCAAATACCTCAGCTATATTCAACTGGACGGTAGTGTTCTTGATGTGATTATTCAAATTTACCATCAAACCTTCATGCATTACTGGGTTGATATTGGGGTTGGATATAGAATCCTTGATCCCAACACTAAGGGTGCAAAAAAGATAATATGGAATAGAAATTTTATCTTTATACCTAAAGTGATTAAGCAAGACAAAATGGTAGTTGTATACCCTAGTGCATCTATCATCGAGAGTGATAAATTTCATTATAGCAAGAAAAAACCTTCACCAAATTAATTTAATTACCTTTGGAAAGAGGTAGGTATGGCTGCCCTTTCCCAGTGTAGCTTTCTCCTCCTCACCCTTCAAAAAGAATTTCAGGGCAGCATCTGAAATTTTTGTCCCTATAGAACTTGATGCCATCAATCGGAAGACCCATTGCCTCTAGAATCATAGTTTCAGTCACCTTGATTTTCTCGTTGCCTATGGTTAATGTGCCTTTGTTCCAACCTTTGTTGGATATGTGTATATCATGTGTATGGATATTATATTCATATGAGTAAATGGATATACGTTTTGTATTAGATGATGTTTAAATTTTTTTATCTCTATTTGCATGTTAGTTAGCTTTATTTCTCTTAGGTATTCTGGTGGGCATTACATGTGGTATCAGAGACTATGTTTTTGAATATGGGAAAATAGGTTTTGATAGGCCCCTGAAACCCATTATAGCCAAAAGATCAAAAGATTTACATTAAAGTGCAACAAAACACAAAAGACAACACCCAAAGAAAAGATAGCTGATGAACAAAATGCCAACAAATAAGAGAAAACAAATCAAAAACCAAAAAGGATCAACAAACACCCTGATTTAGGTTAAGTTCTGAAGCATTTTAGTAGCTTCTAGCTTCAGTTGTTCTATATTATCAGTTGCCCACTTGATTTCCTCAATTTCCTTGTTGTGGCTTTGCAACTTCTTAGTGCTCGCCCACGTTCTTCTCCCAAGCCCTATTTCCTTATCATCTGGGGTATTGTTCTTTACTTCAATAATGCTCATCACAACCTTATCCTCATTGTCATTCTCTAGCTTACTGATAAGAGCCTTCATACTAGCTGAGGCAGTCTTAAGAATCTTATGAGTTTGCTCACCAATTTTTTTGAGCGTGTTCTCAACTCCATCAAGTTTTTTTTAGTGGCTCCTTCTATGTTCTCTAGGCTAAGAAAGATATTTCAGTTAGCATTGATAATCTCCTCTACATTACCAATAGTTTTGGTAAGCTCACTGAGACAATCTGGGAGGGAATTTAATTTACCTGAGCCTAAAGCTGGTAGAGTCTCAATTTTCCCTACTTCCTGGGTCTGCTTGGTTTTAATGCTAGTAATTTCCTTTTGCATCTAGAGGAGCACCTGTTTAAAGCTATCCATGCCATTATTAATGTAGAGGTCAATATCCAGGTGATGCTCTTCCTGGGTCTTGTCACCTATGGTTTCAAGATTCACTTCCAGTCCCACCTCCCTGACATTAGAGCTTCTTTCATGGCCGTATCATCCCACATCAAACCCTTATCCTTAGACTCAATCATGAGAGGTGAAAAGTCCTTGGTTCCCACATCCTTAGTTTTAGGAGTCTTCCTTATCTTCATCTGGCTCACGAGGGTTTGGACCTCCTTGCTTTCAATATCCAGGTCGATGTTAGTCTCATTATCCTCCTCATCCCAGCTATCCTCATCCTCCCCTCTCTGCTTATTTTTGGTTGACCCTTTATTCTGTTTCCCATGCTCTATTTTTCTATATTTTCTACTCAACCCAACAATTTGGGGGTCATCCTCAGTCTTGGCTTCTTGTCATAGCCTTCACCTTCCTCATCAACAAAGTCATCAAAATCCACTTCTTAATCAGAGACCTCAGCTATATTCATTTGGACGGTAGTGTTCTTGATGTGATTATACAAATTTACCATCAAACCTTCATGCATTGTTGGCTTGATATTGGGGTTGGATATAGAATCCTTGATCCCAACTTTAAGGGTGCATAAAAGATAATATGGAATAGAAATTCTATCTTTATACCTAAAGTGATTAAGCAAGACAAAATGGTAGTTGTAAACCCTAGTGCATCTACCATCGAGAGTGATAAATTTTATTATAGCAAGAAAAAACCTTCACCAAATTAATTTAATTACCTTTGGCAAGAAGTAGGTATGGCTGCCCTTCCCCAGTGTAGCTTTCTCCTCCTCATCCTTCAAAAAAATTATCACGGCAGCGTCTGAAATTTTTTTGTCCTTGTAGAACTTGATGTCATCCATCGGAAGACCTGTTGCCTCTGCAATAATAGTTTCAGTCACCTTGACCTTCTTGTTGCCTATGGTTAATGTGCCTTTGTTCCAACCCTTGTTGGATATGTGCATATAATGTGTATGGATATTATATTCATATGAGTAAATGGATATACGTGTTGTATTAGATGATGTTTAAATTTTTTTAATCTCTATTTGCATGTTAGTTAGCTTTATTTCTCTAAGGTATTTTGGTGGGCATTACATGTGGTATCAGAGACTATGTTTATGAATATGGGAAAACAAGTTTTGATGGCCCCCTGAAACCCATTATAGCCAAAAGATGAAAAGATTTACATTAAAGTGCAACAAAACACAAAAGGCAACACCCAAAGAAAAGACAGCTGACAAACAAAATGCCAACAAATAAGAGACAACAAGTCAAAAACCAAAAAGGATCCACAAACACCGTGATTTAGGTTATGTTCTAAAGTATTTCAGTAGCTTCCAACTCCAGCTATTCCATATTATCATCTACCCACTTTATTTCTCAATTTCCTTGTTGTGGCTTTGCAACTTCTTAGTGCTCACCCGCATTATTCTTCCAATCCCTATTTCCTTGTCATCTAGGGTATCATCCTTTACTTCAATAATGCCCACCATAGCCTTATCCCCATGGTCATTCTCTAGCTCTCTGATAAGAGCCTTCATACCAGCCGAGGAAGCCTTAAGAGTCTTTTAACTTTGCTCACCATTTTTTTTAGCGTGTTCTCAACTCCATCAAGTCTTTTTTTAGTGGCCTGTACTCTATTCTCTAGGCTAAGAAAGCCATTTCAATTAGCATTGCTAATCTCTTGTGCATTACCAATAGATTTGGTAAGCTCACTAAGACAATTTGGGAGCGAATTGAATTTACCTGAGCCTAAATCTTGTAAATTTTTGATTTTCCCTACTTCTTTGGTCTACTTGGTTTTAATGCCAGTAATTTCCTTTTGCATCAAGAGGAGCACTTGTTTAAAGCTATTCATGCCATTATTGATGTAGAGGTCAATATCTAGGTGATGCTCTTCCTAGGTCTTGTCACCTATGGTTTCAA
Organism: Cryptomeria japonica; assembly: GCF_030272615.1. Classification (NCBI taxonomy): domain Eukaryota; kingdom Viridiplantae; phylum Streptophyta; class Pinopsida; order Cupressales; family Cupressaceae; genus Cryptomeria; species Cryptomeria japonica. The sequence continues at coordinate 634,779,754 of NC_081411.1, read as the reverse complement.
GATCCACTTCCAGTCCTACCTCCCTGACATCAGAGCTTTGAGCTTCTTTCATGGCCGTATCCTCCCCCATTAGATCCTTATCCTTATACTCAATCATGAGAGGCGACCAATCCTTGGTTCCCACATCCTTAGTTTTAGGAGTCTTCCTTTTCTGCTTCTGGCTCACGAGGGTTTGGACCTCCTCGCTTTCAGTATCCATGTTGATGTCAATCTCATTATCCTCCTCATCCCAGCTATCCTCATCCTCCCCTCTCTGCTTCTTTTTGGCTGACCCTTTATTCTGTTTCTCATGCTCTATTTTTTTATTTTTTCTACTCGACCCAACAATTTGGGTGTCATCCTTAGTCTTGGATTATGTGTCATAGCCTTCACCATCCTCATCATCAGAGTCATTGAAATCCTCTTCTGACTCAAAGACCTCAGCTATATTCAATTGGATGACAGTGTTGTTGATATGATTAAATAGATTTACCATCAAACCTTCATGCATTGCTGGATTGATATTGGGGTTGGATATAACATCATTGATCCCAGCATTGGGGTTGGAGAGTGATAAATTCCATTATATCAAGAAAAACCCTTCACCAAATTAATTTAATTACCTTTGGTGAGAAGTAGGTATGGCTTCCCTTCCCCAGTCTATCTTTCTCCTCCTCATCCGTCAAAAAAAATTTCATGGTAGCGTCTGAATTTTTTTGTCCCTGTAGAAGTTGATGTCATCCATCGAAAGACTCATTGCCTCTACAATCATAGTTTTAGTCACCTTGATCCCTTCGTTGCCTATGGTTAATGTGCCTTTGTTCCAACCCTTCTTGAAAATTCTCATAATTTCAGGTCATTTCTCCTACATGCGGTCCATGAAATCAATCATCTTGGCAGCTTATAGAACTGACCAGACCTACAAACAATTCCTCCATTTATCAATGGTGGTAGACTCCATTCTCTTTCATTTTCCACCCATAATGCTATTGATATTAATTTTCTATAATTTCCAATTGATACCTTTCTTCGCTACAAAATTTCTATGAGAAACCACCAAAATTCTATAGGAGTTTCTGATTCTTTTGTTAAAGAGAGAGAAAAACACCCATAAAGCATGCAAAGTGAACTTGTAATGATTACTATACCTCCTTCTCAGATACCTACAAAATGAGCTCCTACTATAACGACTTCTCCTTACACCTTAGGAAATGATATCAAATTTGACTCTTCTTACCATGCAATCTTTCATAAGTTAAGATATCACATGGCACACATGGTAGCTCCCCTTCGCCATTCCAAGTTATAATTTGCTTGCTCTATACTCCCTCATTGGCAGCCCAATCAACAATCCTATTGGTCTCTCTGTAAACATGGGAAATGTGGCATTTCTTAAACCCCTAAAGCAACTCCCTGGCGGAATCTATGATGTTTTTGATAGTCCACAAAGGATGATATTTACCTAGAAGACAGTTAATTATGTTTTTAGAGTCTCCTTCCAACCATAGCATTTTGACCCCTAAATTAAAGGCTAATTTAATTGATTTAAGGGTGCCCATAGCTTCCACTAGATGACTGGTCTGAATTCCCAAGGGATAGGCAACTGCCCTAGTGCAAAAGCTATCCCCATTTCAGATAACACCACCACAACCAATAGGTCTCGGGTTTCCTTTTGCCATGCCATCAAAGTTGGCCTTAAACCAATCATTAGGGGTAAAGGACCAACAACATAATCTTCTATTGATTTGGTTGATGGTGGAGCCCAAAATGGCTAGGATATTCCATCTTTTGAGAACATTAAGGTGCTACTTATTGCTACAACAATGCACCCCTCTAGCCATCACATTCTCAGCAGAGTTATTTGTTATCTTGAACCACACCACTTTAGAGGTGTTAATATCATTTCATAATATTTTATTAGTTATCTCTTTCCATATCCCCCAGAGGATATGGGCAAAAGAAAACTTCCACAGATTTCTTATGTTGATGTTATTGGTAGAATAATGCTAGCTTCTGAAACAATCCTGCATCTCCTCTAGGAAAACCCAATTCAACCCCCACATTTGAAAAAAAATCCCCAAAATAGGAGTGGTAAAAAGATAGTGTAAAAAGGTGTGGCTCATAGATTCATCATTATTAAGACAAAGATAACATATATTTGGGAAACAAAAGCCCCTCTTTCTCAAATTATCAGTATTTAGAATCTTATTTTGCAAAAGGATCCACAAAAAAATATTGATTTTAGGAATCAAACCTGGATACCAATCCTTAGCCCAGCAAGGAGCAGGGTCTTGGGATTGATCCATTAAAAGGAAAATAGAAGAGATTGAATAAATCTCTGAGGAAGTCTCACTCCACACCATTTGGTCTTCCCTTCTAGTATTTAACACAACATGGTTGATCATTAAATTTACCATCTTGAGTTTGGGATCAATAGATCTAAGGTCCACCCACTTTTGATATTTCCAATAATCAGCCACTTTGGCAATGATCTTCTCTTTACATTTCTGGATGAGTATCTGAGAGGCCTTCTTATTAAGAGGGGCTCCACCAATCAAATCCTCATCCCAAAAGTCCACTTTCCTGCCATCACCTATGGCCCAGACATTACCAAGACTAGCAATACCTTTACCCTGAATAACACTATTCCAAATGAAAGAACCGCTTGGTATCTGATCAGAGACTAGGAAATCATCAATGGTGGGAACTTTCTGTAAGTACTTAGCCTTCTAGATATCATTCCATTCTCCTTTTCCCTGATAAGTTCTACAAATTTGTTTGGCAAGAAGAGTTTTGTTCAAAGTTCTAATATTCCTTAAGCCCAGACCCCCCTTCTTTTTGGGTTTACAAACATTTTCCCAAGCTATGAGATCCATTCACTTCTTCTCCTCAACCCCAGACCACAGGAAGGCTTTCCAGATTTTCTGAATGCTATCAACAAATTTGCTAGGGATTTTATGAAGGCTTAAAGCATACATCGGAAGACTCTAGAGAGAAGATTTTAAAAAATGGACTTTTCCATCTTGACTAAGACAGGTACCTTTCCAACCAGCCAACTTTCTGCTGAATCTATCCACAAGACTATTACAAAACAACTCTAAGGGTTTCAATCCCAAGGGGAGGCCCAAGTAGATAGCAGGAGGCTTACCAATTTTGAATCCAAGGATCTGGTCCATCCTTATTTGTCTATCCTCCGGGGTGTTGAAGAAGAAAATAGATCTTTTCTCCCAATTGATGGTTTGACTTGAGGCCAGGCTATAAGTGTTGAGAAGGTTCTTCAGATTAGACACTTCTTTGATAATGGATGATCCCATTAAAATGGTATCATCAAGAAATTGCTGATGAGTACAAGCTCTAAAACTAGAAGAGGGTGATATACCACAGAGAAGCCCCAAAAAACTAGATTTGCTAATAAATCTACCCAGACATTTAGCCAAAATGATGAAGAGTATTGGGGATATGGGATCCCCCTGCCTGATACCCCTAGAAGTTTTGAAGAAAGGGGAAGGAACCCTATTGACAATGACAAAAAAGAAGGGGTCAAGATGAGTTGATCAATTATCTTAATAAACCTAAATCCAAAACCAAAAGTTCCAAGCACCTTACCCAAGAAACTCTAGTACACTCGGTCATAGGCTTTAGACAAATCCAGCTTCATGAGAAATCCATTCTATTGGGGCAAAATGATCAGAGGAAGAATCCTTAGTAGCCTGTTTGTCACAACCTTAGAAATAATTTAATAGAATGAGTTGCATAAGCTTATCGACCGAAACTTATCCATAGAGTTAGCCCCCGCGCATTTGGGTATCAGAACCAAGAAAGTTGCATTGAGTTTCTTTAAGATCATTCTAGCCCCAAAAAACTCCTCCACACCTTTAACCACATCAGCTTTGAGGATGTCCCAAAAAATTTGAAAGAAGAACAATAGAAATCCATCTAGGCCTGGGGCTTTGTTCCCATCAAAAGAAAAAAATGCTTTTTTAACTTCCTCCTCAGAAGGGATGCCCACCAAGGCCTTGTTTTGATCCTCATTAATAGTTGAAGCAATATTCTCAAGGATGGCACTCTGGGAGTAATCATCAAGACCAGAGTCTGCCAAAAGAAGTGAGGTAAAAAAGTTCATGGCTTCCTTCCCGATCTCATCATCCTTTCTCATTTCAGTTCCCCCGATTCTTAGCTTCGAGATTCTATTAGCAGCCTTGTGTTTGGTTGCATTCATATGGAAGAATCTAGTATTTTTGTCCTAAATTTAAGCCATAGAGATCTAGACCTTTGTTTCCAGAATTATTCCTCTCTTTTGATAATCTTGTGGTACTTTACCAACATTTCATTTTCCTCGCTAATTGATACTTCATTGTATCCACTCATTTGGATTTTATCCTACATTTCCTTGAGTTCCAGCTGGGTTTTGGTCTTGGCAACAAACAGATCTCTGAAAACCTCCTTGTTCCATTTTTTAATATTGTCCTTCACATTCCTTAACTTTTTTGCCATTCTATACGTAGAAGTACCTTTCACATCAATAGACCACCACTTCTCAATGACTTGCACAAGGTTAGGGTGGTCCAGCCACATCATTTCAATTCTGAATGAGAAATTTCTTTTAACAATGGTATTATCAACAACAAAAATCATAGGGAAATGGTCAAAACCTATCCTAGAGATAGGAGAGGGAGCACTAATAATGTTTAAACCACTTGTTAGAAATAAGGGCCCTATCAAGTCTGACTTGAATAAGATCTTCTCCCATCCTCCTATTCGTTCAGGTAAAATTGGTTCCTTGGTGCTCAATATCATGCAGACCCTAGTTGCTGATAAAGTTCAAAAGATCCATTCTACTTTCTAGCTATGAGGGGAAACCTCCAAATTTCTCATTGTCTTGGAGAGGGGTGTTGAAATCCCCCATACAAATCCACATATCCTCCTTGTAAAGAACCCGAATAGATTCTAGGTTTTTCCAAAATTTGCTTCTACAAAGTCTATTATTAGGGGCATAAATATTGGTAAGTAGTAAAGAGGTGTCCTCCCCAATGTGATGAAACCTGATAAAAGCTAAATTACTATCCCACATTACACGCTCCCCAGAAACATGCCTAAGGTTCTAGAAAATGGCAATGCCCCCAGAGGCACCATCAGAGCTTCCTCCAAAAACTTCCCCATCCTTAAAAAGATTGATCTTTTCTACTTTTTCTTTAGTCATTTTAGTTTCTTGGATAATAACAATGTCCAGTTTATATTCTCTGACTAAATTTCTAAGAACATCCTTTTTATGTGGGCTATTCAGTCCATGCATATTCCATGAAATTATTTTCATTTTCTAACTAAGGAATATACCTCATGGATGGTCATTTGAGTACCATCCGCTATATTCCTCCTTGCCTCTTGATCTCTGATTTGGCTTGCTTTTTCCCTTCCAGGAGGAGATGGGTTAAAACCCATGTCAGCTTTGGTCTAGTTTCTTGTCTTAACTGAATTAGCCTGAGGGGTAGATTTAGGCCTAGTTTTACCCCCTTTCTTTTGCTTCTCTACTTCATTTGTATTGCAATCTTCCTCTTGAGTATTCTAGGTAGTTATCTTTTGGTCGATATCTTCGACCTCAGCCCACTCAGCATTAAGCAGTGAGGTCATTTGTGATTGTTGGATGGTGGATTTCACCATCTCCATAGATTGTTGTGATCCTGACAATGAGATCCCTCCAAGGATCAAACACTTCTGGGATTCTTCATAGTCACTACTAAGGCCGTCTCTGTTGGTATTATCTGTAATGTGATTTGAATCTTCTTCCTCATTGTCCTGTAACACCACTTGTATTTCTCCTTGTTCCAGCTTATCACTTCTTTGATTGTCCTGATTGGTATCTTGTTGTTCTCTATTGTCTTTTCCTATTTGATCATTTTTACCTTCATCAAGAAAAGGTATTTATAGGTTTTCCACATTAACATCTACTTTTTGTTCTACCATGTCAAGGATGATGACACTCTGGGCCTCTTCAATTATTTTCTCTTTCTTATAGCCCTCAGGTTGCTTAATAGGGTTGTTTGCTTTCCATTGCCTTTTCTTTCTTTTATTTTTCTTTGACAGCCTGAAGAGGGCATTTCCTTGCTATATGTCCCACTTTTTTGCAGTGAAACTAAGTGAAAGGGATACTTTCATATTCCAAAGGTTGGTTCCATTTTCCCAATCTAGAATTGATCTCAATGGATAGGGGCATATCTGTGCCTTGTCTAACTCCCACACAAATCCTGGCAGAGGTAAGTCTTCTTCTAGCCGTTGTGATAGGGTCCATAGAAAGGAGTTCATCGAAAGAGATAGAAATTCCTTTAAACACATCATCCACCCAGAACTCTAAGGGAAGGCCCAACAGTCTAACCCAAACAAGAGCCTCAACAAAGAAGGATTCATTTAGGTCCATATTAGGTGACCATTTTTGCAAAGCTAGCATTGATTTGCCAATTAGCCAAGGGCCATCACAGAGCACTCTTGACATGTCTTCCTTGTAAGAGAAAGCTAATGATAGTGCCCCTTTGGACATAGATATGATCTCTACTTGACCCTTAAGTGCCCATTTGTGTTTAGCAAAGGCCCTAACAATATCAATATTTGGTCTTGGGCCCAAAATTTTTCCAACCAGTGTTATTGACATAAGGTTAATATTATGATCAATAACAGAGTCTGGAATTTCAATAGAAAATCTACCTTTTTCTAGGTCTAAGATATTATGAACTGGAGGAAGTGAAGACTTTCCACTTGGTTTGACACCGAATAGAGAACTCGAAAACCAACCATTGTCCCTTCAAATAGGTTCATGCCTAGGATTGTCTCCAGCACGTGATTCTCCATTTTATCCATCAAGATCAATAGGCTTGTCACCTACTTGTGGTTCCCCATCTGGTGGGTCCTTTCCACTCAGCTTAGAGGAATCCAGGTAGTCTGGGAATCATCCTTTCCATTCTCCCCCTGGTTTGCCTATCCATTGTAGGGTTTCCCACCCTACCTAGAATTTAAATGCAGCGCTTCTCCCTTCTCCTACTCCATTGAGTTTTCTACTACCATTCGCATGATAGTTGTCACCATTTTCTCGCTTGAGAATCTATTGCAAACACTAGGATCTCTAGTTAAGATTATTGCTCTTAGTATTGCATTTTGTGCTATTATGTTCTTTGTAACTTGACTTTTTCTTTGATACTTGTGTTTGAAAAAAGACATCAGAACCTTGGAGACTTTAGTTTATTATGCATTGTGTTCTCTCTCTCTAATCCTCTCTATAAATCATAATTGTGTGCAACATATATATTTGTTTCTTGTGCTTGACTTTTGGATGCTAGCAATGTTTCAATGATTCAATGTTGTCTTTCTTGACTCTGCAATTTCTAGTCCTTGCCTAAATGATAAATGTTGTTCTCATTATATAAATTATTATGCTATAGAGTGAGATAAAATTGTGTATATCCTCTTTAATGCTATTCTTATAGGATTAATTTGTTATGCTAGAATAATACAATAATGTCTTTATGAATAGAAGTCGAGGTGTTTGTATTATGTGTATAAGAATCATTTAGTGTAGATTACAATGTGAATTGAAGAACTTGTATGGGACAATTTATCTTCTCCCAGTATATTCCCTCTTTCTTTAAGAATGATCTCTCGTTAATATTGTTGCTCTTAGTCTTGCATTTTGTGCTATGATGTTCTTTGTAACTTAACTTTTTCTTTGACACTTGTGTTTGAAAAAGGACATTAGAACCTTGGAGACTTTAGATGTTTATGCATTGTGCTCTCTCTCTCTAATCCTCTCTATAAATCATAATTGTGTGCAACATATGTATTTGTTTCTTGTGCTTGACTTTTGGATGCTAGCTGTAGTCACAAAATCTATCCACTTAATTAAATGAATATTTACTATTTATTTGATTATTTAACCATTACTCATCAACTAATTAAATTAGCATTTAATTAATTTTATTCTCAACCCTTCTGCTATTAACTAAAAAAATTATTCAATTTATTTAAGTTAATGCTTTAAAACTACATCCCAAATCAATTAAATAAATGAAACACATTTATTTGATTAACCCCCTTTCCTCCTTCAAATAAATAAATTAAACATTTATTTAAATCCCTAAACTACCCCCCAACTTGCATTCTCCTACAAATGCAAGTTGTACCTATTTTGTTGAAATATTGAATTTTATTTTAATTAAATCCTATTTTCCCTCACCCACCAAACCCACTTGCAATCCTAAATCCCCTTCTAGACTCTTCTAACCTATTCTAAATTCTTCTAAACTATTCCTAATTATCCTAAACCCATCACCTAATTATTGTCATATTCCTAATCTACTTGAAGTTACTTCTCAAAGCCTCGAAAGTCTTTGAAAAACATTAAATTCTTAATGTCTCCAACAAGTTAACCCCTAAAGTCTTCCAAACCACTAATGGCTCTTACATGACCATTTATGGCTCTTACATAACCATTAATGGTTAAATCAACTCACCCACATGGTTAGAGACTTTCCCTCTAACTCTACCTCCATTTAACTCATGGGTCTCTTCAAGCATTCATTTCTTTGACCATGGTTATCCTCACCAACTCTTGCAGAAGAGTTTATCCATTGGATAAAGGCATTATTCATTGGATAATGAATTTATTCATTCAACACAAGCCTAAACTTACCTCCCAAGATAACCTCCATGTCATCTCAAGCATTTAATATTTCTTCCCTCTCCTCTCAAGCCATCTCATTTTGACATTTGTCATCCTGGGATTGGGTTGAAAGCCTTCACATGGATCACAAACCCCTCAATCCTAACCCTTGCTAAGATTACTCAATCTTGGCCATCCATTGCTCCATTTTACCTATAAATAGAGCTCACATTCCTCATTTTCAAACACACTCACAAGAAATACAAACAAGCATCCTCAAGCATCTAAGTTATAGTGAATTTGAGAGAGAACATTAAGGAAAATAGTTACCTTGTTTGTCTTTTGGTTAAAATTAACATAGCTTAAATAACTCATTTTCTCTTATTCCTAGCTTGTTTTCTATTTGCATAATCATTTTCTACCTTAAATATCCATAAGACTTCCATAGTAGTGCAAATTTGAGAGCTACACTCATGTGGAACTAAGAGAGGAGAGGAACAAGGGAGGACCAACCATGAACAGCCTGGTCAACATTTGGAGGAGTGTAGTGTATCTCTTTTATCTTTGCATGCTTTCCATTACATGTTTAATATCTCTCTTGATATACTTGCTTAGGATAGTCTTTTGTTTTTGACACTAAAACTAACATTTGAATTGCTTCTTGTGTTATGTGTCTCCTAACATATCCTTTTTGCAGAGCATCATTTGGTGAGCATGATGTGAATCGAACACACAGTGTTCTGATTTAATTTTTGATAAACTAACATTTTTGCTTGTTGAAATTGACACACAGGTCATGCTTTAGCGCTATTAAACTCACTTTAGCACCTTAAAAATTTGGTGTTTTAGTGATTTCGTTAGCTAAAGTACCGCTTCCATCTTTCAATTAGTGCTATTGTCTCTAGTTTAGCGCTATTGCTCTTCAAATAGCACTTTTGCACTCCCTGTTTGACAGAATTTTCATTCTTTTAGACAGGTTCTTTTAGTGCCTTTGTCCATATTTTAGCATAGTTATCTTTCTTTTATCTCTTTTGTCTATTATTTAGTGGCTTTGTGTTAAATAGCGCATCTATTTTCACATAGAGTAGCGCTATTGTAACAGAGAGTTGTAAAAAATTTCTTTGTAACTGAAAATCACAAAAAATTTAGGCTTGTAGAAGCCCACCAAAAACTTATTTTTTCAGTAACTGTTTGTTTGTGTATGGAGATTTTTACAAACTTTATTGCAGGATTTGAAGAGTTAGATTAGGAATTTTTCATTCTTTTTTTACTAACTTTGTTTTTAAAGTTGGGTTGAAAAGGATTCACTTTCTATTTTTGGTTAAAAATCAACTTCACATTTCCTTTTGAGTCATAAAATGAATCAGATTTTTTAGTTTGGTCTTTTAAAAAGAACCTCAATTGGTAAAGTAAAAAGAACCACAAACTTAAACCCAACAAATTTTTTTTTCTTGCAAGTTAGGAACAATTTTTATTTGGGCTTAAAACGAGACAAACAAACTTTCATTTTCTTGCACTAAGGCTAAAAATCACAATCAATTTTCATTTTTGCAAGTTAAAAAGAACCAACAATTTGTCAAAGTTTTGTTTCCAAATCGACTTTACTTCAAAAACCAAACATGCTTCATTTTGGTTGACTAGGATTTCAATTTCATAGATTAAACAACATTTTGCCTTGAAGTTAAAAATAACACCATGTCTTGTTGGAGAAATATCTCCAAATAGCTTTTAAATCACATTGCTATAAATCAGTTAAAAAGAACAAGTGTTTTCAGTGATTGGCACACTTGTGCCAAAAAAGTTTGTAGAGTGGTCCTACTTCTAACACACTCTATCCTCTCCCTTGGCTTTCGTGGTCCTAGGTGCAAGAGAAAAGTGTTAGTAATGCTTGAAGTTTAATATTTTTAAGAGAGGTCTCCCAAGAAACACATCACTCTTGGGAACAACCTCGCATGGTAAATCCTTCAAGCCACTATAGAAATCATGTGTGATTAAAAGTTGTAGCCCTGGGTATAGCTGTGCCTACAATGTAACTTTCTGAAAGGACATATGGGCCCCACCACAAGTTACAAGGCTCTTAAGTGAGTCACTACAGAATGAGTTTATGTCCAAAAACATCGAACATTACTAGACACCTTTTTATATAGAAGCCTACCCATTCTATTGATTGAGGATATTTGTTAGAAGTTCAGTGCAAGAGCATAGATGGTTTTGCTCCCAAGATACCCACCATACATATTTCCTTGAGTAGAAACATGACTTTTTGAAAGGCTACTTGTAGCTTGAGAAAAGTGGTGACTCCCCCATCATAGGGATCATCTATCTATTATGCTCACGTAAGACTTCGTATATCACATCCTTACCTACCACAATGGGATTCATAAGGTATGTAGTACCAAGGTTGAAGAAATATCAAGATGTGGGCTAAAAATATCACAACTGGCCAATTGACCTTAGGGATAAAAAGTGGTTGACTTCTCTTCATCTTGTGTCAGACCAGTAACAATTTGAGCTGACTTTAGGGTTTGGGAACACTAAAATACATTTGAAAAGGGGTCAAAAATTTCAAAGATTGGGTTGATTTAGACCCACACCTATTTGTTCCTTTTGAGGCAAAATTATTATGCTTCTGTGCTTGCTCTGTTTTTTTGTCAAACAAATTCAAACCAAGTATTCATCCAACACAATTTTCCATCAACATTTGACCAACAAAAACAAGGTGCAAACAAAAATATCAAATTATATGACCATCATTCCAATCTTGAGAAAAAGGAATCTTCATCAACATATCAACTTGAAGAAAAGACCATTGAGTTCAAAGGCTTTTACCAAAAGAAGGATTTTTTTCTATCTCAATAGACAAATTTTAATCTCTCACACAACCTTCTTGCATCATATGCATCTATATCTTCAAGGAAAATCCAACGAGTTTGATAAAGAGCCTTTGAAAACTAGATATTTTACTCAGTATAGAGCCTTAAGTTATCACAAAAACAAAGGGGGAAAGATCAACATTGCTTTTTTTCCACAAATCTATATCACCTACAACATAGCTTGAGGGGAACCACCAACCCTTGAGAGAGAGGAAGAAGTAGAAACCCCCTTTGTGATAGAAAGTTTTTATTGAGGTTCACATTCTATCCACTTTCATACATCATCAATCCATTCAACTCTTAAAACATAAAAAGGTCTTGTCCTAAGTTCTTTCTAGATATTTCTTAAATCAAAACAACACATCACTTTTTAGAGTGTCTCTACATCTAGGATCAATCATCCTAAAGAGGCATTTCTACATAGGTTAAAACTAGTCCATGAGTGCATCCTCTCATTGCTAGGTAGCTTGGTTTGTAACACATCTCAAACCTTGTTATACCTTATCACATCAAATTTGTTGAAAATACAAGAGAAATTCACAAAGAACTTGGTTAAACATCCAACCTTCAGTGTTAGAGATCCATCTTCTAGACATTTCACAAACACTTATCTTCCATCAAACATTTCATCACCAACTCATAAATCACATCACCAAAACCTCAAAACTGTCAAACAAAATGGCTCACACCAGATCAAAATCTCGACAACTAGAGATTGAAGAGGAGGAAGAAAACCTCAATGATTTCCATGAGGCCATTGGAGGAGGCACAAATGATAAAGATCCTAGCACTCCAACTCCTGAAGCTATAGAAAGAGCACAACACAATCCCAGGTTCAATAGACTTTTTGACGAAATCTTTAGAAACAACGCAAATGCTCATTTTCTGAGACTTGCTCAAGAGGGTGCTAAACTACCCTCAGATTTTGATACTACACAAATACGAAAAAAATATAAGCAACATAGCCAAAATGATGGTGGAAGAGGAAGAGACTACTTCCACTAGGACCCTAATCATCAAAGGAATCCTCCTTAATAGTTCATTCAGCCATTCCTTATCTTTTTATACATTGGGGAAACCAAACACATCTTTCTTCTAATCCAAAAAGATCCAAAAAATAAAAAATAAAAAAATCGACAAAATCAAATAAAAATTGAAAATCAAAGCATGAATGCATGGGTCATCCATCAATTCAACAACAGGAAGACTCTCAAAGTCTGCAATCAAACTAATCACATCTTTTTAATCAATTCATCACTTGAGATCTATCAACATCAACATGTCTTATACATGGATAGGTACACTCAAAACCAGATAGATTGGTCTTATACGGGGTACCCGCTCTTTGAAACTAGACATTCCTATCAATCATCAATTCTTGATAATCAATCCATTTATCAACATCAACATCATCATGTCTTATACAAGGATAAGTACACTCGAAACCAGACATATTGGTCTTGTACGGGGTACTCACTCTTTGAAACCAGACATTTTTATCAATCATTGAACAAAATAATACAATGAGATATATCAGTATGACTACTGGATTTTGTTTTAGTTAGCCTTATCTTTATCAATATGACATTCTTATATCTCATATCATACATCTCATTTTCAATAAACATCTGATCATCATCATCTAGTCACATAAATCTTGCATCCATCACATGTATATCTATCAAATCATCAGGGAATCTTTCTTCACTTTTCATATCTTCATCATTCCTCCAACTCTCATCTATCATGTTTTATATAGGATGTATCTTTCCTGAAACCAGACATTTTGGTCAAGTCTTATATAGGATATATCATTCCTGAAACTAGACGCTTTGATCATCTTTGTCTTATACAAGAGGTGTCATTCCTGAAACTAGACTTGATCCCAATCTTATCAATTCTATTCATCCTATTCATCTGATCCATTATATAATGTCTTATATAGGATGTATCTTCCCCAAAACTAGATGTTTTGATCAAGTCTTATACAAGATGTATCTTTCCTGAAATAAGACACTTTGATCATCTTTGTCTTATACATGAGGTGTCATTTCCGAAACTAGACTTGATCCAAATCTTATCAAATTCTATCCATCATTTTTCACTAATCCATTACATCCACAACACCAATAATCCCACCAACAACACCTCCAATCCCATTAGTAGCATCAGTAGCACCAACTACACCAACAAAACTGATAATCCCATCAGTAGCATCTACAACACCACTCGCACCAATAAAATTACCTGTAAAACCCATAATCCCACTAGCAACACCCACAATATTCATAGCACCGATAATCCTACCTGCAACACTGATAATATTACATGCAACACCAATAATCCTACCTGCAACACCGATAATCCTACTCACAACACCAATAATACTTACTACCTTCAGTACCAATCATCCCACCAATCAAACCAACAACCCCATCAACAACAACAATCGCATCAATAACACCATCAACAGTATCAGTACCCCTAGTAGTATTGACAAAACTGATAATGCCATTAGCAGTATCAATGGCACCCACATTACCATTAATTCCATCTCCATAAGTACATAAGCTGGTCACAAATGCACCGTTAACCTCAGATGATATCTTGGTTTGGTATAGTAACTGGATACTCGAGAGTGATTCAGAGATAGACTCCCATGAGTGGGAATTTGATTCAGTACATCTCAAAACTTCAGATGAGGAAGACACATCACCACCTCTAGCTCGCAAAGATATCCTTATTTATGGGGAGGCATTGATTAAAACCTTTTGGGTTTCTGAGCTAGAAGCACCTTCCATAGAACCTACGCCACATCCTACACCTAAACATGATAGGGAGAGTATCATTAATGACCTTCACAACAATGTCTTAACCCTCACTGACACCTCCTCTAAACTTAACTTAATCGATGAGGCAAAGCCCATTATCCACCCTGAACTCATCGAATGGAATGAACCCAATCCCCCATGCCTTTACCACTTCCAAAATGATGAGGCAATCATAGAATTTTCGGAACTACAGATAACATACCATGCGGTGATCACAAAACTAGATTTTCCATTGAACTTAACAGCACACTGTACTTTGGGGTAGATGCCAAACCATTCAGCTACAAAATATCACAATAAAACATTGATCTTCTAGTGAAAACCACACAGTGGCACTTGTTGATCCCAAAATAGTAAAAAGAAAGAGCATATCCAATGATGAAAACCTCTTTGAGGTGCTTGCAGATGAAAGGTTTGACATCCTCCCCTCTAGTGCAAATCAGGAGAGATCAACGATCCTAATTGAAGAAACAAAGAATGCAATGTGGGGACCCCTAAGACTCCTCATCAAATACATTTGGCATCTCTCTTAACTCCAAAGGAATGGCCAAAATTTGTGAAATTATTCTAGAAGCATCAAATAAACTTCGCATGATCCTATGCAGACATGCTTGGCCTAGATCCTGATTTGGTCATGCATCACCTAACCATGGTAGAAGGAGATAAACCTGTAAAACAAAAGATTAGAAAGATGCACCCATAGATTTTTGTTCTTGTCAAGGTCGAACTCAAAAATCTCTTGGATGTTGGTTTCATTAGACCCATCGATTATGCGGATTGGATCTCTAACATTGTACCTATCGACAAACCTAAATGGGGCATTTGTATCTATACAAACTTCAAAGATTTGAATAAGGCATGCCCTAAAGATGACTTCCCCTTACCAAACAATGACATGATCATGGACCTAACAGCTGGACATGCCATGCTTTCTCTTATGGAAGGATTTTTAGGGTACAACCAGATTAAGATTGCTCTAGAAGATCAACATAAAACTGCTTTCACATGCACATGGGGAACATACTATTGGAATGTGATGCCATTTGGTCTGAAAAATGTAGGAGGAATGTATCAAAGAGCTATGACTACCATCTTCCATGACATGATGCACACCATAATGGAAGATTATGTCGATGATTTATTAGGTAAATAATTAACACGAGAAGGACATCTGGAAATAGTGGGTAAAATATTCAACAGATTAGAGCAATATCATGTCTGTCTCAATCCAAAGAAATGTGTCTTTGGAGTAACCTCCAGGAAGCTCTTAGGATACATTGTCTCAACCAAAGGCATTGAAGGCAATCCAGCTAAAGTCAAAGCAATCATGGACATGCCACCTCCAAAGAACATTAGTCAGTTAAGGACACTACAAGGGAAACTACAATCAATTCAGAGATTCATTGCACAATTGACTGATAAGTGTCATTCTTTCATGCATTTGTTACACAAGAATATCCATTTTCAATGGGATACAAAGTTCTAGCAAGCATTCCAAATGCTCAAAGATTATCTAATAAATACACTGTTGCTGATCCCACCAAATCCAAGTAGACCTCTATTGCTATACATTTCAGCTACAAATATAGCATTGAGAATACTTCTAGCACAACACAATGCAGAAGGCAAAGAATGTGTTGTATATTATATCTCTTGCACATTGGTAGGCTATGAACTCAATTACACACCTATTGAATGATCTTGCCTATCAATTATCTTAGCAGCCACCAAATTGAGGCACTACGTGTTAATGCATAAGGTACAACTCATTGCCAAAATAGATCCACTAAAGTACCTACTCAACAAGGAAGCATTGATAGGCCACTTGGCCAAATGGGTTATTATTCTGAGTGAATTTGACATTGAGTATGTGGACCACAAAGCCATTAAAGGGAAGGTTATTATAGATTAGTTGGTTGATGTACCTCTCATAGGTGACCATCCTCTTATTTCCAATTTTCTAGATGAAGAGATCTTCATGATCACAGCTACACAACCATGGAAGCTATTTTTTGATGGTCCATATAGTAGACATAGCTTGGGGGCAGACATTCTTTTTATCACACCACAAGGTGACAACATCTTGAAGTCATACAGGCTCACTTTTCCATGCACCAATAACATAGCAGAATATGAGTCCTTGATCATAGGACTCAAATTAGCTATACAATGGCATCTCAAAGAGCTACACGTTTGTGGAGATTCTCAGCTAGTCATCTGATAAGTCACCGATGAGTATCAAACTAAGGATGATAAGCTTATGCCATATAAAAAGATGGTGGATAGTTACAAAGAATCATTTACAACTATCACATTTGAGCAAGTAGCTAGGGATAATAATCGAGCTGCCGACACAATGGCTATGTAATCTCATCTCTCCTAGCTCTTCCGCAAAATTCAATACACTATGAGTTCTTGGTAGAACAACTTTGGATCCTCACATACGATATCCCTGAAACTAAAATGATATGTCACCTTGTCGGTTCTAAATCCCCATGGTATGGTGAGTTCTTCACTTACCTCCATGATCACACACTTCCTCCCAACCAATCCAATAACCAATGCAAAACCTTCATCCGTCAAACTGCTCAATATACCATTATTGCCGAAACCCTATACCAGTGAAGTCTTGATGGTACTCTCCTTTGATGTCTGGAAAGATGAAATAACAAAGCCCTTGGAAGAGGTACATGAAGGAATTTGTGGGGCTCACTCAGGTGGTCCTTTGCTAGCAAAGAAGATCATGCACGTTGGACACTATTGGCCCACCATGGAAAAAGAATCCTACTATTTTGTTAGAAAATGCAAGAAGTGCCAAGTTC
Source organism: Cryptomeria japonica (assembly GCF_030272615.1). Classification (NCBI taxonomy): domain Eukaryota; kingdom Viridiplantae; phylum Streptophyta; class Pinopsida; order Cupressales; family Cupressaceae; genus Cryptomeria; species Cryptomeria japonica. Next base: position 634,762,605 of record NC_081411.1, on the reverse strand, counting down.
ACGGAGACTTGATACATGCCCCAACACAAGAATTGCAACCAATCACAACACCATGGTGCTTTTGTCAATGGGGACTTGACCTTATGGGTAAAATCCATCTATCTTCATCCAACGACCATAAATTCATCATTACAGCCATGAAATACTTCATAAAGTAGTTCGAAGCCATTCCACTTACCCAAGTCACTAACAAGCAGATCGGCTCATTCATCCTTAATTACATCATCTGCCAATATGGTGTACCCATCTCCATCATCACAGATAACGACCTTCCTTTCAAAAATTAGGATGTCCATGAGCTCTGTGATAAATTTCACATGCAACACCATTTTTTTACTCCCTATTACCCACAAGGCAATGGTCAATCCAAAGCATCTAACAAGAATATATTGAGAATCCTCAAGAAAATAGTCAATGATGTTGGTCATGATTGGCACATTCGTTGAAATCCAGCACTATGGGCATATCGAACTAGCATTTGAACCCCTACAGGCTCGACTCCCTACTCACTGGTCTACAGAGCAGAAGCCATCCTTCCTATTGAGGTTGAGATGCCATCTCTATGGGTTTCTTTGCACAATTTGATAGATGATGAAGCATATCGAGTCCCACATCTTCAAGACTTGGAACTGCTTGATGAAAAATGACAAGCTGCATACAACCACCTCAAACCCTATCAGCAGTGCATGAGTAGAAGCTACAATTATCGAGTAAAACCTCACACATTTGAGGTAGGTGATCTTTTTCTCAAAGAGAATCCTCATAACCAACCAAATAGAGAACACCAGGGTAAGTTTGAATCCAACTAGTTGGGTCCATATGTTATCACTGCTGTATTTAGGTCTAGGGAATATTAGTTGGAAACTTTAGAAGGCAAACCACTAGCAGATCCAACCAACAACATGTACCTCAAACAGTTTCATACATAAGTTGTGAAGAGCATCAGGCTCCTTCAAGTATCAGAAAACACCAAAAACATTCAAAAAAAGTCCTAAACAAAATACAAAAAAATCAAGAAAATAGTAAAGAAAAATCATTCATCCAAATGGTGAAAACCATTCCAGTGGCACCTTGGGTAAGTATGGTGGTGAAAACCTAGAAAATAGGGGCCATTCGTAAAGGCTATGGCTCCATTGTCTTTTAGACTTGTTACGATCACATCCATTCATCCATCATTTATACCATGGCTTGTTATTGATCTACAAATAAGGGTTATTCCTTAATGTGCCCTGCATCACGCTTTTATAGCACCACCTTAACTGGGGGTAATTCTCTTAACCTATTGATGGAAGTGGATTCTATATTACTTGTGATTCATTGAGTTCTTCATTCAGAATATCTTGAAATAACACCAAAAGCATTCATAACATCTCCAAAAACACCCAAAACATTTACAACATTTAAAAAATCCAAAAACATGACAAACACATAAAAAATCAATCAAACACATTGCAATGTATATTATTCATTGTACATACACATCACAATAGACCCAAACACAACATTTTGCACTACTCAACCAATGATCAACTATGCAACCAACCAACCAATCAAAACATCTAAACATGATTGTTTTCACAAGGATGCATCCTTCCTTTCAAACAAGAAATGTGTTAGGAACTAGGAAGGACAATTGAGAGGGGGGGTGAATTAGTTGTTAACCAGTTGTCAATAAATTATAACCCAAATGCAAATTATTCCAACTTAAACTTAGTGCCAATAAACCAGAGTTAAATGTCGGTAAAACAAATTAATAGTTATAGCAATACTAGTATAACTTAATGCATGAAACAGAAAGAGAAACAACATCCACAACACATGACACATAGATTTTTACATGGAAACCCAGTAAGGGGAAAATCCATGGTGGGAAACCTTACCCATAATCAGATGATACTACTACAGATAGTATGTGTATACATATTGGGTCTGCACATATAGAAAGGCCAACCACCTAGAGCTCACTACTCAATCATAAAATAGGAGTCACACTGACTACAATTGGATAGTTAAATCCAATAACAATGTACTACTCAAAATAGCATCTACAATGCTGGATTCACTACTAGTTTAAGATTTGAATATAAATACCAGACACCTTCATAACATTCCTTCAACCTTCAAATAATGTCAATGTGATTCATACAAGGATCTACTTATTTTCTCTCTTCAATAATCACACACACTCATACCATATCCTATCCCAATCTTCAATAAGATCTTACAATCATTTATACAAAACCTAAGACCACATGATGAGGTCAGCTCACTAAAGTTATTACAATCAAATCAATTACAAATAAGTCTTGATGTGATACAATATGTCAGCTCAATACAATTACACATTATCCAAAAAATAAACCATTTCCAAAACAGGTCGTGCTGATCTGGAATAGATATCACGTACTGGTCCATAACCTAGACCTATATGTCGATAAAGGCAAATCTGTCAAACCAATTAGACCAATAAGAAAAACACCAAATCCAAACATCCAATCCATGTCTTTGACATAACCAAATGATCTCTAGATGATAACAAGTCATCATCACTGCTGGTAAACAATATATCTTGCTGGTGAACATATACTGGTGACTGTGCATAAGACAATATCCATGCCAAGGCCATAATGTGTCAATTAAAACATAAACCAATACAACCATAGTGCCAAAACAACAATGTAGACCTCCAAGAAGACAAGTGTTGACATCAATGACAAAACAAATGCGAAAGGGGGAGATTGTCATTGATACCAACAATCTCCCCCTTTCGCATTGATGGCAACACTAGATGGAAAAACATCTAAGTGCCAAAAAAATAATGCCAAAAACCAATAAACCAACAATCTCCCAAAGATAGATCAATACAAAGTTTGTTACAGAATCAAAACCAAAATACATCTCTCCAAAGAATATATCTCTCCCTCAAGGAATAATGTTTTTCCATAGATATATCTCCCCCTTTGACATCAAATGCCAAAGCAGTTAAGAATCAAAACATAACATATAGCTAACTACTCCCCCTGAGTAGTAGCTCTCCTTCATCAAAGCCAAAAAAAAGATTTTGCTGTTAGTCCCTGCTAGTTTGATGCCAATCTTCATTGTTCAAGTCTCTGCCAATGGGGAAATTACCCCAAACTGCTCTCTGAGATATTCAAATGTTTACTTAGGCAAAGGCTTTGTAAAAATATCTAAAATTTTCTCTTTAGTATTCACATAAACCAATATAACCATAGTGCCAAACAACAATGTATACCTCCAAGAAGACAAGTGTTGACATCAATGACAAAACCAATGCAACACATGATGAAGTCATCCATAATACCAACAACATGGTACATTTTCTTTGAAAAGAAAATTTGGTTTGGCTGATAAGTACTTGGTCATTATTTATTTATTTATTTATTTGTATTAGGTTCCTATGCTACTCCAAGATATCCACAAGTGATTAGAGTAGCCAGGATGGTTCCTAAATATCATTTTGTTTATTGTCTATAGATTTTGTTCCAATGAAGTTCTGGGGCATATACTAATGGTGTCTACGTGGGAAGTTCACTAAGCTATGTGATCATATCCAAAAATCCAGTCATGGATCACTATGGCTTACTGACTATAGTGTATACCTCGACAATTTGCGCATGAACCAGAATGGAGGGTCACATTTTCCTTAAAATGCTTGCTTACAGATACAATGCTCTGAACTTGGTTCCTACTACCTGGGCCAATAATGATACCCCAATGCTCAATGATGAAAATAAAGCACTATGAATACTCTATGAAACATCATTTCATCTCATCTGTATATATTGCATTCCATCCATCCATGAATCCATATAGCTGCATATCATTCATACATAGTAATGACAATGGATACTCTATTTTCCTCTTCTTCCATAGGAATGAGTCATATGTCCTCCATATCTTCTTTCCAACAATGAATCCCCCCCTCACCCTACCCATCTCGATCATCAGCATCACATACCCTACATCATGTCCCATCAACCCAATCAAGCCAGCTACTCTGTCTACATAAGTACATCAACTCACACACACCTAGACTATCAATAGATACTTTGATCAAGTATCTTCGGGTCTCAACAGGTAACTGGTTATGGAAATCCTAGACTACAACAAGAATTTATCATAATGACCTTATTCTCAACGAGGCTACTATGATTCACCACAAACAATCTACAATGCAAACACTATCAATTGATCAAACCAAGCAAACATAATCCAACAGACAATTACATCAATTGTCTAAATCTCAACGAGTATTTTTCTTCATATACCTTGACTTCATCGGGCAATTACATCAATTGTCTAAGTCTCATTAGGTCACATTGATTCACTTACTTAGACTTTATCCCATCCAAGCGACCAACTGACATCAATTGTCACACTTTGACTAAATTGGGACAATTCAACTTATTGCACCAGATTGTTTAACCAGTTTTGATCAATTGTATAGCATCAATCGAAATCACAACACTACATTTGCACTATATCTCTTGCATGACCTAAGGATACTCACTGGCTTGCCCTTTCTCCGTATTCACTCTATTTTCTTCGATTCTTTTACCATTCCTTCTAAATTCTTCTATTCTACCTCCCTTCCACTTCTTTCTCTTTTTCGAGACATCACCTGATTTTAAAAAAAAATTCAGCCCATCTCTCGAGAGGGCATACCACCCACTAAAATAACATTTATGGGTCATATCTCTTTGCATCTATCTTTATTTCTTTGAAACAATGTGATAAACTGCACCATCTCAAAGAGGGGCAAATGTAGTCACATAAATTTGTCCACTTAATTAAATGAATATTTACTATTTATTTGATAATTTAACCACTAGTCATCAGTTAATTAAATTAACTTAATTAATTTTATCCTCAACCCTTCTACTATTAACTAAATAAATTATTCAATTTATTTAAATTAATCCATTAAAACTACATCCCAAATCAATTAAAGAAATAAAAAACATTTATTTGATTAACCCCCTTTCCTCCTTTAAATAAATAAATTAAACATTTATTGAAATCCATAAACTACCCCCCACACTTGCATTCTCCTACAAATACAAGTTGCACCTATTTTGTTGAAATAATAAATTTTATTTTAATTAAAATCCTATTTTCCCTCACCCACCAAACCCACTTGCAATCCTAAATCCCCTTCTAGACTCTTCTAACCTATTCTAAATTCCTCTAAACCATTCCTAATTAGCCTAAACCCATCCCCTAATTATTGTCACATTCCTAAGCAACTTGAAGTCACTTCTCAAAGCTTCCAAAGTCTTTCAAAAGCATTAAATGCTTTATGTCTCCAACAGGTTAACCCCTAAAGTCTTCCAAACCACTAATGGTTATTACATGACCATTTATGGCTCTTACATAACCATTAATGGTTAACTCAACTCACCCACATGGTTAGATACTTTCCCTCCAACTCAACCTCCATTTAACTCATGGGTCTCTTCAAGCATTCATTTCTTTGACCATGGTTATCCTCACTAACTCTTGCACAAGAGTTTATCCATTGGATAAAGGCATTACTCATTGGATAATGAATATATTCATTCAACACAAGCCTAACCTTACCTCCCAAGCTAACCTTCATGTCATCTCAAAAATTTAATGCTTCTTCCCTCTCCTCTCAATCTATCTCATGTTGATATTTTTCATCCTGGGATTGGGTTGAAAGCCTTCACATGGATCACAAACCCCTCAATCCTGACCCTTGCTAAGATTACTCAATCTTGGCCATCCATTGCTCCATTTTACCTTTAAATAGAGCTCACATTCCTCATTTTCAAACACACTCACAAGCAATACAGACAAGCATCCTCAAGCATCTAAGTTATAGTGAATTTGAGAGAGAACATTTAGGAACATAGTTGCTTTGTTCTTCTTTTGGTTAAAATTAACATATCTTAAATAACTCGTTTTCTCTCATTCCTAGCTTTTTTTGCATTGGCATAATCATATTAAATCTTGAATCTCCATAAGACTTCCATAGTAGTGCAAAGCTGTGAGCTACACTCATGTGGAACTAAGAGAGGAGAGGAACAAGGGAGGAGCAACTATGAATATCTTGGTTATCATTTGGAGGAGTGTAGTGTATCTCTTTTATATTTGCATGCTTTCCATTACATATTTAATATCTCTCTTGATATGCTTGCTTAGGATAGTCTTTCATTTTTTACACTAACACTAACGTTTGAATTGCTTTTGTGTTGTGTGTCTCCTAACATATCCTTTTTGTAGAGCATCACTAGCAAGGTTTCAATGATTCTATGTGGTCTTGCTTGACTCTATAATTTCTAGTTCTTGCCTCAATTATAAAGGTTATTTTTATTATATAAATGATTATGCTATAGAGTGAGAGAAAATTGTATATATCCTCTTAAGTAATGCTATTCTTGTAGGATTAATTTGTTATGCTAGAATAATACAATAATGTCTTTATTAATAGAAGTTGAAGTTTTTGTATTATGTGTATAAGAATCATCTAGTGTAGATTACTATGTGAATTGAAGAACTCGTATGAGACAATTTATCTTCTCCTAGTATATCCCCTCTTTCTTTAAGAATAATTACTTAGACTTTTATAAGAGATTGCATTGCATTAAAGATAATAAAGGAATGTTGATATATAAATAAATCTATGGTCTTAAATGTTTGTGTGCACTCTCTAACACATCTAGAGCATTGTAACCTTGGAGGTTGTGTAGTAGTTATTCCCTTTGGTGTTGTTGATAATGGTCACCTCCTAATGTAGATTTAGATGAGCTGGCTATATTGCTTTGATTTATTTAGTGATTGAACAAAGTATCGTTGGAGTTAATTTGATTTTTGGATTTCTTTAATTCTTCTTTCATTTGTTTTTGTTCTATGTTGTGGCACTTTTTATGCTTTATTTCTTGTTGATTTTGCCAAAAAAATTTCATTATTTAACCTTAAATTTAATGATCTCTTCTTTTTAGACTTTCTCTTTTGTTGTTGTTGTCTATAGTGGTCATTCTCAATGTTGAGTATTGTGGGCCCTTGTTTTGTGTTATGTGTAGTCTATATCATGTTCACTTCAAACCTCTAATAGTGTGTGCAAGGGAGGACATTGTGGAGAAGTGCACCAGACTTTGCCAACATTTGGATAAAAGTACATTTGGATTTGAGAAATTTGTAATATATGAAAATGAAAATGAACTGCTAATCCTTTGTCTTCAATGAGTGCTTATGTATATATCATAGATAATTAATGGATAAGGGTGCCTTTGAATTATTTGATTAGATGATTGAACACTGTAAAATTTTGTTTTTCTTGAGTTTATAGGATATAAATTTCTGAAAATTGTGGGTTATTTGTATTTTATTTCAACTTGAGGGGATTTTATTCAAGGAAATTTTCCTCATATAGGTGTATGACATGGCTATCTTCAATAACATAAGGATGTACCTATGTGTAAAATGTGTATCTGTCCTTTTAATTACGTGTAACTAGTTGTTAAAGGAGTGTTACCATTGTTGAATGATGCGAGTTATTGTGATTTTTTCTTAGTAGATGCTAACTTGATGACAAAAATTAGATTTTTGTCTTTTAAAATGTGGTTAAATGAAGTTTTCTTGAAAATATTTTAATGATTTTGCATGCTTATTGTAATTAATAAGAGTATTGTGACTTGTTTTATCTCTTGCGTAATGCATTCACCTTGAATAATTGAAGTGTAGTAAGGAAACTTTTATTGTCATTATCTTACTTGGGCTAGGAAATGTTTTAACTAAGATGTTTTATTGATTGATGAATCCTTAAATGAGAAAGATTAAGTGTACTATCGGTAATTGTCTTAAAGAAAATATTTTAATCTCTCTATGTTCAAAGAAGTTTTGAATCAATGCCCGCGACTTCCAGGAATACTTCGAGTCCAAGGGGGGGAGGATGCAGTGCCTCTCCCCGATTCATCTTTCTTTTAGTACACCCATAGATCATATAAATATAGATTAGTCTTCTTTATGATGATTTGATGGTATCATACTATGTACTAACCCCGTTTCATAATTATATTGGATATGATGATGATTTTGATAATGCTTGGTTGTCATGAATGTATTCCTCCCATATTTGTGATAGGGATGATGTCATACCACTCATCACAAGCATGATATTACATTGTAATTCTGTATCATTTGCCCGATCATTTATGATATATTGTTGTATATGTTGTCTCATGGTTCTTGGTGGTTACAGGATTGCAAGTACTAGACGTGGACTCCACCTGGTCTCACAGGTTTGAACGTGTGTTTACGCCAGTGGCAAGTTGTTGGAGATGGTATGAGTTCCCTCTACACACTTTAGGCTTAAGTTGTCATCCTTGTCGATTGAGTGTCTTGGCATGAGTCATCATGTTAGTAACTTGAGCTATGGTTGCCTTTTGGTGATGTGAGTATTTGATCATTTATTTAATTAATATTTAATTAATATAGTGTATCAATGTTAAAATTAAATTATTATATAGTTGGATATTTAATTATTATCGATGATTATTGTTGAGGTATAATATTTATTAATGTTGTTTGATTATTATCTATTTAGCTTTGATTTATTGGTTTAATATTATTTATTATTTAATATTTATTGGATATTTATTTATTATTTATTTATATTAATATTTAATTATTTTGTTTATGGAGCTTTGGGATTTATTATTTTATATAGTTTTGGCTTTATATTTAATTGGTGGCATTGATTATTTATTTTATTGGACTTTTGTATGTTATTGTGCCCTTAACTTATTTTATTATTGGTTAATTATATTATTATATTTCCTTTGTTACTTGTTTGGGTTATTTAAATATTATATTCTTACCTACCCTTTTATATGACTGGTTGAAAGATTGGGGTAAGTAAATAATATTTTATATTCTTACCTCAAATTCAAGAAGGGGGTTGGTATAGAATATAGAATTTTGTAATATTTTGATTGGCTGCGATTTGGCTATGATTTTGATTTAATTTTAATAAATATATCTTCATGTGCATTTGTTAGGGTTGGCTTTCTGAGAAACAAAAACAAATGACAAAAAGTAAAAGGTAACTAACCGACGAAGTCGATCAACCTTTCCTGGAGTATGTGAGGTACAAAATGAACCAATTTTGTAGGGTTGCCTCACGATTTTAAACATGCTGAAATCGAGGACAACACATCAGAAACTCCTAATCATAGGAAGGCAACCACATAAATAAGATTCGAATTCACATCACAAGGCTAAATCAAAATGCATTAAACTCCTAAAGGTCTACCAACAATCAAGGCATAAGTATCATGGACAAATGTAGGGAAAGAGTGTCATCACATGCTATCCTCAAATATAAGGAGCCAAGAAACACCCTAAAAGATATGTGGATTATTCTCAACCCTTGATAAATTCAAGGGATTTTAGTTTATTGTCTTCACAGTCTTCCCAATCTCATCCTGAGTCTCCACTCAAGTGCCATGAGGTGGCGCACCGAAACCAATTTCATTATCTTGATTAAGTAAATAATAATTACCCAACCCACTAATCAAATTATTATGGTTATAAATTGGAAATGAAAGGTAAACTCCCCATGTGGTTCCTTGACAGTTCTAGACCCCAAGCATCCTTTCAAGGAACCTCTTAGAAGCCTATTGTTCATGAATCTAGTCCACACATGCAAGATCCCACTCCCCCTAACCATGGAACAATACCTTAGGGTGAATTATATCAATGACAAGATCACAAGGAGGCTCATTAAAAATAATCCATTAATAGTGACATTCTACTGACACAAATATGAAGCATAACATGAACCACAAAGCCTACACGTATATCAAGAGCCTAAACCATCAAAAGAATAAAAATAAGAAAGAGTAAGGAATACTTCCATCTTACTCAACCATATACAAACATGATCCTCAACAGTGAGGCACAACCATCCTGGATCTCATATAAGATCAACCTCAACAACAAGGCATTCTTCCTCTTGTTTGAGCTATAGCAACATATATGTATAATCCTCAACAACAAGGCATTATCATTCTTTTTAGAGTCAAAAGAAACAATGAAATAATGAATAGTTGGACAATAAGCATCTTAGAGAACTCAAGACATTCAAAAAATCATCTAGTACAAAGCCAAAATCCAGAAATGATCACAAAAGAGTGAAAACTGACAAAGAATCACCAACAGGGCAAATTGGTGCAACCAAGGAGAATTTCAATGCATACATGGAGTATATTAGTGCATCCATGGTGAAGAATGGCACATCCAAACCATAATGTAGTGCATTGGAGGCATTCTATGGTGCATCCATGACAGAATGCAGAAATTCAATAAACGAAAAAGTTTAAGTTGCGAACATGCACATAATTACATATGAACTCACAAAAGAGGTACATTCACTCCAAGAAGGTGCATAAAGATAAAATAAATCTTAATAAGGACACAAATAATGCAACAAGACCATCTAAGAGAAATTAATATCATTACTCGACATCAATCTCACACAGTCATACATTGACATTGCCAAAAAATCAAAAGACACCACCATAAAACACAGTAAGGTAGAGAGGGGGTCTCATGTTGGCAACAATGCAACAAACTGAGAGGGGGGGTGAATTAGTTTTCTAAAAAACTTACTGCAACTTAAACCACAAATAAGATTTAATAATTAACACTTTAAAGCATGAAACAACACCACATCAATAACACACATAACACCAAGATTTTTGACGTGGAAAACTCGATTAAGGGAAAAACCATGGTGGGAACCTATCCACAATGAGATAATACCCTATTAGGAGTAAATGAAATATTACAATGAGGAATGCCCATGCATTCAAGCACACTGCCTAGATTTCATTGCTCAAACAAGAAACCCAAAAGAGATACAACCCTCAGGGAAGGCTCACTGCCTTACAGTAAGTCTCACTGACTTACAAAATCATTCAGACAATAATCAAAATTACATGAGTTAAGAAAATAGCATCTCCATATGCTTGGGTACAGTTTCAATTAATCTCACTATCCAATCTTCTCTCCAATACATTTCTTTGCATAACTTCGCTCAACTTCCCTTCTATTGAATGATTGATATAATATTCTTACATAGCATCACCTCTCTAGATGATTATTACATTCATTTATACAAGTCATCAACTGATGAAGTATAGGTCGGCCAACCCTCAACACAAATTACAAAATAATAACCTCACATGCTACAATAATACTCTTAGATACAATGCACCACTAAGATGAGGGTGAATCAGTGATCCTCAAACTTTTCCTTTTAACAACCCTATGTGAGTATACCAGTTAATAGATCTAACTAAATGTAGACTTACTAGTTAGTGAGGAGACTAAAAATAAATGCATTTTCACAAGACAGACATCACATAACACCAACATATACAAGGAAAACCCAAGATGGGAAAAACCTCAATGAGAAATGTTGTTGGAGACTACTACTCCAATCCAGCCTCGCAATGAATCTCTAATTACACTATTTAGGACACCAAACCAAGGAGAATCAACCCTTTACTTTAGGGCACCAACCCAAGGATCTACAACCCCTGATTTTAGGGAACCAACCCAAGGAGCTACAACCCCTGCATATAGCTCCAACTTAGTGAATACAAAACATAATCATTTACAAATTAATAGCCTTGTTACAAATGAATTTTGTAACTCTTCTTCAAATCTCTCTACTGGATCTCTCTCTAGTTCACTACCGGTTCTCTCTCTCTAGTGGTTCTCTCTTGTAGTTTCCTCTTCTCCCTGCTGCTCTAATTCTCTCCACCAATACTACACTATGTCGGTTCTATCCCTACCTTCTCTGCAGTTTCCTTCACTTCTTCTCTTTCAGTATGGTCACTGTTGGTTCTACACTTCTATTGCCGATTGAACACTTCAACCCTGTTCTTTCTCACACTTAGTCTCTTATTCTTCTTCTTCTTCTTGATGAGAATTTGATTGATTTCTCCTTACATGCAACAACACTCCCTCAACTAGTGGCACTACTCTCTCCTTCAGCAGCATCACCTTCAATTATTTTGGCTTGCATATTTATAACTTGGTTTTCTCGCCAAGAGCTAATTCAAATTTCAGGAGGTTAGGGTTTCCTCTTTGACCTCGAAGCAAACCAAATCCAATCAAATCTCATTCGATCTGATCTCCAAGATAGTTGTACGCACATCACCATCATTAATGTGTGTTCCAATACATGTTTTTTAAACTTAGAAAACACAACCCTATATATCAACTAGCATCTTTCAAAATGCCATAAATATCTTAGTTTTTTCCTTCTCAAGGTCCTCCTGCTATCTATTTTCCTTGCTTTTATTCAGGTGCCAACCACTCCTTGATCTTTCTCTATCGTTCACTCTTTCTTGAGCCACAATCCTCTGATCTGATCCACAAATCACGGGCGTCATATTAAATGCACACCTATAAAAACATCTATCTCTACATGGCATGTCACTGACCTTTGCGAGCTTGTCACTTCAACTCCACGTGGAATCCATGTCGATATCCACTTCAGAAAGGATCTCTGCGTTGGCTAGAATCAGTCATCGATAATCAACATACAACTGGTCCTTCCTTTCTGTCAGTTTACTAACCCTGTCGGTATCTCACACTCTACCAATTACCCTTCATATTTGCATTCTTCTTCTCTTGTGGTGGTGCACTCAACTGGTCAACACTCTTGCTAGCATACCTTACACACCTCTTCATCAAATGGGAGTCTTCTACATCTACACCTTTTCTAAATTACTGGTGGACATACATACCAAAAAACTCCTTGATGACACCATTTCATCAACCTTTCACAAACTTCATCTTCAATTCAACCATTTTCCTCTGTCTATATCTTCTTAGCCTTACCTTCTTCTTCATCAGCTCGGACCATGTCTCAACCAGTTTTTCAAAGTGACAAACCCATCACACTTCATCTATTCTGGTAGCTCAACATGCCTTCTCTATTGGTCCAATGCATATTCCTGATTTCATGCACTTGAGTAATTCCTTTGACTCACCTGTAGATTTGGTGCGGTCCTTCGAAACACCTACTTGTACTTCTTCTTCCTTATCTCATAGAACTATGATGCACACTTATGCATAGTTGGAGATAAGCTCCACTTACCGGTGGTAGTGATTCCTTGTTGTCGACATCCTGTAATGCACTCATGTGGCTTCCCTATTTGTGGAACATATCTTCAAACATGCACATGTGATCTAATGTGGGCACATTCTTTGCCAGTCATCTCTTCACATGGTGAATGCATCTTTATCTAGTGGGACTCCTGCTATTTTGTATCCACATAGTATATCGATGATGCGTGCATCCTTCTGTAGCATCCTAAAATTGTGACACTTGCAATTTCGACTGCATTTCGGTCTTCACGATGGCGACGCAACACGCAACCTGAATGGAGACCCTGAAACTTTCTCACGACACTGAAAACTGCATTTTTCAAGCACCCTGGCCTGAACCTCCTTGCACCCTACTCTCCCGGGAGGTGGGACCAGAGCGCCCAGCACCCTGGTCCCTCAGGACCAGGGCGTCCAGCGCCCTGGTCCCTGGGTCCTATTTTGGGCCCGGTCTCCTAAGGGGCTCGGGTCTTTTTGTTTGCAATTTGGAAATTAACTTTCCCTGGTCGGCCTAAGGTCGGGAAAATCAGTCTATCAGCCCTAATTGACAAGTATATAAATGACATTTTCCTCTTTCATTCGATATGATGGAAAAAGCGTGGAAATTATACTCAAGCATTCAAGCATTCAAGCATTCTTTCAAGCAATTGATCATTTCAAGTCTCCATTCAAGGCTAAGTGTTGCATTCAAGACAAGGATTCAACCATTGAAGAGGAGATCACATACAACCTATTACTACAACTTACAACATACAACATCTAAACCTTCGCACATAAGGATACCAACATCCTTAGAACAAGGTATTAGTACTTGTTTTACAGTCATTTACATTTACAGCTCTTGCTCATTTCTTGGTTAATTCCAAAACCGGGGTTTGACCTAAAGGCAAACCCCTAATCCCTAACCCCCCAATCGTCTTCACTTTTCTGTGTGTAGGTTGCAGGTACGCGGCTGAAATTGAAGATCTGGAATCCTTGTGCAGAGACGAATAGATCCCCCTTCGTTTCGCGGATTTTTCGGAGGACTGTGGCGCCGGGCACCATCATCCCAACAACTTTTGCTCAAATTTGCAGGACAATGCCGTATCGACATTTTACTGCTAATTCCAGGTCCAGAGCTTCATCCTATAACCCGAACTCAATTTATAAGCGAATCTTTATGACTTTCTATGCATGCTTAGCTTAATTTCCTTAACAACATTCTTTACAAAAGAGGGTAGCCTTGCTTTCCTAACCCTTGAAATTCATTTAGCATCCAATCTTGCATTGCATGGGATTGGATCTTATGAGTTTCAACCCCTCTTTTGAATGTAAAGTCTCTCCCCTAAGTGAAAAACCATCGAATCCTAGCGAACCTCCCTTCTCTCTCCTCGGAGTCGGAAGAGGGGAGAACAACTAGGGTTCGATCGCGATTTTTCTGCTTTACACCTTCTCCTCATGTGTTGATGTGATTTAGGTAAAATTCTACCTCTTCATCATAAACAACAACTCAACATCTTTCACATCCTGCTTGTACACTTGTCATATGCTTTTCAGTTGGCAACTACTCACTGTCAACACACCACTTACCAATTGACATCCTTTCCTTATCGACAATAGACTATACTGATAACCTATCCATTTCATCCACACAAGTCAAACACTAACTTCTGTATTGGTGACTCAACTGTGACTCCACTAGTCATTCCTTTGAATGACATTTTTCTTCTTTATCGGTGACCTACAACACTTAGTTGACATCAACAACAATACTCCCATACCGGTTGTCCTTCTATACTAGTTGACATCAATGACAACACAATGCCAACAATCTCCCCCTTTGGCATTGATGTCAACTCATGTAGTATCTGACATACTACATAATCTCTCTTCTCCTTTGTGTGATCCAAATATTCCCCTTTGTATAACCCATGGATTCTCACACATGTAGTATGAACTATACTACTTAATCTTTCTCCCCCTTTGACAACAATGGAAAAGGGCATTGTCAAGATATCATTCCTCCTTATATTTATTGGTCAATGACAAGAATCTTTCTCCCCTTTTTCTTTAGCAGATGTAACTCCTCATTTGATACCACTTGTTACATATTCTCAAGGAGCAACACTTGAGATGGAGGAATCAACCATCAACTAACACCAATTGAGTATGCAAATTTGATACTATTTGTTAAAGCACTCAATTGCAGAAGGATGTGTCAGTGAATACTACTTACCTATCAGTCAGATTACATCACCTCCTATTTGATCCCAAATTTCTTTAGAATCAAATGTGATTGTACTATAAATACAACCAATCAAATGACAAGTAGATACCCTTAACCATGAAATTCTCCTAGGTAATCCTATAGCAATTTTGATCATCTGCAGTCTAGGCAGTTAGTATCCTCACAAGTTCAAGCATGCCAGCTAAATATTATAAGCACTTGAACTCCCCCTAAGTCATACATCACAGGTCCTCATCTCTAGCAAGGTCCAATATGAGGGCTCCAAGAATCTCCATATACTAGTTGAGTTGTGCAACTGTGATCACCATAGTGCCTTACCACATCTTCTAGTAGTCTCATTCTCATGCTCATCTTTTTTTGAAATTCATTAAAATATTTATTCATAGCAGTTGGAAAATTATTCTTTACAACCTTAATAATGTTCTTGATTTGTGCAGTGATTGGTAGGTCTTTTGACCATTCAATGTCTCCAATTCCAGATAGAAAGTTCTAGAAATAGAAGAATAACCCAACTAATAGCTGACCATATTTGAAATTTTAATTGTTGTCCTTTTTAATAGATTGAAAATTTATAAACAATTGACTCTTGATAGATTCACAAAGATCATAATTTGTATTATCAAAAATCATTCTGTGAGTTGTATGAACTACTACAGATGGAACACTATTAAGTCTACTAGAGTAAAATACTTGGTAGCCTACCACCATTGCTGCTAGTTTCACTGCAGGGTCTTTAATGTTGTTAACAAAAAAGGAACGCCCATCAAAAGTAGAACCATTTAAGGAGAATACCATATCTTTTGAGATTCATCTTTGAACAGGTACTTCATCGGTTGAGAAATAACTACTTACAGCCTGAATGGCTTCCTTAGTTATTGTGTGAGTTCTTTCTAAATACATGTTCTCTCCATGAACTTGACTCAAAATTATTCTAATGTGCTCTTCCTCAAAATATTCAAGAAAGTAATTGGCATTATGAAAACCCTAGCATACTTTGTTTCAATCTTTCTATTCTCATCACAAAGTGATTTCAACTATGTATGAATGTATAGAGATCCTAGATCCTCTATCTTGTAGTCAATAAAACTAGACAAATCACCTTTGACAAAAACTCCACTTGGAACTTGTGACAATGCATTATATGACACAATTCAGTCTGCCTCTATAACTTCCATAGGCTTAGAAGTAATCATTAACCTCTCTACAGTCTTTGAAGATAATGCCATTCCAGATGAACAATATTTGAAGTAGGATGTTCATAGAAATACCTTGTTTCATGCTTGTTGCCTCGTTTATTGGTTGAAATGACCAAGTGCACACCAATTCAAATTTCTGTAACCTTCAATTCAACTTGATTACACAGATCACAAAGCAATTCAACAATTTACAACAAATAATCTTTCTCAGCTCAGCAAGCACTCCATTTTCTTTCTCGAATGCATTAGGGTAAAAATGACAAAGTAAAAACTCACTTTTATCCTTTTTACCTATTGCATTAAATGCTCACCCATTAGGGTTACAAACCCTAATTTCACCACTCAAGGAGAAAACTGGTTAATAACATATTGACAAAAAGTTACCAAAATTTTCATGCTTCAAAAATTCTTTTACCGCTCATTTTTCTCAAGGGGTCTAGAGGTAATTTGACTGTTAAGCTCCCCTTAGCCATATTAAAAAGGCTTAAGTCACTGGTTCAAGGTTCTCTTCACTGGGTGAAGGAACAATTTCTTCTCTAGGTTAGTCATCACTTTTATTCTTTCAAATCCAATTCATATCCTCTCTGGTTTCTTCAACATCAACTTTTTGCTTTCCTTTATGATCCTTAGAAGAGTTGACTGGTTTGCTATTTCTGGATCTACAGAATTTTGCTAAGTGCCCTAGTTTGTTACAGTGATAGAAAGCCATACCAGATGATCTCCAAGGTCATGCATTTCCTCTTCATATTCTTCTTCTATAGTTCATAGCCACATGACCAAAGATATTATAGATGGTGCAAATAACATTTGTTACCTTTTCCATCTTAAATGGACTAAATTGGTTGTCATAGGCTCTTTGCCTGTTTAGGTTTACCCAGTTGTCAAAATTCCTCATTCGGTCACCATTTGGTCTTGGATGCATGTGTGGTACATGATTATTTTCTCCATATCTGCACTCAACAGATCTATGTCCATACATGCCACATGTGAAGCAATGACCTTCAAATTTCTTGGACACATACCTAGCATTAGTATTGTAACTTGTATTTCTGTTAGGTTTGTCTCTACAAACATTTGCAATGTGGCCAAGTTTATGGAAAACATAACAAACAAGTTTAAAGACCTTCTTACTAGTAGGTTTATTGATCTTAGGAGTAGTTTTTTCTTAGGGATGTTGCTCTTTGTACCAGACGATTCACCTTTTCTAGATGTGTGAAAACCAAGTCCAGAGATATCACCCTTCATCCTTTGTGATTGAATTTGTTCTTCCAACATGGTAGAACTTCTGATGAACTTCTCCAATTTCTCATTAGCTTCAGTAAGTTATTTTGTGAGATCTTTATTATGTTTAGATAGGTTCTCTTTTAGAGATGATGCAAGTTCAAGATCTAGTTGTAGGTTCTCCTTTTCTTCTCTTTCAACAACTAAATGCTAATGCATAGTGACATTTTCCTGCTTGGTCTTGGAAATCTCTTGATCTCTTTCCTTGATAAGATCTTCAGTAGCTCTTTTGGCTTCTAGTTCCTGACTCATGCAGATAGTAAGACCTTCTAGCTCTCTCCTCAGATTCAGTTTATCACCATTTAACTTTTCAACTTCCTCTGCTAAAGCATCAATATTGGCTTCATCTGAAGAACTATTATCAGATATCTCTAACAATTATTTAGTTATCTCTCCTTTTGACTTGTGAAGCTTTTAGTTTGACCCTAAGGGTTTCAAGTTCATTTCTGCTAGCTTCTATCTCTCTAGCCATCTTGAAGTAGCTCATGTCCCCCATGGTGGTTTCAAGGCTCCCTTCTAAGAGATTAGGCTTAAAAGAAGTTAGGCTCTGATACCAATTGATGGACTTGAAAAGCACTCAGAGGGGAGGGTGAATTAGTGACACCAAAAATAAAACTACTTCAAACACTAACTGGTAGATGAACTTAACAAAACTTTTAAACACAATGCATGCAATCCAAAATGATATAACATCATCAACAAAAAGTAAAGCATCCACCATAACACAAGTGTTTGTATGTGGAAAACCCAAATAGATAAAAACCACGACGAGATGGACCTCACAAGTTAACTATCTGTAGTAATAGATAACTGACCAGTTAAGGTCTACAAAGTGCTCTGCTATGAGTGAATCTTGTTAGAGATCCCAAAGCTTGATTAGAAGCTTATACCCTATTAAAGGTAGTACCCTGTTAGGAGTAACCTTGGTGAAGGATTTCTAAATCCAAACTAATGGATCACCCTGTTACAGGATTTATAAATTGAATCTTGTTAGAGCTTACCCAACTAGGGAATTTTGATTCTGCTGTAGTTGTTAGAAAACAACAGGATTGGTTTGATCTATTCTAAGTAGCACAATACTTTCTTGATCAGATCCTTCTAAGCATATTCAACACTGCTCTTCTGCATACTTTGCAACTTAACTCTTTTGACCTTTGTACTTAACATAACACTTTTTCTTACATCAAATAATTCATTGTGATGTCAATATATAGACCTTATGATTTCATGTCGACCTTGAGAAATCATAAAACAATTTCCTAGGTGCAGTGTATCTGGACAAGTGAACATAAATCATCACAAAAATTACCACCAAGACATCGGTGGGATAACTCATCACGATTTGTGGTAACTCATCACAAAATCACCGAATACCAATTGGAACAATCAATTACCGGTTTGAGTAAAACATATGAATCGTTATCCTTGAATCTCGGCTTGATCTCCATCTTGATCTTCATCTTGATGCTGACTTAGTATAACCATAGGTTGTCTCTTATGCATATACCAGTTATCACAAAGTACCTATTATAGATTAACCACTAAGTATACTGGTTGATAGTCTAAACAATTGAAGTTACACCAGTAGACAATATAATCATGTGTGTGTGTGTGTGAGTGTTTCATCAATGACAATATATGATGAATACATTACAATCATCATCAAGCCAACATAAGTAATCCTATGGTGACAAGTGAGAAATTATCTATCAAGGATACTTCTACACCGGTAAATCTGACAAGGTATAAATCTATGATTGGTGGTCTGTTATATTTGACATAGACTAGACCAGATATTATGAATGCAGTAAGTATTGTTTCAAGTTATCAAAGTAATCCTATAAAAAATCATGAATGTGTAGTAAAGAGGATATTCTGGTATTTGCAAGGAACAATAGAGTATGGTTTATGGTATTCTAAAAATGATTTCACTTTATGTGGATATACTGATTCAGATTGGGTAGGAGATATTGATGACAAGAAGAGCAATTATGGTGGAGCTTTCTTTCTTGGGAAGAAACTGGTTTCATGGATCAGAAAAAAATAGTCATGCATTTCTTTGTCTACTATAGAAACTGAGTATGTTGCAACAACAACTAATTACACTCAGGTCTTGTGGATGAAGAAAATGTTGAAGGATATCAGGGTAAATTGTAGTGAACCAGTAGTTATCTATTGTGATAACTCTACATCTATTGACATGTCTAAGAATTTGGTATTTCACTAAGCATATATCAATAAAGTATAACTTTTTGAAGGACAAGGTAGAAGTAAAGGAAGTCAGATTGGTTTATGTGAACACTAAAGATTAGCTTGCAAACATATTCATTAAACTATTGTCTAAGGAATCATTTGAATATTTAAGAGACAGGTTAGGGGTTTCTACCCCTCTGACAGAGACTTGTTTGATGTAGTGTGTCATTAGTCCGACATGTATTATCAAAGAAATTATTCATTATGGTACTGATGAGTGTTGCTACTACTCAGGGGGAGTAGTCAGCTCTTAGATACATAGATTTATATTCTTGCTTTGATATTTGTGTCAGATTTCTAGAATTGATGTCAAAGGGGGAGAGGTAGTGATGTGAAAAAAATAGAAAAATTTGGGAGAGATAATGATTGGGAGAGATGTATTCAGAACCTTACAAAGATATCATTCACTGGGGGAGATTTACTCAGAAGATTGATGGTTTTCTTCCACAAGGGGAGACTTGTTTGGCAATTCTTGGTACTTAGATGTTTTTCACATCTAGCATTGCCATCAATGTGAGGGGTATATTGTTTGCATTATGGATGAATTGATTATGTCTTGCATTGATGTTTTTTCATTGATGTCAAGACTAGCTGATATGGTTGGTTACCAACACCGACATATAGTTTTTGGCTACCGATAGAAGATCTAGTGTTACCAATAGATGAGACTATCTATTGGACACTTTTGGTATGTTTGGATCTATGAGATATGTTTGATTTCATATGGCACATGCTCCTGGAGAATGTCTTGGTCAGTTGGTATGGACTTGGTAATCAAATGCTATCATACACTCTAGTAAACCCTTACCAGCACTAGTTTAAGGCTTTACTGATAGAGCTTTCAATGAGGAATATTGACAGGATGCATAAGTGGTGTTGGTGCAACTTCTAGATGGATTTCAAGATGTTGAAGAAGATCTTTGATCATGCTCCAACTACTTGAAGACATTTCTTTGGTGTGGTGGACCTGGAATAGGTCTGGTACCTATCTAGGTTATGGATCAGTATCATGATAACGAGTTCTCTATATGTTACTAGGATGCTTTATGGATTGGTTATTATTGTTTTGGTCTTGAGTCGACATGGCATATCATTGTAAATGGATTTATGTATTGATCTTATTGTAATATATTTTAGGTGGCCGACCTAATTGGTTTAGGCTTTAGGGTTTGTATAAATAAGAGGTAGAAACTCTTTGTAAAGTATCATGGCTATTGGAAAGGTCATGGTTAGGGATTGTAATGTGCAAATATTGTAATATCATTCAAGCAGAGGATTTGGTCGCTCATTGGTGATCGAATTGGGATTAACGAAGAGGTTTTACTCCTCCAGTATTGATCTTAACTGGGACTATAATCAGACATGATAGATGCTATCTCTGGTAGTTCACTCTATTGGATTGTTGTCCATTTATGTTGAGAAGTTTGTAGCCTCTTTGTAGTCATTGAGACTCATTTTGCAATGAGAAGTACACTCTAGGAAGTGTGCCTTCTTGCATGTGCAAGCCCCCTCATTGTAAAACATACTTTTTGTAGAAGTATCATCTGACTGTGGGTAGGCTTCCCACCGTTATTTTTTCCTTTCTAGGTTTTCCACATACAAATCATGGTGTTATGTGGTATGGTTGCTTTGTATTGATTATTTATTTATTTGTTAAGTTGCAGTGTTTACTGGTATCTATTTATGCTTTATCGGTACTTAATTTGGTTAAAGGTTATTGAGTGGATTAAATGTTATAATCTGTTAACAAATGATTCACCCTCCCCCCTCTTAGTTGTTAACCAGTTATCCTAACACCTTATTTTTAAACCATGGAGAATTTCATTCATTTTTCGGCAAGTAATCAATTTTGGTTTTCGAGACAATTTTTTGGCACCAGAACTAGTTTGACCTATTTGCTTTGGTAAATCTACCACATCACTTATGTAGCTTGCAACGCCCTAAGAGTTGATTCCAATGTTCCTTGGCTTGTGGCTAACCTTTCCTTTGATCCGCACTTCATCCTTTGCATTTTCTAGAGGAATCTCTTTGGCGGAGGCTGACCTTGTTGGTTTTACATGTTTGGTCTTGTTCTTTGACATTTGATCCTCTTGGGCTGATCAGATCCCCTTGGATCATATTAATCATTATAATTGACCATTAGAATGTAGATCAAAGAAAATATAGAGCATAGAAGCTAGATCAATACTTTTGAGGCCCCGATTGTGACCTATTCTGTAATTAAGCATGTTTGGACTAGGCCAATGAGCCTAATCTTGTATCCTCGGATGTTACCAATTGGTTGTAATCAGTTTTCATGATCTAATATACTCATTTCTACATTGCCTCCATCATGGTTTCTTATTTTCATTGTGTTTACTCTTGCTGCCCGGTCTAGATTGATCTCTTTGGGGTCGCTCCTAACTAGTGACTACACCAAATTCTAGATAGGGTATCTTCTAAGCCATATCCCTATGATGACAACAAACCCTATTGGGTACTCAATACCCTCTCCATGAATGATTGTGCTTGTCAATTTTCTTTTAGGCTCAATACAATGACACAAAAAGTAATCCATTCCTTCTTCATTGTTCTCTTCTGCAACAACTGCATACACATGACCTAATTTTTATAGAATGATAATTAATACCAAAAATAATGTGAGATTTAACAAAATGAGCCAAGGAAACTCTTGCAAAAAAATTAACCAAAAAAATCACTTGGTTCCACTAAGTCTGATACATGGTCGAAATCCACTGATGCTTCCATCTAGTTTAATTGCAGTGCTTTGGGAACTTGATATGTATCAATGGGAACCAATGGTCTAGAAGACATTTGTCAACCCACTCTTGTGATTCACATTCTTCCCACAAAAAAAAATACATGAAGAGAAAAAACATGCAATCTGTCTAGTATAAATTAATAGTGAACTTGCATTTGAACTTCTAATGAGTGCATGTCACTTGATCCTACAACTGTACAACAATCATGATAGTTTTCAATGTTAGATATATTGACAAACTAAAAATATCTATGAACCATAGATGTAACTGAATTACCTGGTCCCATCTTAGAGACACAATCATACAACTGTTGTTTCATCTATCAACTTAGCACCACCTTTGTAGTTCAATTCTTCTCTATCTAGGGCTCTTTTTATGCATGCTCCTACATCATCTTGCTCTCCCTTTCCCTATCTAGAGTCAATGAAATTCCAAAAATGTTGTACACTTCTTGTCACATGCATCCTAGTCAACTAGTAGAACATCCTTGCATTCTTGAATTGTGAGGTGTAATTATTTGACCATATTATGTGATGGTTGTATCTTATGTTTCTTTCCCTTAAATGATCATAAAATATTTTACAGCACCCTTGCACAAACTCTGATAAATGAGTACAATCATCACTTATGTAGAAGTGACACTCTCTTAAAACCTATATGTCCTCCTTTGTGTTATCATTTGCATGCATGAATACTATGTGTACAAAATAGTAAGTTGTATAGAATGGTAATAGATATATTTCACTTCATTTTGAGGTTGTAGTGTATAATTCTTAGCAAAATCAATTGAATTGCTCATCTAACCACCAAGCTCTATGTGTATGCATTATGTACTCATAAACTAGTTTCTCTTGAAAAAATCTCATAAATTCAGCTACACATATATTGTTTTTCACTAACTCACATCTCTTCAATTCTTTTCCATCTTTAACCCCATATGCGACTATCTTGTATTTTCCAAAAAAAACTAGTTTCCTACCAATTCCATGTGTGCTCTCCAAATGTACACATCTTCATATATGTTGAAAACCACCACATGTAGCACAAGAATCTTTGAAACACATCATCTTATAATAAATGCAACCATCATATCTTTTACATAGCACACTTGAAATAAATTCTCTTGGTGACTTAGGAGGTTCTTGTATATTGCATTCCTACAAAACATCATTAGTGTGCAAAGTACAACATATATGATGATAAATATCATAGTGCATGGAAAATTCAATATGCATCCTACAACAACATGTGGTGTGTACATGATCAATCTTAACATAAAATGGTTTTTCCATTTCAAAAAATCTTCGACTAATTCTTATTTGAGGAAAGTTTTAAAAGAATATTTCATATAATTTTGTTTGAGTCATATCCAAATAGTGTTTGGCATGTGGTTCATTATTTCTAGATCCAATTCTCCTTCTAACAACATCTCTTTGGTTGGGCAAAACCCTTGTGTTGTCATTCCAAATTTTTTCAATTAATGTTCTTAGTGCATCAACAACAACCTTGTCTTTGCCTGGTAGTCTGCCCAAGAATGCCCAAAGAGAATTATTGTTAGGATCCTCTATTTTCTCTTGCCTCTCTAATGCTTTACATAATGTTGTTCTAGTTATGTTTAATGACTTACTTGTTTTTCTGATTAAATGATCTTTTTTTATTTTATTGCCTATTATGGTTGATGTGATAGCACATCGAATAACATTATAATCTTTAGTACACAATTTTGTACCAATTGCTTGATATCCATCAACTATATTTCTCACAATAATTATTTCAACATTATTTCTAGATGATCTTAAGCCAAGAATTTTTATTGTCTCACTAA
Source organism: Cryptomeria japonica (assembly GCF_030272615.1). Taxonomy (NCBI): domain Eukaryota; kingdom Viridiplantae; phylum Streptophyta; class Pinopsida; order Cupressales; family Cupressaceae; genus Cryptomeria; species Cryptomeria japonica. The sequence goes on along the minus strand of NC_081411.1, from coordinate 634,737,894 downwards.
ATTTCAAATTTCTAATCATTTCAACAATTAATTAGCATCTTGTAGTTTGATTTAAGAATTCAAAATAGTGTTGCCATATTATTTTAACCGTTCTTATACAAGTTCATTCATGTAATTTATCGGGAATTGGCTTCAAAATATTCTCATCGATGTCAATTAGATACTTTGGTTTCCTACAAATAATTCTAAGAGGTGTTGACATTTATGTATTATGTGCATTAGGTATATTCATCACATCAAATTGAGTTGGTGCATGTTCATCATTTGATTGATTATTCATTGTGGTCTCTTCTTCAATTGCATGAGGTTCATTTGGTAAATCAAATTGAGTTGGTGTATGTGCATCATTTAATTGATTATTGATCATGTTCAATTCTTCAATTGCATTAGGTTCATTCAGTAAATCAAATATTGTTGGTGCATGTTCATAATTTGTTTGATTATTGATTGTGCTTTCTTCTTCAATTACACTATGTAAATTTGGTACATCTAATTGAGATGTTGTAAATGACATACCTTCTTCTCCCATTATTCTTAGTTCATGTAATCTCTTCATACATTTCCTTTGTCTTTCCTTTTCAGCCTCTCATTGTTCAGATGTTCCTCAGTTGTTCTTTCCCATCGTTAATAAATATTGTCCTAAATTGAATCATTTTGCAAATATATGTTACAAAAACTTATTCAATCAAATCATCATAAAAATAAGTATTATCATTATTTTTAATAATCAAAACTATTAAACAATCAGAATAACATTGAACAAACTAATTAGAACAACATTTCAATCATTTGAACTCATACAAAATAAAATGTTCACTTACTTTGACATAAAATTGTCGCAAAATCATAGAATCAATTGCAGTGGGACCTTCAACAAGTTCCAAAAGTCCTTTTGTGGCCGTTGAGGCCATTGACCAAATAAAATTATGTGAAAGAAATGCATACAGGTTACTTTTAGTTGACCTATTTGCATTTTTAGTCCCTAAAAATACCCCAACAAACCAATGTTCATAGTTCCCAAAACCCGTATGTTCTTCTTATGTTAAAAAAATGTATGTGTTACTTATATTAAACAAAGGGTGAAGGAAAAGAAAGGGAGAGAGAAATAGAGAAAGGTAGAGGGAAATAGAGTTGGGAGAGAGAGAGAGAGAGAGAGAGAGAGAGAGAGAGAGAGAGAGAGAGAGAGGGTGGGGAGAGAGAAAGACTAGGGAGGGAGGGAGAAAAAAGAGAGAGAGAGGAGATGGGAAAGGGAGGGAGAGAGAGAGAGAGAGAGGGGGGGGGAAGGAGATAGAGGGGGAGGGAGGGAGGGGCAGAGAGGGGAAGTGGAGGGGGAGAGAGAGAGAGAGGAAATGGAGGGAGAGAGGGGAAATGGAGGGAGAGAGAGAGAGAGAGAGAGAGAGAGAGAGAGAGAGAGAGAGAGAGAACAACATACTTGAACCTCATTCTCGCTCTCAAGAAGTGATTTAAACTTATTTTTGTAAGCAATATTGGAACTACTTTTTATATTATAATAATGGTTCATATTGCCCACTTAGGACACCTTATGACCCCTTAGGACAACATATGACCCCTTAGAACATCATATGGTCCTAAGGGATCATATGGTGTGCTAAGGGGTCATATGGTGTTGTTAAGGGTCATGTGGTGTCCTAATGGTGCCACATTTGTGTTAGAACAACATATCACCCCTTATAACACCATAGGACCCCTAAGGAGATCATATGGTCCTAAGGGGTCATGTGGTGTGCTAAGGGGTAATATGGTGTGGTTAGGGGTCATATGGTGTCCTAAGGGGTCATAAGGTGTGCTAAGGGATCATATGGTGTGGTTATGAGTCATATGGTGTGGTTAGGGGTCATATGGTGTCCTAAGGGGTCATATGATGTTCTAATGGATCATATGGTGTGGTTACGGGTCATATGGTGTGCCAAGGGGTCATATGGTGTCATTAGGGGTCTTGTAGAGTCCTCATGGGCCCACACATGTGTTAGAATACCATATGACCCCTTAGGACACCATACAACCCCTTAAGACATCATATGCTCCTAAGGGATCATATGGTGTGCTAAGTGGTCATATGGTGTTGTTAAGGGTCATGTGGGGTCCTTATGGGGTCATACATGTGTTGGAACATTGTATGACCCCTTAGGACACCATAGGAACCATTAGGACATCATATGATCCTAAGGGGTCATGTAGTATGTTAAGGGGTCATATAGTGTGGTTATGGGTCATGTGGGGTTCTAATGGGACAACATGTGTTACAACATCATATGACTCCTTAAGAAACCATATGACCCCTTAGGACACCATATGACCCCATAGGACACCATGTGACCACTTAAAACATCATATGGTCCTAAGGGGTCGTATGGTCTACTAAGGTGTCATATGATGTTGTTTGGGGCATTGTGGGGTCCTAAGGGGCCACATATGTGTTAGAACACCATACAGCCTCTTAGAATACCATAAGATGTCTTAGGACATCATATGGTCCTAAGGGGTCATGTGGTGCACTAAGGGGTCATATGTTGTGAGTATGGGTCATGTGGGGTCCTAATGGTACACCACACAACACATTTGTTATGACACCATATGACCGCTCAGGACACCATATGACCCCTTAGGACACCATGCAACCCCTTAGGGGTCATTTGGTTTATTAAGGGGCCATATGGTGTCGTTAGGGGTCATGTGGGGCTCTAAGGGGTCACATATATATTAGAATACCATATGAGCCCATAGAATATCATATGCTCCTAAGGGGTCATGTGGTGTACTAAGGGGTTATATGGTGTCATTAGGGGTCCTGTGGGGTCCTACTGGGGCCACAAGTGTGTTACAACATCATATGACCCATTAAGACACCATATGACACCTTAGGACATCATGTGCTTGTAAGGGCTCATGTAGTGTGCTAAGGGCTCACATGATGTCATTAGGGGTCATGTGGGGTCCTAATTGGGCCACACATGTGTTACAACACCATATGACCTTTTAGGACACCATACGACCCCTTATGACATCATATGGTCCTAAGGGGTCATGCGGTGTTGTAAGGGGTCTTATGGTGTCATTAGGGGTCATGTTGGGTCCTAGGGGTGCCACACATGTGTTACAATTCTATATGACCCTGTAAGACACCATTCAACCCCTTAGGGCATATTATGGTCCTAAGGGGTCATGCGATGTGCTAAGAGATTTTATGGTGTCATTACGGGTCTTGTGGGGTCCCAATGGGGCAACACATATGTTACAACACCATATGACCCCTTAGGACACCATACGACCCCTTAGGACATCGTATGGTTCTAAGGGGTCATGTGGTGTGCTAAGGGGTCTTATGTTGTCTTTAGGGATCATGTGGCCTCCTAATGGGGTCACACATTATTTACAACACCATATGACCCCTTAAGATACCATATGACCCATTAGGACATCATATGGTCCAAAGGGATCATATGGTGTGCTAAGGGGTCTGTTGGCATTTTCATGAAGATTTCATTGATGAAATGTTATGTTGTCATTGATGTCAGTTAACTGATAATGATATTGTTATAATGTTTTGTAACTGGTAGAAAGAGCTAGTGAAGGAAACTATAACCGGTATGTGAGTTTGTGGAGTGAACTGTTATTGCTAAGATATGGAGAGTTGAACCAGTAAACCCTACCTATTGATTTGATAAACCCTAACTGATTAAGTTTGATGAATTGGTTGTATTGGTTTATGATTTGATGTTGAGCAGTAATGATTATGACACGTATTCATGTTGTATGAGAATAATTTCAAAGTGTTTTTGGCACATTGAGATAATGGTTTTTATCTAGGGAATGAGAAAGTATATTGCATGTAATGAAAACTGCATGATGAGTTACTAAGTTTGAGAAAGTGGCGATCGAGGAGCGGTTGAGGCTATCTTGAATAATGTGCAGAGATTATTGTGTAATCCAATGATCATACTTGAACTGACTTGTTTGTAATCTCTATGAGTGAATTAGGTTTTTATTGTGTTACCGACCTATTGATTTGTTTATAAGGTCGATGAGTTCTTTTGTTGAAGTGTTGGAAAAAGTTGTAGTTGTGTGTGGTTGTCAAACCAGATGATGTATCTACAGTTTATGCAAAGGCATGTAGGAGCATGAAAAGGATCTAAACAAGAAAGTGTAGTGCTATTCAAACAACTCAGAAAACTCCTATTGTTTTCTAACAATTACAATAGTAAAATCCCCTAACTGGGTAAGATCTAACAAGCTTAGTTTAATTCAAATCCTCTAACCAGGTGATCCATTAGCTTGGATTTCAAATCCTCTACAGAGGTTACTCCTCATAGGGTATTGCTTCTAATAGGGCATTATAGTCAATCCCTTAACTAGGTGGTCCCTAATAGGATCTGTTCTTAACAGGACTTTTGTAAAGCTTTAACAGGCTTGACTCCTAACAGGGCAAACTTCAAAAGAGTTCAGAGTACTTGTGGGTATTCATCCTCACTGTGGTTTTTCCCATTTGGGTTTCCATGTCAAAATATTGTGTCAAGTGGTGAATGTTTTTGTGGTTATATTATCTATGGTTGAATTGCTTAACTTCTTAATCCACTTTGATTAGCTATGATAACTAGCAACAATATGAAATGGGTGTTACTTATGTTAGTAAAGTATTTGGATGTTTGTGAGTTTCAAGTTGTTTACTGTTAATCTATTTTAATAGTCAACTAGTTTTATCTTGATGGTTTAACTTGGCAGTGATATTGCCTTTGTAGTTCAGTGGTTTAACTTGTAAGTTTAAAGTTTGCTTTGAGAGGTTGATTATGAGATTGGTGAAAGTTTATATCAGTTTTTCTATCTACTAATTCACCCCTATCTTAGTAGTTAACTGAATCCTTATTATTTCATCATACCATCAGAGTCATATGGTGTTGTTAGGGGTCATGTGGGCTCCTAATTAGACCACACATGTGTTACAACACCATATTACCCATTAGGACAACATATGACCCCTTAGGACATCATATCCTCCTAAGGGGACATGTGGTGTGCTAAGGGGTCACATGATATCCTTAGGGGTTATGTAGGTTGCTAAGAGGTTTCATGGTGTCGTTAGGTGTCATGTGGGGTCCTAGTGGTGCCACACACATGTTACAACACCATATGACCCCTTAGGACACCATATACAACCTTAGGACATCATATGCTCCTAAAGGGTCATGTGGTGTACTAAGGGGTCACCTGATGTTGTTAGGGGTCATGTGGGGTCCTAATTGGGCCACACGTGTTACAACACCATATGACCCCTTAGGAAACCACATGACCCCTTAGGACATCATATGGTCCTAACAGGTCATGCGGTGTGATAAGGGATCTTATGGTGTCTTTAGGGGTCATGTGGTGTCCTAGTGGAGCTACACATGTGTTACAACACCATATGACCCCTTAGGACACCATACGACCCCTTAGGACATCATATGGTTTGAAGGGGTCATGCGGTGTGCTAAGGGATTTTGTGGTGTCATTACGGCTCATGTGGGGTCCTAATGGGGATACACATATGTTACAACACCATATAACCGCTTACAACACCATAAAACCCCTTGGGACATTGTATGGTCCTAAGGGATCATGTGGTGTGCCAAGGGTTCTTATGTTATCGTTAGGGGTCATGTGGGGTCCTAATTGGGCCACACATGTGTTACAACACCATACGACTCCTTAGGACACCATATGACCCCTAAGGAAATCATATGGTCCAAAGGGGCCATACGGTGTTCGAAGGGGTCATATGGTATCCTTAGGGGTCATGTGGGGTCCTAGTGGGGCCACACATGTGTTACAACACCATATGACCCATTCGGATACCATATGCCCCATTAGGACATCATATGCTTCTAAGGAGTCACATGATATTGTTAGGGGTCATGTCAAGTGCTAAGGGGTCTTATGGTGTTGTTAGGGGTCATGTGGGGTCCTAATGGGGCCACACATGTGTTACAACACCATATGATCCCTTAGGACAACATATGGCCCCTGAGGACATCATATGCTCCTAATGGGTCATGTAGTTTTCTAAGGGGTCGCATGATGTCATTAGGGTTCATGTGGGGCCCTACTTGGGCCACACATGTGTTACAACACCATATGACCCCTTAGGATATCACATGGTCCTAAGGTATCATGTGTTGTTCTAAGGGGTCATATGGTGTTGTTAGGGGTCTTGTGTGGTGCTACTGGAGCCACCCATGTGTTACAACACCATATGACCCATTAGGACACCATATTACCCCTAGGACATCATATGCTTATAAGGGGTCATGTGGTGTGCTAACAGGTCACATAATGTTGTTAGGGGTCATGTGAGGTCCTAATTGGGCCACATATTTGTTACAACACCATATGACCCCTTAGGACACCATACGACCCCTTAGGATATCATATGGTCCTAAGGGATCATATAATGTTTTTAGGGGTCTTGTGGGGTCCTAATGGGTCCACATATGTTAGAACACCATATGACCCCTTAAGACACCATACCACCCCTTAGGAAATGATATGGTCCTAAGGGGTCATGTGGTGTGCTAAGGTGTCATATGGTGTTGTTAGGGGTCTTGTGGGGTCATAATGGGGCCTCAGATGTGTTAGAACACCATATGACCCCTTAGGACACCATATAACCCCTTAGGACATCATATAGTCCTAGAGGTTCATGTGTTGTGGTAAAGGGTCATATGGTGTCATTAGGGGTCATGTGGAGTCCTAATGGTGCCACACATTGTGTGCTAACAGGTCACATAATGTTGTTTGGCATCATGTGGGGTCCTAATTGGGCCACATATTTGTTACAACACCATATGACCCCTTAGGACACCATACGACCCCTTAGGATATCATATGGTCCTAAGGGGTCATCTAGAATTCTAAGGGGTCATATAATGGTTTTAGGGGTCTTGTGGGGTCCTAATGGGTCCACACGTGTTAGAACACCATATGACCCCTTAAGACAGCATACCACCGCTTAGGAAATCATATGGTCCTAAGGGGTCATGTGGTGTGCTAAGGGGTCATATGGTGTCGTTAGGGGTCTTGTGGGGTCCTAATGGGGCCTCACATGTGTTAGAACACCATATGACCCCTTAGGACACCATATAACCCCTTAGGACATCATATGGTTCTAGGGGTTCATGTGTTGTGGTAAAGAGTCATATGGTGTCATTAGGGGTCATGTGGAGTCCTAATGGTGCCAGACATTTGTTATAATACTATATGACCCATTAGGACACCATATGACCCCTTAGGACATCATATTCTCCTAAGGGATCATGTAGTGTGCTAAGGGGTCACATGATGTTGTTAGGGGTCATGTGGGGTTCTAATTGGGCCACACATGTTTTACAACACCATATGACCCCTTATGACACCATATGAACCCTTAGGACATCATATGCTCCTAAGGGGTCCTATAGTGTTCTATGGAGTCATATGGTGTCATTAAGGGTCATGTGGGGTCCTAAGGGGCCACACATGTGTTAGAAAACCATATGGCCCCTTAGGACAACATATGACCCCTTAGGATATCATACATTGTCCTAAGGGGTCATATGGTGTCACTGTGGGTCATGTGGGGCTCTAATGGGGCCTCACATGTGTTAAAACATCATATGACCCCTTAGGACATAATTTGGTCTTAAGGGGTCATATTGTGTTGTAAGGGACCTTATATGATGTCATTAGGGATCATGTGGGGTCCTAATAGAGAGAGAGGGAGAAAGAGAGATTTAGAGAAGGTGGGAATACAATGTGCCAAGATAATGAGACAATATATATGCATATATTTTACATATATCTATACATACATATATCTATACATACATATATCTATACATACACATACATATTATATGTTGGAATCGAAGAACACTGAGGGGGGGTGCATTAGTATTCTACCAGAATGACCAATTTTAACCTTATTAAAACATGCATTCACCAACCGGTAAATAGGTACATATAAAAATGAAAGAAGTAAAGCAATCCATAAGCTAGTCACATGGATGAATACCATAACAAAGAAAATTATACATGGAAAACCTCAACAAGGAAAAACCATGGTGGGATTTGTCACCCACAATATCAATCCATTGGCCATATGAAGAGATATTACAAAATATGGGGGCCTGCACTTGCAGGAAGGCTTACAACTTAGAGCACATTACTCATCAAAAAGGAGTCTCACTAACTACAAAAAAATCCAAACTGCAATCTGGAAGAGAATGAGCTGCAAATATAGCATCTCATATGCTTGAATACAGTTCCGGTTAAGCTGTGTCTATTTTGGTTCTAAAACCCTAAACCCTTACCAGAATAACCTCTTACATAATCAACATTCCTTGCATTATAATTATCTCTCTCTCACCAACATTACATTCTCCTATGTCAAAAATGATCTAATCAACTAACCTATACACGTTTACAATCCTTCATGCCTTATATCGTCTTATATAGATAATCACAAAATGAATATAAATGTCGGCTCAATTACATATATACATAAATATCAAAATTAATTGTCGATTTCTTGATCTCACAAATGATGTCGACCTCCAATAACTAAAACCTAATGAAGTCATGTTGACCTGCAATGCCAATACCCACAAAGTTCCTCAAACCGGTGAAGATACCTGTAGGTACCAATGTCGGTTCTGGTGAAGTGTCTACTGGTAAACAACCAAACCAAAATATGAATGCCAAAACATCTTTCCATCAATGACAACATATTGAAACCAATAAAATGAGTGTCAATTGCCAATAATCTCCCCCTTTGGCATTGATGGCAACACTCATGTGAAAAATGATAATGGTTTCCATTTGTCGGTTTCATTCTGAGACTCCTCCCCTTTAGCGGAATATCCATCTATCATCATCATCTGAACAAAATACCCCATACCTCTAGATGTCTAGAGTATATTTTTCACCTATACCTCCCCCTTTGACATCAATGCCAAAAAATACCAAAAACTAGGATGAAGAATGAAATACTATACAGAGAATGTCCCAAAACACCTTACCAGAGCTGAATATATTTGAAAATTTCCCAATAGGCTTTCTCCAAAAGTTCTTGATAGGTATCCCAACCTAATTTGAGTGTGCTGAAAATAGATACAAGTCCATTAAGCATGTGACCATATGACTCCTTATCCTTAAGTTCAATCAGTGTGGGCTTACCAACTATATCAATACACTCCTTCTTATGTACAATTAATGAGTATAACTGGGGACTCACCAATCCTCTAATACCTTTATCTCTCCTAATTATTTTATCTTTATCCCTCTCAAGAGATGAAACTTGAGCTTCCAATAACAAAATCTGACCATCAACAAATGTAGTCAAAGAATTTGAAACATCAAAAGAATTGACTAAACCTACAATCTTCTTTTGAGTATCCTTAGTCCTTTTATCTAAATCTATTGTAAGTAAATCTATGTTACAACATACTCTGTAAATATTAGTACATTTCCTCAAAGAATCATCAATCAACTTCAACTTATCATTAATCTCGTTCTTCTCTAACTCAATCATTTGATCAAATGTTTCTCCCTTAGCCTGTGTGAACCTCTCCAATGCCTGTTGGTTTGATATCTATTGTAAAGATATAAAGTCCTTAGAAATGTGCTCTATGATTATTTTTAGCTTGTCAGATGGGCTTTCTACTTTGTCAAATTTTCACTCCAGGACAAGTCTGTGCAAAATTGGGATAGACTAATCAATAACTCCTTTGTCCATAGATCCTTCCTTCATCACCTTCTGTGCAACCATCATCATGAGCTTAGTAGAACTCATCTTAGTCAAGATTTTATGTTCTACCTATGAGGTGTCAATTGACAACAATGATGGACTCACTATGGATTCCCTACCGGATTCCTCTTTATGAATTATGACCTTAGCCTATATATTATGATCCAGAGGACTATTGTCCTCAACATTAGTAACCTGTACATTCTCTGAATCTGTCGGCATCTCAACATTTTCCGGTATCACCTCTATGTCCTATACATTAGAATCTACTCAAGACTCTATATCCAATATCTTAATATCCTTCAAAATTGTAGATGAGGTACCCATTATACCTTTACCTTTCCCTTCAACCCCGGGATGTCTGTAGTGTCAATTTTAGCCTTTGGTGAAGTATAAAAATCAGTATTTTTAGTAAAGAATTGGACCCATGCCTTGTGGGTTCCAATGATTATCTCATTAACCCTACCTAACATAAGACTAAATATCTTGTGCTTTTTGTGAAATATTTTTCTGTCTGCAACCTCAAGTATCTCATCCAAATCTTTTGGAGTAATGGATCCATAGGTAGTTATTAAATCATGAATCTTTATCCACTTGTACTTCTCCATACCTAATAATATTCTAGCATCTAAATTGTCATATAACTGTGTCGGTATTTGATTTTTAATTTCCAACAAAGCTTTCTTATATATATCCAAATATAATAAAACTACTTCCTCAACTTCTCTATGTTCATCATTATCTAAATGCTCATAATAAAATTGTACATTTTTCAACATACAATCCTTAGTAATTTCATCAACCAATTCTGCATAAGTCTTGGGTAGAATAATAGTTACACTATCGATAAAATGTGCAAGATATGTGTCATCCATCTTCTTTCTTCTTCTAGTACCACATGGAGCAGAAGGTGTTTGAGATATTTCCTTTAGAGCTCTCTTCTTTGTCAGTACCTTGATTGTGACCTTCGTAACTAGTTGCTTCCTAGCTTCCTCCAAAGATTCTTCACCTTTCTTCCTCAATACCCTCTTGAATTCTAAGGGTGTGTCATATTCAGATCCAGAGTTTGAAGGAATAGGCTCAATAAATATTTCAAGCTCTTTCCTCTTCCTTACTTTTTTTGGAATAGCATCCATTAATGGCTTGATGTCCTGGGAAACCTGTTGAACAAATTTTCTTGCCTTTCCCTACTGTTTGTCCCCCTTCTTATTGTTAAATGCAGTTTGAACCTCTTGTTTCTTCTATTCTATAGTACTAAAGGATTTATTAGCATCATCAATAGGTGCATCAAATAACATCTTTTCATAAGCATCCAAAATCTGAGCATCAACCTCATAACCCATTTCTTCAATCCATATCTTCCAAGGCTTGACTACTTCCATCAAGGTTTCATCCTTTTTAACCATAAAGCATATCTCGATTGAGTATTTCTCAACAATTTTTTTTGGAACCCTCTCTCTAGAATTCATAGCCTTTTGGAATGCCTTGAAGTAACCCCAAACCTTATCATCTCGCTAACTACCCAATGTAGCAATAGATTGTTTCAGTTGTCTTCCTACCGGGATATCAAATGGCCACTGTCTCTTCCCAAAACTAGGAGTTTCATTAATGAAAAATAGGATCAAATAGACAATAATATTTCCATACTGAAATGTTCCCTTCTTCTCTCCTTTGATCTTCCCTAGGTTAATTAACAACTCATCTAACATCCATCCACAAAGATCTAACTTCTCATTTTCCCTCATGATCTTATGTGCAACATAAATGCAGGAGCTAGAAATAGAGTTCAAATGATTTGATTGAGTTACCTTGTATCCAATAACAATGCTTCCAAATCTGATGTCTCTATTTGTGATGGTGCTAACCCTCATCGATCGTCGGTCCGAAGTTGCGTCGGTGAGCTTGTTAACCTAATCATTAGAAATTTTCTTCCTTGGATGCTAACCAATCTATGACAAAATAGTGATGGCCTTAATGGCCTCCTTTGAGATATTATAAGGTTTGTCCAACCAACTGAATTGTCCATGCACTCTACTCTTGAAAACATATCTGACAATCTCATCCTCAAATTCAGGAATATCCAGAATGTCGATAAATCCTAGATCCTCAAAGTGCTTGTACTCGGGCTTGATATTTCTAGAGTCTCCCATCAACTCGCTCATATACATTCTCTTAATATCACTGGTTCCCAAATCCTCAATGTGGCATTGAATGTATGCTCTGACATCTTCCACATATACAACTCCTTTTGGGACACAGGAAAAAGTGCCAACCGAATCATCCAAGGTGGCAATATACGGACATCAGTTGAAAATAAGCCTAGGATGATCCTTAACCTCAACAATAGTAGGATTTGAAATGAAAGTTGGTGCAGAGGATGATCCTGCTTCCATGATGAAAGATAATATCGATAAGTACCTAGGAAATAGTTGCTGGTAAAACCCTAAAGAACTCTTCTGATCATTGGTGAAATTTCTCAAGAAGATATTGATCACACTGAATTGCCTTAGACTCTCTCTAAATCACTCTGAATGCAAAGTGATTAGAAATGAAGTGGATTCAATATTTTATCCTCCTGGAAGAAACCCTAATCCGTCATTGATATGAATGACTTCTAGTGAAAGATATCGGATCTCGATCAAACATCTCCATGTCAGATAAGCATTTCCAATATCTAAAACATCTTCTAAAACCTCTTCTCAGGGCTTAAGTAGTATTATCATGATTTTTTCCTACCCCTAAGTCATTTTCCTCACTTACTGGATGAGCTTCCTGCCAGTGTAGGAGCAACCTCCTCTGTCGGTTGAGTAACCAGAGCATTCCCATCTGCTGATTGATCATCTGACTTCCTAACACATTTCTTGATATGATCTTGTCGGATTTCATTGACCTTCTCTTTTCCTTTTGTTATTTGATCCATCATTGTTAACCGTTGGATTTCAGCTTCTACAGAACTTATCTATGTGTCCAACCTTGTTGCATGCATAACATGTAACATTGTTGTTTTAAATTTCTTTGCTAAAATTGGTACAATTGCTTGACCTACACTGATTAGCCATATGTCCAAATTTTCCACATGCATAACGTTTAACATTCATTCTAAAATCTTCTATCTTATGACCATACTTATTTCATTTAGAACATTGATTGGGAGCATAATTATAGTCTTGATTTGCTCTGTTTCTACATTGCCTAGCCATGTGACCAAATTTATTACAAACAAAGCATCTACCATTAAATTAGTAAGCATTAAGCTTCCTTATCGGTGCCTTCTGGTTTTGATCTTAATTAGTAGTATCAAAGCTCTGACCTTGTTCAAATCCAAGTCCATTGGAATCTCCATTCTATCATTGACTTTCAATAATTTATCATGATGTGTTGAACTAACCTTGAATTTTTCATTGTACTTACTTGCAATGGTCAGATCATCTCTTATAATTATCATTTGTCTCTCAAGTTCTTGTTCATTACTCTAGGATTGTACTAAGTTGGTTCTCATCATATTATTTTCATGAACCAACCTAATACATTCTTCAGATTTATCTTTTAGAGTTTTCCCAAGGTTTTCTTCATTCATTTTCTAGTCTTCAATCTCCTTTGACATCCTCATAGTTAGGGCTTGCATATTTTTCACATTAAAATTCCCATAATTAAGCTTTCAGTCATGTTTCTTATTATGCCCTTTCAACTTTCTAGCTAGTAAAAGGCATACAAGACAATTGTTAGCTCGGCGTTGCCCCGACGGTCCTTATTTGGTGTTTAAGTTTTGGAGTAGCATGATGGAGACAAATGGAAAGATGCTACTGAATAGGATTCCTTTTGAGGGCCCACCTTGTAGCATGGAGGGAGAGTGGGTACCTAGCACCTTCGTGTTTTGGTGGGCACGTCTCTATTTGAAGAGATTTCCTAGCCTGCCATTTTTTCCATCTGCAGTTATCGAAATCTTTTCGGTTTGTGCCAGTATGAAGATCAACGTAGACAGGGAGTGAATTCTTGGGGTTGTTTTGATGGGTGTGATCTTCAGGGTGACATGGCTTGGTTTTTCTTTTCAGGGGTGGTTATGCCCATTTGGTGTATTTGGGAGTTGTTTCCAGAGCTGCGGGCTCTATTTATGCTGGTTTTCTCCCTGTTGTAGGGCTTCAGAACTTTTGCAAAAAAACAATTAAGTTTTCTTAGTAGGAGTTTCAGCCTTTTAAGCTATTATTGTTTTCTGAAGAAGATTAATCAAACCGTGCCTATGGCCTTTGTGATACTTCTTTCAGTATGCTCTGATGGTTTTTTATGTGCTTTCCATTAGAATTCCAATAACTTTGGAAATATATATATCTAAGACTTTGTCGATTAAACTATGTTTTGCACTTGTTATCTAGTAGATGCATGATGAATATTTCTTTATGTTATAAGGAAATTTAATTGTATCTTTGTTGTGTTTCTGATTCGGATAGATAAACGTTGAATGGTCTCAAAAACCATATGCATTTGGGTTTTTGTATACTCATGTCTTCTTAGAAAAATGCTCTGGTGCATTGCCTCAATAGTCTAGACTTTATTGTTTTGAGTGTTTCCTTCTTTTCCCTTTTCTCAAAACCATAAGGAAGAGTCAACTTATCAATCTTGGAGGTCATTTAGTGAACCCTTCACAATTGGTCCCTCGTCACTGAATTCCTCATAAGGTTGTTTGCTTCCAAGGAAAAATTTAGAGTCAACAGTTCTTTTTTTGGCATGTCCGATGGGACACGAAGTTCAAATATAATCCTGAGCTAGTTTATGAGTCATAAGCCTATCACCAGGAGTCAGACAACTTTTAATCATCATCTTCTCTTTCCACCTCTTGTGACCATTCATTTAGCCGCAGCTTCATCTTCACAGAGTTTTCCCATAGTCATCCACACTATAATGGCTCGTGTTCCCCCCTAAAAAAATTTGACCTGGGATAATGGGAGCCCTCTCATTCCCCCAACTCCACCCATGGTTTGGGGAGCCATCTCTACAGCTGTGCTCAAAGATGTACCCAAGTTCATAGGAGAGTGTCATAAAACTCTGGGGGAGCATTTACAAGATGTAGCCTCTGTCTACACTATCCATGGGATTACTGAACATAATGTGGCTCTAAGATTGCTCATAGCCTCTTTCAAAGGAAGATCTTTGGATTGGTTTAGGTCCTTAGGCCCCAACATTATAGGAGATTGGGATTAGCTGGGAGATCATTTTTTTCAGACATTCTCAAATAAGGCCGATAGGTCATCCTTGATGCACCGATTTATCACAATAAAGAGGGCCCTAATCTGAGGTTTCAAAGAACCTGGCAGAGGATACCTTTGTCTACTCGCCCTCCAATGGATATGGCTTTTGTATTCTATTTAAAAGCTTTTAATTCTAATATATCAGTGATGATTCAATCTTGAGGAGGCAATACTCTCCCACAAGCATTTGACATAGCAGTCCAAGAGGAAAATAACCTTATCGATGTCAGGAAGCTATCCCCTCGCCCTACCATGCCAATATTCCTTGAGATATCCACTCAAGTCTTAGAAGAAGTTGCTCCCAGTATGTCTACTCCATAGTCTATGTATTCATTTCCTGCTCCCCAAATGTCCTCTTTGGCTACTAAGGTTAGTGATAAGAAGAATCTCCTGAGGTCCTTCTCCAATGAAAAATTTCCAGAAAAATTTCCACTAAACCCCCTTTTCAGAAAAATTTCCAAGGGAATCGACCTCCATAACAACATATGAATCACTATGCTAATAAATCACCTCAACCGAATGGCCAAATAGTCCCAGTTCCAAATCCATTGCAAACTATCTACCCAACCACTAGTAGGGAGCTAACAGTGGGCCAAAATAACCTAGCGGATGATAATGATTCTTGGTGTTTTCCATGCAACAATGCTCATACTCCAAGGAATTCTCCAAGAGGGAATTTGCTACAGAGGGTTGTAAAACAAAGGAATTCAGGCATGACACCAGATGAGTCTGCATATAAATCTCCAGATATGGATAATGCGACTTTTGTTGCTCAGATGCAAGGAATGTTGTTGCAGCAAGAAGTAGAGATCGCTCCTGATCATGCACTTTTTTCATAGATGGAAGATGAGGATGCAGTGCTAACCAATGACACAACCAACTTAAAGGATGGAACCTCTCTTGTGCACTTAGATTATAACCTCTGCACTAAAAGATGGTTGATCAGGGAAAGTACTTGCAGTTCGAGAGTAATGCCCATGGACAAACCCCCTAAACAACCGATCGTTAACTCTGACTGTCCAAGAAAAGAGTTCATCCCCTACAAGTTGAAGGAGCCAAAGATTCTCACACCTTAGGTGTTAGATGTGGTGGAACAATTGAAGAAGGCCTTGACTCATGTCTCTCTATGGGACCTTTTGAGTATTCCAGAGGAAAAGAATTGACTAAGAGAGGCCCTGTCTCATGACGAAAAGGATGCAAGTGGGATAACTCCACAATCTCTTCAAATTGATGAAACGGGTCTCCAACCCGTAGCAGGCAAAGCATACTCTTTGGTTGTATTGACCAATGAAGATCCGCCCCCTAATGTTCAAAGAGAAGGTAAGCCTAAACCAAATCCATTCTACATTACCCTTATAGTTTGAGATAAACTATTGCATAATTCCATGACAGATTCTAGGGCTAGCACCACTGTCATGCCTAAACAAATCACCGAGGTATTGAATATTAGGTATGACCCTTTGAATAAAGGGGTTATGCATCTTGACAAGAATAGGGTCTAGATAGTAGGTCTTATTAAAAGACTTCCTTTCACTCTATTTGCATGTCCAAGAGTTACGATGTTTCAAGAAGTAGTGGTCATTGACATCCCGCCTATCTTTGGGCTCTGTCTTTCTTGAGACTTCACTACAAAAATAGGAGGCTATCTATCCTTAGATTGGTCCCATCTCATCCTCCCTACCTAACATGACACCAAGCTAAAGATCCTCTCAAAATTCCTTCATGCTAAACATATAGTCGATCAGGCCATGATCAATTTCGATCCCACACACACCTCTATATCAAATGATGAACAAAAAGTGGTAGAGATTTTAGAAGATGAAAAAGTAATTGGAGAAATTCCACCTAAGCAAGAAGTCTTCTTGAATTAATTCATAAATTTAGATCCCTTTTCTAACTACCACGCCACCGACCTGAGCACCTATTGTATCTTTGAAGAGAACCAGATCATCCCAAAGCTTACTAAAAAACCATTCTCCGAAGAGCAATTATCTTTGGTACCATGGACCCTACACTTCGACATTGCAAAATGCAAGATGGGATCCGGAGTGAGAATTTGTCTCACCCCCCTTCAGGCGAACAAATCTTGAAGCCCTTTTGATTGCAGTTTGCATGCTTTAACAATGAAGTGAAGTATGAAGGACGGATCCAAGGTTTGAGAATGGTGGAAAGGATGGGCATAAAAAATTTGAAAGTCCTTGGTGATTATGAGCTATTGGTCCATCAAGTTACAGGGATATCCAGTGCCAAGAACATCCACATGAGGTCTTACCGCACTAGGATGTGGGATCTGATAGAGAGTTTTGATGCTTTCAATATCACAAGTATTCCTCAGAAACTAAATATCACTAGTGATCAAATGGCTACAATCAAAGCACAATTTGACCCTACTATGAACTTACTCACTAGCCCCCAAGCATTCTATATGCTTGTTCGCTTATCTATCCCTAATAATGATACTCACTGGTAGGTTTTTGAGAGCGATGAACAGATTGCTTTATTTATTCAAAGCTTGGGACAATTTGCTGATCAACTACGACCTAAGGTAAAGGAAGCCTACAAAAATCTGGTCATCCAATTGAGGTCTAACAAGCTTCCCAATGGTTTGATCACTTTGGAGAATGTGTTTGACCATGAGGATATCAAAAATGATAAGCGGAAGCTCACAGCGAACAAAGGGGATTACGCCGAAATGTCGGTAGGTAGTGGAAGAGTCCTCAAGGTAGGAAAAGATGTTTCCCTTGAAGACAAAAAGAAATTGGCCCAATACTATGATGAACATGAAGGTGTCTTGGCTTGGTCTTATGATGATTTAAAAGGATACAATCCTAACATCTTTAGCATACCATTGAGCTCATGAATGAAGCCAAGACGGTCTGGCAGAAGCAAAGGCCAGTTAACCCAAAAATTGAATCTCTCATGACTCAGGAGCTGAAAAAGTTGATCACATCAAAGATCATTTACCCCATAAAACACACTACATGGGTGTCGAATTTGGTGCCCATTAGGAAAAAGAATGGAGATATCCACCTTTGTGTGGATTTCTGAGATCTGAATCAAGCATCTCTCAAAGATCACTATCCTTTGCCATCAATGGAACAATTACTAAGCACATTGGCGGGATCAAAAATGTTCTTGATGCTCGACAGTTTCTCAAGATATAACCAGGTACGTGTGAAATTGGAGGATCAACACAAGATGATGTTCACCACCAAGTGGGGAATGTTTGCATACCAGAAGATGCCCTTCAGTTTGTCAAATGTCGAGGCAACTTTTCAAAGGGCCATGAATTTGGCTCTAAGGAACTCATTAATAAGATCATCTTAATATACCTAGATGACCTAACTATATTTTCCAAGCACCAAGAGGACCATTTCAACCATCTTGGATTAGTACTCCAAAATGGTCTTGAATTTGGGATTTCCTTGAATCCAAACAAGTGTATCTTCAGGGTTCCTCAAGGAAAGTTACTTGGGCATATAGTTTCAAAGGAGGGTGTTTCCATTGACCCAGACAGAGTTAAGGCAATTAAAGACCTTCCCCTCTCACTCAACAAAAAGGGAGTCCAATCTTTTTTAGGGAAGGTCAATTTTGTTAGTAATTTTATTTCTGACTTTGCCAGAATAATAAGACCCGTCACCCTCATGTTAAAAAAATATATACATTTCAAATGGACTATTGAGGCCAAAAAATATTTTGATAGAATTACAGATGCTATATGTTTAGCCCCCGTGTTATCTAACCCAAGCATGTCAAAAGACTTCATAATGTATGTCTTTTCTGGCCAGTATAGCATCACCATGGTCCTAACCCAAAAAGATGCCTACAAGGGAGGTGAGCATTCCATAGCTTTCCATTCAAAGACACTTAAGGATTATGATGCCAGATACAATTTTTTGAAAAGTAGGCCTTAGTTGTGGTAAAAGGACTAAAAAATTCAGGCATTTCTAAAACCACGGTGTATGTAGCTCATCCTACGGTGTGGGAATACATTATTGAGGGTGACATCATAGAAAAAAGGGCAAACTGGATTACTAAGATCCTGGAATATGATATCCACGTCAAGCCAATGAAGCTTGTTCGTGGGAGAGGCATGTGCAAATATATAGTTCAAGGATGTGAGTCCCGCAATGATGAAATGACCATAGAGGAAGTAGTTATGTTTATTCCTGATGCGCCCTATGAAGGCTAGATTGAGAATAAAAAGCAATTCATGAAAAGCGGGATTTTTCCCAAAGATCTCCCTCCTGCAAAAACAAGATTTAATAGACTCCAAAATAATGGTTTCCATTTGATAGATGGAATTCTTTTCAAAAAGAATTTTGATGGAATCCTGCTCCATTGTGTATATCGGAGCCAGGTGGATAAACTCCTACATGAATTCCACTATGACTCCTCGGGAGGCCATTTCTCTGCACCAATGACTGCTATCAAAATTACTCAAGGCAGGTATTTTTGGCCTTCTATGTTCAAAGACATACACAATTTAGTAAGGGAATGCAAGGAGTGCCAGTACTACATAGGAAGGAGCAAGAAAGCTGCAATACCACTTAGGCCCATGTTAGTAGAAGAGTCTTTCGCACAATGGGGTCTTGATTTTATCAAAATGATCAATCCCCCCAATTTGGCTGGACACAAGTGGATCCTAACCGCTATCGATTATTTCACCAGATGGTCTGAAGCCGTTCCTTTAAGGAATTCATTAGAAAGTGAAGTGTTGGCTTTCCTAGAGGACTTGGTGTGCTGATACGATTCTCCCAAAATCATTATATTGGATAATGCACGTGCATTCACCAGCTCACAAATTACCCAATTCTCCCTCAATAGAGGTATCTATCTCAAAACCTCTTCTAACTATTATCCTCAAGGGAATGGACTTGCTGAGTCCACTAACAAGAATCTGATAAGACTTATTTAGAGGATAGGTTCTGAATATAAGTGGGAGTGGCACCATCTCTTGAGAAGTGCATTATAGTAAGACCGCAAAACACCTAAACAAATCCTAAAAAATTCCCCATATAAGCTAGTGTATGGAAAGGATGCACTTTTCCCTATGTCTCTAGAGATCCGAGCACTGCAACTACTAAAATCCATGGAAGTGGCTAAAAATAGCCCTATGGCTATAAGATTGGTGAAGATTATGGAGCTGGAAGAGGCAAGGGAGGCAGCCTTTGCAGCTCTCCAAGATAGGCAAAAAGAGCTCTAATCTAGTTTTTAGCCCCAGGGACCTCATGTTAAAATACAATGAGAGGGCGGCAAAGCTTGGCTAGCACACCAAGTTAGATTGTCTGTGGGAAGGACCTTTCTGCATTTTGCATTGCAAAGGTTTCAACGCATTCAAACTCAAAGACTAATGGGGACCCCCTCCTGATTCCATTTAATGGTTTCCACCTTAAGCCTTTTCACTAAGTGTTCTTTACCCGTTTAAGTGTATATATTTTATATATTGTGAATAGTTCTTTTCATGCCTATTTATCTTATTTATTCCTAGTTAGTGTCAAGTAAGGGAGAGATCACAAAAATGCTAGAAAAGAGAAAAGAGAAAATTCCATTATATTAAACATTTTTGTATTTCCATTACAAAATGGGTCGGCTCTTGGCCCCTCCCTTTCTACAATCATATTGCACAGGTTCAAGGTGACAGTCCATCATAGGTTCATCAACTCTCTTTAGTCTCATCCTTGTCATCATCAGGAGAATCCTCTTCTCTTGATCACTCAGGGTCAAAGACACTCTCAAGCTCCCCAGACATGAAAATGACAACCAGGTTTGGTTGTTGATGTGGTGTCAGAATCCTCAGGAAGATGTAGTCTCTGAATTCAGTATACCATTCTATATCTTTTGAGACTGGAACTATCCAATTTACACACAGCAAGAATTTTGCGGAAAGCTTGGTGCGATACCAATGAGAAGATAATGCCATTGTTTTTAGCCCACTGATGAGCGGGTGCCAAGCTACTTCATCATTGTGAGTGATGAACCACTATAGGTCAGATGGTAGTGGGAGCCCTCAGAAAGGGACATAATATGCAATCAGATCTTCTCGTCTGCCCAAGTAATCTCAAAAAAAGAGAGCTTTGGTCAGCTGTGAAGCTAGAAGCCCAGGCTGGCCACAATCTAGTAGTGAGGCTATGAACCGCGAGTAGATATCTGTGTTCACTTGGTACCGGTCCGCATTATCAATGAAGTTTTCTCAAAGCACCCACTTAATGGCAGCTATCATCAACAAATTTTTCCTATGCATCATGAACTGTAGTCTCCAATCAAAGACATTCCCTAAGAAAGCAACCTGCACTTTACTGCTGACAAGCCTAACCAGAGTATCTATGACTATAGAAGCTCTGTCATTAAAACTTGCACTGTGCAGAAGGAATGTCCGAAAAGACATATTTATAGGAGAATTTTAGTGAGAGATGATGAATGCTTAGGCACATAACTTCCCAATACCCAACACTTCTGTCATGTTTCCATTAATTCACATCAAGAGAATAAGCTTGGTTTCAACATCGGCGATGTCCTGCCTAGTACCTCAAAGAGTCAACCAAGTGCCACACATATGTATAAGTACATCATGTTTTAAATTTCAAGTTCCATAGGACTGTCTCAGTTTGTGCAAACTTTACTGCTTGCCGATTCTCTCGATCAAAGAAAAGATTTGCCCAAATGTATTTTTCTTGAGCAACGACAGGTTAACCAAATGCAATCTTGGGAAGCGGGAATGATGACACTCATCATCCTTGGGAGTTTATTATAGTTGTAAATTGAGTTGATGTGCATGTAAGTGGGCACTTTCCATTAAACATTCAATATTGCAAAAATCTAGGTGCATTTTGCATTTAAGGCCTAAAGTGACTCCCTCTTCTTTGTCCATCTTTTAAAGCCTAGGTGTTTTTCTCTCCCGACTATAGAAAGTTTTAGCAGAAAGAAAGAAGCAATTTTCCTATAATGGAGTCTAAAGAAGCATCTGCAGTTTGTGTTCCTGAAAGTTTCTGGGTTGATGTCTTCTGAGAATTATCCTATTCTTTGTATGCCATTACTTCAAGGGTGGAGTATCCAAGAACAAAGACCAGGACCAAGATGACTGCTAGAAATGCATCCACCTTTCTGGACTCTTTGGAAAATATTTTTGAGCCTAAGATTTGTAAGTAGCTGCATGCTCCAGGATGCTTCATCACAGAGCTGACCCCCAGTCCATGGTAGTTTTTTTCTTGAATAGTGGAGCTCCCCAATTCGTGGTTCACATGGTCCCATACTACAATGATCTCATAGTAGCTTGCACCAAGGTTTTTGATCCCACCACATGCTCTATCAATGACTCCCTCTTGAGGTTGGTAGTATCTCTAGAGGCCGTTAGGGATATGTTGCCCAATTTTTGAGGGGACAAAGGTTTTCTTAGAGAGCTCAATGGAAGAATTCTAGAGCACTAGGAGAGATGCTTTATCTTTCTGTCAAAGTACTCTCAATTGAAGTCTGTCTTCTAGACTTTTGAAGTTTCCCTTGTCATATAGCAACCTAAGGCAAGAGGACCTTAAGGATATTTCTTCTACCCTTGCTTGACTTTGTGGTCATGACAATGACTAGGATATCACAGCTACAATGATGGGTTTTCTCTTCAAATGCATGAAACAAAGGGAACTGTTTCATTTTGACTTCTCCATAACTATTTCTAGGGCCATAGTTAAGCAATTATCGAAGTTCTAACTATTGCGGCGCTTGAGGTTTTCCTCAGTGTTAGTCCACCTGCTATTGCACCAAAATGAGGCTTTCTTTGGTCAGTTCATGCAGTTGGCTATTTGTGATGAGTCCAGAAATAGAATGTCGGTGTCCTACTGGACACCCCTTTTGCTAGCTTCTTATGATTCATACCAGTTTTCTGACCTTTTCATGACTCCCATGCTCAAGGATCTCGGTGTAATCCCCAATGAACCATTAGCCCATTTCTCCCAAGTTCAGATCAACTAGATGCAGAATGAGCGTCCCCCTTATGACTATTTCTTTGGTCTTGATTTTTCTTTCATCCAAGTGCATGGTTTCTTTGAAGAACCCTTTGGGCTGCCTACTTATGTTACTGAATGGACCTTGGCTCTTGAAATTGCAAGGCAATTGGTGAGAATTGAAAGGGCCATTGGAGAAGGTAAGCATGATACCTCCATCACTGAAGACCACAAGGCTATTGGCCCAATCACTCTAGTGTGGAGGAACATCGCGGAAGAGGTCTTGATGTTGAAAATGGCATAACTCAGTTTAGTGGTGATTGATGACTCCTAGAGTTACAACCCCGATGGCTGCCTTAGCAAAAGAAAGAATGTTGTCAAGCATGAGCCTCAAAATTCATGGGTGGAGCGTATGAACCCCCGGGTTGACGACCCGAGCTTGTATGTGGGCCCTGATGACTTTCCTATCTTAAGACACCCCCCATGGTTAAATTTTTACTCCACCCTGCAGAAATTCAACCCCACAAATCCTATTCCTTGGGCAATGTTAGAAACCATGAGAACTTTAGGCTGGCCCAGGAAGAAAAGGGAGGACTTTTGGGTCTATTAGCAAGAGGTGAGTCATCTTAGAGCCAGCATTGGAAATGCCCCTTTGGATGACCATTTTGAACAAGAATGGTGTAAGTTAAATAAATTCAATGATGAGATAGGTGAGAGTTCCTCACATGGGGACTTGTCTCCCAAAATTGCCCCATGGGAAGGGGTGGAGGTTATAAATATTGAAGGGCAAGATCTAGAGCCACAAATTCTCCTTCCTTTGAATAGTTCAGCTCGCAAACCTCACTCGCTGGCTGGTAAAAGGTGGTTTGAGAAGTAGTCACATGACTCCCCTCTAAAGAAGAGGCAACATCCTAGCACATCCAGTGGGAGTCCACCCTCTCAAATCCCAGAACAATCATCAAATCTTCAGTGACCAGTGCCTTCCGCTACTCAGGTACGTCCCTTTTTTCCCTCATCTCTTGCTCAGATGGTTTCTTTGGTTGTTCCCATTGCCGCAATGTAGGCCCTAGTCCCTACTTCTCTCACTTTAGCCTCAATGGGTATGCCAGTTGATCCCCAAGATGTATTCTAGCAAGCCTCTATCCCTTTCTCGGCCTCATCTTTTATCTCCACAGATTTTCCCTTGCCAATGTCAGAAGCAGTCTCCGTGTTGCGTAGCATAGGTTTTGGAGAATCTTCTCCTTAGGTTATGGGAGTAGCATCTTGAGGCCTTTTCCTGTTAGGAACTCCCGCCTTTGTCTCATTATTTTCCCTATCGACTTTGGATCATCCCATCCAAATTGCTTTCGCTGGGCCTATTTTGCAATTCCCTTTTCTGGTCCCCCCTGGCACAACTTTTGCAGGTCAGGCTATTGATAACTCAGATGAGTTTCGGCAATAAGTTGCTTATTCTAGAACTGCTCGCCTTGGTAAGATGGGAAATAGAAAAGAAAAGGATGGTGCTCATCTAGCCCATCCTCATCTGTAGACACATTTCAGCAAGGAAAAGGATTGCCTTTACTTTGCAAATATTTTCCCCAAGGTTGACAAGATGGAATCTTAGATGAAACCAAATGATTACACATTGCATGCTATCAGCATTAGCCTTCAAAGTGCCATGACATGAGACAAAGTAGAAATGATGGAGGAAAGTTCAAAAGCTATATCCATGGATTTTATCAAGAAGAGTCACCATTTGGAAAAGATCTAGGTAGAGAATGCTAGTCTCTAAGATTCCCTCACCCAACAGAGAAAGGAAGATAAGGCTCAGAGCTTGGAAATCAATCATCTGCAAAGCCTGCTGACCCAAGCTAATTTGAAAAAAGAGAAGCTGTAGTCAGCCTTCAATAATGTGAGATCCTAGTTAAAGGGCCAAGAGGTGACAAGAAACGTGGCTCTAAAGGAGTTGCAGGAGAAGGATTCAGTGATCCAACACTTAAAGGAAGCTTCTAGGGATGTTACTCAAGTGTAAATGCAGCTAAGTGAAGAGATTCTTCTAAAGGAGGATTATGCCCGCCAACTAAGTGAGGCTCAAGTGTCGTTGTTTGAGGAAAAGATGAAATTTGAGGCAGAGCTAAAAGTGAAAGAGGCTAGTCTCTGGCAATTTGGTGAGTGTATTTTAGAGGTGGAGACTCTTTTGCAGCATGAATAGGATCATACATCACAACTACAACAAACTATGCGAGATGGAGAGGCCAGGATCCTCACCCTAGAAAATCAAGTGGCCATTGAACAAAAAAAATGTAGTAGGTTTCAGTAGGAAATGGTTGTAAAGGATGATGAAATTTTGCAATTATTGAACAGTCCTCCTCCGATGCAAGATCCCTAGGACTTTTCGACCATTTTAATAGAACTGTATGTTTTACACTAGGAAAAGATCAAGCAATATAGTCCCTCTCTACAGCCTGTGCTAAGATTCATTAAAGAAGCACAAACCCTTTGTGTAGAAGCGGAAGCTCTGGTTGATAGTTCTATGGTAGTGTAGTCCCCAAAGATCCCCGTGGCTCAGGCCTTGATCCAAATATTATATGTAGCTCAGGATGATGAACTAAGAGAGAAAGGAATAAATGATTGCAAGTAGCTGATCAAGAGAACAAATGTTTTCATCAATCACCATAGAATAGTCGTGCATGTATCAGCTACATTAGAGCCATTACAAATTGTTGTCTTGGCCATCAAGAAATGGATACAAAGGTTTGTTTCACTAGGCTTGCCTTCCACTTTCTCTGTTGACGATTCAATATTTAGGATTGAGCACATGCAACAAGATAGATCCTTCACTCAGAACCTAAATGACCTTGCCTTAGCTGAGAACATGGAATGCCTTCTGTATCCCCTTGCCCAACTCTATGCTCTTTTGAAATTGGTCCATGATGAACCTATAGGGTTGCCATTCGATGAGGTCATCTATCTAGATCAACACTATCAGAATTTGGATGCGCAAGTGTTGTCTTCAGAGGAGGATTAGTCAATGCTGTAGTAGGTCTCTAACCTACTCCATCCTATCTTAATTTAAGGTCTGGTCGCGAGCCAATAGTTTTGGGTTCCCATATTCCACAGGTAGAATTTCCCCTATTAGTCACCAAGAAATGTTCACATTAAAATTCCTAGAATTAAGCTTTCGGTTTGGTTGCTTATTACTTCCTTTCATCTTTCAAGTAGTAAAAGGCATGCAAGACAATTGTCAGCTTGGCATTGCCCCGACGGTCCATATTTGGCATTTAAGTTTTGGAGTAGTGCTATGGAGACAAATGGAAAGATGTTGCTGATTGGGCTCCCTTTCAGGGGCCCACCTTGTAGCATGGAGGGAGAGTGGGTACCTGGCAGCTTCATGTTTTGGCAGGCGCGTCTCTATTTGAAGAGATTTCCTAGCCTGCCACATTTTCTGTCTGTGGATAGAAAAATATTTTTGGTTGGTGCTGGTATGAAGATTGACGTAGATAGGGAGTGAAGTCTTGGGGCCATTTTGCTGGGTGCGATCTTCAGGGTGACATGACTTGGTTTATCTGTTTAGGGGTGGTTATGCCTATTTGGCATATTTGGGAGCTATTTCCAGAGTCATGTGCTCTATTTATGCTAGTTTTCTCCTTGTTGTAGGGGTTCAGAACTTTTGGAAAAAATAATTAACTGTTCTTAGTAGGAATTGTAGCCTTTTAAGCTATTATTGTTTTCTAAGGAAGATTAATCAAACTATGCCTATGGCCTTTGTGATACTTCTTTTAGTATGCTCTAATGGTTTTTTCTGTGCTTTCCATTAGAATTCCAATAAATTTGGAAATATATATATCTAAGACTCTGTTGATTAAACTATGTTTTGTACTTATTATCTGGTAGATGCATGATGAATATTTCTTTATGTTACAAGGAAATTTAATCGTGTCTTTGTTTTGTTTATGATTTGGACAAATAAATGTTGAATGAGTTCAAAAACCATATGCATTTGGGTTTTTGTATACTCATGTCTTCTTAGAAAAATGCTCTGGC
Organism: Cryptomeria japonica; assembly: GCF_030272615.1. Classification (NCBI taxonomy): domain Eukaryota; kingdom Viridiplantae; phylum Streptophyta; class Pinopsida; order Cupressales; family Cupressaceae; genus Cryptomeria; species Cryptomeria japonica. The sequence continues at coordinate 634,710,916 of NC_081411.1, read as the reverse complement.
ACATCGCCTCAGTAGTTTAGACTTTATTGTTTTGAGTGTTTCTTTCTTTTCCGTTTTCTTAAAACCATAAGGAAGAGTCAACTTCTCAATCCTGGAGGTCATTCAGTGAACCCTTTGCAATTGGTCCCCCATCATTGAATTTCCTATAAGGTTGTTTGCTTCCAAGGTAAAATTTAGAGTTAACACATATCATTCCTCATGAACATGTTCTCCTGACTCACTTTCTGACATTTTTCATTAAGGGCATCTTTCTCTTCATTATCCTGATTTTACAAAAGTTTCTTCCTCCTAGCTTGAACAAATGATAGCCTCTCCTGTAGGATAAGAATGAAATCCTAAGAAGAATTCAATTCATCTTGTAACTTCAAGTTCTTCATCCTTTCAATATCATTATCTTCAAATGCTACCTCAATTTTCTTCTCCAAACTCATATCCATGGATTCCAAATTTAGGATTTACCTCAAGCTGTTAAACTTGCTTCGAGGCACAAGGCTCTGATACCAATTGTTAGAATCCAAGAACACTGAGAGGGGGGGTGAATAAGTGTTCTACCAGAATGACCAATTTTAACCTTATTAAAACATCCATTCACCAATCGATAAACCGATACATATACGAATGAAAGAAGTAAAGAAATCAATAAGCCAATCACACAAATGAATACCATAACATAGAGAATTATACGTGGAAAACCTCAAAATGGAAAAAATACAGTTGGATTTGTGACCCATAATATCAATCGACTGGTCGTATGAAGAGATATTACAAAAAATGGTGGCTTGCACTTGTAGAAAGGCTTACATCCTAGAGCACGCTACTCATCACAAAGGAGTCTCACTGACTACATAAAAAATCCAAACTATAATTTGGAAGAGAGAATGAACTACAAAGATAGCATCTCCTATGCTTGAATACAGTTCCGATTAAGCTTTGTCTATTCCGGTTCTAAAACCCTAAACCCTTACTGGAATAACCTCTTAGATAATCAACATTCCTCAAATTACAATTATCTCTCTCTCACTCAAATTACATTCTCCTATGTCAAAAATGATCTAATCAACTGACCTATATACCTTTACAATCCTTCATGCCTTATGTCATCTTACATAGATAATTACAAAATGAATATACATGTTAGCTCAATTAAATATATACATAAATATCAAAATTGATTGTCGATTACCAGATCTCCCAAATGATGTTAGCCTCCAATACTTGTAACTTGATGAAGTCATGTCAACCTGCAATGCCGGTACCCATAGAGTTCCTCCTACCGGTGAAGATACTTGTCAATGTTGGTGTCGGTGCGGGTGCTGGTGCTGGTGCCGGTGCCGGTGTTGGTGAAGTATCTGTCGGTAAACAACCAAACCAAAATATGAAAGTCAGAACATGTTGCCATCAATGACAACATATTGAAACCAATCAAAGGAGTGTGAATTGCCAATATTATATACATATACATACACATATAAATGCACATATTATATACATATGGACATAGACATGTTATTTACATGTGTATACACATATTAGATACATTAAAATCTATTTCTATATATTGGAATGTTTTTATGTTAACATAACCCATATAGGTTTTTTGCTCTCTAAAACATGTATGAGCTTTTTTTTTTTAAACCCCGTATGCGCTTTTGTTGCTATAAACTCGTTCACGCTTTTAATTTAAAAAAACCATTCGCGTTTAGCATGTTTAGGCTTGTGAATAGGCTTGGATGACACAACTAAGGATTGGGAGTTTGATTTCTGTCCATTTCCATCCTTTTTAATGTTTTTGGTTTTATCATTTAAATTGGTTTCTCAACTTTGTTGTCATCAGGTTTACACCTCATCAATTGCATATTTCTAAAATTTCCACCATAGTTTCACCCATCTTTTGAGATTTCTAACCATATATTTTTTTAAAAATTTGAACAATATTAACATATTAATCTTGAATTTCTTTTACTAGTCTCTCCATAGTTCTCAGAGACATAGGTGTATCATTTTTTTAATAACTTTTGATCTACTTATCCAAATAAAAAATATATATATATTATTTTATTACACTTCATTCTTTACACTTTTTTAAAAAAATTACATTTTAAATTATTTTGGTGCAAGTTATGCTTCACGCACAAAGAGGTGCCTAATTTTCAAGATGTGCCCATTTCGAAAAATCATACAAAAAAAATACAAAATATAAAATTACAAAAAAATACACAACTTCTAGTTCTCACTCTTAACTATCTTTCTACCAAAGTATTTGTCAAAATACTAAATCCAACTATGAATTTTTTTATGAGCACGCCATACACTATGTTATGTTTTTCAAAAAAAATCAAAAACCATTTTTCATGCGCGAAGGATTTGACCCCCTTAATCTTATCTAATTCTGAAAAAAAATAGTATTTTGGAAACTATATTGAGAGTACTACAATATTTGTTCTTTGAGTATCTTCATATTTTGAGTGGATGAGTCTCAAATTTCTCCTCCATGTTCAAGTTTAGCTGTTTCAAAAAAAGGGTGTCCACTGGTACCCCTTTTTTGCACACCATCTTGGTGCACTTACCCATTAACCAATAGTAACAAAGGAAATAATAAATCAAAAGCCATTTTAATTAAATAACCTTATGGACAAATAAAATATGAAATCCCAATAAACAAATAAATCAAAGGAGATATAAAATAAATACCACAATTAATTATAAAATCACAACCCATATAAAATAATTGAATAAATAAATAACTAATTAAACAATAAATCCCAAAATAAATATTAATAAATAACCAAGGTTCATACAACTATAATCAAACAATATAAATACATATTAAATCTTAATAATAAAATTTAAATATTAATTAAACAACCAAACTATATGATACAATATTTTTTAACATTTTTAAACTAATTAATCAATTATTAATTAATCAAATAATTAAATACTAATAATGGCACAAGGCAACCTGACACAAGGGTCTCAAAATACACCACAAGACACCACAAGACAACTCAATTGAGACACTAGAGTGACTAGGATATCAACTAAGACCTAGAGTACATAAGGAAGGAAACTTATGCCATCTCCAACAACTTGCCATTGGGATAGAGACATGCTCAGACCTATGAGACCAGGTGGAGTCAATTTCTAGTACCTACAGTCCTGCAACCACCAATGCCAACAAGACAACATATGCGATAACATATAAATATCATAAATGATCAGGCAAGTGATAGAGAATCACAATGTCATATCTTGCTCACAATGAATTGTATGACATTGTCTCTAACACAAATACACTAGATGACAATCACAATAATTATATCATCAACTCAATCATCATAATCATGGAATGGGGTTAGCATAATCAAGATTCCATCATAAGCTCATAACAATACAAACCATCCAATGATAATAATAAAGACAATATAGATCATCAGTGTAAGTCCATCATCTTAATAGTCTATTATATATCAATCATCCACATAAGTCATCATGTATCAACTGTCCATATAAATATCTGGCATCATCCATAAGAACCTAAAATATAGATAGAGACATAAATATAGATCAAAACATCACATAAGAGTCTAATCAAGCCTATTAAGGCATAAATTAAAAGATAAGTTAGGGTGGGACACTACATCCTCACCCCCTTTGCCTAGGGTTACTTTTGGAAGCTTGAGAACAAATAGGGGTAAAGCTCTCTCATCCACACAACATCCTCCCAAGTCATTGAATCATCATCTGTCAGGTCCCATTAGACCCTAATCTTCTCTATGTCTCGACCCCTGAGGGTCAACCATCGATGCTAAAGAATGCACATGGGCTCCAGTGAAAGGTGTTTGTCCTCTACCTACAAAGAATTCCAATCCAAAACATTCTCCTTGCCATGAATGTATCCCACCTCAAAATCATACTCACAAAGGAACTCCATCCAATGCCACTACCTAGCATTCAAGTTGGACTACATGAAAATATACTACAAATTGCGATGATCATTGTGCAACTCAAATCGATGCCTGAGAAGGAAATGTCTCCATCTCACCAATGCATGCATAGAGATGCTAACTCTAAATCATGAGTAGGATAATTCAACTTATGAACTTTGATTTTGTGTGATTCATATTCTATCACTCTAAAATCTTGCATAAGCACTACTCCTAAACCCTCAAAAGAAGTATCTATGCATACCATAAAATCACCCAAAGGATCTAGCACTGCTAGAATAGGTTCCCTAGTCAAATGCTCCTTCAGGGTTTAAAATGTTGTCTCACACTAGGAATGTGGAAATCATCAAAGCAAGTAAATAATAGACTAGCTCAATCACAAAACCAGAATGCAATGATAACAAAACCTACAAACATTCAATAGAGACATGGAAATGAGACATTCAATTCAAATGCAAACCATCGCAAACATGAATGTCTCCTCCATGATTCTCCATTGTCCTTCTTTCTCCTTCAAATTGCTTTGTTTTTTTGATCTCACCTTCAAGTGCATAAGCATAATGTGAAAACAAGATTGACAAGATGGTAGCGCAAGTATACTAGAAGCGTGATTGATTCGGGGATCGATTCAAAAAAGTGATTAATTGGCATTGAAGAAATCCATCCAATTTATAGATAAATTGGAGAAAAGACAAGATTAGCATGAAGAGATTTGAAAGGAAATTTCAAATCAAGAATGACAAATATGACAAATTATGACAAATTGACACTTTCTATGCGAAATTGATTGATTGATAATTATGACAAATTATGACAAATTGCTATGTCAAAATTGATTGATTGACAAATTGACATGTCATCCCCATGAAATTAGGAGAAATTAGAAAATTAGATGAATTAGAAATTAGGAAATTAGAAAATTGATTAAAATTAGAAAATTAGGAACTAGGAGAAATTAGTAAATTGGAAAATTAGGTAAATTAATTAATAATTTTCATTCATTAATTAATTCACAAAGAGAGGACAAATTAGTTAGCCAATTAAATAAATATTTAATTGTGAAAAGATGACTTAGGATAAATAAATAAATTATTTAACCTAGAGGGAAAATGACAAACAAGATTAAATGAATAAATCATAAAACCTTAGAAGATGAATTAGAAATGCAAGGATGACAATTAGGTCTTGACAAAAGATAATTGATGCCGATTTGTTTTGATCACGACTAACAAAGGACCAATGCTGATAAATGATTTGATTGATAAATGCGCCAATTGACAAGGAACAATGACAAATTGATCCAAATTGACATGATTAAGAAGGATGATGATCGATGACAAATTGATCGCAAAATGACAAGATTGAAAATGACAACGATAGATGACAAATCGATCACAAAATGACAAGATTGAAAATGACAACGATCGATGACAAATTGATCGCAAAATGACAAGATTGAAAATGACAACAATCGATGACAAATTGATTGCAAAACGACAAGATTGAAAAGGACAATGATCAATGAAAAATCAATCACAAAATGATAAGATTGATAAGAGGAAAAAACCCTAATTCCATCATTGATTAGGATTGACGATGTCCAAAATGAAATCGAATTGACGATGTCAAAATATGTTAAATGAGGATGCACATTGATGTGACAGGATAAGATTGACCAAAATCATGACTGAAGATTGTTATCGACAAGACCAAATTCGAAAGCGAGACAAATGAAGAATGCAGAAGAAGGACTTGATGCTCACAAATGATAAAGACCAAGTGCGCAACATAGGAGAAATGTTAATGCGATGCAAAAACCCTAAAATAAGGCAATGCGCCAATGTTAAAGTATGACTCCACAAGCGTTGACCATTTTTAGACGTCTACATTTTGCCCTTATTTGAGACAATGTGATTCTAAGCGTTGTTTCAAAGAATGATAATGAAAATTCCCTAGACAATGACAATGACATATGCATGCCCCCTTGAAGAATTGGCTGGAAACATCCAGAAAAAAGGCCAATTGATCGATAAGAATGATAGAAAATGATAGGAGCAAACAGACTGACAATCAAGGATTGGATACACAAAGGACAAGCAATTGAAGGCACAAAAGACCACGACCAACATAAGATGGAGAGAGTGCACATCCATCTATGCACTGACAAAGATCTATAAATAAGACAAAGAGAGTGAAAAGAGCTCATTTGCACTAGCCAAAGAGGAGGATTTGTTGCTCTGGAAAAGGACACTTGCAGAGAGATGGTGAACAGTCCAATGGAAGATCACCTTAGGGAATGTGTAGACACCTATAGATGATCGGATGACACAGGAGCAGCGGTATGTATCTCAGAAACCCATATTGTCAATTTCATGAATTTGACTTGCTTGTGGGACATTGCGGGGCCCACAGGGAATGAAAAGCATGACTTTTACCCTTGTGTGGGTGCATCCTGCACTTATGTGGGATGTCCTACACTTGAGTAGGGTACACAGGTGCAAGTTGATGCTACACAGGTGCAAAATAGGGTACACAGGTGCAATTGTGCACTGGGAACCCTAATTTGACCAAAAATAGAATGCGAAGGATCCCGAAAAGGGGGATAAGGGTAGGATAGGTCATAATAGATAAAGAATACCCTGATTTGTGGATGAAATGAGGAAATGCAACCCATGGGAGCAAACCCTAAAACTGACAAAGTGTGCCCCAATTGTGATGCAGAGTCGACAGTATCCACTGATTGCACGAGAGAACCAACGTGACTACTTCATGTTATGACATAGACTCAGGAGAACGAACAAAGATACATTAGTAGGGCTTGGATTATACTATATCGCATTCATGCTAAAGATTAGGGCAAACATAGGACTACTTACCGCATTGGCAGAGCGATGGCATTCAGAGACCTCCCAATTCCATCTGGCAACTGGAGAGGTGACAATGACAATAGAGGATGTATGGTGTATCCTCCACATTCTGATTCATGGGGAGATGATAGATTATGACTTGGTGATAGGGAGAGATGCTTTGTGTAGATTGTTTGAGTGCAATGCAAATGATGTGGATATCGTAGAGAGGGAGATTGGCTAGGAGACCATGGCATTAGAGTATGATCGGTGATATGTGGTGATAGCCGTGCTTATAGCATGCCTATTAGCAGGGGACAAACAAGGATAGGGATTCCTATTGGATGGGGAAGAGTGCTAGAGCAGATGGTGACAGACGGTACTATGTATGCATGGGGACCATGTGTACTGGCTATGCTATATTTTCAATTGCATCAGATAGCATATCAAGGGGTTCAGACTTTGAGCTGTGCAGTCACACTATTACAGGTATGGGCATTTGAGCACATAGCCATATGTCAATTGATTGCAGAGAGACAGGTATTACCACACTAACCATATGTGTACTACTATGGGGGAGCACTAAGATAGGGTCCTTTTAGATACATATTGTATTGGCGACATGAGCTAGACAGATTGAGAGAGCTCACATGGAGGCCATATCTTGATTGCCTTGGATGGTCAGATGATAGTGATGAGCTACTATATTGCAGATAGGAGAGATACCTAATTGGGAATCTAATGAATCATCAGAGAGTGATTGAGATGTATCTACCAGAGAGAGTTAGACAACAATTTGGAGAGAGGCAGGATGTACCAAGAGGGTCTGCACACTTTGCTCGATCTCACAGAGAGATGAGTCAGTGGGGGAGGATGATTCAACCACACATAGCATATGCTTACTTCACATAGCTACAGTAGAGATAGTGGGATTGGAGATCAAATGTGGTGGATGTCGAGATGACAAAGGAGTATGAGTGATGGTTTGCACGACAATGGCCAGTGCCATTAACAGATCCTGATATTCTGGTACCGAGGAGATAGGAGGACTTCCCACTCGTTGGAGAGGATGAGGACAAAGATGAGGATGAGGAGGATGAGGGTGGTGATGAGGATGAGGGGGATGATGAGGATAGAGATGAGGAGGATGAAGATTATGATCCAGACTCAGCCGATCAGGAGTCATTGCAGGATATACCCATAGAGCTGGAGACAGCTAGGATAGAGGAGATGGAGATGTGTAGGGCTACCATAGTGAGTCAGCATGATCATATTGCAACATTAGAGAGACAGAATGCTATCTTGAGGAGAAAGCAGGATCAATTTAGAGCGGAGATAGCTAGACTTAGAGCAGCTCCAGATACAACAATAGCCTAGACACAGTGAGAAGAACAAAGAGTCACCAAGTATATTGGGTCGATTAGGGATGCTAGTGCACGTGAGAGGGCACAGATGTTGGTAGAGACTGGAGAGGAGATATGCCATTGGAGGACACTAAATGAGAGTGCAGTTCCACCAGAGCAGAGAGCAGCATCATATCAGGCATGATCGAGGACAGAGAGCAGGCCATGCTCTCGAAGGTCAGTGAGCAGCATGGGGGTGAGTGGACCTATGAGACCACCATAGCCAGGACCTAGGCCAGGAGGGACATCATCTGTGAGACATGGCCAGGATGAGGAGGATAGAGGGAGCACCCAGTGATAGAGGCACATGCTCCGTATGATAGATATATATGTAGTTTGACATTATGTAGTTAGCCCATGGGCCATACTGAGGACATACATTCCAATTTTGTACTCGGATACTTTTTATATATGATATGATATGCAGCTATATGATGGGATGCAATGGGTTATGGCATATGTTTACTTTCCATGCATGGATGTCTTATGCACTGTTTATTGTGGAACATGTATGGATACATTTTTATGTGTTTTTAATGCATGTATAATATGAAAATGGATAAAATGCTTGATATAATGCAAATGTACTAACTAATGAATGCAGGATGAAACTTACGTGTTTTGGAGATCGAAGCAATAGACTAGAGTGACGGAAGAAATGTTAGTAAGAAGAAATGAGACAGAGGACAGTTAGAGATGAAGAAAACCTTGCTTTCACTAATGCACTTTGTAGGTGAGAACCTTTATTTGATGTAGCAGAGAAAATGCATAGCATCATGGCATTGAAGGCCAAAGCTGAAATGCAACCCATTTTGCAAAAGATAGACACATTGCACACAACGAATGAGTAAAGCATCCTAGGGTGCATATATAAAGGGTGGAGGTATGTGTGGCATTCACAAAGTGAACGTACTTATCACAGACACCCAATGATATAGTTGCCCCAGTTTGTAACAAACATTCCACAAACAGAAAACACAACTGAAACAAAAACAAAAAAACAAAAGGGACCATGAACCATCCCGGTTACTCTAAATCACTCAGTGACATCATCGAAAAACATAGGAACATGACCAAAGATGAATCAATAAATGATAAGACTCGCTAATTCCAACAAGTCAAACAAACATCTTGATCTTCATTGTCAAAAGTTGAAAGTGTTGATAGGATGATCATGCTGTCTGGTTTCAGGACATGTGGTACCCCATCTAAGATAGGACATAGTCTGGTTTTGAGTATACCACGCCCTGTATAAGACTCATGATAATGTGCCAAGGACGAATGATATTGATGTTGATGTTCGATTGAGAAGACAATTGTGATCAATTTGAATGTCTAGTTTGATTGAAAGAGTTCATCTGTGAACGCGTGATTTCATTAAAGCACAATGTTGGATTGATTGTCGTTGGATGTATGCTCAGCGATCTGTCTATGCACAAAGGGGTTATTTTTTTTGTTTTGTTTTTTCAGGACTTTATTTGACTTTTTAGGGAGTTTTCTTTCAGGCCATTGTATGATTTTTTTGGATTATTTCAGAACATTTTTTTTTTTTTTTGGATTTTTTCAGGACATTATTCGATTTTTATGATTTTTTCAGGACTTTATTTGATTTTTTGTAATTTTTTCAGGACATTTTTCAATTTTTTATGATTTGTTTAGGACATTTTTCAATTCGAAGGTTGCAGTGATTGATCATGACAAGGGACACACACCCAATGCACATCTAAAAGACATATATAGAGACCAGGACTGAAACATATGCACAAGAAACCGGGGTATGCAAGACAATGATGTTGACCAATCACAGGCCTGGAACAAAACATTGGGTTAGGACAAGGATAGGCGTGATAAACCTGTAGAGAGAAAGCATAGCCTAAGGTCATGATAGATGATGGAGCAATGATCCTTTTACACATGGCGCCTATTTGCCAGGTTTTCACCATGGTACTTGCCCAAAGCTCCTGTTTGCCAGGTTTTCACTAGAGGGCGAATCATTTTTCTTTACTCTTTGTTCTTTTTCTTTTTTCTTTTTTTCACTTTTTTTGTATTTTTTGAGCTTTTTGATTTTTTTGTATTTTTTCAGGATCATATTTGAAGAATTGCTGATAGAAAATTATGCCCAGTACTTGCGAAGGTGCATACTATTGATTGGATCTGACAAAGGTTCACCTTCTGGGGTGGCAAGCTGATATGCCCCCGAGCCATAGGGTGCAGTAACTATGAAAGGCCCAACCCAATCAGGTTCAAACTTGCCTTTGATGATGTCAGTAGATTGTACATTCTTAGGGTTTTCCTTTAAGACTAGATCTCCCACTTCGAAGTGTTGCCCTTTGACCTTCTTATTATAAGAGTGACGGAGACGGTTTTGATATGCTTGCAAATGTGTCAGGGTTGTCTGACGTTTCTCATCTAACATCTCAAGCTGATGCAACCAAGAGACTTTGTGCATCTCATCATCAATCAGATGTTGCAAAGAAACACACAGAGAAGGAATGTCCACTTCCAAGGGTAAAATGGCTTCCACACCATACACCAAGGAATAAGTTGTTGTGCCAGTAGATGTGTGGATAGAAGCATGATAAGCCCATAATGTTGGATTCAACTGTACATGCCAATCTCGACCAGCATCATTGACAACCTTTTTCAGGATCTTGATAATGGTTTTATTTGATCCTTCGGCTTGACCATTACCCTGTGGATAGTATGGATTGGAGAAATGGTGTTGGATGCGAAACTTTTCACAGAGTTCTTTGACATCTTTATTCTTGAATGGATGACCATTATTTGTGACTATGGGAAGGGGAACCCCATATCGGCATATGATATAATTCAATAGGAATTTTGAAATTTGCACACTAGTGATATAGGTCATGGGGATAGCCTCGATCCATTTTGTAAAATACTTTGTGGCTGTAATGATAAAATTGTGTCCATTTGCAGATGTCGGGTGAATCTTGCCAATAAGATCCAATCCCCATTGAGAAAAGGGCCATGAAGATATGACAGAATGAAGCTCTTGGGCTGGCACATGAATGTAATTTCCATGTATTTGGCATTTGTAGCACTTCTTGACAAAATCATGAACATCCTTTTCCAGAGTGGGCCAATAATACCCAGCACAAACCAACTTTTTAGCTAAGCTCAAACCATTGAAATGGCCCCCACATATACCATCATGAACCTCATGTAAAGTCCTTTGTGCTTCATCAGAATCCAAACACCTGAGGAGGGTATGGTCAAAGGAACGACGATAAAGGGTGTCAGAAATGATGACATATTTGGCTGTCTGTCGGATGAAGGCTCGGTGTTGGTTAGTGGAAAGGTTAGGTGGTAAGGTTTGGGATTTCAAATATTGATAGATGTCATTGTACCATGGGGAGTTAGGACCAACAAGAACACACATCACATCTGCTGTCAGAATTTCAAAAGAAGGGACAAGCAACTGTTCGACCAAAAATTCACATTTGTCCATATTGTGGGGCATATTTAACATGGAAGCAATTGTAGCCATCACATCTGCTGGCTTGTTTTGAATTCTTGGAACTTGACTAGAATGGATAGCCATGAATTTTTTCTTGAAGAAATCTACCATATGCTTGTAGGGAATAAGTTTTTCATCGTTTGTTTCATAGTCATCATTCACTTGATGGATGACTAACTGAGAATCTCCATAGACTTGTAAATGTGTGATGTTCTAGTGGACCGCTACTCGGAGTCCTGTGACCAGAGCTTCATATTCTGCAATGTTATTGGTACAATGGAATGTTATTCTATAGGATTTGGGAATAGCATCACCTTGAGGGGTGACAAACAATATACCTACTCTGGACCCGAACTTGGTATGGAATCCATCAAAATATAACTTCCATTCATTAGAAGATGTGAAAGCAAAGATTGATTCATTTGGAAAATCTATCAACATGGGATGATCATCATAAATAGGAGCCTCTGCAAGTTGATCCGCTATGATTTGTCCTTGTATTGCCTTTCACTCCATGTACTCAATATCAAACTCATTGAGAATCATAACCCACTTTGCTAGGTGACCCGTCAAAGCTGCCCTACTAAGCAAGTATTTCAAGGGATCAATTTTTGCAACTAGCAATGTCTGATGACTTAACATATAGTGTCGAAGCCTTTGTGTTGCAAAGACCACTGCTAAGCATGCCCGTTCAATAGTTGAATAATTCAGCTCATAGCCCACTAGTGTCTGACTGATATAATAAATAGCCCACTCTTTGCCTTTCTCATCCTGTTGGGCCAAGAGAACTCCTAGTGCTATTTCAGTTGTAGAAATATACAATATAAATGGCTTCCCTTCTATAGGAGGCATTAGAATAGGAGGTGACAATAGATAATCCTTGAGAGCTTGAAATGCTGATTGACATCACTCAGTCCATGTAAAAGTGACACCTTTATGCAATAAATGCTGGAAAGGATGACATTTGTCTACTAATTGGGCTATAAATCGGCAGATTGACTATATCTTTCCTTGCAGAATTCTTAGTTGACAGAGATTGGAAGGAGGCATATCCATTATTGCTTTAACCTTGGCAGGGTTGACTTCGATGCCTCTGTGAGAAACAATGTATCCTAGTAATTTGCCTGCTGTGACACCAAAGACACACTTCTTTGGATTGAGTCTAAGCTTGTAAGTTTCCATTCGGTCAAAGATTGGGCCTAGGATGGCTAGATGACTATCTCTTGTGATAGATTTGCATAATAAGTCATCAACATAGTCCTCCATCAAAGTATGCATGAAATCATGGAAAATTGTCGTCATAGCTCTTTGATATGTTGCTCCAGCATTTTTAAGACCAAAGGGCATCACATTCTAGCAGTAAGTACCCCAAGCACATGTGAATGTAGTATTATGTTGATCTTCAGGAGCAATGCGAATTTGGTTATAGCCGGAGAAACCATCCATTAATGAGAGCATCTCATATCTTGCAGTCATGTCAACTATGATGTCAATATTTGGTAGTGGAAAGTCATCTTTAGGGCATGCTTTATTGAGATCCTTAAAATCTGTATAGATTCTGATGCCCCTAGTTACTTTACTAACTGGTACCAAATTTGAAATCCAGTCTACATAATCAATGGGTCTGATAAAGCCCACGTCTAGTAATTTTTTCAGTTCTACTTTGACCAAGAGAGCCACCTGGGGATGCATCTTTCTGAGTTTCTGTTTGACAGGCTTGGCATCTACTTTTAATGGCAAGTGATGAAGGACTAATTTTGGATCAAGGCCAGGCATATCTACATAGGACCATGCAAAACTGATCTTTTTCTTAGGAAAGAAATTGACAAAATCTATCTTTTCCTGTTTCAATAGAGAAGTAGCGAAATGAATGACCTTAGGGTTGTCAGGTGTACCCAAATTTATTTCTTTGGTCATTTCCACAAGCAATGTTGATTTATCTAGACTTGATAGGGGTATGTCCAATCTTCGACCTTTGGGCGCCTCAGAGAGGTTTTCACCCATAGGTACGTCTTTTATTTTTACTTTTGTATGATCAGAGAGTGCCTTATGGTTTTCACTCAAAGACTTATCTTTTTGATTTTGTACTTCTTTTCTTTTTTCATTTTTATGACTGGAAGATGGAGTTGACTCCCCAAAATATGTTGTAGAATCTAAATCAATAGCAGATCTTGCCTTATGATTACCTTGTGGTATGCCTTCTCATAGTCCAAGGAATTCTGCAATTGCTTCATCATTTTGAAAATAATCCAATGTGAGTGGTTCTTGTTGGTCATGTTGTATAAGTTGCAGATAGAAAAGGGGCATGTCATCATTAGTTTTAAGGAGGGAGAGGGTCGAGATGGTAAAGATGTAAACGTCCATGGTATCACTATCCAAACTACTCACATCTGATTCAAAGCTTGGGTCCCAGAATGACTCTATCCAAGCATTAGGACAAGTTTTAGGAGGGGGGGTTATTTCATGTTTGTCTTTCATGGTCAAATCATCAAGTTCAAGGAAAACATTGTCAAGGGCATAGGAGCTAGAAGAAAAAGAACTCCACTCCCATTCATTGGAATCAGTTTCGGGTTGGGTATCCTTAGGTGTTGTTTCATCATCAAAGTCATGCCCCTTTCTACATGTGGTCATTTTGGTAGACAAGGGTCCAATTCGCAATGGCACAAAACCTAACCCTAAAGTTGGAGGTCGCATCTTGGGTATAATAGGTTCTAGCCTTCCTTTCTTGTCAGGGCCTAAGCCACTGCAGCTGTCATATCCTTTCTTCTATAGCATAGTAAATCCTTTGCCGTACCACTCCACCGGCAACCTGATAGGTGGTGTCTTAGTTGGATCCTTATAAAGCCAATCTATGACATCATCATCCAAAGTTTCTTTGTCAAGTTCACCTCATCTTGAAAATGTAGTGGGGGGTTGATATTGAATAACTACCTTAGGTTCCTTTTGCAAAAAATGTGGTTTGCCATATGATTTTGGAGATATTGGTAAATTCTCGATGAGGAATGTTTGAGCCATTGGATACTCTCCACATCCTTGGTCCTGTATCTTCAATTTTGCTTTGACAGCATCTAACAATTCATTAGGATCCACATAGCTATGTGAGTGGGCCTCTCTATTGACTGGGACTTGCTACTACGGGGAATCCTTTAGAATAGCACAAAATTGAAATGGATTGGGATCTCTTGGAATTGTTATCTCAGTTCCATTGTAAGGATATTTTAAACATTTATGATAAGTGGATGGAACTGCTTTCATTGCGTGGATCCACAGGCAGCCAAGAATCATATTGTAAGGGAGATCAAGGTCTAGGACCTGCAAGAAAGTGTTTTCTGTCACTAGACCGACTCTGATAGGCAATGTAATTATCCCTTTAGATGGGTGCTCAACATCATCATATGCTTTGATTGTTATTCTTTTGGAAGAATCAATGTCATTTTCTATATAACCAAGGCCAGTGACCACTCTCGGGGTACAAATATTAAGACCCGCTCCACCATCTATCAAGACTCGTCAGATTTTGCAATTATGGACAAAGAATTCAAGATGTAAAGGATCATTATGAGGGAGCTTATTAGGTGAACTATCATTATCAAAAAATGCAACGTGTTGGGAAACAGCTAGATGTCCAATTCGGGCTTGAAACTGGTCAACATCAATGTCTTTCGGGACAGTGGACTCAATTAAAGCTTTATCTAGGACTGCGTGATGCATGGGGGACATTTTCAACAACTCAAGGATTGATATTTGTGCAGGTGTCTTTCCCAGATGATCTAGGAGATTATACTGACTCACAGGAGTTGATTTGGGAGGAACTGTAGGAGCTCCTTTCAGGACTATTTTGGATTGACGAGTGGTGACTGCGCAAGAAGGATCTTGTCCCTTTATTCTTAGGGTGGAAACATACTCATTTGAAGCTTGAAAACAATTGATGACATTGTTATAACTAGTATTTGCATAATTTGTTGTTTGGGTAGAGTTTAAAGAAGATGCTTTACCCTTATCATGATCAAGCAAAGGAGTTTTGAAAATTGTATGATCAATGTTAGAGGTCGCATTGGGCGGGTCTGTCTCAATTACTCCTTGATCTAACAAATCTTGAATCATATGTTTCAATTGAAAACATGATGTAGTTTTGTGTCCTTTTGACCAATGGTACTCACAATATGCATTATCATTCCATCAATGCAGCTTTACCATTGGTTCGGCCTTGATATCTGGTAACTTGATAAATTTTGCTTGTATTAATTGTTTCATTACTGACTCAATAGGCTCTCTTAATGGTGTAAACTATCGAGGAGGCCCATCTCTTGATCGGAAAGGTTTGCGTTGCTGATTTTGTTGCTGACCTTGTTGTTGATTATATTGTTGAGTGTATTGTTGATATGGTAGCTATTGAGTAACATTGCTTGCTGGTGTTTGATTTTGTTCCATAGTTGACATATTAGGAGCACTAAATTTCTTTAATGTGAACAGGGGTTGATTTGCATTCACCGCTCTTGCATCAACAACTCCATCATTAGTGACATTCTTGTTTTTGTACCAAAATCTATTTCTGTCCCCTGAATTGTTTGTGTTGTCACTGTCTTTGTTGAGCTTAATGATTCCCTTAGCTACAAGAGCAGTTTCAATGTTCATCCCTTTCTTAATGAGTTTCTCAATGGTACTGGGACTTTTCAATTTAAGTTCATACATTATTTTTGGGACCAAATTTTGAATAAATAAGTTCACTTGTTGTTCTTTAGGTATATCTAGGGAAAAATGACTATACAAGCTTTGCCATCGTTGCAAGAACATCACTAATGGTTTGCCTTGCTTTTGCTTGGTGTTGCATAAATCTGACATGGTCATGTCACTGTCAATGTTGAATACGAAGTGAGATATAAACCTTTGAGCCAATTCCAACCAAGTCTTTATATTCCTTGGTAGATGCGAATACCAATCCATGGCTTGTCTCATGAGACTTCATGTAAATAAGTGCATTAAGTATGTTTCCTCATAACTCACTTTAGAACACACCGTGAAAAATGCTCGAATGTGATCTTTTGGATTGCCATTCCCTTTATATTTCTCAAAATTAGGTGCCTCAAAATGCTTAGGGAAGGGAGGCATGTACAAGCTCTTGTCAAATGGATTAGGACATAAATATTGATCTGTGTACAACTTCTTTATTCCTTTGGTTTCCAATGCATTGACTTGTCATTGCAACTTCTCAAGCTATTGTGCAAATGAGTTAGGTCGTGAAGATTTTGGAAGTTCATCATTTACTCTTGGTTGTACGATTTATCGATACATCTTATTTCCCATCGGTTGTTGATGCTCTAAAATTGCCGTCTTTGGTGTCTCCAACATACAATGTTCTTGGTATACCTCTTGTTGCTATGGTTGTGCCATGCCTTGATATTGACCTTGTTGTTGTGCTTCTTGTGGTGGAATTACCGTTTGTAGCCTAGGTTGATATTGCAATTGAGGGTGTTGTTGATATAGCACAGACATCAATTGCGGTTGTGAAGTATGATAACTTGTTTGTCTTGGCACATATTGAGGAATATGTTGTTGTTGATGCTGACGAATCAAAATTTGCTGACTTTGTGCCAATTGTTGTTGTCTCGGTGTAAATCCCATCATTTGAAAAAAACTTTGTTTGGGAGGTTTTTGTTGTTTCTCCTTAAGATGGGGTATGGCACTTGCATTGACTTGTTGTGTCGTTTGTCCAATCCATTGTGGTGGTTGCAAGTTTGCATTAACTTGTAATGGTGCAGAGGGCACTGCAACTTGTTGTCGAATGCGATATTGTTGTTGTTGTGCATTGTTTGTTTGCACATTCGATTGTACCTTTTGTTTATTACTCAATTGTTGCAACATTTGTTGTTGACGCAAATCATTATCTATAGCTCTTTGTGTCGCCATTATCAAAGGATCTATCACAATAGTTTGCATAATAGGAACTTGAGTGTTTGGCAAATATATTGAGCTTAACAAGACATAGGAACTTTGTTGCATTATGGAATTGTTTTGGACATTGGTGAGATCAGGCATTCCAGTCGTGAAGCTTTCTTCATCTTAGATTTTGATCCAATTTTATGCATGCGAGGAACCACTTCTTGTTGAGGGACAACTGCCAATATTTGTGTGGTCCTCATTTGATCTTGTGTTACAAGTGTTGTGTTAAATAATGGATTATTTATTGTTTCAAACGGTGACTTTTGAGGAATAGTCACTGTCAATGCCTTTGAAGCACATTTACCCATCAAGGTAGGTTGAGTTTCTTGTTGCACATTTTCTTCATTTGGATGTAGAGAAAAACTTAACAGCTCATTGCCTTGTTGTTTTTGCACATTGATTTGCTCACTTGAGGAGGTCACATTACTCATCATGTTAAGATATTTTTGTGGGAACATCTTAAAGACCTTGTTCAAGAATTTATCCATCTTTTTCGTCATCTTAGGATCTTTAAGGAACATATCAACATCATCAAAAGCATTGGAATTTGATGAAGAATCTGGTAAAACATTTGGATTTGTCTCCTATTGAATGCCTTGATCTGAACCAAATCCTTGTGAAAGAGTTTGTTCCTCATATAATGTTTGAGTTTGAATGTCATGTTGCAGATTTGGCTGATTCCAATCGAAAGGTGCATTTCCTCTTGGTGTTGGTGGAACACTCCCATGTCTTGGTTTCATGGGTACAAATATTGGTTCATATAATGGAGGTGGTCCGAGTTGAACCATTCCATATGGTGGTAATGATGTGTTTGACGAACCTTCAATTTGTACTGTTTGACTAGTTTGAAACTGTGAATTTGATATGTTGTCAATGGATTGATACGTTGGTTCGCCCATCTTCTTAGATTTTGACCTTGTTTCAATAGGCATGTCACTATGCAAAATGCAATATTTTTTGGAATTTTTCAAGGATAATATATGATATGCAACTAAATGTAAACTAAATAGATGAAAATGCAATCTATGGCAAGAATGCAACCTATGTTTTTGGTTGTTTTTCAAGATTTTGACAAACTTTTTGGAATGCAAATCTAAAAAGAGACCCTTAGGAAATTGAAATGATGTCTAGACCTCAAAGGACAAAAGGACCAAGTGACAAAAGGACAAAATGACAATGTCTCCCCTATATGCTTGGATACTAAGCTAGGTTTGACCAAATGACATTGATGACAAAAAGACAAAAGTTTGATAAGGTCTAGACTTCCTAACAATAACTTAGGGTTTATCAAAGATTTGGATTTCTCAAGTATGACAAAACCTAGTTTTGACACTATATGCAAAGGGACAATTACTATGCAAATTACCCTAATATGATAATGACTTAAGCTTGATCAAGAGACCTAGGGTATGCAAATGTGACCTAATGATATGAGGACAAGGATGCAAATGCAAATGTATGACAATGTCAACCTAAGACAAAACCTAAGGTTGAATTATGAAATGGTATTACTCTAATGCAAGAAGACACATGCAAATGGATGACCCTTATTGATATGCAAAGGAGTATGACCTAGGTGAAACCTAACCTTGCTAGTTGACAATGAATTTGCAAAATGCAAACCTAGGATGAACCTAAATCTAAGTGACATGAATGTTGAGACAAGATTTCGAAAAAATGTTTGACAACCATGTTTGAAGGTGTTTTGAACTTTGTTGAATGAAATACTCTTCTGTTTAACCTTGTTTTGAATCAATTTGTCTTGTTTTTGAAATGAGACACAACTCAACTTCTGACAAGCAAAGAAGACAAAATATTTCAACTTAGACTCAAGACAATCATGCTCATTCACACATTTCTTATGGTAGGTAAGGACAATAGGTACTTGAGAGGTAGACTCGTTATGAGATTCAAGGAGAATACAATGATGCTTGACCCCACGGGATCCCCTCCATGGCACTCACTTCTCAGGGAAGCCAAGCATCAGTCCCCATGGAAATCTCCCCATGGCAAAATTACTATCTCTTCCAAGTATCAGAACTCCTCCTTCTCAAGCAACTAGAAGGATTTTTACCCTCTAAATACAAGGTGTTTAATAAGGATTTATGTTAAGTGTTACTCATTGGTGTCATGCAAGCATGATTGAGACATAAGTCCACTAAGATACCAAACAAATGTAGTCATGCAAGCATGATTTAGACCGTGAGGCCCTAATTAGATGTTGATATGAGAAAGAGTCCAAGGGTCATCACTTCCCAAGTAACTACAATTCCCACATAACCCTTCCTTCAAAGCTTTCACCCATTAGGTATTTATTTATAGTCAGTTAGAATGCTAAGGTACTCTAGCTATGCTCACTTTGGGTCATTCCCTTCTCATGGTTGTCACTTGCTTGCAAAAGAAAGAAAATGGTTGGGAAGGCAGGCCCTCTAAAGGTAACAAATAATCCAAGACATGAGAATGATATCGAAGATCTGGATTTCTGATCACCCTAAGAAGGATGAGAGCATACTCTCCTACTCTGATGTCAAACTTGACAATCAAAGCAAAAACATGTTCATTTCATCCTACTTAGCAGTCATACTAAGTGCCTAATTATGAATCACAAACACAAAGTTCGGTTGGAATACAAGCCAACCTACAAAATCACTAAGTTAGAAGTTTGATTTGTTTGGTCTTTGACTAGCGAACCTGCATAAGATTTGTTAGTAGTTTCATTTTTATCTTCGCCATGCGTAATACCAAGGTGCTGCACAGAGAATCAGTACCAAAGAAAACCAGAATACCAGAACATAATGCAAAACAAAGTGATTTGCAAGTAAGAACACTAATTTTTACCTCTATTTCTGGCCTTACATAGGCACAAAATGTCTTGACATAGGCATAGAATGCATTGACACAGGTGCAGAATGCATTGACACAGGTGCATAATGTATTGACACAGGTGCAGATCCCTTTGACACAAGTGCAGAAGTCATTGACATAGGTGCAGATCCCTTGACATAGGCGCAGATTCCTCCTACACAGGTGCAGAAGTCCTTGACATAGGCACAAATCCCTTGACATAGGCGCAGATTCCTCCTACATAGGCGCAGAAGTGCCTAGAAAGCCCTAAGTTGCCCTATTTCTTGGGTTTTCACCTACAAATCAGCTCAAAAGGCACTCAAAACATGGTTAAATGGTTAGTTTCATGTCAAGTTCCCCAATTAATGTAGATAGGAATGTGGAAATCATCAATGCAAGTAAATAATAGACTAGCTCAATCACAAAACCAGAATGCAATGATAACAAAACCTACAAACATTCAATAGAGACATGGAAATGAAACATTCAATTCAAATGCAAACCATCACAAAAATGAATGTCTCCTCCATGATTCTCCATTGTCCTTCTTTGTTTTGTTGATCTCACCTTCAAGTGCATAAGCATAATGTGAAAGCAAGATTGACAAGACAGTAGCGCGAGAATACTACAAGCATGATTGATTCGGGGATCGATTCAAAAAAGTGATTAATTGGGATTGAAGAAATTCATCCAATTTATAGATAAATTGGAGAAAAGACAAGATTAACATGAAGAGATTTGAAAGGAAATTTCAAATCAAGAATGACAAATATGACAAATTATGACAAATTGACACTTTCTATGTGAAATTGATTGATTGATAATTATGACAAATTATGACAAATGGCTATGTCAAAATTGATTGATTGACACATTGACATGTCATCCCCATGAAATTAGGAGAAATAGGATAAATTAGAAAATAGATGAATTAGAAAGTAGGAAATTAGAAAATTGATGAAAATTAGAAAATTAGGAATTAGGAGAAATTAGTAAACTGGAAAATTAGGTAAATTAATTAATAATTTTTCATTCATTAATTAATTCACAAAGAGAGGATGAATTAGTTAGCCAATTAAATAAATAATAAATCATAAAACCTAGAGGGAAAATGACAAACAAGATTAAAAGAATAAATCATAAAACCTTAGAAGATGAATTAGAAATGCAAGGGTGACAATTAGGTCTTGACAAAAGATAATTGATGCTGATTCAATTTGATCATGACTAAGAAAGGACCAATGCTTATAAATGATTTGATTGATAAATGCGCCAATTGACGAGGAACAATGACAAATTGATCCAAATTGACATGATTAAGAAGGACGATGATCGATGACAAATCGATCACAAAATGACAAGATTGAAAATGACAACGATTGATGACAAATTGATCACAAAATGACAAGATTGAAAATGACAACGATCGATGACAAATCAATCGCAAAATGACAAGATTGAAAATGACAATGATCGATGACAAATCGATCACAAAATGAGAAGATTGAAAAGGACAACGATCGATGACAAATCGATCGCAAAATGATAAGATTGATAAGAGGACAAAACCCTAATTCCATCATCGATTAGGATTGACGATGCCCAAAATGAAATTGAATTGACGATGTCAAAATATGCCAAATGAGCATGCACATTGATGCGATAGGATAAGATCAACCAAAATCATGACTGAAGATTGTTATCAACAAGACCAAATTCGAAAGCGAGACAAATGAAGAATGCAGAAGAAGGACTTGATGCTCACAAATTATAAAGACTAAGTGCACAATGTAGGAGAAATGTTAATCTGATGCAAAAACCCTAAAATAAGGCAATGCACCAATGTTAAAGTATGACTCCGCAAGCGTTGACCTTTTTTAGACATCTACACCTATAATCAATGCATAAGCGAAGAGATCCATCCTTCTTCTTCCCAAACAACATAGGCACATCCTATGGGGAGACACTAGGGTGAACAAATCCCTTAGCTACCAACTCCTCTAACTGCAACCTCAACTCACTCAACTCTTCTGTAGTCATCTAATAAGGAGCCTTAGATATAGGCTCTACTCCTAGAACCAAATCTATTCAAAAATCAATGTCGCAATTAGATGCCATACCTAGAATCTTGGTAGGGAAAATGTGTAAAAAATCCTAGAGGATGGGATGATGACGAATGAGATCACCATAATTCCCTCCTTCATCCAAATCATTTACCCTCACTACAAGAAACTGACAACCTTAATGCATGTAACACTTCATCTTCATAGCATAAATCATACAAAGAGAAATAGGTCATTGAACACCCACTATCTCCATACTCTTCCCACTATCTTCAAGACACTACACCCTCTTTCCATAGAATATGATACTAGCCTAATGAGGCTCAAGACAATCCATTCCTAGTACAACACCATAAGAACTCAAGAAGAGAACACAAAGATCCACTGAGGTGGTACAAACTCCCAAATCCAACACATAACCATGCACAAAGGAATCCACTACCACCTTGGACCCTATAGCTAAGTCAACCTCCCACCTATCATCTTGCTTTTATTAGGATAACCAGTGAACAATTGAGAGGCTGGGGTGAACCAGTTGTTAACAGATTATGTAAATTAAAGAACTTAAAACCTTATACTGGAATAATAGATTAAGCATTAAGCATAAATGAATACCATGGAATCAATACCATGCAACAATAACACATAACACCATGATTTATACCTGGAAAACCTGGTAAAGGGAAAAACCATAGTGGGAAGCCTACCCATAGTCAGATGATAGTTCTACAACAAGTATATGATTACAATAGGGGCCTACATATGTAGAAAGGAACACTACCTAGAGCACACTTCTCATCACAATGGAGTCTCACTGACTACAGAGATGTCAACCACCTCAAGATATTTGGACTACAATCTAGAGAGAAGAACTACCAGTGATAGCATCAAACATGCCAGATTACAATTTCGGTTAAGCTCAATATCAGAGGTCTAAAACCTCTTACATAAACCCAACTCGATCACCTATGATCGACCAAATCATTTGCACAAATTATTATTACATTATTCACTCCTTTCCATTCTCATATATGATCTATGAAGAGATCTTACATATATTTATATGAACTCGAGACCTAGCCAATTAGGTTGGCCACACAAATGATAATTCTATAGATCCATTACATGTATAAGAAGGCATTCAATACCCTCATTCATGGATGGATGAAAACATATGATAAAGGATAAGAAGCATAAGGATGTGAAAATCATTCTAGTGGCTTCCTTTCTCTCTCCTAGGTGGGGAGTCATTGGGATCCAATTTTCCACTTTACACATAACACATGTCGGCTTAAGGCCAAAAAATATCATCCAATCAATAAAACATCAAAGAAACGCATCCGAGGATCCACCAACATGTTACATGCAAACCGATCCATAACCTAGATAGCACCAGACCTAAATTAGATCCACACACACCAAAACAATGACACCAATCAATCGAGGTATGAACCCAATCACCATCAGCATCCTGAATCCCTTCTAGAAGCTGCACCAACACCACTTATGCATTACATCAAAGATCTTCAATAAAGCTCGACTGATGAAACCCTTACCAAAGCTATAAAAAAGGCTTACTAGAACATAAGATAGCACCTGATTATTAAGTCAATACCAACTAACTGAAACATACTTCAGAAGCATATTAATCATCCATACAGAGTTATTCCATCAACCAGATCATATCGATGACAATCAACTAATTATCTTCCCAATCAAATCCTTCTATTGGAAGCTGATAAAAAACCATAACAACAAGTGTTGACATCAATGAAAAAACATCAATGAAACACATAATCAATTCCATCATATGGCCAACAATCTCCCCCTTTGGCATTGATGGCAACACTAGATGTGAAAAACATCCAAGTGCCAAGAAAATGCCAAACAAGTCTCCCCCAATGGAAGACCACCAACAATCTCCCATATAATGATATAGAAATGAAGCTCTGAACCAAATCTAAATTAAAAAAAGCAAATACTGCCAAACTCCCCCTAAGGAGTGCAATCAATAAATAACAATGGTTTTTCACATATATTCTTCCCCCTTTGACAACAATGCCAAAGAATCAAACAAAATATGAAAAAATCTAAATCTCAAGGCTGACTCCTCCCCCTGAGTAGTAGCATTATCCCATCAATCTGGGGCAAAAGATAGCTCTAATAATGCATACTAGATTGATGCACAACTGCATCATTTAAGTCTCTATCAGAGGGGTAGAAACCCCCAATCTGTCTCTCAAATATTCAAATGATTCCCAAGACAAAGGTTTAGTGAAGTTGTCTACTATTTGTTCTTTAGTGTTCACATAAACCAATCTGACTTATTTTGCTTCCACCTTTTCCTTCAAAAAGTTATACTTCATTGATATGTGCATAGTCTTTGAGTGAAATACTAGGTTCTTTGATATGTCAATAGCTATAGAGTTATCAAAATGGATAACAACTAGATCATTACAACTCACTTGTATATCCTTCAATGTTTTCTTCATCCATAGAACTTGAGTACAACTAGTTGTGGCTGTAACATATTCAACTTCAATAGTAGATAAAGAAATGCATAACTACTTCTTGTTGATCCATGAAACCAACTTCTTCCCAAGGAAGAATGCTCCACTGGATGTGCTCTTTGGATCATCAACATCACCTACCCAATCTACATCTATATATGCACATAAAGTAAAGTCATCATATTTAGGGTACCATAAACCATATTCAATTGTTCCTCGCAAATACCAGAATATCCTTTTTATTGCACTTTCATGATTTTCTCTTGCATTACTTTAAATATTGATACAATACTGACCTCATTCATTATATCCAGTCTAGTCTGAGTTAAATATAGAAAACCACCAATCATGGATTTATATCTTGTAGAAATTACTAAAGGGGATACATCCTTAATTGAAAATTTCTCACTTGTAACCATAGGAGTACTAATGGGTTTAGAATTTTTGATACCAAATTTCTTCAACAATTCCCTTAGATACCTAGTTTAATAGATAAAGATGTCTTTGTCAGTCTGAGTAATTTCCAAACCTAGAAAAAATATTATTTCTCTAGTCAGACATTTCAAATCCACTCTGCATATTATCAAAAAATTCCATGGATAATTTTTCTTCACGTCCAAAAATGATATCATCAACAAATACTTCAATAATCATAATATCATCATTAGTGATATTATAATATAGGTTACTATTAGAATTACCTTTTATAAAATCTAGCTTCAAAAGATACTTATCCAACCTTGCATACTAAGCTCTAGGAGCCTATTTTAATCCATATAGGGATTTCCTTAATCTACAAACCATATTTTTGTCATTTGCTAGTAAAAATTCATTTGGTTGCTCAATAAAGACTTCCTCTTCAAATTCTACATTCAGAAATGCACACTCAACATTCATCTGATAGACCTTGTAGTTCTTATAGGCTGCATAAGCAAGAAATAGTCTAACAGCTTCAATTCTAGCTACCAGTGCAAAAGTTTCACCATAATCAATTCCTTCCTTCCGAAAATATCCTTTGCATACCAATCTATCCTTGTTTTTTACAACTTGTCCATCCTCATTCAGTTTGTTTCTAAAAACCCATTTAGTTCCAATAAAAATTTTATTTTTAGGCCAGGGAACCAAAGTCCAAGTATTGTTCTTTTCTATCTGATCTAATTCATCTTTCATAGCTTTTATCGAACATTCATCTTTACAAGATTCAATTACTAATTTCGGTTCAATCTAAAAAATGAAACATACCTCCTAATTTTCCAATCTTCTCCTTGTCATAACTCCCATGTTTTTGTCTCCAATGATCTAATTTTCAAAGTGATTTAGCCTTACATACCTTGGTGTTTTCTGGTTTTTCAGGTTCTCTGTGCTGCTCTCCAATTACAGTTGAGTTTTCTGATGATGTTGGGGTAACTGGTTCAGTATTATGTTCCGATACAAGCACTACTAATTCAATTATGATCATTTCCACTACCCATTCACTATCATAAGATTTAGCTTGGTCTTTGTACTTCTCATCTAGTTTCACATTAGCACTCTCCACAATTCTCTTCAATCTTCTGTTATAATATCTATATGCTTTGCTTTTAGTTTAATAACCAAGAAATATTCGTTCATCACATGTAGGGTCAAACTTTCCATTTGAATCATCTCTTTTGATATACCATTTACTTACAAAGATTCTGAAATATTTAAGAGTAGGGGAATGACCAAACCATAATTCATATGGTGTCTTACTTTTATCTCCCTTGGTATGAACTCTATTGAATGTATAAACTATTGTACTTACTACTTATATCCATTAGATATGAGGCAAAATAGCTTCCATCATCATGCTTCTTGCTGCATCCAAAATGGTTATGTTCTTGCTTTCCACAATGCCATTATGCTAAGGTGTCTGGGGTGCAGATAACTATCTCCTAATGCCATTTTTCGCACAATAAATGTTGAACTCACCAGATGTGAATTCACCACCTTGATTTGATCTTAGACACTTGATTTTCATTCCTCTCTGTGTCTCAACCATAGCTTTAAAGATCTTGAATTTCTCAAAAGCTTTAGATTTCTCCCTTAGAAAATCAACCCACATCATTCTAGAATAGTCATCAATGATTAACATGAAATATCTATCTCCTTGAAAGCTTCTTGTATTAGTAGGACCACATAGGTCGGTATGAATCAAATCAAGAACATCATTATATTTATCAGGTATGCTCTTAAAAGAAGTTCTGATTTGCTTACCCATTTGAAATTCTTTACATATCGGATTGTGAGGCTTCACAATCTTAGGTAAATCTCTAGCTTCCTTAGTTGAACTAATCTTTACAATGCAGTCAAAATTTGCATGACACAACCTCTTATGTCATAGCCAAATTTCATCAATATCTACAATCAAACATGTCTTTTTCACCAGAGTTCAAATGAAAGATGTTACCTTTTGTCTCTGTACCCATTGCAATCTCCAATCCTGATTTGCTAATGATTTTGCACTTTCCATCCTTGAATTGTAATTGAAATCCTCTATCTACCAACTATCCTACACTCAAAATATTATTCTTTAGACCTTCAACATAATAAACATTATCAGTGTTATGCTTACCATCCAATGAAATGGTTCCTCTTCCTTTGATGATGAATGCCTTATTATTACCAAATCTAACTTGACCACCATCAAATTCTTGTAGGGTTAAAAAATTTACTTTGTCACCTGTCATATGATGAGAACATCTACTATCTATTACCCATTCATCTATGTCTTCAACTTTTGTTGCAAGGGCCTTTTCCTCATTTTTGATAACTGGTTCCAAATCATCTTCCTTCATAGCATAAAATACCAAGTCTTTTCCATTGTCAGATCCACTAGTTGAATGTCCCATTGGTTCTTCTTCTGAGTAATCAGTTACTCCTTCCTCATCAACATAGTAGCATGATTTGTTTTTGTATTTCCTATACTTATGCTTGATCTGATATTTAGGGTTAGGTTTAAATATCTTCTTTCTCTTTCTTCTAATTTTGAATTCCTTTCAGGACATCTAGATGCAAAATGACCTATCTTATTACATGCAAAGCATTTGAAAGGAGATTTTTCTTCATACTTACTTCCTAATGGACCTTTAGGTATCTTTCTAGAAAATAGGGCTTCAAGTTTCTCAAGCTCTTCCTCTTCTTGCCTAATCTCTTCCAATTCCTTTGCATACAACACTTTCCAATATTTCTTGTCAGTCAATGATGTAGATGCCTTAAATTCAGTATCAATCTTTATAGCTCGAGGAGGACCAAATTCCTCAAGCTCAAATGTAGATATCTTCCCAACAATAGTATCTCTATTGATAGAAGAATTAGGCATGGTTATTAGCTCATTTATTATAGTTACCTTCATCTTATATGTCGGTGGCAAAACCCTTAACACTTTTGAAACAATCTCTGCCTCACTCAGAGATCCACCACAACACTGAATTCTAAATACAATTTCATTAATCCTTTCCATGAATGCAAAAATTCTTTCATCTTCCTCCATCTTCAAGATTTCATATCTTACCCAATAACATTCAAGTTTTGCAATTTTAACAATAGGATCACCTTCATTCAAAATGTCCAACTTGTCCCATATAGATTTTGCCAATGATTTCTCTTATAGTCCCATGATTTGCTGATCTGATAAGGTGCTTAAGAGGACTTCTCTAGCTCTATAGTCATTCTCAAGGTTCTTATCCAAGTCTTCCAGTGCAAGAATGCTAGATGTTAGATTATTAGGAGTGTAACCATTCTGAGTTATTTCCCAATTTTTCTTTCCAATGCATCTTAAATCAGTCTCCATCTAAATCTTCCATACTCCATAGTTTGTTCCATCAAGCCTAGGGCTGTCCTTCTAGAAAACATCAGTTGAACTATTAGTTTCCATAGGATTTTCCTCAAGCGGTTCAGCTTCTACAAAAATAGGACCTTTCTCTGATACTAATTTTTAGGATAACTGGTGAACAACTAAGAGGGGGGATGAATCAGTTGTTAACAAATTATGTAAATTAAAGAACTTAAAACCTTATGCTGGAATAACTAATTAAGCATTAAAACATAAATGAAAACTGGAGAATTAATACCATGCAACCATAACACATAACACCATGAATTGTATGTGGAAAACTAGGTAAAGGAAAAAACCATGGTGAAAAGCCTACCCACAATCAGATGATACTTTTGCAGCAAGTATATGATTACAATAGGGGCTTGCACATGTAGGAAGGCATACTGCCTAGAGCGCATTTCTCATCACAATGGAGTCTCCCTGAAAATAGAGATGTCAACCACCTCAAGATATTTGGACTACAATCCAAAGAGAATAACTGTCGATGATAGCATCAAACATGCCAGATTACAGTTTCGCTTAAGCTCAACATTGGAGGTCTCAAACCTCTTCCTCAAACCCAACTTGATGACCTATGATCAACCAAATCCTCTGCACAAATTATTATTACATTATTTGCTGCTTGTCATTCCCATATATGATCTACAATGAAATCTTACATATATTTATACCAACTCAAGACCTAACCAATTGAGTCAACCACAACAAATACATGATGGGATCTCCCTGCATCACCTATTGTGGGCTCAGAAGAAGCTAGTCTTTGTCCTGACATCTATGTAGTCCTCTAAGGACAATGAATAGCAATATGGCCTAGTTGATCACAAGAGAAGCAACCTCTCCTACCAAAACCTCTGCTCACTGGCAGTATATTGGGCTATTAAACACTACATTTGTTGGAAACTTGTTGGGAACTCTATGCTAGCTGAGAAGGAATAGATTTCCTATCATGTTGCCTGCCACAATCTCTATCCTACTGTGATCTAGCACCATGAACATAGTTCTAAATCTAAGGATTCTTCTTTTGGAATCGCTGACTACTATGAAAAGTAGAAGGATAACTCCTGGCAATGTCTAAAGAGTACGGTTGTGCACCTCTTGCAACTATTATTGAGGCTAGAGATCTAACCAATTGTACTCTTGGCATACCTCCTAAAGATAAAGATAGGTTCTCCTCAACCAACCACACCTTCTCCACAACTACCTCCATAGTCTTAGGCTTGAGAATCTAAACCCCTCCCCTATGCAGTCATTAAGATGTCCTAAAAAATGTTGAATCAACATACCCTTATCAAATCAACTATCCCAGTGTACTACTTAAGTTCAAATATCTTACGCTCATATTTCTCCACTATCATATTCCACTAGCTCAAATCATGAAACTCGTCTTCCTTTCTCTACCTCCAATGATCTGGCAAGAATCGGATACAAAACCACTCAAGAAACAACTCCCAAGGAGTTGTTGCAATATCCAAATACAACTTTTGCTCCTCCATATGCAACCATGTAGACACAAAGTCATGAAGATGCATGATAGCACACCTAGCCTTGGTGTTACTACTATACAAATGCATAGAAAAACTCCTACCGATTTCCAAAAACCAAGTCTTTGCTTCCATCCCATTGTTTGAACCATCGAAAGTAGGGGGACGAGATCTCAAAATATCTCCCATATGACTAGCTGCACTTGCATCCTAATCCGGCATAGGGTCAACTCTCTTTCGAGGTAAACGTGATCACTCTCTATCTTGATCACCAGACTGGTGAGACTCCTCCTACTGAGTCTCCTCTCATCTTAGTCCTAAGAGACCAAGGAGCTTCTAAAGCACATTAACCAACTACGGAATCACATCACCACCCTATTGTTCCTATTGTTGCTCCTCATGGTGTGACTAATAAAAAACCTCAGGATGAGGATTTTCATCAAGTACCCATATGGCCACCATGACTACAACCTCCACCTCTAGCAGATATATAGTCTAACCAAGACATAAAAAGAAACAATAAGCTAAGAACTAAAGAAAATATAGAAAGAAATATAACTAGCAAGGATAACTTATTATCAAATCCTAGCTAAAGCGCTAATATGTGCAATGGGCTCATATGAAACTAGATTATCCAATGTATGAACATGGGCTCTGATGCTAGATGTAATGCCCACCAAAATACCCTAGAGAAAATAACTAATCTAACTAACAAATAGAGATAATTCTTTTCTAAAACATCTACTAATGCAACATATCACACTACAAGTACTCATATGCATTAATCATAACATTATATGAATGTATAAACATCTAAAAAAAAATCATATTCTTAATGACATAATAAGAAAGTGGAATAAAAATACAATAATCAGTAATCCCTAGGGTATCTCAATGCCATTACTTAGCTAACAATAACACATACACACATACACACATCCACAATCACAATACTATTGACATCCACTATATTTAGTTCCCAATCAATTACTTCCTTCCTAACATGAGAATTATGAACTATCAAATGCAAATCCTACATATCCCCATTAACTCTTGGATTCATCTTAAGGCACCAGATAAAATGTTCCTAAATCTTTCTTAAATCATCTAACATGATAACATCATATTTCCCCATTAAGTATCACCTAGTCCAAATCTAATTATTTTCCTTTAAATGTAATCATACATATCTACAAACTACTCATACATATTTATTTCCAAGAGATAACCATTGATTAAGAATTACATTCCTTTCACTCTAATGCATACATGAACATTTAGCATTCCCATAATATTCCATAAGACAATTCCAATAATAAAATCCTCTTCATTAAGATTTCCAATCATTAGTTATGTACATGAATATCTAATTACTTACAAGGGCTGCTACAATGATTACAATACCATAATCCATTTCAATACAACATGATCTGAACCTACTAAATGACCTATTACATATGATCTCAAGATACAAGATATATAGATTCTTTTACAATTTACATATACATAAAATAAGCTCCAAATATACATCCAATGAATAAGATATGAATCCACATCCATGCACGCTAGCAACCATCGAAGAAAATCCCAATGGGAGAAGGCATCAAACCATCCGAACATGTGGAACCAATAAGGAACCATCCCCCATGCTAGGAGATGAAACAAGATTCCAACTAACACTCTAGAACTAGACTGACATCTAACAAGAAAAGGACAAGAAACTCACAATCATAGAAAGGCATCCACATAAAGAATACTCTAATTCACATCACAAGGATAAATCGAAATGCATTAAACTCCTAGAGGTGTACCAACAATCAAGGCATAGGGGTCATGGACACATGTAAGGAAAGAGTGTCATCACATGCTATAATCAAATAGAAGGGGCCAAGCTACACCCTGATACATGTGAAACTATCTCAGAATTTGAGAAATTCAGGGGAGTTTAGTTACCATCTCCATGGTCTTCCCGAGCTCATCCTGAGTGTCCGTTCAAGGGCCATGATGTTGGGCACAAAAATGAATTTCATTATCTTGATTAAGTAATTCATAAATACCCAACCCGGTAATCAAATTATTATGGTTATCACTTGCAAATTAAAGGTAAACTCCCCATGTGGTTCCTTGATAGGTCTATACCCTAAGCATCCTTTCAAGGAACCTCTTAGAAGCTTATTGCTTATGGCCCTAGTCCACACATGAAAGATCTCACTCTCCCTAATCATGGACCAAGACTTTAGGGTGAAACATAACAATGACAAGATCACAACAAGGTTCATACAAAAGAATCCATCCATAGCAACATCCTAGCTTCACAAATATAAAGCATAACATGAACTACAAAGCCTACATGTAAATCAAGAGCCTCAACCATCAAAAGAATGACAATAAGAAAGAGTAAGGAATACTTCCATCTTACTCAACAATATACAAACATGATCCTCAATAGTGAGGCACAACCATCACACTGGAGCTCACATAAGATCAACCTCAACAACAAGCCATTCTTCCTTTTAATAGAGCTATAGCAACATATATGCACAATCCTAAAAAACAAGGCATTATCCTTATTGCTCAAGCCAAAAATCAAGAATGAAATAATCAATACTTAGACAATAAGCATCTTAGAGAACTCAGGAATTTCACAAAAAGATTCTCAAACAAAGCCAAATTTTTGAAATGATCATAGAATATTGAAAACTAACAAAGAAAGACCAACATGGCAAATTGGTGCAATCAGGATGAATTTTAGCATATCCATGGTGTAGAATGGTGCATCTAGGCCATTCTATAGTGCATTGGAGGCATTCTATGGTACATCCATGCCAAAATGCTGAAATTCAATAAATAGAAATGTTGAAGTTGTGAACTTTCCCATAATTGCATGTGAACTCACAAAAGAGCTACATTCGCTCCCAGAAGGTGCGTAAAATGAAAACAAAGCAAAAGAAAGGCACAAATTATCATGTGTGTGATGTAGGGTACCTGCAACTGTAACACAAACACTCAATAGATCATTACAAGAATGATTAGAAAATTAAAAGAAAATGAAAGATAAACCATGACAAAGCAACCTATCACCTCGTAAGAGATGTGTGTATGGATTTTCTCTCAGATCTAGATAAGCAATCCCAGTGACATGACTACACCTAGATTGAGGATTTGAAATGATATGATATGCAAGCTAGATGAGATTTATTATGATAGATTGATCCAAGAGTATAATTAAGCTAATGATATGCATGATTAAGCTATGATGATGATGCAATTAAGCTAGAAAAGAGACTGATTAAGCTACATGATTCAACAATTATGCTAGAATATGATCAAATTAAGATAGACCTAAGATGCAATTACCTATAATAATAATGCTTAAATGATATGCTAAAATGGATATGCCTATAGTAACAATGCCTAAAATAATATGAGATGGGATCCTTTGTGCTCCAAAATGGGGGATATTTATAGGATTTCCAAGGCCAGGGGTGAGGTGGCACGAATCAATGGTCAATATTGAGTCTAAAGATATTAAGGGTGAAATTAAAGGAGGTTGGAGGAAGGGAAACTTGTCATATTTGTGGTGACAAGTGTCAAGGATCCTTTCTCATAAGAGGGCAAGTGTCCAAGGGAGGAGACATGTGGCATAAGTACCATGTGTCTCAAGGGGAGAATATCCACACCATAGGAGGTTAGGATAAGGAGGTTAGGATGTGCAAGATAGGATAGGGTTAGTTAAACCCAAGGTTAGGTGGAATGGGATAGGTTAGGGGATGGTTAGGTTAAGTGGTTATAAGTTAGGAGGCATGTGGGTAATTTGAATTCAAAAATTCAAATAATAGGAAAAGGCTAATAAACTTTCAACAACTCATAAATTGATTTGTTTTAATTAATTACGGGATTAGAAGGAATGAATTAAATGGGGGGAGGATTAATTAATTCAGATTAATTAATCAAAGGGGACTATTCAAATGAACCTATTTAATAAATACTTAGATTTATTAATAAGTAGATGAATGGGAGAATTTAATCAAATTTCTAATGAATTCAATTAAATCTGGGAAGGGGGATTAATTAAATAATTGCTTATTTAATTAATTATCTTCAGACCATTTTTAGGTGTATACATTTTTCCGCTCTTTGAAGCGAGGTGTGATGACTCATTGAATGAAAGAATAATCTTATTTTGATGATGATATTGGTTTGATAGGATGCCCTAGACATTGGTTGATAAATTGCAGTTTGATGATGACCCCTTGGGAGATCAATTGAGATAATTGACCTTTGGAGTGTTCGGATCATAGCAAAATTGATTTGATCTCTACAGCATTGATTGATGAAAGTGTGAGTTGTTTGATCATGATGGTGTGGTTCTTGATGTGATGATTGATAGAGCTTGATTGAATTTGACAAGATTGGTTAGATTGATGAGATCGTGATTTAGTCTGGTTTCAGGAATGACACCTCTTGTATAAGACAAAGATGATCAAAGTGTTTAGTTTCAAGAATGATATATCTTGTATAAGACTTGATCAGATTGTCTAGTTTGAGGAAAGATGCATCTTATATAAGACATGATATAATGGATCAGATGAGCTCGATTGATAGAATTGATACGATTGATTGGGTAAAGAACTAACATTTTGTTGATACTGGGTTGCAAGAAGCTTCAGATATGCCGATGTTGGCATATTTGAGGGAGTAGCATAAGATTTGTGTTGGGTTGACAATATTTGGAGAGATATGAGTCATCATTCTGATTGTGTATACACATATGATGATATATTGATGATTCCTGCGATAGATGTGGCTTTGGAGAAGATGAGCTTTTGTGATCCTATGCAAGAATGAAATGCAAGTTAAATGCAAAGCTACGATCAGACCAGTCACTAAATTTACTGCATTTTTTCATCATTGAGATTTTTAAAATGTGGGAAGTGAGTGAAAACATTGATGGTATAATTAAATCATGATGACTTGAGCACTACTTTCCTGGATTTTTATATTGCAAGTTAGCACAAGCATCAAGGTATAATTGAGCCAAGATGACCTGAGTGTTGCTTGCGTAAAACAAGTAGTATTAACCATTTCTATACACAAATCAGAAATGTCTTCGATGATACTCCAATGATTATGTCCTGAGACAAATTTGCACATATAAATGTTTAATTTATAGACAACATGCAAGAAAAATATCATGTTCCTTCATTGTTCGTCTAGTCAAAGACATCTTGGAGGCACTCAGAAATCATGATAGTGAAAAATCAAGATATAAAAGTTGAGCAATTATTGGTTAAAGTGTAGAAATCATTATGAAAAAGATATCATCTATTGAAAAGT
Source organism: Cryptomeria japonica (assembly GCF_030272615.1). NCBI lineage: Eukaryota > Viridiplantae > Streptophyta > Pinopsida > Cupressales > Cupressaceae > Cryptomeria > Cryptomeria japonica. The sequence goes on along the minus strand of NC_081411.1, from coordinate 634,675,205 downwards.
ATGTGTCATGCTTAGACTAATATGTGAGAATTTGATGGTTGACAATTTGATCTCATGTTCAATGTTGGATGTGTCTCAGTTTTCTCTTGACAAGAATTGCCTAACTATTGTTCTACTTGTTTGATTAAGCTCAAAACAATCAAAATTTTTTCCCCTAGCTAGGTGTAGGATTTTGCCCCAAGCCTGGAAACAAAATCATTATGATAAACCCAATGAGCCAAACATGATGAGAAACCGGCTACGATGCCTAGGTATGCACAAAGGCTTTATTATGGATATGAATAGCAATGACAAAAATGAATGCAAGTGGAAGGATGCATGAATTAATAGATGGAATAGGTAGTTGACAGACAGTGCCTATTTGCCAAGTTTTCACCATCTATTTTTATTTCACTTTTTCTCATATTTGATTTTTTTTTTTCATTTTTTTTTTTTTTTTTTTTGTTTTCACTATTTTTGTATTTTCAGATTTTTCACTGGTTTGGATTTTTCTGCTTTTTCACTATTTTTTTATTTTTCTTCTTTTTCAGTGTCTTTGGATTTCTTTTGCTTTTTCACTGTTGTTGAATTTTTCTACTTTGTCACTATTTTTTCATTTTTTTGATTTTTCTTCTTTTTTAGTCGTAAAATTTTTATAGATGCATGCTATTTATGGATTTCTCAAGCTGATCCCCATCCTATGTTGATAGCTGATATGATCTTGACCTAAATACTATTGTGACCACAAAGGGACCTAACCAGTTTGGTTCAAACTTACCTAGCCAGTTTAGTTCAAACTTCCCTTTCTTTTGTCGATCTGCTTGGTTGCATAGATTTTCTTTTAGTACTAGTTCTCCAACTTGAAATGTTCTTGATTTGACCTTGTGATTTTTCTTCTTCATCTGAGATAAGGCCTTTTAATAATACTTGTAGAGAAGGTATCTCTACTTCTATTGGCAGTATTGCTTCTAATCCATAGACAAGAGAGAAAGGTGTGGCACCTATTGTTGTGTGGATACTGGTATGGTAGGCCCATAAAGAACGGTTCAATTGAATATGCCATTCTCTACTAGAATCATTCACTGTCTTTTTGAGGATTTTCAAAATAGTTTTGTTTGCTTCCCCATTCCCTTATGGATAGTAGGGTGTGAAAAATCTATGTTGGATCTTGATTTTTATACATAATTCTTGTACATCATGATTCTTGAAAGGTCTCTCATTATTAGTGATAATGGTCATGGTTATTCCATAGCGATAGATGATGTAGTTCAAGATAAATGCAACAATTTAATTTCTTGTGATATTGATGAGAGGTACAACCTCAATGTTGGTATTATGGATGACTTCATCATGTGTTGCATTAGTTTTGTCATTTATGTCAACACTTATATTTCACTTATATTTATTCAAGTCTACATTGTTGATTTGGCACTCTGGTTATATTGGTTTTTTGTTCAACTGACACATTGTGGTCTCAACATGGATATTGGCTTATGCACAGTCACCGGTATATGTTTTACTAGCAGCTCCGGAAGTTGATGATGACTTGTTATCATCTAGAGATCATTTGACTATGTCAAAGACATGGTTTGGATGTTTGCATTTGGTGTTTGTCTTATTGGTCTAATCGAGTTCACATATTTGCCTTTACCGATAGATAGGTCTACATTATGAACCAATGCAAGATATCATGTTCCAGATCAACATGACACGATTTGGAAATGGTTTATTGACTGGATAATGTGTAAATATATTGAGCCAACATATTGAATTGCATCAAGACTTAATTTATGATTGTAATATCTCTAGTGAGCTGACCTTATGATAACCTCTTAGGTTTTGTATAAATAATTGTAAGATCTTAGTAGGAAGATGTATAAGGATATATTATGAGTGTGTGTGAATATTGAAGATCATTGTGAAGAACAGATCCTTGTGTGAATCATGCAGATATTATTTGAAGGTTGAAGGAAAGGTTATGAAGGTGTTTGGAACTCATGGTCAGAGCTTAAACTGGTATTGAATCTAGCATTGCAGATGCTATATTGAAGTAGTATATTGTTTATTAGATTTAACCATCCAATTGTAGTCAGTGTGACTCCTATTTTGTGTTTGAGTAGTGAGCTGTAGGCAGTTGGCCTTTCTACATGTGTAGACCCCATTATTGTATTCACTTACTATCTGCAGTAGTATCATATGATTGTGGGTAAGGTTTCCCACTGTTGTTTTTCCCCTTACAGAGTTTCCACGTCAAAATATTTGTGTCATGTGTTGTGGACGTTGTTTCTCATTCTGTTTCATGCATTATATTATACCAGTACTGCTATAAGTGTTAATCTGTTTTACTAGCATTAAGTTTGTTTTACCCGCACTAAGTTTTAAGTTGGAATAACATGTTTTGAGTTATAATTTATTGACAACTGATTCACCCCCCCCCTCTTAGTTGTCCTTCCCAGTTCCTAATAATTGGTATCAGAGCATAGTCCTCTTTTTGCAGAAGCCTAATAGCTTGAGGAGATCCTATGGCAGCAAATATTTTTAGGAAGGATAGTTTAAACTTGATGGAACTAACTATGGTATATGGAAGATCAAAATGGAAACACATCTGAACTACATTGGAAGAGATATATGGGATTTTACAAAGAATGGCTATGATGGTCCTACTCCAAATAACCCTCATCCACCGACATTGGCTAAAGGCTTGGAGAATGATTGCAAAGCAAGAGAAGCACTTCTAAGCACATTATCAGATCAACAAATCATGGGATTATAAGATATATCTACTACAAAAACTATTTAGGATAAACTGGAAAAATTGAATGAAGGAGATACCACTGTCAAAATTGCAAAACTGGAATGTTACCAGGTCAGGTATGAAAATTTAAAAATGGAAGAGGATGAAAGAATTTCTGCATTTATGGAAAGAGTTAATTAAATTGTTCTAGGAATACAATGTTGTGGAGGATCTTTAAGTGAAGATGAAAGTGACTTCTATTAATGAGTTGAGAACAATGCCTAATACATTAGTATCTAGAGATACTTTGGTTGGAAAACTTTCAGCATTTGAGCTTGAAGAATTTGGTCCTATTGCTATAGTCAAAACTGATATAGCTTTCAAAGCAACATCATTAGCATCATCATCATCATCATTTGAAAGATCTAATTGGAAAACACTTTATGCAAAAGAACTTGAAGATATGAGGAGAGAAAATGAAGAACTTGAAGCACTATTTGCAAGGAAGATGCCTAAAAGTCTAGCAAGACATAAGTATGAAGGTAAAGCACCTTTCAAATGTTTTAATTGCAATAAAGTTGGTCATGTGGCATATAGGTGTCCTGATAGACATGCAAGACTAAGAGAGGAAGCTAAAAGAACATATAAACCTAACCCTAAATATCAGAGATATAGATTTAATAAAAATAGAGATAAGTCATGTTACTATGTAGATGAAGGTGTTACAGATGATTTAGATGAAGATCCAATAGATAGTAGATGGCCATTTTTTGCATTAAAAGAAGATCAACCGACACCTATTGTCAAACTGGTAGAGTAGGCATTAGCAGCTAAAATTGAAGAAAAGGATGAATGGATTATTGATAGTGGATTCTTGCATCATATAATTGGTGATAAAAGAAAATTCTTATCATTAAAAGAAATTCATGGAGGTCTAGTAAGATTTGGAGATGACAAAGCTTATTTAATCAAAGGAATAGGCACTATATCTTTGGATGGTAAGCACTATACTGACAATGTTTATTATGTTGAAGGTTTAAAGCATAATCTTTTGAGTGTTGGTGAGTTAGTGGAAAAAGGATTTCAATTACAATTCAAGAATGGAAAATGCAAAATCATGAACACAAATGGATTGGAGATTGCAACTGGTAATCAGACTGAAGGTAATATCTTTCATTTGAATACCAATGATAAGACATATTTGATTGCTCACATTGATAAAAGTTAGTTATGGCATAAAAGACTATGTCATGTGAATTTTGATTGCATTGTTAAGATTAGCTCATCCAAGGTAGTAAGGGATTCACCTAAGATTGTGAAACCTCATAATCCAATATGTAAGGAATGTCAAATGGGAAAGCAAGTTAGAACAACATTTAAGAGCATTTCTGAGAAATCCAATAATATTCTTGATTTAATTCATACTAATTTATGTGGTCCAACAAGAACAAGAAGTCTTGAGGGTGATAGATACTTTATGATAATAATTGATGATTATTCTAGAATGTGTTGAGTTACTTTTCTTAGGGAGAAATCATAATATTTTTGAAGATTCAAGATATAGAAGGCAATGGTAGAGAATGAAACTAGCAAGAAAATAAAATGTTTGAGATCTGATCAAGGAGGAGAATTTACATCTAGGGAATTTAGTACATTCTGTGAAGAGAATGGAATCAAAAGACAACAATCAGCACCCCAACCACCTTAGTAGAATGGAGCTGTGAAAAGGAAGAACATAACTATACTAGATGCAACAAGAACCATGATGATGGAAGAAAATATACCTCATATGTACTGGAGAGAAGCTGCAAATATAGAGGTTTATACTTTCAATAGAGTTCACATCAAAGTTGAAACTGGTAAGACCCCTTATGAACTATGGTTTGGTCATACTCCTACTCTCAAATACTTAAGAATATTTGGAAGCAAATGCTATATTAGGAGAGATGAGTTTATTGGCAAATTTGGTCCTAGAAGTGATGAAGGAATATTTCTTGGTTATTCAGCTAGAAGCAAGGCATATAGATGTTATAATAAAAGACCACAGAAAATCATTGAGAGTACTAATGTGAAGATAGATGAACATTTTAGAGGAGAATCAAGATCTATAGAACTAGTAGTAGAAATGATTATAAATGAAGTGACACAGATTGCACTAGAACAAAATGAAGAACTAGTCACACCGGCATCATCAGATAACTCAATTGTGACTGAAGAACAACAACCTGTAAGTGGAAATCATAATAAACCCAGGTATGTAAGATTGAATCACTTAGAAAATCAGATAATTAGAAATAAAATTCAAGGTGTTATGACAAGAGGAAGATTGAAAAATGAAGAGGTATGTTTAATTTCTCAAGTTGAATCAGCATTAGTTGTTAAAGTATGTCAAGATAAACATTAGATAAAAGAAATGGAAGATGAATTAGAACAGATTGAAAAGAATAATACTTGGACATTACTTCCCCATCCTAAAGACAAAAATGTAATTGGAATTAAATGGGTATTTAGGAATAAAGTTAATGAGGATGGTGAAGTAATCAGAAACAAAGCAATATTAGTTTGTAAAGTTTATTATCAGAAATAAGGAATTGATTATAATGAAACTTTTGCACCGGTAGCCAAAATTGAAGCAGTAAGACTATTTCTTGCATTTGCAACTCACAAGAACTATAAAGTTTATCAGATGATGTAGTCCAAGATAAATGCAACAATTTATTTTCTTGTGATATTGATGATAGGTACAACCTCAATGTTGGTATTATGGATGAATTCATCATGTTTTGCATTAGTTTTGTCATTGATGTCAACACTTATCTTTATGGAAGTATACATTGTTGATTTGGCACTCTAGTTATATTGGTTTATTGTTGAACTGACATATTGTGGTCCCAACATGGATATTGGCTTATGCATAGTCACTGGTATATCTTTCACCGGCAGCTCAGAAAGTTGATAATGACTTGTTATCATCTGCAGATCATTTGATTATGTTGAAGAGATGGATTGGATGTTTGCATTTGGTGTTTTTCTTATTGGTCTAATCGAGCTCACATATTTGCCTTTATCGGCAGATAGGTCTAGGTTATGGACCGATACAAGATATCATGTTTTAGGTCAACATGAAATGTTTTGGAAATGCTTTATTGATTGAATAATGTGTAAATGTATTGAACCAACATATTGTATTGCATCAAGACTTACTTTGTAATTGTCATATCTCTAGTGAGTCGACCTTATGATAACCTGTTAGGTTTTTTTATGAATAATTATAAGATCTTATTTGGAAGATGTATAAGAATATATTATGAGTCTGTGCAAATATTGAAGATCATTGTGTAGAGAAGATCCTTATGTGAATCACGCAGATATTATCTGAAGGTTGAAGGAAAGGTTATGAAGGTGTTTGACACTCATGGTCAGAGCTTAAACCAGTATTGAATCCAGCATTGCAGATGCTATATTGAAGTAGTATATTGTTTATTGAATTTAACCATCCAATTGTAGTCAGTGCGGCTCCTATTTTGTGATTAAGCAGTGATCACTAGGTAGTTGGCCTTTCTGCATGTGCAGACCCCATTATTGTATTGACTTACTATCTGCAGTAGTATCATCTGATTGTGGGTAAGGTTTCACACCGTGGTTTTTCCCCTTATAGGGTTTCCACATCAAAATCTTTGTGTCATGTATTGTGGATGTTGTTTCTCTTTTTGTTTCATGCATTAAATTATACTGGTACTGCTATAACTATTAATATATTTTATCAGCATTAAGTTTGTTTTACCGACACTAAGTTTTAAGTTGGAATAACATGTTTCAGGTTATAATTTATTAACAACTGATTCATCCCCCCCCCTCTTAGTTGTCCTTCCCAGTTCCCAACAATTGGTATCAGAGCATAGTCCTCTTTTTGTAAAACCCTAACAACTTGAGGAGATCGTATGGCAGAAAATATTTTTCAAAGACAACCCCAAACTTGATGGAACTAACTATGGTATATGGAAGATCAAAATGGAAACAAATCTGAAATGCATTGGAAGAGATATATGGGATGTTACAAAGAATGGCTATATTGGTCCAACTCTGAATAACCCTCATCCGTCGATATTGGCAAAACACTTGGAGAATGATTGCAAAGCATAGAAGCACTTCTAAGCGCATTATCAAATCAGAAAATCATGGGATTATCAGAGAGATGTATTGTAAAAGACATTTAGGATAAACTGGAAACATTGAATAAAGGAGATACCACTGTCAAAATTGCAAAACTAGAATGTTACCGGGTCAGGTATGAAAATTAAAAAATGGAAGAGGATGAAAGAATTTCTACATTTATGGAAAGAGTTAATGAAATTGTTTTAGGAATACAATGTTGTGGAGGATCTTAAAGTGAAGTTGAAATTGTTAATAAAGTTTTAAGACCTTTGCCACCATTTTACAAAATGAAAGTGTCTGCTATTAATGAGTTGAGAACCATGCCTAATACATCAGTATCTAGAGATACTTTACCTAGAAAACATTCAGCATTTGAGCTTGAAGAATTTGGTCTCGTTGCTATAGTCAAAATTGATATAGCTTTCAAAGCATCATCATCATCATCATCATCATCATCATCATCATAATTATCATCATCATCATCATCATCATCATCATCATCATCATCATCATCATCATCATCATCATCTGACAGATCTGATTGGAAAGCACTTTATGCAAAAGAACCTGAAGATATTTGGAGAGAAAATGAACAACTTGAAGAACTTGAAGCACTATTTGCAAGGAAGATGCCTAAAGGTCCAGCAGGAATTAAGTATAAAGGTAAAGCACCTTTCAAATGTTTTAATTGCAATAAAGTTGGTCATATGGCATCTAGGTGTCCTGATACACATGCAAGACTAAGAAAGGAAGCTAAAAGAACATATAGACCTAACCCTGAATATGAGAGTTACATATTTAACAAAAATAGAGATAAATCATGTTACTATGTAGATGAAGGTGTTACAGATGATTCAGCTGAAGATCCAACATATAGTGGATGGACATTTGTTGCATTAAAAGAAGATCAACCGACACCTATTGTCAAACCAGTAGAGCAGGCATTGGCAACTAAAATTGAAGAAAAGGATGAATGGATCATTGATAGTGGATTCTTGCATCATAAAAAAATTCTTATCATTACAAGAAATTCATGGAGGTCTAGTAAGATTTGGAGGTGACAAAGCTTGTTTAATCAAAGGAAGATGTACTATATCTTTGGATGGTAAGAACAATATTCACAATGTTTATTATGTTGAAGGTTTAAAGCATAATCTTTTGAGTGTTAGTGAGCTAGTCGAAAAAGGATTTCAATTACAATTCAAAAATGGAAAATGCAAAATCATGAACAGAATTGGATTGGAGATTGGAACCGGCAATCAGACTAAAGGTAATATATTTCATTTGAATACCAATGATAAGACATGTTTGATTTATCACATTGATAAAAGTTGGTTATGGCATAAAAGACTATGTCATGTGAATTCTAATTGCATTGTAAAGATCAGTTTAACCAATGCAGTAAGGGATTTACCTAAGATTGTGAAACCTCATAATCTGATATGTAAGAAATGTCAAATGGGAAAGCAAGTTAGAACAAAATTTAAGAGCATTTATGAGAAATCCAATAATATTCTTGATTTAAATCATACTGATTTATTTGGTCGAGCAAGAACAAGAAGTCTTCAGGGTGATAGATTCTTTATGCTAATAATTGATAATTATTCTAGAATGTGTTGGGTTACTTTTCTCAGGGAGAAATCAAAAACTTTTGCAAGATTCAAGATATACAAGGCAATGGTAGAGAATGAAAACAAAAAGAAAATAAAATGTTTGAGATCTGATCAAGGAGGAGAATTTACATCTAGGGAATTCAATGCATTCTATGAAGAGAATGTAATCAAAAGATAACTATCAACACCCCAGACACCTCAACAAAATGGAGTTGTGGAAAGGAAGAACATAACTATACTAGATGCAGCAAGAACCGTGATGATGGAAACAAATCTACCTCATATGTACTAGAGAGAAGTAGTAAATATAGTGGTTTATACTTTCAAGAGAGTTCACATCAAAGGTGAAACTGGTAAGACCCCTTATGAATTATGGTTTGGTCATAATCCTACTCTTAAATACTTTAGAATATTTGGAAGCAAATACTATATTAGGAGAGATGAGTTTATTGATAAATTTGATCCTAGAAGTGATGAAGGAATATTTTTTGGTAAATCAACTAGAGGCAAGGCATATAGATGTTATAATAAAAGACCACAAAAAATCATTGAGAGTACTAATGTGAAGATAGATGAACATTTGAGAAGAGAATCAAGATCTGTAGAACCGGCAGTAGAAATGATTATAAATGAACCGACACATATTGCACTAGAATAGAATGAAGAACCAGTCACACTGGCATCATCAAAGAACTCAAATGTGATTGAACAACAACAACCTGTAAGTGGAAATCAGAATAAACCCAAGTATGTAAGATTGAATCACTCAAAAAATCAGATATTTGGAAATAAAAATTAAGGTGTTATGACAAGATGAAGATTGGAAAATGAAGAGATATGTTTAATTTCTCAAGTTCAACCAACATCAGTTGTTGAAGTATGTCAGGATAAACATTAGAACAAAGAAATGGAAGATGAATTAGAACATATTGAAAATAATAATACTTGGACATTAGTTCCCTGGCCTTAAGAAAAAAATGTAATTGGAATTAAATGGGTATTTAGGAATAAACTTAATGAGGATGGTGAAGTAATTAGAAATAAAACAAGATTAGTTTGTAAAGGTTATTATAAAAAATAAGGAATTGATTATAATGAAACTTTTGCATGAGTAGCTAGAATTGAAGCAATAAGACTATTTCTCACATTTGTAGCTCACAAGAACTATAAAATTTATCAAATGGATGTAAAATGTGCATTTTTGAATGAAGATCTTGAAGAAGAAGTTTATATTGAACAACCTGAAGGATTTTCATTAATAGATAATAAGGATATGGTTTCCAGGTTAAGGAAGCCTTATATGGATTGAATCAAGCTCCCAGAGCTTGGTATGATAGACTGGATAAATTGTTAGGTCCCAGAGACAACTGAGAGGGGGGGGTGAATTAGTTGTCAAATAAATTCAACCAAAAACAACTTAATCAAATTACTACTTAATATCGGTGAAACAATCTGTTATACTGGTGGACAGATTTAACAAATAAATGCAATAACGGTAAAGATTAATGCATGAAACTAAAAGACAAAGTCATCCACAACACATAACACCAATATTTGTATGTGGAAACCCTGTAAGGGGAAAACCCATAGTGGGAAACCTTACCCACAATCAGATGATACTACTGTAGATATTAAGTGTACATAAATGGGGTCTGCAAATGCAGAAAGGCCAAGTGCCTAGAGCTCACTGCTCAAACACAAAATGGGAGTCACATTGATTACAGTTGAATGGTTAAATCCAATAAGAATGTACTGCACAAAATAGCATCTTCATATGTTGGATTCAGTACTGGTGTAGTTATGATTTTCTTCACAAAAACCTCCTTCAATCTTCAAATGATTTATGTGTGTATAGGTCTGCTTATTCTCGCATATACCTTCACACAATCCTTTTTCACATTCCACATTTGATCTTACAAATAAGATCTTACATTTATACCATAACCTAAGACCAATTTTAGTAGGTCGGCTCTACAAGATATTACAATAAAAATATTTTACAAACAATACAACATCTGATGCAATAACCAATTCAACATGTCAGCTTAATGTAGTTACAACAATAATTAATCATCTCCATAGCATGCCATGCTAATCTGGAAAAGACAAACCTGTTGGTGTAACCCTGGACTTATTTACCGGTAACAACAAGTATGCAAATACGAATATAACAATAAACAATCTTTCAAGATAAGATGTCCAAACAATATCTTCGACATTACCAAGTGTTTTCCATGTCATTCCAAGTGTCGGTGATCATTATTTCCTGCCGGTGTACCATATACCGGTGACTATGCATTAGTCACTTGCTTACCGGTGAATATTGTTGGATCTCCAAAGTGCTAGAGTTTTAGTAGGTGTTGACATCAAAGGAAAAACCATACCAAAATACCAACATAAATATCTTCTAAAGCTTGGATACACAAAAGGTAATGCTGACAGTAATTTGTAGTACAAAAACACTAATTATGATATTTTGGTTATTGAAGTATTTGTGGATGATATCATTTTTGGAGGTGAAGAAGAGTTATGTAAAGACTTTGCTAACAAGATACAGGAAGAATTTGAAATGTCTATGATTGGAGAGATAAAAAATTTTCTAGGTTTGCATATTTCTCAAACAGATAAAGGTATATTCATATGTCAAACAAAATACTTGAAGGAACTTTTGAAGAAATTTGGTATGGAAAACTCCAAACCAGTAAGCACTCCTATGACTATAATAGATAAATTGATATTAAAGGATGATTCAGCTCTTATAAATCCAACAAGGTACAAATCTATGATTGGAGGATTACTGTATTTGACACAAACAAGACCTAATATAATGAATGCAGTGTACATTATTTCAAGATTTCAAAGGATTTTATGGTACCTACAAGGCACAACAAATCTTGAAAATCATGAAAGTGCAGTAAAAAGGATTTTCTGGTACATACAAGGCACAACAAGTCTTGGCTTATGGTATCCTAAGAATGACAATTTTGAGTTATGTGCATATAGAGATGCAAATTGGGTAGGAGATGTTGATGATAGAAAGAGTACCACTGGCGATGCATTCTTTCTTGGTAGAAGGTTAATTTCATGGATAAGTAAGAAGCAGACTTGTACATCTTTATCTACAGTAGAAGAAGAATATGTTGCAGAAGCAACTAATTGTACTTAGGTATTATGGATCAAAGAAAATGTTGAAGGATATCAATGTAAAATGCAAAGAACCGGTAATTATTCATTTTGATAATGCAACAGCAATAGATATATCAAAGAATCTGGTATTTCACTCTAAAATAAAGCATGTTTCTATTAAGTACAATTTTCTGAAAGAAAATGTTGAAGCAAATGAAGTGAGATTGGTTTATGTGAATACTAAAGAGCAAATTGCAGATATCTTTACAAAGCCTTTGCCTAAGGAAACAATTGAATATCTCAGAGAGCAACTTGGGGTAATTTCCCCATAGGTAGAGACTTGAATGATGAAGATTGACATCAAATCGGTGGGGACTAATAGAAAAATCTTTTTCCGACTTTAATGAAGGAGAGCTACTACTCAGGGGGAGTAGTTAGTTGTATGTTATGTTTTGACTCTTAACTTCTTCGGCATTTGATGTCAAAGGGGGAGAGATATCTACGAAAAACCATTGTACTTTGAAGATTGGGGAGAGATGTATTTTGGTTTTGGTTTTTGTTTTTGGTACAAAACTTTGTATCGATCTATTTTGGGAGATTGTTAGTTTTTTGCATTATGTTTTTGACAGTTAGATGTTTTTCCATCTAGTGTTGCCATCAATGCCAAAGGGGGAGATTGTTGGTATCATAGATGAATTCATCATGTGTTGCATTGGTTTTGTCATTGATGTTAACACTTATCTTTATGGAGGTCTACATTGTTGATTTGGCACTCTAGTTATATTGGTTTATTGTTGAACTGACACATTGTTGTCCCGACAAGGATATTGGCTTATGCATAGTCACCGGTATATGTTTCATCAGCAACTCAGAAATTTTATGATGACTTGTTATCATCTAGAAATCATTTGATTATGTCAAAGACATGGATTAGATGTTTGCATTTGGTGTTTTATTTATTTGTCTAATCAAGTTCACATATTTGCCTTTACCGACAGATAGGTCTAGGTTATGGACTGGTACAAGATATCATGTTCCAGATCATCACAACACATTTTGGAAATGGTTTATTGATTGAATAATGTGTAGATATATTCAGCAGACATATTGTATTACATCAAGAATTATTTTGCAATTGTAATATTTCTAGTAAGTCAACCTTATGATAAGGTCTTAGGTTTTGTATAAATAATTGTAAGATCTTAGTTGGAAGATGTATAAGAAGATATTATGAGTGTGTGTGAATATTGAAGATCATTGTGAAGAGTAAATCCTTGTGTGAATTAGGTAGATATTATTTGAAGGTTGAAGGCAAGGTTATGAAGGTGTTTGGCACTCATGGTCAAAGCTTAAACCAATACTGAATCCAACATTGTAGATGCTATATTGAAGTAGTACATTGTTTATTGGATTTAACCATCCAATTGTAGTTAGTGTGACTCCTATTTTGTGATTGAGTAGTGAGCTCTAGGCGGTTGGCCTTTCTGCATGTGTAGACCCCATTATTGTATTCACTTACTATCTATAGTAGTATAATCTGATTATGGGTAAGGTTTTCCACTGTGGTTTTTTCCCTTAGATTCAAGCCAGTCAAGGATGTAAAATCTATGCAAACTCAGAATTTTTGGGAAAACTTTAGTATTTCAATGTTTTATTGCTTCATCAATTCAAACCACAATAACAAATAACCTTGGGAATCATGCCAACAAGGTTTATAAAAATCTCCAATCTTTTCCCACCTAATTTGGATTAAGTTGGAACCATTGAAAGGCTTCCCCCAATTGAATTTCAGAAATTTGCACTTTTGCACTGAATAGTTGCATTTTACAAAAGTTGCACTTTTGCAATTTTGCACAAAATGTTGTCATATTGGATAGGTTGGAATCCACATACTTGGATCAACCAAACACACATGAAACATTTCTAAAACCTATCAAACACAAATCTAGACCATCTATTACATATTTTTACCACATTGTCCCAATTGGCTTCTCAAATTGCCTAATTGGTGACATGGGCTTACATGGTGGGGTTTATTTGCATACATCAAACATAAGATACACTAAGACACCCTAATGAGCCTAGTCTTCATCTTTAGGGTCATGAATATCTTGTTCATGAGGTGCTCCTACACCATACTCCCTGGGAGAAGAGATCTCAAGCCTACTTGAGATCAGATTTTCTAAATCTGCACCATGATTGGATATTTGCTCACTTGTCATCCAAACTACCTCAGAATCTGGTTTGTCTTAGCAAACCACAAGGTACACAATCTACTCCTTATTACTTATCTTCTTTGTGACTCTAGTGTGTAACAATTTTCTCAACTTAGGTGATTCATGCCTTGGAATGTCATTGTCTATTGCAACCTACATTGTTTCCTCCCCTTCATTGTCACTACCTTCGAAAAGTGTAAGATCACACACATTAAAAATGGGTGATAATCCAAGATCAAGAGGAAGTTGGATCTCATAGGCATTCTGTCCACATTTCTTCAAAATCGGACATGGTCCAATCTTCCTCTACATGAGTTTGGCGTATTTGCCTTTTGGGAGTCTCTCCTTCTTCAAATGTACCCATACCAAATCCCCAACACTAAGCTATACATCTCTCTTCTTCTTATCATCCTAAGCCTTATACTTCACTATAGTTTTCTGGACACGAGACTTGACTTGGTCATACACCTCTTTGATGGCTGATGCAAAAGCTTCACCATCTGCACTAATGGGCTCTTAGTTGGGTAAATCTCTTAACTCCAATACTCCCCTTGGGTGGATGCCATATACAATATGGAAAGGAGACTTCTTGGTACTCCTATTTATGGTATCATTGTAAGAGAACTCTGCCTATGATAATATACTATCCCTTTTGTCTCCATGTTGCCTTGTCAAACACCTTAATAGGTTTCCCAATGATCTATTGACAACTTCAGCTTGCCCATCCATTTGAGGATAGTAGGCTGATGAGAAAGATAGGTTAGTCCCCAACTTCTTCCAAAGGGTCCTCCAAAAGTGGCCTATAAACTTCACATCTCTATCTAAAATAATGTTTAGGGGAAATCCATTTATCTAGACTATCTCTTTGAAGAATAGGTCTACAACATATGATGCATCACAAGAAGTCTTACATGGCAAGAAATGAGCCATTTTACTAAACCTATCCACCACTACAAAAATACCATCAAATCCTCTCCTTGTCCTAGGAAGACCCAACACAAAGTCCATACTTATGCTCTCCCATGGCCTAGAAGGAATGGGTAAAGGTTGATACAAACCTACATTTGTAGACTTCCCCTTGGGTTTCATATATATGATACATATCTCTACAAACTTTCTCACATCTTCCTGTAATTTAGGCCAAAAATAATATCTCTTCACAAGGTCTAGGGTCTTGTCAAGGTTAAATTGACCTTCCATGGCTCCACAATGCTTCTCCCTAATAACATTCATCGTCATAGAACATTTAGGAATACACAACTACACTCCTTGGAACAAAAACCCATCTTGTATCAAAAATTCAAAAAACTCAATATGCTACCGGTCACCAAAAGTTTCACATACCTTGTAGATCTCTCCAAAGTCTTCATCAACATCATACATACTCTTCAAGGAATCAATACCAACACTCTCCATCTTGATTTGGTTGATAGTTAAGACCCTCCATCTCAAAGCATCTGCAACTTTGTTCTTGACTCCCTTCATCTATTTGAGGGTGAATGTGAAGGCTTGCATGGTCTCTACCCACTTCATGTGTTGGTGATTTAGCTTCTCTTTTCTATTTATGAAATTGAGTGCATGGTTATTAGTAAAAACTATAAACTCCTTAGGAAATAAATAGTGCCTCCACTTCTTCAAAGACTGTACTAGACCATACATCTCCAAGTCATAAGATGAGTATCTTTTCTTGGCATCATTTAGCTTTTCATTGAAAAAAGAAATAGGCCTTCCTTCTTGGCTGAGCACTACTCCAATAGCCATGTGGCTTGACTCACATTCCACCTAGAATATCTTGTTGAAGTCTAGTAAGGCAAGGACTAGTTGTTCTGCAACCTTCTTATTCAATGTCTCAAATGAATCATCTTCCTCTTTGGTCCAATTGAACCTGCACTTTAGTCCTCCCTTTATGGTGTCAATCATGGGTGCACAAACATGACTAAATCCTCTTATGAATTTCCCACAAATATTTGCTAAACCATGGAATCTTCGGACATCATTCATAGTTCCAGGTGTAGGCCAAGACAATATAGCACTTACCTTCTCTTGGTCCATTTTCAACTCACCTTGTGAGATTACAAAACCCAAGTAAATGATCTCCTCCTACATGAACAAACACTTATCTAAATTGAACATTAGTTGCTCTTCATGTAACCTCTTTAGAACCATATCTATGTGTTTGAGGTGCTCTTCCCCTGTGTGACTGAAGATCAGGATATCATCTAGGTATACTATGACAAATTTTCCTATGAATTATGCCAAGACTTCATTCATCAACCTCATAAAGGTACTAGGGGCATTGGAAAACCCAAATGGCATGACATTCCACTCATATAACCCTTCATTAGTTTTAAATTTTTTTTTCCATTCATCTCCTGGCCTTATTCTAATTTGATGGTATCCACTTTTTAGATCCATTTTTGTAAAATACTTAGCACTCCCTAAGCAATCAAGTAAATCCTCTATTCTAGGGATTGGGAACCTATACCTTATGGTTATCTTGTTGATGGCTCTTGAGTCTGTACAAAGCCTCCAAGTGCCTTCTTTCTTAGGTGCAAGGATTGTTGGTATTGCACATGGGTTTAGACTTGTGCCAATTAGTTTTGATTCAAGCAACTCTTCAATCTACCTTTCCATTTCTGCATTTTGGTTTGGAGTGAGTTTGTATGTTGCTTTATTTGGAAATGTAGATCCAAGGATCATATCTATGCAATGAATAATGTCTCTCAATAGTGGTAGGGATCTTGGCATTTCATCTAAGATGATGCCTTGATTCTTATCAAGCAACTATCTAACTAAAGGGTCTATGTGCTTTTGTACTCCTTTCTCTCCTGCATACTACTCTTTCCTTGTCACCTTGGGGCTAGGCATGAGGGCATAGAACACTGTACCTTTTTCTACAATCTCCTTCATGAACTATTTTCCTTCTACCATCAGAACCTTTTCATCCTTTACCTTTGATTCCATCTCCTCCTCTATCAAAGGTAAGAGTTCTATCACCTTACCATCCTTGGTGATTGAGTAGGTGTTCCTCAACCCATCATAATGAGCTTTCAAGTCATATTGCTATGGTCTCCCAAACAAGAGATGGCATGCATCCATCTTGGTTATGTCAAATAGCAATCTATCCTTGTAAGATCCAATCTGAAACTCCACCCAAGCCTTCTCTTCTACCATTGCTTGCTGACCTTGGGTGAGCCTGTTGGCATTTTGGCACTAAGTTGTCATTGATGTCAACCGACATGATGGAGCTCCGATGAGAAAAAATGATATGGGATTCTCTACTGGTTAATAGAAGAAGAACACTCTATCAGCAAAGGTTTTCACTGGTATGTACTTGTTGGACTAATTGAGGGTTGGTAGGTGCTATCTTGATCAGTGTGATGTCATGAGAAGCTGAGGTGGCAAGTGTGTTGTGGTTGGTGAAGCCTCATCGACAGGGTTGATGAAACAGATAATCACCATTAATGAAGGAGCCACAAATCATGTGATTGCATCTAACTAATTGTGGCTCGAGGAAGAAGGAATGACAGAGGAAGATCAGGGAGTAGTTGGCACCTGAATCAAGGCAAAGGAAATCTGATTCAGGATGTTCTCATAAAGGAAACTTCTGGAATGCATTATGTGTCATTAGACTTCATGACAAAAGATTTGATTTATGATTGCTACTTCAAGGAAAATGTGCATTGGATAATAGAAACTGAGTGCAGGTGTAGTCTTCTAGGATAGATGTTTTGATCCAAGATAGGTGGGATTGGATCTCAAGAAGATTTTGTTGGAAAAAGGAAGCCCTAACTGCTCAAGTTTTTGAACTGCGTTTTGGTGGGAAATCACTATATAAGGGATGTGAGCTCTAGACAAAAAAAAGAGAGTTTATGCTGTAAATATTGAAAGGTGAAGACAAGGAAAAGTGAGAGACAAGAAGAATTCAGAAGGTGATCTAAACAAGTTACAGGGGGAGTGAGCAAGCAAACTGGTGAGAATATTCTACTGACAGTCTCATAGTCTGACAGTAGAGCCTGACCGGTAAAGTGTGGCAGAGAAGGCAACACCATAGAGTGAAATAGTGTGTTGAGAGATTGTATGTGATAGGGAGAGAAATATAACAGAGTTTGAGAGATATAGATAGTGATCTCACATTAGGTAGTGGGAGTTCTAGTGGAGGAGAAAGGATAGTAAACCGGCAGAGAGTTAGTTTATTCAAGAGTTGTAAAGTTCATTTGCAACAAGAAGCATTAGTTATATTCAAATAGTATTTAATTATACATATCCAAGTTGAAGCTTGGTTCAGGGGTTCATTCTCCTTGGGTTGGTGTCCTAAAAGTGCAGGGGTTGGTACCCAAAATCTTTGTAAATCTATGTTTTACCTGTGAGGCTGGATTGGAGCAGTAGTCTCCAGCAACTTTTCTCACCAAGGTTTTTCCCATATTGCGTTTTCCTCATAGATCTGGTGTTGTGAGTTCCTTTTGTGTGAATGATCTCTTTAGTTTTCTCTCTTGCATTGTTGGTATGACTGTTTAGTGGTTAAGCATATAGTTGTCTAAAGATTAGATTGGTAAGAAAAGAATAGAAACCAATGATTCACCCCCCCTCTCAGTGGCATTATATGTTCAACAATTGGTATTAGAGCCAAGTTCCCAATTATTTCTAAACCTTGGGTAGATTCTGGACTTTGAGCACAATGGCAAGAAGTGAGTCTGCTTCCTCAAAAGCTCCCATATTTGATGGATCTAATGATGCCTTCTGGAGCAGAAGAATGGAGACATATATTTCATCTCTTAGCTTTGATGTATGGATGTCAGTCATGAATGGGTGTGCTATTCCTAATACTCCCCCTACTGATCCGGATGCAAAGAAAGATTATGAAAATAATGCAAAGGAAAAACATGTCATCTTGAGTGGACTGTCCGATAATGAACTTGTCAAAGTAATGCATTGTGTTTCAGGAAAGGAGACATGGGACAACTTATAGAGGTTGTTTGAGGGAGATGCAAAGGTCAAAGAAGCCAAGATGCAAACTCTAAGGAACCAACTTGAAAGCATCAGAATGAAAGATGATGAAAAAATTGTAGACTACCTTCATAGATTTGATGAAACTATGAATACCATTAGAGAACTTGGTGAAGAGATTGTAGATGAAATTATTTTCAAAAAGATACTTAGATCTCTCACTCCCAAATATGATACTAAGGTGTTATCCATAGAAGAAGCCAAGGATCTAAAGACTTTTACAATGGATGAACTATTTGGTTCCCTGATAGCCTATGAAATGAGGACAACCATTGAGACTTCCTCAAGAAAGAAGTTGCATTCAACACCACCAAAAAGGGGAAAGAAACTATTACTCATAAAGAATCCAGTGAAGACTCTAATGTTGAAGTAGCTAACTTTGTCACAAATCTCAAAAGAGGATCAGGTATGTACAAAGGAAAGCTACCACTTAAGTGCTTCAACTGTGGGAAGTTAGGACACTTCACTACAAGCTGCCCTCACAAAGAAACCGATGGAGATGAGTCAAGAGAGTTTAGAAGATCTATCGGTAAAGACAAAGAAAGGAATGAATACTAACAAAGAATAAGAGACTACCAAAATCAAAACAACTTATATACCATTGAGGATGACACAACAAATGATGAAGATGCATCAGAAGATGATGACCATGAGAACCACAAAAATGTAAATCTTTTCATGGCACTTGACAGACCTACTGTTGAAGATGAGGAAGAAGAGGGTATTGAGGCTGAAGTGGATTTGGAGAGTGAACTTATTATTGCACTTGAAGAATTAAGTAAAACAAGAAGAGAACTCAAGACAGTTAAGCTTGTTGCAGTCGATGAACAAGATCTCTTGAAGCAGTCTCTGGAAGAGTCTAGTCAAATCATATCTGACTTGAAGCTACAGCTGGAAGAAACTAAGAGGATCGGTGAAGTTACAACATTTGACTTGACAAAGAAAGAAAAGGAGCATCAAGAGCTAGAAGAAGAAATAATGAAGCTCAGAAAGGAGCTTGAAGAAAGCAAGGAAGAAATAAAAATAAGAAGCAAGTATGAAGGAATCATTGAGGCTTTGGATAAGATGTTAAGAAAACAAAAGAAATCCAAAGACACAGGTGGTTTAGGCTTTGAAGTTGGTCAAGATTCAACCCAAAAAGGTAAATTTGACAAAGAGATAATGTTCACTTCTTCAAGTGAAGGTGAAGAAAAGAAGACATTCACTATAGGCAAGGAAACCAATAAGAAGACATATGCAGATGCTATTGGAAATTGACATCCAAACCAGTATACAAAACTGAACCGAAGGTCACATTTCATGCACAAATTTGCAAATCTAAGGAGGAATGCTAGAATTGATTGTGAAGGTTTCACCAGATTCAACAACATGAATGAAAGACCCCCAATAAGATAGTTCCATTCAGGACCAAGACATCCCAACCGATATGTACCAAATTTTCATGGTTATTGTTACCGGTGTAATAAATTTGGGCATAGAATAGCATACTGTAGGTTAAACAATAAGACTTCCATGAATTATGAGAGTAGAAATTCATTTAATGCACTCTGAGATATGAATGTTTTTTTATCTCAATGCATGTGATTGAGCAGTGAGCTCTAGGCGGTTGGCCTTTTTGCATTTGTAGATCCCATTATTGTATTCATTTACTATTTGTTGTAGTATAATCTGATTGTGGGTAAGGTATCCCATCATGGTTTTTTCCCTTACAGGGTTTCCACATCAAAATCTTCATGTCATGTGTTGTGGATGTTGTTTCTCTTTCTGTTTTATACATTAAGTTATACCTGTACTGCTATAACTGTTAATCTATTTTACCGACATTAAGTTTGTTTTACCGACACTAAGTTTTAAGTTGGAATAAAATGTTTTGCATTTTAATTTGTTGACAATGGATTCACCCCCTAATGTAGAGGCCTACCCACACACCTAAGGACAAGCCCAAACAAGGTTGGACTAATGACCCCTCAAATGATCACAAGGGTCTTGCAAGGAAGGAATCCACACCTTGGATGAAATTACACACACATTCACTAGGCTTGGGTCTACTCAAGATGAGCAAAAGGCTTTTCTTTCTCAAAAAAGCCTTACCGGTAACTCCTACTCTTATGGATTTTGGAATTAGCCAATACATGACATCTAATAACTCTTCCAAATACTAGTTTTGGTTTTGGGCACCAATTCCTTATATCTCATTTGGAAACCTACCCCCTTGGCTTGTAGCCCTATTTGGTGATAGAATGAAGCTTAACTCAAAAATGTCCCACACACCCATACAAAAAAAATATCATTTAAGACACCCTTTTTGAAGTTGTATGGATTCCCAAAATTCTTTGGCCAAATCTGCAATTACAAGGTCAATTCCCTTTAGAGGCCAAGAGACCTAATACGGGCAATTAGCCCTTTTTTCCAAAGCAACTACCTCTACCGGTACACCAAATGAAAAATAAACTTTATGGAAATGTGGGGAATAGTGATAATCCTCTAATTCTAGAGTTTCATGCCTGGAAGCCACTGCTATGACAACTTATGATGACTATCCCAAATCTTGCCCTAGGTAGTCACATAGAGATGCCTACCTAAACCTGCTCTTTTCTCCAAACAAAATTTTTTCCCCTGCAATAGACCATGAAAAAACTTAAGTATAGAGGTGTATACTGCATCCTTTGAAAGGAAGAGTCTTCTAATGGACAAGAGTGCAAGATAAGACCATTTTTGTTCAAAACCCTCTCCTAAGCCTCAATTTCTGGGTTAGAGTTAGAAGAATGGAGGGTTCTCTTTACTGCAGAATAGTTAAGACCTAAGACCACCACCAAAATAAATATACCTCATTCCCCTATCTACTCCATGAATGGTGTTGTTACATTGAAGTCAGTCAATGATGTAGAATCTTTGCAAACTTGGAATTTCTGGGAAAACTTCAGTATTTCAATATTTTATTGCGTCATCAATTCAAACCACAACAACAACTAACCTTGAGAATCATGTCCAAAAGGTTTATAAAAATCTCAAATGGTTTCCCACCAAATTTGGAGTAGGTTGGAGCTATTGAAAGGCTTCCCCCAACCAAATTTCAAAAAGTTACACTTTTGCACTCAAAAGTTGCATTTTACAAAAGTTGAATTTTTGTAATTTTGCACAAAAAGTTGTCATATTGGCTAGGGTTGGAATCAACATACATGGATCAACCAAAAACACATGAAACATTTCTAAAACCTATAAAACACAAATCTAGACCATCTATTACGCCTTTTTACCATATTGTCCCAATTCGCTTTTGAAATTGCCTAATTGGTGACATGGACTTACATGGTGGGGTTTATTTGCATGCATGAAACACAAGACACACTAAGACACCCTAATGATCCTAGTATTCATCCTTAGGGATATGAATAGCTTGTTGATGGGGATATGAATAGAAATGACTTGCCCCTTGATAGCTTTTTTGTTAACATACTCAATATCAAACTCTCTTAGGATCATGATCCAGTTTGCTAGTCTTCCTGTCAATGTCGTCTTGCTAAGATAATACTTCAATGGATCGATTTTAGCAATCAACTTGATGGAGTGAGATAGTAGATAGTGTCTTAATTTTTGAGAAGCAAAAACTACTGCCTAGAATGCTTTTTCTATTGGTGAATAGTTGAGCTCGTATCCCACTAATTTTCTGGTGATGTAGTAAATGGCTCATTGTTTTCCTTCATTATCATGTTGTGCGAGCAAAACTCCTAATGATACTTCAGTGGTTGCATGAGATAGGTCTTGATCTTATTGAATGCAACCTCACATTGATGGTCCCACTTGAAATTAACATTTTTATGCAATAGATGAGTAAATGGTTGGCACTTATCTGCTAGTTGAGCAACAAATCTTTTGATTGACTGTAGTCTACCTTGGAGTGATCTTAGTTGACTAATATTCTAGGGAGATGCCTTTTCCATTATTTCTTTGACCTTAGTTGGATCTAAATTGATACCCCTGGCTGAAACAATGTATCCCAATAGCTTGCCTGAAGTGATACCAAAGGCACATTTCTTGGGATTGAGTCATAGCTTATACTATTCTAACCTGTCAAAGATCTTTTCCAGTATTCCTATATGGTCTTCTCTATCGTATGATTTGGCCAATATGTCATACATATAATTTTCCATTAATGTATGCATCATGTAATGGAATATTTTTGTCATAGCTCTTTGATATGTAGTACCTACATTTTTTAGTCCAAAATGCATGATGTTCCAGTAGAAAGTACTCCATGGACATGTGAAAGTTGGCTTTTCTTGATCTTCAGGTGCTATTTTAATCTAATTGTATCCAAAGAAAAAATGGAGTGTCCAGTAGTTAAATCCATAATGATGTCAAGTTTAGGTAAAGGAAAGTCATCCTTTGGACATGCATTATTAAGATCTTTGAAGTCTATGCATATTCTAATACTTTTATCTGGTTTGGACATAGGAATGATATTTGATTCCCATTGAGGATATGTGATAGGTCTGATGAATCCGACATCCAGTAATTTCTTTAGTTTTGCTTTGACTAGAAGGGCAATATGAGGATGCATCTTCCTTAATTTTTGTTTAACTGGTTTGGCTCTTAGAATAACATTTAAGTGATGCATAATAGGCTCTAGATCCAATCCTGGCATGTCTACATATGACCAGGCAAAATTGATTTGCCACTGTTTGAAGAATTTCATATATTGTTGCATTTCTTGTTCTGACAGAGAAGTTACTGGATGTAGAATCTTTGGTTGCTCTGTTGTGCCAATGTTAACTACCTCTATTGGTTTGATCAAAATAGATGACCTTTCTTGATAGTGCATAGGTAAAGTGTTAAATCTCCCATCTTCTGGTGCCTTGAGGAAGTTTTCATCGTTAGATGCGTCCTTTCTTTTTAATTTTTTCTGGTCTAATGTTGCCAATAAATGGTTTTCAGCATTAGACCTAATATTGTTTTCTTTATTTTCACTTTTGCAACAGGGAGATTTGGCACCCACTTGATTGGAAGATGTGTTGTTGAAATTCCTAGTGAAATTTGTTGTAGTTTCAATTGCATTAAGATATATAGATATGGCATGGTCATTAGAAAAGGTATCAATGGTAGTATGTGTTTCATTTTCCTAATCAATAAGTTTAGGTTGGATTAGAGGTAAGGGGTCATCAAGTTGAGATGATTCAAGGGTATCAAGGGTCATGATAGAGATTCCAAAGTTTTTGATATGTATGTCAATGTCTAGAACTATACTCTCATCAGAATGACCTTGTGCAAGGAGCTCCTGATCATCCTTGATTAAGTCCAAGTCAACCAAATGTGATTCTAATTCAAGTGGGCTAGTTCCTAAGGTTTACCCTGCATACGTGTGAACTACATCAACTCCTACATCTTCTTCAAAGAAATTTTCTTCAATTGATTCTTCAGAGTGATAAGAATCCCATTCCCATTCATTAGAATTTGTCTCACTTGCAGCTTGCAATCTATAGATTTGTTCATGTAAAGCGGAAAAATCGAACCCTAGTCGTCCTCCCCTCCCCAACTCCGAGGAGAGAGAAGGGAGAGTCACTAGGGTTGATGGTTTTCACTTAGGAGTGACTTTACATTCAAAAGAGGGGTTGAAACCCACAAGATCCAATCCCACGTAATGCAAGATTGGATTCTATATGAGTTTCAAGGGTTGTGATAGCAAGGATACCCTCTTTTGTAAAGAAATGTAGATAGAATGATTAAGCTAGGAATAAATAGAAAGTGAGAAAGATTTGCTTATAAACTGAGATAGGGATATGATATGAAGTTGCGGACATGGAATTAGCAGTAAAATGTCAAGATGACATTGTCCTGCAAATTTGAGCAAAAGTTGACGGGACGATGGCGCCCGGCGTGCACATGGTCCTCCGAAAAATCCGCAAAACTAAGGGGGATCTGTTCGTCTCTGCACAAGGATTCCAGATCTTCAATTTCAGCCGCGTACCTGCAACCTACACACAGAAAAGCGAAGATGATTGGGGGGTTAGGGATTAGGGGTTTGCCCTTAGGTCAAACCTCGGTTTTGGAATTAACCAAGAAATGAGAAATGCTGTAAATGTAAATGACTGTAATGTAAAACAAGTACTAGTACCTTGTTGTAAGGATGTTTGTATCCTTATATGCGAAGGTATAGATGTTGTTGTTTGTTGTATGTTGTATGTTGTAGCATGTGATCTCCTCTTCAATGGTTGAATCCTTGTCTTGAATGCAACACTTAGCCTTGAATGGAGACTTAGAATGATCAATTGCTTGAAGGAATGTTTGAATGCTTGAATGCTTGAATGCTTGAATGTTTTGAGTATCGTTTCCACCTTTTTTGCCTCATCCCCAAAATGAGAGAGGAAAAGTAGTTTATATACTTGTCAATTAGGGTTAATAGACTGATTTTCCCGACCTTAGGCTGACCAGGAAATGTTATTTTCAAATTTGCAAACAAAAAGACACGAAGTCCCATAGGAGACCGGGCCCAAAATAGGGCCAGGGACCAAGGCACTGGGCGCCATGGTCCTAGGGGACCAGGGCACTGGGAACCCTAGTCCTGAAGGACCAGGGTGCTGGGCGCTCTGGTCCCACCTCCCGGGACAATAGGGTGCAAGGAGGATCAGGTAGGGTGCTGGAAAAATGTAGTTTTTGATGTCATGAACAAGTTTCGTGGTCTCCATTCAGGTTCAGTGTTGCGTCCCCATCGTGAAGACCCAAATGCGGTCAAAATTGCAAGTGTCACAATTTTAGGACGCTACATTTAGCCCCCACTTTAGCGGGAGTATAAGCGTACACTCATACTTCTAGTAAAGTACAAGGAAACAATATTGAAAGACTTTCACCACGTTAAGGAGGCAAGATACACCAAGCCCCCAGTGGACTAAGGATCTTACGACTTCGATTGACAAAGTAAAAGGGAAGATCACGAGGGAGAACCATGACTGTCAGTAGTAAGGTTCCCTCACTATGAGTCATGCAAGAAAGATATCAAAAATTTTCAAGACAAAGCTAAATTTGTCAAGAAATTTTCAAGTATCTTGAAAAGATATGAATGGGATGTATGCCCCCCTATGTTAAAGTGATCGCACATGCCTCACTGGGGGTGATTGCTTTAAGGTAGTGATACATATAAGAAATGAGAAAGGAGCACATTATAACAAGGATTTAACCCCCAAGTGTGAGATAAGCCCAAGGATAATAGACACAAAACACAAAGCACAAGGTGACTTCGCTTTCCTCGGGGTCAGTATGTTGTATGATAATTCATGTATATCATATGTATGTATGCATAATTGTTCTTCATTCCCCAATCAAGGAAGGTCACCTAGAAGAAGGGAACACATGTGTCTTTTGAGTCAACATGAGAGAGACCAAAAGAGATCTCAATGTTTTGCATCGTCCTCAAGTAGACAACACTAAGGACAACAAATAGAAGAATGAGAATAACATATAGAAGAAGTAACAAAAGAGAGGAATAGAGAATCTGCTATGCTAATGTAACTAGTCTAGCATGTCATCTACCCCCCGATCTTGCTGATCAATGTTTCGGGAAGGCAGGGAACATGCTAGAGGAGGAACATCCAACACAGCAAATGGAGCTATCACAAGATCCAAACAAGGGTTATGTTCATGTTCCAAGCCACGTTGTTCTTGTCTAGGAGCTAGGATAAGTGCTTTAGAAAATTCGTTAGATAAATGGTTATCAATATCAACAAGTTCATATTCACTATCAGAAGCAAGAGAAGTAACATTTTCATCATGAATAACATTTTCATCTATATCATCATCAAGATTTATAAAAATAGGGTCTTTAACTCGCACAAGATCAAGACCATCATGCATCTTATGTTTAGGAGATTTTGGCTCAATTTCCGGCTGAGGAGAAAATGGAATAATACTAGTTGAAGGTGTTTTTGGGGATTGCAAAGTTTGAGCTCTAAGATGATGCTTTCACCAACGTTCACGTGCAGAACGATTTCGTCTAGTCTTAGTAGGAAGTTGCAAAGATTGAGGAGGAGGAATGTTCTCATCCTTATCACTTGGGTGTTTAGGTTGTGGTCTCTTAGGTTGAACAATAGGAGAAGAGGAAGGTCTCTTCTCTCCATAAGAGGAAGGAGGAGGAACTGCTCCATATAAGGGAGGAATATTTGGTTTTGGAAGGAGACCAAGTCCATCATGACAAGGAGGGATAGATCTACTTTTGGGAAGTTTATTAGATACAGGCATAGTCACATCCATAGGAATGGGTGAGGAATCTTCTTGAGGAAAGACATTAGTTTTATCTTTCAAAGGAAGAACTTCCTTCTCAAGAATGATAGGAATATCAAGTTTGGGTGTTCTAGGTTCACTTAGAGAAAGGATCATATCTTTTTTCCACTTTTGATAAGATTTGAAAAGATGATCACTTCGCGGAGGAAGAGATTGGATTTGTTTAGGCCAAAAGTAATCAATAGGAACGCTAGAAGTTCTTTCAGCTAGTTTAAAGAGACTATGATTGACAGTAACAACTTCACCATTATGGGGAAATTTCAAACACTTGTGAATAGGAGAAGCAATAGCTTTCATGGAAGATAGCCAAGGATAGCCAAGCTTCACATGAAATTGTTCGGAAGATGGAATAATAGCAAAGTTCACATCAAGGGATTTGTTATGAACTTCAATAGGTAATGTAATAGAACCAATTGCAGGAGAAGAAAATGCATCAAATAATTTCACAACCACATCTGTTTCATCATAGATCACTTGATTCAATTGCAAAGTAAAAAGAAATTCTTCAGTAATGATATTAACCATACAAGAAGGATCAATAAGCACTCCACGACAAGGTGTGTTCTTAATTTTTGCAACTATATATAAAGGACCATCAGGTGCCCTGATAGTTTCACTAGAATCAAAGGTGATGGAAAGTTCTTTAGGGATTTTCTGCTGCTCGACAAAGTTAATCACATTCGGAGTCATAGACACAAGATCATCAGGTGAGACAGAGGAATCAGTAGTATCAATCGCATTAGAGGTATGAGAAGGCAATGGATAAGTAAAAATCTGAAGATTTTGGTTAGGAGAAGCTACAGATGTATTTCCTTTATCATTCACTCCAGAAACAGAGATAGTATTATTATCAATCAAATCTTGAATTTTCCCCTTTATAGCAAAACATTTTTCAGTATCATGCCTAGGTTGACGATGAAATTGACAAAAAGATTTGTTATCAAAATAGGGTGAGTTAATCTTTGCAGGATCAAATTTCCTTATAGGAGGAAGAGTAATCACATTTTGTTCCAATAACTTATTCATAATACTATGCAATGATTCATTCAAAGGAGTAAACTTTCTTTCTTTCTTGAAAAACTTAGAAATAGGAGACACACCTGATGCTGCATTCACATTGTTGTTGATGATGTTTTCATTGAATTTAATACACTCTTTGTTCGGTTTAAACTTCCCAAATGGTTGTTGACTACTATCACCCTTATCACTCGGAGCCATAGGATGTGATTGTTCCATTTGACTCACAGACAGTTGATAATTGTGAAGAGTTGCGCACAACTGTTGGAAAGAAGTAAACTCAGAAAACAAGAGTTTTTCTCTAATGTCTTTTTGTAAATTAGAAATAAAAATTCTTTGAATATCATTGTCAGGCACTTGAAAGGAAATTTGAGCATACAAAGGCTTATATCTACCAATGAAATCAGTCACTTTTTCTTTAACACCTTGTTTACAATGCATTAAATCAATCAAAGTAACTTTAGGACTTATATTGTTTTGAAATTGTTGAATGAAAGCATTTGCAAGTTGTTCGAAAGAAGTAATAGAATAGGAAGGCAACAAGCAATACCATTGTAGGGCTTTGTCTCTTAATGTTCAAGTAAACAGTTTTGCAAGCAACCTTTGGTCATAAGCAAAATCAGTACATATTGTTTGAAAGGTCTTAACATGTGTTAGAGGATCACCCTTACCATTATAAAGTTCCAAGTGCGGAATTTCAACATGTTTAGGTGGAACAATGTCAAGAGAAAGTGGGCTCACAACATCAAATGTGGGCACACTAAACTTAGATTGATTCATAGAGGCAATTTGTTGCTATAAAGAAGAGACAGTTTGTGCAAGATTGTTAATGGTCGCTTCAGTCGAAGAGTTCATATTAGATGTGTTAGATTATGATGGAGGTGTTATGTTATTGAAAGAAGGTAGAGAGTAAGCTGGTGGGACACTATGATAGTTAGTCATAGGAGATGATTGGACAGGAGGAACACTACAAGGAGGAATGGAATGGTTAAATGAAATGCCCCCTTGCGTCATGTTCATTTGTGGGGATATAATAGGAACACTCATTGAAGGAATGAATGAAGAAGTCGGATTGAATGAAGGAAGAGGGTTACTTGAAGAAGAAGGATTGCCCCCATGATTAGTGATCATAGGAGGAATGTCTTGTATTGAAGTAGTCATTATGTTTGATGTAAAAGTAGGTATACTAGCAATAGGAGTCGTCAAAGGAATAGAATGATTGACTTGAGTAGGAGGTTGTGTATAACCCAAAGTTTCGGCACAACTTTTCATAGGCATCACATTCGAATCCACAATGTGTGCAATACCACGCAAAATATCAATTCCATTCTTATCACTTTGAAGCATACGTTTTAGACCCTCAATTAAAGGAAGAGCTTGACTATCAAGGTATTCTTGAGACATCCACTATCAAAAATCGTCAAATTGGTTATCCAATTTTGAAATTTGTTCTACAGAAACCTCATGGAGAGCTTCTTCATCATTAAGAGGATTAGAGGAATTACCCATGTCCTCGTTAAAAAGGCCATTCAAATTAGGTTCCATCTCCTCAGTAATTAAACTTTGGAAGGACTTAATTCTAAGGCTTCGTCTAACCAGAATAGTGTAAGTAGGGCTTATTGTTGTAAAACTCATGCACTAAAGAAAGAGAGAAGATTTTGAATTTTAGAGGTAGCAAATTTCAGTAAAATCAGCCAATCTTCTAGATTTAAGCTGTTAAATACAATTAGGACAATCTCCCGAAATTTTGAAAAAAATGTCCAGGACCGTGGCGCTTGGGGTGCACATGGTCCTCGCAACTTTTTTCAAAATTTGCAGGGATGAGAGTTATGATGATTTTACAGCTAACCTAAAAAAATTGAGTGATTTTACGATCTGTACATAGGCCAAATTAAAGTTGAAATCTCAAAATTGAACCCTACCAAGATTGTCGAAAAGATGCAAAATTTGAATTTTGAAAAAGAGAGGGAAACTGAAATTTTGAATTTTATGATTTTAGAGGGAATACCAAAAGCAATGCAAGTTTTGAAATTTGAAAGTTGACTCAATTTCACGCAAAATTCAATTTTGAAAGCAGAAATCAAAGTTGTTGTAATTAAGCACTTAATTTCAAAAGTCACAAATTGCAAAAAATTTGAATAAATCACTGAAATTTTGAATGAATGATAACACACTTTTCAGATTTAGGACTGTAAGAAACACAATTTTGACACAAATTTCAATTTCAACAATTTTTGAATGATTAGAAGCCTCAATCCAAGCAATCGCTAGACCAACTTTGACTGTAATTTTGAAAGTGTTAAAATTGATAAAATCAACCAAAATTTTGTATTTTAGCAGAAAAATACAATAAGATCTAGCTCCCGAAATTTCGGAAAAAATGTTGGGGACGATGGCCCTCGGGGTGCACACGGTCCTCGCAACTTTTTTCCAAATTTTCAGGGATGAAAGATATTGTGATTTTATTGTGGAATCCAAAGTTACAGCCAATTTGGAGATGTTTTGATCAGTGAAATTGTCGGACAAAGGTTGAATCAAGAGGGTTTCAAAAATTAGGGTTTTGACACTTAACCACTTAATTTTCAGAATTAAAGCACAAATATGAATTGATAATTTGTAATAGAAGGGCAGATCTGAAACAAGCATTAACAATTAAACATTTCACAAGTTTAATTACTTAAAAAGAAAATTTAGGGTTTTTATGCAATTAACCTCTAAAATTTTGCAAAAGATCAAACATGGAAATGTAATCAAGGAATCCAATTTTCAGATCTAACTATGAATAATCAGAAGGATGTTCACGTCGGGTTCACCAAAATGTAAAGCAGAAAAATCAAACCCTAGTCGTCCTCCCCTCCCCAACTCCGAGGAGAGAGAAGGGAGAGTCACTAGGGTTGATGGTTTTCACTTAGGAGTGACTTTACATTCAAAAGAGGGGTTGAAACCCACAAGATCCAATCCCACACAATGCAAGATTGGATTCTATATGAGTTTCAAGGGTTGTGATAGCAAGGATACCCTCTTTTGTAAAGAAATGTAGATAGAATGATTAAGCTAGGAATACATAGAAAGTGAGAAAGATTCGCTTATAAACTGAGATAGGGATATGATATGAAGTTGTGGACCTGGAATTAGTAGTAAAATGTTGAGACGGCGCTGTCCTGCAAATTTGAGCAAAAGTTGATGGGACGATGGCGCCCGACGTGCACACGGTCCTCTGAAAAATCCGCGAAACGAAGGGGGATCTGTTCGTCTCTGCACAAGGATTCCAGATCTTCA
This sequence comes from Cryptomeria japonica, assembly GCF_030272615.1. Lineage (NCBI taxonomy): Eukaryota > Viridiplantae > Streptophyta > Pinopsida > Cupressales > Cupressaceae > Cryptomeria > Cryptomeria japonica. Next base: position 634,643,808 of record NC_081411.1, on the reverse strand, counting down.
ATTTCAGACGTGTACCTGCAACCTACATAGAGAAAAGAGAAGATGATTGGGGGGTTAGGGATTAGGGGTTTGCCCTTAGGTCAAACCCCTATTTTGGAATTAACCAAGAAATGAGAAATGTTGTAAATGTAAATGACTGTAATGTAAAACAAGTACTAGTACCTTGTTGTAAGGATGTTTGTATCCTTATATGCGAAGGTATAGATGTTGTTGTTTGTTGTATGTTGTATGTTGTAGCATGTGATCTCCTCTTCAATGGTTGAATCCTTGTCTTGAATGCAACACTTAGCCTTGAATGGAGACTTAGAATGATCAATTGCTTGAAGGAATGTTTGAATGCTTGAATGCTTGAATGCTTGAATGTTTTGAGTATCGTTTCCACCTTTTTTGCCTCATCCCCAAAATGAGAGAGGAAAAGTAGTTTATATACTTGTCAATTAGGGTTAATAGACTGATTTTCCCAACCTTAGGCCAACCAGGAAATGTTATTTTCCAATTTGCAAACAAAAAGACTCGAAGTCCCATAGGAGACCGGGCCCAAAATAGGGCCAAGGACCAGGGCGCTGGGTGCCATGGTCCTGGGGGACCAGGGTGCTAGGCGCCCTAGTCCTGAAGGACCAAGGCACTGGGCGCTCTGGTTCCACCTCCCGGGACAGCAGGGTGCAAGGAGGATCAGGCAGGGTGCTGGAAAAATGTAGTTTTTGATGTCATGAACAAGTTTCGGGGTCTCCATTCAAGTTCAGTGTTGTGTCGCCATCGTGAAGACCCAAATGCGGTCGAAATTGCAAGTGTCACAATTTTAGGATGCTATAGTTCATATAGTGTTTGATTTGTTTCTTCTATTTTTCTTGCTATATCTTTTCTTATTTCATATTCAACTTCTTCTGGACTGAGATTGAGTTATGTTTACTTGCTATGAGCTCTCCTTGATTAGTACTAGGTTCGTGCTTGTTTTGATTGAGAGTTAATGTTGATTGGTAGGTGCTTTTAGTTTGTTTTTCCTGTTGATTTGAGGATTTCTTTTGTTGCCATTTCATGTTTCTTTGTTCTTGTTTCTTGGTAGTTGTTTCTTCCCTTTCAATTGCAAGTTGTTCTTGTCTATTTTCATATTCCTCTTTTTGTTGGCTAGAAGATGTGTCTTATGGTAGTGCAACTTGTCCATACCCTAAGCTTGCTTTGTCTGTAGCCTAGTGAGTATGAGGCTGGATAGGTTTTGAGATACCTTCTTTTCTTTTTCCTATAGGACCTATTCCAGTATATCCCTTTTTGTAAGGATGTTAAATCCTTTTCCATACTTTTCTATAGGTATTCTGACATTGTTAATCTTTTGCTGGACTTCTTTATCCTTGTATAGCCACTATTGTATATCTTTGTCTTATGTTTTCTCTGATAAGGTCCCAACGCTAACAAATGCTCCATCAAATATTGGAAGATGTTTCACAATTAGTTGTTGTGTAGAGTTTGATGGTTTTCCATAGGACTTAGGAGAAAGTGGTAGTTGTGATATTGAATATTCTATGTTCCCTCGATCTCTTAGTTGCATTTGTTTTTCCATACTTTACAAAATTAAGGCAAATGATTTTTCTTTGGATTGTGTGTTCGAAGATTATGCCTCCCTATTATGAGGAACAATGACCTCTTTAGCTGGTTTTAGATTACTATAGTACTAAAACGGATTTGAATCTGCTGAGATCATGATTTCCTACCCATTGTAGGGAAATTTTAGGCACTGATGATATGTTGATAGAACAACTTGTATGTCATGTATCTAGGGTCTTCCCAAGAGTATGTTGTATGATAAGTCCAAGTTGAGAACTTGGCATGATGTGTCTTTCTGAAAAAGTCCCACTCTATTGTGTAACATCACAATTCCTATAGAGGAATGCTCTTCTTCTTCATATGCTTTGATGGTGATCTTTTCTTGGGGATCAATGAAATCTTCTGAATAACCTAGAGCATGGACAAGACTCAATGAGAAAATGTTTAAGTCAAATCCCCCATCTATTATGACACATTTAACTCATGTCTTATGAATGAAGACTTTGATATGCAAGGGAGTATTATGGGGATGTTGCAAGGACATTTCATCTTCTTTAGTGAATGATAAGCAGTGAGGAGTTGTGAGATGTCCCAGCATGGTTTGGAATTGATCTACATCAAGATCTTTAAACACTATTGTATCTACTAATGCTCTTTCAAGAATATGTTTGTGTGCAGGTGAAAGCTTTAAAAGTTCTAGGATGGATATTTACATGGGGGGTTTTTGTAATTGATCCACTAGACTATATTGTTTTGTAGTGGATGATGTGTTAGTTGTAGGACCCGACAGAACAACTTTAGCTTTTCTTCTTATGATAGCATGAGTAGGTTCTTGATGTTTTTTTTCTTTAACTATAATCATATTTACCACATTATCATATGTATGAGCATAGTTTACCTTTGCTTTACCATTACCATTATGTGTTGCTGATGATTCAGCCTTCTCATAGTCTGGTAATAGAGTTTTGAAAGTTGTATGAGATTTGTTTGTTGTATGTCCATCCACAGTTATTACTCTATTATCAATCAAATCCTGGATGACATGCTTCAACTGCTAACAATTATCTATGTGATGTCCTTTGTTTCGATGAAAATTGCAATAGTGGTTGTCATTCCACCAAGAGGGTTTTACTTGAGGTTCGAAGTTCCTTCCTTCTGGAAAAGTAATCAATTTTTTTGCGAGAAGTGTCTTTAGTGTTGACCCAAGTGGTTCACCAATGTTTGTAAATTTCCTTCGAAAGAAATTGTTGAAAGTTGAGTTTTGGTGATTGTTGTTTGGTTGAGTTGTTGCTAAGTGACTGGATAAACTGAAAACTAGTTGTTTTGGTTTTATATTGTTGTTATCTACTATCCCATCATTAACAACATTTTGATTTCTATTCCAAAATTTAGGCTTATCATTATTATTGTTCCTAACATTGTTATTAGGAGGATTAACCCCTTCTTTGTATAGCTTTAACTCACCCTTCTTTACCATATCTTCTTCCATTATGATTCCATTATCAATTATCTTTTCAAAATTTTGATGGAATTGTATTTTTAGATAATAGCTCATTTGTCCATTTAGGTTGTCAATAAATATGCCTATTTTCTCATATTCTAGCACCGTTCGAGGATATCATGAAGCTAACAATTTCCATCTCTGTAGAAACGTCATGAAAGGTTCTCCACTCTTTTGTTTAGTATTACATAGATCTAGCATTGTGACCTCATGTTTAATGTTGTGAGTATTGTGAAACAAAGTTATCCACCAATTCTGTGAATGATCTAATTCTAGGTGGAAGTTTGGAGAACCATTCCATAGCTAGTCCACTTAAGCTCTTTAGAAATAATCTCATCAGGTATGTATCCTCAGGTGAAATTTCCATACTCATCGTGCAAAATTCTCGTATATGATCTTGGGGACCAATGCTTCCATTATATTTATCATATCAAGGAGTTTCACAACCTATAGGATATGGTATCATGTTTAGATTTCTATCGCATGGGTAAGGACAGATTTTTTGAAGCGGGTATCTTCTAATAGTTCCTCTCTATATATATTGAATCTGTGTTTGCAACATTTGTATTTGTTGTGTAAGAGCTATGATAGGATTATCAAAATGATTTGTTCTTGTAAAACTATGAGTTTTCATTCTAGCATTATCTTGATCTCTTCTTATGTCATCTTGAATCTTTCTTGTGTCCTCATTAGATTTGACATGGTTGAGAATTTCTACGTCATCCTTTTTGGGAATGGAAGTATCCTCATTAGTTCTTGTGTTATCAGGAATTGATGCATCATCCTTTTTCTGACTAAAAATATCCTCATGTCATTCATTATCATGGAAAGGGTCACTTCTCTTTTGTCCTAATTTGCTCACATCAAAATCTTGGGGGAGTGTAGCACCAGATTTTGCTAACATTAGGAAGTATTTTTCTTTTTCTCCCTCCAATATTTTCGCCATAAATTTATCAAATTTAGGATCTTGTTTGATTTCTCTGAGATGTTGTTTTATTATTTCTCCTTCTTCTTGTATTTTGTTTTCGTGTTCCCTATTCCTATAATTTTTTAGTTATTTCAAATGTTTTGATTTCCATTTCTGCGATCTTTCATCTCTTCCCTCTAGTTAAAATGCACATACACATGTGTTGGATATTGTGTAAGGATTCGATTGTCTATGAGGTGTTTGAATAAATGACCAATTATCAATGTACATATGATAGAGTGATATGACATGAAAAGATAATTCAAGTGTTTGAAAGTTTGAAAGTTTTTCGATCTTTGGTTTTGGAGTGCAATGATGATGATTTTGATAAAACCAAATCCAATAGGAATGATATATCCTATGATATGGGAAAAGGTTATCTTGACCAAACATTGTAGTTTCATGATAGAGGATGATAGATCCTGATAAAAAACTATGTTTGAGTGATCAATTTATCAAAGAAGGTGATAATGCACTTTGACATGTTAGATCTTGAACTTGTTGAAGGTGAATACTTGAAAATATTGAGGGTGTCTAGTTATAGAATCCGATTTGATAGAAGATAACTTGACAAAGAGAACCAAGAAGACAACCTAAGCACAAAATGACAAATATCAGGTGTTTATGCTCACTGAAATTGACCAAGCAAACATGACAAATCTGAAAAAGACATGTAAGAAGATAGCTCTAGACTGACAAAGACATAAATTTGTACAATAGTTTATACAGTCCCAGACGACAATTTAGACAGGACCAAACGATAAAATACAAATATCGCATGACAAAGGCCTAAACTCGTATGACACTTACCATAGAACTAGATGACAAAAGATAACAAAAAAACTTCTCCTAAACTAACTCATACGACAATTGTCACTAATCTAGATGATAAACTAGATTTCCCGTATGACAAACTAGAAAACTTGTATGACTAAGGACATAAAAGAGACAAAATTTTATTTGGACATATTTTTTATCAATGAAGTTTGATGTTTTGATTCTGTTTTCTAGTTTTTAGATGTCTGATTATCTATTTCAGGGATGAAGACATAGCAAACACATGATATGACAAGTGACCTCAAGCACAACATGCTAAATCCTAAGAAAGTTGGTTGAGAGAGAAAACCTTTACTTGCAAACTTAGGTACACACCCAATAGCTAATCAGAATAAAACCGCTGAGTCTCATGTAGTGATTCTCAACGTCGTATTATCCGACTCCAAATGCTAATGGGGGCACGACAAGTGTCTCAAGAGAGTTACTATCTCTCTTGCACAAAGATTATCCCCTTTCGAAGGTGAATCAGGTAGCTTCTATCTTAGGGTTCATAGTAAGGGTTTTCATTTGAAATTACCCCTTGCATTTGTGCAAGCGCGATTGAAGCCTATAGCCCAACAAGGTACCGAAAAAAGAAGTAGTCACACAAGCATGATTGAGACTGTGGGGCCCTACTAAATGTATGATATGAGAGATCTCAAAAGAGAAAAATTAAATAATCCCATCCTCCAAGACTTTAATCCTGAGAGGCCTATTTTTTAGAGTGATTCGGAAAGCTTAGGTCTAGTTGTACTCACTTGGGTTGCTCTCATAGGATGATTGGTTTTTCCCACTATGACAGGCCTGCTAAAGGTAATCAAATCTCAAACATAGAAGCACTTCAAGGGTTGAGATTTCTAATTGTCCAAATGGACAAGAGCATACTCTCCTACCTTTTAGACAACTTCTCAGACATAGAAAACAAGATGTTCATTTACCATTAGCAAAATAAGTGTGCCTAGAAAACTTAAAGAAGACATAAAGTTTTGTTAAGTTATTTTAATGAAATGAAGCTTTGACAAGCATAATCTTCTACAATCATCCTGCAAAAAATCAGTTACACTGCTAGAAAAATCACAAACAGACTAGGGTTAGCATTAGTAATATCCATTGAAGCATGAAAACCCTAAAATGCAATTTGTTTTGAAAACACAGAAGAATAAATTCGTACTAGTATTCTCACATACCTGTATGAGTGCACAAAGAAACTCGTACAACACTGTAAAGGTACTTATAAGAGAATCTGAAATAGACCCGACCATAAACTTGTGAGATTCAGTATGTGATGATGAGAGAGGCCAAGAAATTAGATTTCCTGCCCCATGGTGGGTGCCAAAATGTCATGTGTGTGAAGTAGGGTACCTGCAGCTGCAACACAAATACTAAATAGATTATTACAAGCATGGTTAGCAAATTAAAAGCAAATGAAAGATAAACCATGACAAAGTGACCTATTGCCTTCTAAGAGATTTGAGTATGAATTTTCTCTCAGATCTGGATTAGCAATCCCAGTGACTTGAATACACCTAGATAGAGGATTTCAAATGATATGATATGCAAGCTAGATGAGATTGATTATGATAGATTGATCCAAGAGTCTAATTGAGATAATAATATGCATGATTAAGCTATGATAATGATGCAATTAAGCTGGAAAAGAGACTGATTAAGCTACATGATTCAACAATTATGCTAGAATATGATCAAATTAAGCTAGACCTAAGATGAAATTGCCTATAATAAGAATTCTTAAATGATATGATAAAATGGATATGCCTATTGTAATAATTCCTAAAATGATATGATATGGGATCCTTTTTGCTCCAAAATGGGGGATATTTATTGGATTTCCAAGGCCAGGGGTGAGGTCCCAGGAATCAACGGTCAAGATTGAGTCTAAAGATATCAAGGGTAAAATTGGAGGAGGTTGGAGAAGAGGTTGGAGGAAGGGATACTTGTCATGTATGTGGTGACAAGTGTCAAGGAGCCTTGCTCATAAGAGGGAAAGTGTCCAAGGGAGGAGACATGTGGCATAAGTTCCATGTGTCTCAAGGGGAGAATATCCACACTATAGGAGGTTAGGATAAGGAGGTTAGGATGTGCAAGATAGGATAGGGTTAGTTAAAACCAAGGTTAGGTGGAATGGGATAGGTTAGGGGATGGTTAGGTTAGGTGGTTAGAAGTTAGGAGGCATGTGGGTAATTTGAATTCAAAAATTCAAATAATAGGAAAAGGCTAATTAACTTTCAACAACTCATAAATTGATTTGTTTTAATTAATTAGGGTATTAGAAGGAATGAATTAAATGGGGGGAAGATTAATTAATTCAGATTAATTAATCAAAGGGGACTATTCAAATGAATGGGAGAATTTAATTAAATTGCTAATGAATTCAACTAAATTTGGGAAGGGGGATTAATTAAATAATTGATTATTTAATTAATTATATTCAGACCATTTTTAGCTGTATACACTGTTGGTATTTTGGTTATGTTAATATGGTTTTGTCATTGATGTCAACACCTATTAACACTTATCAACTTTGACACTTTGAAGAATTGACAATGTTCATCAGCAAGCAAGTGACTTATGCACAATCACCGGTATCTAGTACACCAGCAAGATATAATGTTCACCGATACTTGGAATGATATGGAAAACACCTGGTTATGTTGAAGACATCGTTTGGACACTTTGTCTTGAGATTTTTTCATTGGTATATTCATGTTTGCATATTTGCTATTACCAACAAATAGGTCCAGGATAAGCACCGACAGGCTTATCTATTCTAGATTAGCACGACATGCTTTGGAGATGATTTATTATTGTTGTAAATGCATCAAGCCGACATGTTGAATCAGTTATTGCATTGATTATTGATTTATTTGTAAAATGTTTTATTGTAATATCTATTAGAGCCGACCTACTAAAATTGGTCTTAGGTTATGGTATAAATGTAAGATCTTATTTGTAAGATCAAGTGTGGAATGTGAAGGAAGAAATAATTCAGTATATGCGAGAATAAGCTGAGTTTTACATGCAGATATCATTTGAAGGTTGAAGAATGATTTTGTGAAGACAATCAGAACTACACTAGTACTGAATCCAACATAGAAAGATGCTATTTTGAGCAGTACATCTTTATTGGATTTAACTATCTAATTGTAGTTAGTGTGACTTCTATTTGTGTTTGAGCAGTGAGCTCTAGGTGCTTGGCCTTTCTGCATGTGCAAACCCCATTTTTATACACATACTATCTACAATAGTATCATCTTATTGTGGGTAAGGTTTCCCACCATGGTTTTTCCCCTTACAAGGTTTCCACATACAAATATTGGTGTTATGTATTGTGGATGTTATTGTCTTTCTATTTCATGCATTAATCTTTACTGGTATTGCAATTAACTGATAAACTATCTACTGACATAAAGTTTGGTTTACCGGTATTAAGCATTAAGGTTGGTTAAGTTATTTTTTGTTTGAATTTATTTGACAACTAATTCACCCCCCCTCTCAATTGTCTTCGAGACCTAACATACACAAATAATACAAGAAGACCATACAAGAGCAATTAATATTATTACTCACTAACAATCTCACATAGTCATAAATTGGCATTGCCTAGAAATCAAAAGACACCACCACAAAACAAAGTTAGGAAGAGAGGCGGTCTCATACTCAAAACAGAATGGCAAACAAAGACTCAACAAGTCCATAGGGAAGGCAATACAACAAACAACATACACAAAGAATACAAATTTGGCATTTATCAATCCCAATCTTTTCAATAAATTCATAAACATTATTCTCCCCTCCTTCAAACAATCTTTTCACAGGCATGGAGAAAACAATTCCTCTTAAATAAAAATGCAAGAATGAAGACAAAGCCCCAACCTAGGAAATAGAGTGATGGAAAGAAAAATTTGATGGAGAGCAAGACCAAAATCCCCAACTAGCTACAAGAAAAAATACAAGCTCCAAGCAAAGATCAAACTCCAATATGCAAGCAAATTTCTTCCAAAAACCAACCCAACAAAATGCTCAGAAAGCTCAATAAATAAAAATTGAAACCAAAACTATATAAAAAGCCCACCTATTAGAAAATTCCCAAAAACTATATCCTATACCTACCATGTATAGTTTTGAGGTAAATAATATAAAATAATATTATTTACTTACCTTCACAAAATCAACCAATAGGATAAAAGGGTAGGTAACAAATATATAATATGGATTAACCAATAGTAACAAAGGAAATAATAAATCAAAATCCATTTAAATTAAATAACCATATGGGAAAATAAAATATGGAAGCCCAATAAATAAATAAATCAAAGGTGATATAAAATAAATACCACAATTAATTATAAAATCACAACCCATATAAACTAATTATATGAATAAATAACCAATGAAACATTAAATCCCAAAATAAATATTAATAAATAAATGATAACCAAGGCTCATAAAACTATAATCAAATAATACAAAAAAATATTAAATCTCAATAATAAATTATTCAAATATTAATTAAACAACCAAACTATATGATAAATTATTTTTAAACATTGTTAAACTATATTAATCAATTATTAATCAATCAAATAATTAAATACTCATAATGCAACAAGGCAAACCGACACAAGGGTCTAACAACACGTTGTAAGACACCACAAGACAACTCAATTGAGACATTAGACAGACTAGGATATCAACTAAGACCTAGAGTATAAGGAAGGAAACTTATGCCATCTCCAACAACTTGCCATTGGGATAGAGACATACTCAAACCTATGAGACCGGGTGGGGTCAATGTCTAGTACCTGCAATCTTGCAACCACCAAAATTGATGAGACAACATATACAATAACATATACATATCATAAATGATTTGGCAAGTGATAGAGAATTGAAACATCATATCATGCTCATAATGAGTTATGACACCGTCTCTAACACAAATACACTAGAAGACAATCACAATCATTATATCGTCAACTTAATCATCATATTCATGGAATAGGGTTAGCATAATAAAGATGCCATCATAAGCTCATAGCAATATGAACCATCCAATGATAATAATAAAGATAATATAAATAATCAGTGTAAGTCCACCATCATAATATCAATCATCCACTTAAGTCATCATGTATTGACTGTCCATATAAATGTCCAACATCATCCATAAGCACCTAAAATATAGATAGATACATAAATATAGATCAAAACATCACATAAGAGTCTAATCAAGCCTAACAAGGCATGAATCAAAAGATAAGTCAAGGAGGGACACTACATATTTGGTTTGCCAGATTAGCTTACTCATGTAGTAGATTCTTTTTTGTGTTTACTTTCTTGTAGTGTGATACCCACAATATGATTTTTGCCATGTCTTTGTGTTTGTTAAACTCTCTTTTGATGATCCTTGTTTCTATATTGGTACAAGGCTACAAAGGGACCGATCGTATCTTTAATTTCCTCTATTTTTAGCACCATTCTTCTATGCATGTGTTGTATACATGTTAAGTCATAAATACATTGTGTATGTACTCTTGTGTTGTGTACTTGGGGATTATGCAAAATGTTGAGATAATTTTGGTCTCTTCCATGTTGATCCCAAAAAGACTTTTTTGGTTCATCATATGTATTCTTCTTCCATTGTGATTATAGCTCCACTACCTTTAGGGGATAAGGTTAATTCAAAACAATCATAATTAATATACATGATTCATCTAATGCATATATTGACCCCATATTGGTGATCCATTTGTGCTATTTCATCTCTTGCAATTATCACCTTTGATTTTCCTATGTTTGGGGACATCTCATTATGGCAACTTGTGTTTCTTTTGAACATATGTATAATTCCTTAAAGTATTTGATCCTAGTAAGGATAAATAAATAGATTTAGAATGGAGGCATACACTACACTATGTGTTATATAATTTAAATACACCATGTATTATAACTTATAAACATTGACCACACACCATGATATGTTTGGTGCATGTTGTAGCTCCCATTTTATAGTGTCTTTTTTAATATTTCTTAGAAAATGGACTATTGTGTTATGCGCCATATTCTTACCATTCTATACCCAAATTTGAAACTGCAATGCTAAAAAAAAAAATTGAGCGCGAAAGTGCTCTATATGTCATCCTCCTTCAAAAAATTTAACACATTCATGAAGTTGTGTATAAATACAACTCTCACCCCTTATTTAAACATTTATCTATAAGCATTGAATTTCAATTCATACTCTGATTGACCAAAGAAATTAGGCATCTTCAATGTGGTGAAGGAGAGATATGAAGTTAAACATTCCAGTTAGCATCCACTATCATATTTATGTGTTTCCTTCGTGAGTGAATCCATGCATGAAATCCTATCAAGAAATATAAAATTTTCATGAGGCTTCAAGGAAATAAGATCAAAGCAAAAATATCACTTGTCAATTCTACATTTCATCAAGATTTTGTTCCTTTTCCTACCAAGGGTAAGCTCTCTTTTATAATAATCATTGCTATAGTGAAAGTTGATTCCTACCTACGGTCTAACTTGTGCAAACCCCTATACAACCCAACACTTTTCCTTTCTCTTCTATATACAAGTTCTATATCTGATAGTAGAGAATTGTAGATTCATAGAGAGTAGAATGAGACACATAGTTCTACATTTAAAAAAGGCAAAATCCCTATTCTGTGGAGTGCTACTTTAGTGGCTGACACTTTCTCATTGAAATTTTGGGAGAATGATCTATAGAGAACACTGATCTAGAAGCTAAGAATTAAAGCTAATGAAGACACCACTGATCTAATGTACCTTACTCCATATACCAACACTTTCATGTCTAGATTTCATACATATGTTTCTTAATGTATCCCATATCTAGATCTAGTATCAAATTTTCCATTGCAGTTATGTATCTTTTTTTTAATATTATTTCTTGTTCTGATTAATATGAAAAATAGGTTTTAAAGACCCAAAACCTTTAACATAGGAGCATATAATAGTTCATCAAAAATAATCCAGACGAACTAAGAATAGCTTACAAGACAACTGGAAAAGAGCCCAGTAAACTGAAAGGTCAGCAAAAGAAAGGAATCAACAAAGTAGGAAAACCAGGGAAAACACATCACAACTATAAAGACTTAAGGATATCTATCACCTTATTGACCAGCTGGTCATAGTTTGCTGCAGTATCTTTAAGTTCTTCTAGGTCCTTGTTTGGCTTCTTCTCCTTCTTTTAACCTCTGGTCCTTGTTCTAGGTCCTTGCACTTCTCCCATGCCTTCAATGTCAGGCCTTTCAGACCCCCAGGAGGAGGATTTGATGAGGGTGTTTTCCCACCAGAGTTGTCCTGATCCTTTTTAGAGATGTCACCATCAGTAAATTTATCAACTTTTCCATCAACCCTCTATTCAAAATCTTCCCTAGTGGTCACCTCCTCCACATTCTAGTCAACTTCTGAAATCTTTCTCTACATTTGTTCCTCTAGCTTCTTAGCATTGTCTTCCTATCTCTTTTGTTTGTCCCTATTAATCTATTTCATTGTTAATTTTTCCATTTATGATCTTTACGATACTATTGTATCGATCCTTAAAAATGATTGATCTAACGTCCTCAAGGAGGCCCTCTTCTCCCTTGCATGTGACCATTTTTTCTTGATTAACCACCACATTGGTAGCCTAGTCAGTTGAACAATTAGCTTCACAATAAATATGAGATATGAAGCTTTTCTCAAAGGTCATAATGAGGTATCTAGCTTCCTTTAGTATGTTATTGATATTCAATGAAGGCTTAGAGGTTCCCTTTAGGCATTTGATGATGTTGTTAGTATCCCCTTCAATCCATAGGCAGGGACAATTCCCTCTTTTGGCTAGGAGAATACCTTGGAGTGTAGCCATTGCTTCTGCTATGTGGTTTGTTTGACTCCCTATAGGACAACAATCATTTCCTTATAGTTACCGTTTTCATCTCTGAGAATTGCACCACATCCCGTAGGGCTGGGATTACCTTTTGCAACACAAATGAAACTGACTTTGAGCCAACCATTTGGGGGAGTTTTCCATCTAGCTTCTAATCTTTTGTTTTGTTTGGGATCAGAACTACCAGCACTCTTCAGATTCCAGGTTCATAATATGTTTGTTTCCAAGGGGTTGGCTGAAATGCAAGGAACCCCAATGATCCCAATGTTCTCCACAATCTCCCATTGAATTTTCTAGAAAACAAAATCCTGGGTGAGAGAAGTGTCCCTGAAGATATAGTTGTTCCTTTCTTTCCATATCCCCCATAGAATGTGAGGGAGAGATAGCTAACACAGAGATCTAAAAAAAGGGTTAGACCAGTGATAATTCCAAGAGTAGAACAATTCACTGATTGTGTTAGGAAACACCCAATCAATGCAAAAATTCTTAAGGAATCTTCCCCAAATTGAAATAGAAAAAGAAGAGTGGATAGCCAAATGGTCCACAAACTCTTCCTCCTCAAGACATAGAGCACATCTATTAGGGAAAGAAAAACCTCTTCCCTAAAGATTGTCTAAGGTCAATATTTTATTTTGAAGAATAGTCCAATAGAAAAAGTTGATTTTAGGGATCAGGCCCTTTATCCAAGATTTAGACCAGAAAGGATTTTCTGAGAAGGTAGAGGAGAGAACACCATACATTGAAGAGATAGTGATGTTGCCTTTAGGTTCATATTTCCATATAAGGGAGTCTTCCTCTTTGTTCAGCCAAGCCGAAGAAAGATGGTTCTTAAGATTAATAAGGTCCAGGTGAATACTTTCAATATTCTGCCATTTATCACCTATCCAATACCCCTCAACCAAAGGGCCAAAGATTCTAATATAGGAGGAATCATAAGGGGCCCATTTAGGGATATCAATCAAAGATTTATCAAAAAGCCAGGGATCTTCCCAGAATCTAACTTTCCTACCATTGCCAACATTCCATTTAACCCCTTTAGCAATGTTGTCTTTACACATAGAGGCATGATTCTAGATATGGGACCCATTCATACTGAAATAAGAATTGATAAAAGAGGATAGAGAAGAAGACAAAAGAGAGTACTTACTTCTCCAAATTTGACACCATTCACTATCAGAGCGAAACAATCTCCAAACCTGTTTAGACAAAAGAGCTTCATTGAGGCTCTAGATTCTTCTAAGGCCCAAGCCTCCTTTACTTTTTGGTCTGCACACCTTATCGCAAGCCACAAGAGACATTCTTTTCTTTTCCTCAATGCCTAAGCAAAGAATTTTTTTTTGAATTTTCTCAATTGTATCAACATACTTAACTGGAATTCTGAAGAGGCTAAGGGCATAGATAGGTATGCTTTGAAGAGAAGCTTTTAAAAGTTGAAGCTTTCCAGCCTGACTTAAGAGGGTTCCTTTCCACCTAGCAAGCTTTTTTAAAAATTTGTCCACCAGAGGGCTCCAAAAGGAGTTAGGTGGTACAATGCCCAAAGGGAGGCCAAGATAAGTGGCAGGAAGATCAGCAATCCGACATTCCAAAATTCTGTTGATTCTATGTTGTCTTCTCTCTAGAGTATTGATGAAAAAACTTCTCTTTTAACCTAATTGATAAGCTAGCCTGAAGCAGAAGAAAACTTACATAGAGTGTCCTTCAGGGTTCTAGCTTTTGAAATGCTTGAATCCCCCATGACAATGGTGTCATCCACAAACTATTGGTGGGAACAAGTATGATCAACTGAAGAAGGTTGGAGTCCCTTAAACATTCCTCTCATCACCATACTTTCCATAGACCTACCAAAACATTCAGCCATAATTATGAAGAGGATAGGATAAGTGGGATCCCCTTGCCTCAATCCTCTAGAAGCTTGAAAAAAGGAAGAAGGGGATCCATTGACAAGAAAAACAAAGGAGGCGGAGGTAATAAGTTGTTTGAAGAGGTCCACACATTTGGTGGAGAAGCCATAAGCCATAAGAACCTTCACGAGGAAAGACCAATCAACCCGGACATATGAAAGAATCTTATGTTCTTGTCTCCTTGCTTCAGCCATGTACATTTTGATCTCTGCTTCCAAAAAGTTTCTTCTTTAGCAATGATTTCATTATATTTTTTAAGAATCTCATTTTCTTCAGCAATTGACATAGTAGAGAAACCATCCTTCTGAATTTGGACCTGTATTTTATTGTGATCATCTTGGATTTTACCTTTGACCTCAAAAATGTTCCCAAAGTTGGATTTGTTCTAGAACCTTATGTTGTCCTTGATACTTTTGAGTTTCTTCATGACTCTATACATAGCAGTGCCCTCAACTTGAATATTCCACCATTCCTGAATTTTAAGGGTGAGGTTTGGATGACGAGTCCACATTTTTTTGAATCTAAAAGGAAAATGTCTTCTTCTATTTATTGCGTTAGCAAAAAGAGTTATGGGATAATGATCAGACCCAACCCGGATATGGGCAGACAGGGAACAGAAGTAATGTTTGTACCAGTCATAAAAAATAAGGGCCCTATCAAGGGGAACTTGGATAAAGTCATTTCTAGTCCTCCTGTTAGTCCAAGTGTAATTGCATCCCTATATCTCCACATCATTGAGAGCTTGAGTGTTTATAAAATCCATGAGGGCCAGTCTGCTTTCTAGCTGAGAGGTGCTTCCACCAAATTTTTCCTCCTCTCTCAAAGGAGTATTAAAGTCTCCCATGACTAGCCAGCTAAGATTCTTGAAGTTGTCCCTTATTTCCATAAGTTTTTTCCAGAAGCAGTTTCTGGCTTTCAAGGTATTAGGAGCATATATGTTCGTGAGGACCCATGATGTTCCATCTTTTAAATGCTCAAATTTAATACAAGAGAATTTTTTTTCTTGAATAAGCACATGACCTTTGACACTATTGAGATTCCAAATAGTAGCAATTCCTCCCGAGGCACCTTCCGAGCTACCACCACTGATACTCCTAGATTTAAAGAACTTCAGAGATTCAACTTTTTCTCTACTCATTTTAGTCTCTTGAATAAAAAAAATATCAGGTTTGCTATCCCTTATCATGTTCCTAATAATATCATGATTGTGGGGATTATTAAGTCCCCTAATATTCCAAGAGATAATCTTTATACTTACTTACCAATTCCTAACTCCTTGAGAGTCTTCTGAGTCCCATTTGCTATGTTCTTGTTGGCCTCCTTGTCTCTGACTTTATGGTTTGCAGGTTGTCCTGGGGAAGAGGAAACATACCCGACATCAACTTGGGCTATTCTGTTAGATTTCCTTAATTGGGAAGCTGAGGGAGTGGATCCTTTCTTGTTCCTATATTTTGGTATTTTCCAGTCAGCTTCTTTCTCAGGAACCACTTCAGGATTACTGAGAATTCTGGAAATTTCATCTTCATTACCACAATTAGGAGATCTGGACTCATGTGAAGCACTATTTATTGTTTTAGAAGTTTTGTCTGAATCTGAAAGGTTCATACCCAATATAGCACATTTCTGGGCTTCTTGCATTTTAGAGCTGATCATAATCAGGAAAGAGTCAGTCTTTTCTTCTTGGGAGCCAGTGATCTCCCCTTCCTCAGGTTGCTCCTCTTTATTGGGCATTTCCTTACTAGCCAAAGTTTTGGCAATTACCATCTCAGCTATTTATTTTGAGGATTCATATTGTTCATTAAATTCCTCTATTTGGATCTGCCCTTCCAGGGGGTTGTCTACTTTCATTGACTCCTTCCTCAGGACTTCCTGGGTGGGGATATTAGACACAGATGTTGAGGAGACCACTTCCTTATTTTCCCCCAAGGGTTCAAAGCAGTTGTTGTCAACAAAGTCATCTTCCTTATTTTCTGAGTTTTTGACTTGCCATACCTTTTTTTCTAGAGCCTTTTTACTTTCAACCAAAGGTTTGGCTTGCTTGAGCTCCCCTTTAGGCTTGAGAGGATAGGATTTGGCCCAGTGACCTGCTTTCTTCCAGTGAAAACAAGAAAAGGGGATGGATTCATATTCTATCTGTTGTTTCCAAGTTCTGAACTTTGACATTGTCTATTTGTTCTGGCATATCTGCATCATGAGCTATCCCTACACAAAATCTAGCATGAGTGAGCCTCCTTATTGAGGTGATAACTGAGTCTATAAAGAGGAACTCACCAAAGGAGCTTGCTATTCCTAAGAAAATGCTTTCTACCCAATACTCCAAAGGCAGGCCTGGTAACTTGACCCAAACTGGGACTTGCACCAAAAGAGAATCATTCATGTTTAGATTTAGATGCCATTTCTTAAGAACCAAGGCTATCTTTCCAACCATCCAAGGACTACCACAGAGTATCCTTATTTTATCTTCTTCACATGAAAAAGAAAAGGTAAGGAGGCCCTTGGGCATAGCTAAGATTTCAATATTACCTTTCAAAGCCCATTTTTGTTTGATATAAACCCTTACAAATTTGATATTTGGGCATGGACCCATAAATTTTCCTACTAGGGAATTCGACATACTATTTATATTATGATCCAGAACCAAATCAAGGATAGAGATAGTGAACTTACCACCAGTTGGATCAGAAATATTCTTGATAGGGGGTAAAAAGGATTTTCTAGATGGTCTTGTTCCAAAAAGGGATGACCATTTTCTAGATTCTTTTCCATTCTCTAGGGCCTCTTCACATGGGATATACCCCCTGCTAGAGTCCCCCCCCCAATGACCCCAGAACCCACTTTCTTCTCTAGTAGAGTACCACCAGCTTGCAGATTGTCATTAGCCTTCAAAATATCTAGAGGCTTGTCCTTCTCCCCCATAGGACCAACTCCTTCATTCTGGCAGCTCCCACCATTGGAACCAGAGTTCCTGCCTTTCAGAGTTCCAACCATTTTTTAAATTGAACTTGACACTCCTTTACTTGTTGATATGATAATTTTTAATGTTATTTCTTGTTAGTTTCTTAGCACTTTACATATTTCTCTAATCATTTCTTGTTTTCATCATATACAGTCATATCAATATCAAAGAAAGACAATTAATCAATGTGTTGGGCTCTCCTAAGGGACTAAAGTTGGGCCTAATTGAATATTATCCAATGAAATTGAGAGCGATTGGAAATGATTCCTAATTTGCATGTTTAGACTACTGAGCACCTAATACCATCCATTTTAGTTCATCAACTAGAGCTCCCCTCATATAAGCATCTGCTCCATCATGCTCCTCTTTTACATGTGTAGATAAATAAAATCCAAATATGAGGTACAACCCTCCTCATATGCATTCTACTCAAAAAATAAAACATATAAGAATTTTTGAATTGACTCATGCAATTATCTAATCAAAGGAGATGTTGACCCATTGCAATATCTTTTTCTTACAAGAACACAATATTTTTTGAAAATAATGTTGCACATATTCTAATGAATGAGATATATCATGATTACCCCTTTAAAAATGGTACCCCCTAATTAGCTTCCTATCATCTTCTATACTATATTTGATGTGGACAAAAAGAGCAATTAAAATACAATAATAATATTGAGACTAAACTTAATTTTGTCTTTGCAATGAGTTGTTCAATGCAAAACCAACTGTATATATAATATTTCCAAACAAGAAATAATCCTTATACATTCTAAATTTTTTTACCTTACCACTGAGACTTGTGGCTATGCATTGTATACTTGTAAATAATATTTTCCTTAAAATCTGAAAAAATTTAGCAAAATTGACTTATCTTAAAACCAATAATATCTAGAACCTTCACTCCAATCTTCAAACTATATTTCACTATCTCATATGTATTTTTTTCAACAAATTTCTATTCAAAATTAGGCTCACTACCCTAAAAAAAATATGATTCAAACTTTAGACTGCAATGTGTAGTTTTGATTGCCAATTCTTAACTTTAAAAAATCTTTTACATTGGATGATACTCTATAGTTAGAGTGCTAAAATTGTTGAATTCCATCCTTAATGTTATCAGTTACCTTCTTATCAATATGTGGAAGCCTTCCACTAGAAGACCATGTATGATTTTGAGGAGAACTGTCTAGTCCTAATTTTCTTATGAGTGCTCTAAATATTGTTTTATTATTTAGGTTCAAATAAACACAAGTTTGCCTTGATAAATGAGATGAGATTGTCATCACTCTATAATAATATCTCTTATCTATTTTCTTACTATAATTTCCAATATAATTGAGAGCATTAAAAATATTTTTGATAGTATTATTATTTTTATATGACATTTTGTTTCAATGAATCTTAAATTTAGCTAGTAAAGGTCTCATTTTGTGTGTCTTTAGCAATTGTAGAAAAAGTTGGCATTGTTAAGTCAACGTCTTATTGTTAAAATTATTTATTGAAGATTTTTGTAGCCCATAGTCAAATCATTTGTATTGACTTCTTTTCTTAAAGACTTTTAATTATGTTTAGATTGATTTTAATTAACCATATTGGGGTTTTTGGATGCTTTGGGTTTGGAATTTATCTTTTTTCCTCGTGAAGGTATTTTCTTCTCATGTAATTTTATGATACATAAGATTCAATTGTTTCATGTTCAATGTTATCAATCCTATCAACATTCTCAATATCAATTTCAAGATTTTTTATTTTCAAATTTAATTTCATTTTCCCTTTTAATAACATTTACAGGTTGAGAAGAAGTGTCACCTTGATGAGTATTTGACATACCTTGTCTTTTGTTCCTATGACTTTCACTATCTTTTTTCTATAATATTCTATTTTCTCCACTATGAATTTTATCTTACCTTTTTGTTTATGATGACTAGTTCTTCTCATTATACTTACAAATAGAAACAAAAAAATGATTGATGACCTCATATTTGCATAAAAGAGTGGACAAAAATATAAATTTTGTCTAAACTAGATAGAAATGGTGAGCTTCTTGATAGTAGACAATATGTGGGACTGTTGGAATGCTCAAAATCATCCTTAATTCCTCTTTTCACGTTTCGCAAAATAGATATCCATCTTAAGTGGACATCTTTTTAATTATGGACATCCATTTTGTTTGTTTACACAAATAATTTTCCAAGAGGTAGTAGTCCTCTTTAATTTATATGTGGAAAGACTAAACAAATCTCCATTCTAAACTGATATCCATCTAGTATTTTTTTTTAAAACAATACATTATTGTAACCTTATAAATATTTTGTATTATTTATATATAATAAATATTATAATACATAATATGGGTGTGTGCACCAAGATGGTGCCAAAAAAGTGGACACACACCTACAAAAACTTAAAAAAATAGATAGCGCGTATGTGGTTTTTGAATTTTGAATAACCTCACATGCACTTTGGTTCATTTATGCCAAGACTAAAGGGAATGAAATGCATAAGTGGTCCTTAAAAACTAAGACCATGTATGTAGTCCCATATAAATTAGGACCTCATACGTGGTCTTAGTGTTTTAAGACCGCGTACGCACTGCTTGTCAATATATATATTTTTTTAGGCCAATTGGGTCTCATTTTCAACCCACAGCCGAAAGTAGTTTGGAAGGACATTTTCTAGCTAAACAGCACACAGGCTCTTGATTTCCACTTTCTAGAGCCATGGAGAGAGGTAAGTTGTTAATTTTTTTTGTTTATTTTGCATATTTGATAAATTTTGTTTATATTTTAAATTTAAAATCAGTGAGTTTGATTAGTTTTTTTTAGTTTTTGTTACAAATATATCAAATTCTCAAAATCCAAAACTACACCAAGATGAAAACCCACAACAAAACCTACAAAGTACAACTCCAACTCCTCCTTTAGAGCATACACCAGCTACATAGAATCAATTACTTAATTAGTCAGGGAAAAATACTGCTAAAATAAGTAGACTAATTAATAAATTGTAAACATCTAACCTTGAGCATCATTTATCCCTTGCCACTGGCCTAGAAACATTAGCTAGTGGTGCCACTACATTTCCCACTCAGATTAAAAAATGGGGAAACTATAAGGATAGGTGTCGTGCATTTTTTGAGAATGAATTATCATATGAGGGATTGAAAAAAAAAAGCATAAGTAAAGAAAAAATATGTGCTCTTTTTTGTTGATCATAGAACTAGTGAGTCCTTACCTCTTAATGCAAACGGGTTTCCCATACATTGGTGTACTAATGTGCAGATGAGGGATCTATTTTGGAATAGGTGGTGGATAGTCTTTGACGAACCATCTTGTAATAATTATGAGGTGCCATTGTATTTTTTGAGGAAAGTATATTGTGAGTTTGTGCTTAATGAGAAGCCTAATTATTTTGACATGAGAGAGTTCCATTGTAGAGCTGGTGACTCTTCCCAAGATAGACCTAGATCTCATAGGGTAGTAGACCCACATAGTCGTTGCCCCCTAGCACCCAAACCCAAGGTTCATGTGACTCTCCTAGTAGCCCTGAAAGAGTTGATGGAGCTACAGACTCTTCAAACGGCCACAAGATTAACTGATGTGATCATTCAACATGGGACACAATTAGCACACCCTCTTGTACCAGATGATGATCCATTAGCTGGGGCAGTTGGCACTGGTGAGCCCATTCAACATTTGTCCCACTTGCTTAGGCATATGCACAGGGATGGATGATGAGGCCACTCTAGATGGCTCCACAACCCATTCATGCACGATTTGCAGTAGTAGATGTCAGACCATCATGACTGAGGATATGGCATTGATAAATGAATTGATGGACATGTTGTTTTCTAGTTAGTTATAGACACGGGTGTTGATTTGATTTCATAATTTTTTTTTTCTATCAGTTGCTTTAAATTTGTAATTGTAAATGAGTTTCCATTTATATATCAATTTAAATTAATACAAACAATATCAATTTCAGGATGCAGCATTGGCATCTGATATTCCTCCCGCAGTTATTGCAACTGCAACATCGTCACCTGAGGTATAAACTTTGTAACATGTTAAAAAAGAATAGGACACTTTGAATTAAAAAAAATTACAAGATATACTAACTCTCTTTAATCCTGATGATGTGATGCTCTCGGTGATTGATTTTGGCCTACAAAGCTATGTGGTATCATATTTTGTACACCTTATTTTATGTATTCTTTTGATGGAATTTATGTAAGTCATTTAATTTTATATTTGTTAAATTATGTTTAATATTATCTGTACTAATATCTCATGTTAATTTTGTTTTTTAAGGTACCCCCTCTGTGTCTAGGCTTGATCCTCAGTGAAAGAAATCCTCGATGGCGCCTAAATATGGGAAGAAGGTAATTGAACACATTTTTAATCGTACAATTGTTTGAAAATGTTGAAATTGTCTTAGTTGGAATTTGTAGATTGATTAGTGTTTTTAGTATGCTTTATATGCAGTGGCCATTGAGCTTTGTAGATATGTTGAATGCACCTGATATGCCCAAGGATCGATAGAGGGTGGAGGTATGTATCTCTACTTTATTTTCTTGATTTGATGATTGTATGTACATGTACATGTGAATTTGTGATGAATTATAATCTTATCATTTTTCATACAGGAAATATCCATAGTTGCTTCATCAATGGTGAGCCCTCCTCCATGTACTCGAGAAGCATCTCAAGCTCCGGTATGCTTTTGTTTTATATATTACAATAATTATTTTTAACCTACAATACTTATCATTATATTATTTATATTTAATCTTGATCATTTTTTGTATAGGTAATAGTAACAATTGCTCCATCGATGGTGAGCCTTCATTGCTCTATTGGAGAAGCATCTTAGGCTTCGGTGCAATTTTGTTCTCTATATCATAGATTTTTAGTGTTTTTGATGTATATATGTTAGTACATTATATTAATTGTATTTAATTGACAATAGACTCCTTCGCGGTTCAGCCATAAATTGGAGCCTTTGAAGAAGGTATTTAAGACAACTCCTAAGGCTAACAAGGAGAAGATAGAGAAGACAGTAGATCCTAGATCAGCATATGAGGTAATATACATTTCTATTGCAAAGAAATTATAGTTAAATGCATAGTTATGTTGATAATTGTGAACTATTTTCTACAAAAGGATTCTAACTTAGCTTTTGAATTGTGGTTTTCCAGCCATCTACAGAGCCATGTACTACATCGAAGAGGCTCAATTTTGATGATCCACCAAAAACTGTATAGGATCATATAGTGTTAGCTGTGGTCATTGAATGACCAATACATGTAGAAAATTTCTACATTTATTGTATATCGATTTGGACATGGCATATGACCCATTTTTGTAAAACTTGTATTGACTTGCAACACATACCTTTTTTGATATATATAAATGTTGACATTCAATCCAATAAATGTGTATTGTGTTCATTATTGTGCATTTCATTGATATTGATAGGCATTTTCGATAAAGACAAAGTTTGTTCATTGTGTTGATTATTATGCATTCTGATATATATATACAAATGATTGAAAAATTATTGATACAGTTAAATGATTATTATTGATCACTATATTTGGTGGCTGCCCTTTTATAAAGTTAAATGAATATTTGCCCATGTAATCAACAATATGAATATAAACAACAAAAATCTATGATAGAAAGCATTGCAATCATGGAATATGATTTGATAAACTTTCTAAAATATTGAATTAACCCTACAAAACTCCTTGTCTCAGTGAAAATGAAATTCAATGGTAATGGTCAAATTTGATCCATGTTAATGTTCATTGGATTCTTTTGATTCCTTTCATTTATATTTGTCAGTGTGAGTGGTGCAATAGCACCCTCATGCTCACAATGGTCAAATTTTCATTTTCGTATTGTTCTCCATTGTTTTATCCAAATAAGGTGATTTGGGACCATTAATGGTCATTTGAAGTCATTTGTGAAAGTTTGGGGTCATTTGGATAAAATATGTAAAAGTTATTCATTTGTGAAAGTGAGAAGTTGAACGTTACTTTCTTGTCTGCAAATTCAAAAAAGATGGAGATGAAAATGGTGAAAGATGTTTCTCTTGTTCCCCTCAGACGTATTACTAGTGTTAAATTTATCTTAGCCACTTCTGAAGAAATAGTTAGTCTCTTCTCTTTTCTTCTTACCTTAATTTATACAAAGAAAATTGAAAGATGTTGTCAAAGTTTTTGTCAAAGTTGCTCACTTGTTGTCAAAGTTGCTTAGTTGTTGTCAAAGTTGCTCACTTGTTGTCAAAGTTGTTTAGTTGTTATCAAAGTTACAAGGTAGGTTAGAATTGATTTAGTTAATCATGGAAACAAACCAACATTATGAGAACCTCCGAGTGGGAAGGTTTATGCGAGGCATGCTCCTGTTGTGCCTCCCAAAGCACCAGAATGTCCAAAAAGTTGTCAAACTTTGACAGACTATTTCTCCCAATCCAGGGAACATATGATAAATCTATTTAAACTTGTAGGGTCATGTTAGTCTCTTCAACAATGTCCTATCTTTCTTTTTGATGACTCGGAGCCATTTTCAAATGGTAGCACTTTTTGCCTGCTGCAAAAATCGTCAGTCGCATGCAATACAAAGTTGCAAGATAGGATAGAATTGATACATCTATCATGGGAATAAACCAACATCATGAGCACCTTTGAGTGGGAAGGTTTACACTAGGCATTCTCCTATTGTTCCTTCCAAAACACCAAAATGTCGAGAGCCATTCCCTACCGGCGCAATCTCTCAAGTGCCCTGAGTCCAAAATATTATCAAACTTTGACAGGTTGTTTCTCTCAATCTAGGATGTATATGATCAAATAATTTGAACATATAGGGTCATGTGAGGCTCTTCTACAATTTCCTATCTTAGTTTTTAATGACTCGAAGCTATTTTCAAATGATAGCAGTTTTTTGCCTACTGCAAAAACCATCAGTCGTATGCAATGCAAAGTTGCAAGATAGACTAGAATTGATTCCATCCATCGTGGGAACAAACCAACATCATGAGAGAATTCAATTTGGTATGTTTATGCTAGGAATGCTCCTATTATGTCTCCTAAAGTGTCAGAATGTTGAGAGCCATACCCTACCGACGCGATCTATCAAGTGCCTCGAGTCCAAAAAATTGTCAAACTTTGATGAACTATTTCTCTCAATTCAGGTTACATATGATCAATATTTTAAAACCTATATGGTGACATGAGGCTCTTCTACAATGGCCTATCTCTATTTCTAATGAATTGGAGCCATTTTCAAATGGTAGCATTTTTTTGCCTACTCCAAAAACCATCAGTCGTATGCAATGCAAAGTTGCAAGATAGGCTAGAATTGATTTCGTCCATCATGGGCACAAACCAACATCATGAGCATGTCTAAGTGGGAAATTTTACACTAGGAATGCTCCTGTTGTGCCTCCCAAAGCATCTAAACATTGAGAGCCATACCCTACTGGTGCAATTCGGAAGTTGCTTGACAACTTTTTTGACAATAATGATAATTTTTTCTCAAATTATATCTAGACTCAATCTATGAATCCCATGACTCAAAAATGACCCAAATAATACTCCATGATTATACAATGTACAACATAGATCTCCATGATTATTGCTTACATCACTTAAACTCAAAACCCTTAAGATATATTATCAAGAATAGTCATGATGACCTTATCACATCACATAAACTCAAAACCCTTAAGATATTTAAAACATAGACACATATATTCAAAAAATAGTCACAAACTAGTCACATATATTCAAAAATTTGCCTCTAAATATGGATAAATCAGCTCTTGGCTATTTAAATATACAAAAAAATGTGTTACAAATCATCTCATGGGCTTTTATAAAAAAATTAGCATTTAAATATGTGTGAATCAGGACATCGCTATTTAAATATACAAAAAATGAATAAACAATTCATCGATGATATATACAAAATTCTCAAAATTATTCTACCTTGAATAGTAGAATCAATCAAGTGAGCCTTCTGGATCGGCTCTAACCTGTATTGTGTCAATTAATGCCTCATGGTCAGATTCATAAACTTTCCATAAAAGTCTATTATGAGGTCTACCATGATACTTAATCAACAAAATATTTGTTACAACAACATGGTTGGAGAAATGAAGAATATGTTTGTGTGTTTCAAAGTTCTCAAACAACCAAACATCAGAATTCTTGATAGGGTATCTCCTAAGCCATGTGCCTATCACAACAGGAGACCCTACTAATACTCAATACCCTCTTCGTCAATGATTGTGGTTGTCAAT
This sequence comes from Cryptomeria japonica, assembly GCF_030272615.1. NCBI lineage: Eukaryota > Viridiplantae > Streptophyta > Pinopsida > Cupressales > Cupressaceae > Cryptomeria > Cryptomeria japonica. The sequence goes on along the minus strand of NC_081411.1, from coordinate 634,617,885 downwards.
TTTCTCTTAGGCTCAATACAATGACACAAAAAGTAATTTGTTCCTTCTTCATTGTTCTCTTTTGCAACAATTGCGTACACATGACCTGCATATTATAGAATGATAATTAATACCAAAAATAATGTTTGATGCAACAAAATGAGCCCAAAAAATTCTTGCAATAAAATTAACCCAAAAATCACCTAGTTCCACTAGGTTGGATACATGATTAAAATCAACTGATGCTTCCATCTGGTTCAACTGCAATGCTCTGGGAATTTGATAGGTATCAATGAGAACCAACAATCTATAAGACCATTTTTCAACCCACTCTTGTGATTCACATTCTTCCCACAAAAATTACATACATGTAGATAAAAAACATACAATCTGTCTAATATAAATTACTGGTGAACTTGCATTTGAACTTCGAAATGAGTGCATGTCACTGGATCCTACAACTATACAACAAGCTTGATATTTTTCAATGTCAAATTCAGTGATCAACCAAAAATATCTATGAACCATTGATGTACCTGCATTACCTGGTCCCATTGTAGAGTTACACCATCACACAATTGGTGTTGCATCTATCAACTCAACACCACCTTCATACTTCCATTATTTTCTAGCTAGTTCTCTTTTTATACATGCTCTTGCACCATTGTGCTCTCCCTTTCCATGTCCAACCTCAGTGAAATTCCAAAAATATTGTACACCGCTTGTCACATGCATCCTACTCAACCAATAGAACATCCTTGCATTCTTGAATTGTGAGGTGCAATTATCTAACCATATTAAGTGTTGGTTGTATCGTATGTTCCTTTCCCTTAAACTCTCATAGAAAAATTTAAAGCATCCTTGCACAAACTCTGACGAATGTGTACAATCGTCACTTATGTAGAAGTGATACTCTCTTACAACCTTTCTATCCTCCTCTGTGTTATCATTTGCATGCATGAATGCTATGTGTACAAAATAAGAAACTTGTGTAGAATGGTAATACATTGGTTGCACTTCATTTTGAGGTTGTAGTGTATAATTATCAGCAAAATCAACTATAGAGACAATGGTACCAAGAGGAAATGTGTCCTTGCATAACTTGAATTGCTCATATAATCACCGAGCTCTATGTGTATGCATTATGCACTCATAAACTAGTTTCTCTTGAAACATTCTCATAAAATCAGCTAAATACTTTGGTCAATTATGTTCATTGGTCAATTAGATACTTTGGTGCATTGGGTACAATAAATTCATCAAATGCATTGTGTGCATTGGGTACAATAAATTCATTAAATAGAGTCAGTGTATGTTCATCATTTAATTGTTTATTCCATGTGGTCTCTTCTTCAATTGCATTAGGTTCATACTATAAATCAAATGTCCCTTCTTCAATTATATTAGGTGCATTATGTTCGTTTGGTAAATTGAATTGAGATTTTGAGGATGATGTACCTTCTTGTCCCATTGTTCTTATGCCATGTAATATATTCATACATTTCCTTTGTCTTTCCTTTTCAGCCTCTTGTTGTTCCATTGTTCCTCACTTGTTCTTTCCCATGGTTAATACCGGTTGTCCTAAATAGAATCATTTTACATGTATATGTAAACATAAGTTCCAAAACAATCAAATAACCATAAAATTGAGCACTATAATTATTTTTTTGAATCAAAACTATTAAACAATCACAATAACATTTACCAAACTAATAAGAACAACAATTCAATCATTTAAAATCATACAAAACAAAAAATTCACTATGTCAACGTATAAAACTATCACATAAGCGCAGTAATAGTTGCAGTGGGGCCTTCAACGACCTCAAAAACTTCTTTTGAGGTTGTTGAGGCTATTGGGCAACTAAAATTATGTTTAGGAACCACTTACGTGATATCTTTAGTAACATTGTACGTGCTCTTAGCCCTAAATATGTTCAACAAGCCACCGTTAATATTCCCAGCACCCCGTACACACTTTTAGCTCATCAAAACATCGCACGTGCTTCCTATAGTAAAGAAAATGTGAATGAGAGGAAGGGAAGGAGAGGGAGGGAAAGAGAGGGAGGGAGGGAGAGGGAGGGAGGGAGGGAGGGAGATTGAGGGAGAGGGAGAGAGAGGGAGAGAAGGGGAGAGATAGAGGGGGAGAGAGGATGGAAAAGAGAGGGAGGGAGAGGGAGAGGGAGGGAGGGAGAGGGAGAGTGAGGGAAATATAGAGGGGGAAAGAGAGAGCAGGGAAGAGAGAGAATGGAAAAGGGAGATAGAGGGGGAGGGAGAGAGGATGGAATAGAGTGAGATAGAGGGGGAGGGAATAGGATGGAGAGGGGGAGAGAGGGAGAGGGAGAGGGGAGAGAGGGAGAGAGGGGGAGAGATAGAGAGTGGGAGAGAGGATGGAAAAGGGAGGGAGGGAGAGGGAGAGGGAGGGAGGGAGAGGGAGGAAAATAGAGAGGAGCAAAGAGAGAGGGGGGTAGAGAGAGGATGGAAAAGGGAGACATAGGGGGACGGAGAGAGGATGGAAAAGGGAGAGAGAGAGAGAGAGGGATTGGAAAGTAAGGTAGATAAAGGGAGATGAAGAGAGATAAAGGGAGAGCATACTGGTCATATTGTGTCCTTTGACCTCTTAGGACACCATATGACCCCTTACGACACCATAAGGTCACGTGCAGTCCTAATTGAGCCACACATGTGTTAAGACACCATATGACCCCTCAAGACACTATTTGCCCCTGGAGATATCATACATGGTCCGAATAGGTCATATGCCATCATTGGGGGTCATGTAAGATCATAATGGGTTCACACATGTGTTAGAACATCATCTAACCCCTTAGGACATCATATGGTCTTAAGGGGTCATATGTGTGCTAAGGGACCTTACATGATGCCATTAGGTGTTATGTGGGGTCTTGAGAGAGTGAGAGAGAGAGGAATACAATGAATAATATGATATCAAAAGACAATATATATCAATATACATGTACATGTACATACACATATACATATAATACACATAATATAAGAATATTATTGTAGATTTCCTTGTTTCTCATGATAATGCACCTGTGGATCAACTTCAAACCTTTCTTCTTCCTATTCAATGCACAAACACATTATTGATTGGTGAATTTCTTACATGATAACAATCAAAAGAGAAAGTTAGCAAAAATAAATTGTACCTCTGAGCTTTCATAGATAGTCTCTGTCATTTTATCTTCCAAAGATGATTTATCATCTTGTTCAACAAGATGAATGTCTCTCCTATAATCTAAAATTACATTATATTCTTGCATTGCAATTAGGTCTACTATTTAGTGGTTACCATTTGGATGAACAACAGACCTAATAATCCGAAGATCCACAGTTAGATCTCCAAAGGCTATGCTTTCCATGATAGACTTAGCATTTGAATCCTCATATAAAACCCATTGGGTATCATCCCTCCACCACACTCCTCCTATAGTAGGATTTGGGAAGTCTTTCATAATGCACATATTTTGTTTCTAATTCATTCCCCTGTGATTCTTAGAAAACCAAGAGCTGCACAATGAAGTGATTTCCAACTCATAGTCTGGGTGACAATTTATAGCCATACCAAGGAAATCAATTCCATTATGTTTAATTGTATTATTAGCTTATACAATAAGATTGATTGATATTATACAATTTAATTGACTGATATGCTATCAAATAAATATACTCATATTTTTGCAATCACGTCAAATATATATTCTCACCTTTTTGTAGTCACATCAAATAAATAAGAGTTCTTAAAATATATGTGTATAGATATTTTATTAATGGTAATTAAACTTTAATGAAATAAATTTCAATAGATTTTATGTTTGATTTAATGCATGAGTGTACAAAATTAAATGTAGGTTGCGGTAACTCTGTGAAAGAAAAGTTAACATTTTTTTGCAAGATAGGAGGAGATGATTGAATCATTTATTTTAGTTCATAACCACCAAACACACCTTGGTGTGTAATGGGTATGCCAAATAATTGTGAAGTTCAATTCTAAGGATAAATCTTGGTGTATTTTTTTAATATGTTTGTGTAGTGTATGAGGTCAATTGACACATCATTTAGCAAATGATGTTGTATGTGAAAAAAAAATCTTTGTGAGCTAATAGCTTCAAATAAACTATGCATCCACTTATATATGTCCAAACAATACTAAAAAAAAACTTAGAAATAGGATGACAATCAAGCTCCGCTACTAATAGCCTCATGTTATATAATTTGCAGTAGAGAGGGATGAGAGTGAGAGAGATACATATTGAAAGAGGAAGAGATAAAGGGGGGAGATTGATAGAGAGGGAGGGGTAAAGAGATAGAGATAAAGACAGAGATAGGGATTGAGGTGGTGAAGTGGAAGGAGAGGGAGAGATAAGGAGAGGGAGACAAGATATAATAGATATAACTATATAGAGAATGAGAGAGGGGGTGAGAATGAGACAAGGAGAGATAAAAAGATACATATAGAGATAGGAAGTGATATAGAGAGAGGTAGAGAGAGGGAGAAATATAGGGGTATAGAGAGACATATAGATAATTAGATAGAGATAGAGGAATAAATGGAAGGAGAAATATAGAAAAATAAATATAGAGAAGCAAATAGATAGAGATATAGAGGTCTAGGAAGAGGGAGAGCTAAAGATAGAGAGAGATATGGAAAGAAGAGATAGAGAGATATAGAGGAAGAGGGAGAGGGAGATATGAAGAAAGATATATAGAGGGTGAGATAAATTGATAAAGAGATATATAGAGGGGGAAAGGGAGATATACAAATAGAAAGATAGAGAAACAAAGAGAAGTATAGATGGACAAATAAAGATGGAAATAGTGAAGATAGAGAAGTGGGAGAAATGTAGGGAGATAAAGGGGAGAGAGGGTAGAAGAGAGAGATAAATAGAGGAGGGAGAAAGAGAACATGAATGGGATATAGAGAGAGATATATAAGATGGGGAGAGAGGGATGGAGAGAAGAAGATGGGGTAGGGAGGGAGTGAGATCAATATATAGAGGGAGAAGGAGAGAGGGATAAATTAAGATAGATGGTGATATAGAGATGGAGAAAATATGAGTGACGGGGGGAGACACAGATAGGAAACTCAATAATAGAGACCTCAAAGAGAGATTGATATAGATAAAGAAAGATATAAATAGTTAGAGGGATAGGGAGAGAGGCTAATATAGATAGAAGGGAATATACAAAATCAGAGGGATAGGGGGAGAGAGATATAAAGTGAGAGAGATGGAGTGAATAAAAGAGAGGTAGAGATAATGATATATATAGATGAAGGGGAAGAGGGAGAGGGAGAAATATGGAGATAAAGATAGAGGGAAATAGTGAGAAAGAAAAGAAATAAAGACAGGTATACAGGGACAGAGAGATGGAGATAGGGAGGGAGAAATAAGGATATTGTGTGCATATAAGTGAGAAATATGGAGGGAGAGATAGAGAGGGAGAGAGAAGAATATTTTTAAACACACACATTAATATTTTTATGATGAAGTATCATAGGAAGAACCACATATGATTTGTTTTAGCTTTAAAACAACATATGCCCTTCTTATTGAAAAAACACCCCATACACAATTTTATAAAAAAAAACCCCGCATGTGGTCTTTATACAAAATAAATCTCGTACGTGCTTTTGACTGTTTAGGATTTTGAATGGGCTTGGATGACAAATCTGTGGGTTGGAAGTTTGATTTCCCTCCATTTCCCTCCTTTTTGATGTGTTGTGTTTAATCAACTTGGTTTCTCGACTTTGTCATCATCGGGTTTACACTTCATCAAGTGGGTATTTCTAAAATTTCCACCATATTTTCACCCATCTTCCGAGCTTTCTAACCATATAATTTTTTTAAAATTTGAACAACAATAACATTATTATTAAATTTCTTTTACTAGTGTCTCCATAGTTCTCAGAGACATACGTGTACCATTTTTTTAATAACTTTTGATTTACTTATTAAAATTTTAAAAAAATATTATATTATTGTACTACACTTGATTATTTACAATTTAAAAAAAATTGCATTTTTTCGATTGTTTTGGTGCAAGTTATGTTTCACGCACAAACATGTACCTGATTTTTAGGATGTGCTCGATTGGAAAAATCATAATTAAAAAAAATAGTCACAAAAAAATTACAAAAAAGTACACTACTTCTAGTGCTCACTCTTAGCTATCTTTCTACCAAAGGATTTGTCAAAATACTAAATCTAACTATGACTTTTTTGATGCACACGCCAGACACTATTTTATGTTTTTCATAAAAAAATCAAGGTCTATTTTTTCGTGTGCAAAGGATTTGACCCCCTTAATATTATCTAATTTTTAAAACAAATAGTAGTTTGGAAACTAGATTCAGAGTACTACAATCTTTGTTCTTTGAGTATCTTCATATCTAGAGTGGATGACTCTTAACTTTCTCCTCCAAGTTCAGGTTTTCATGAATTCAGAAAAAAAAAAGTGTCCACTTATACCCCCTTTTTGGACACTATCTTTATGCACTTACCCATATATGAATTATCTAATAAATAATATACAATATATTATGTATTGGATATAGTATATTATATGCTATATTATAAGGGTACTTGCAAGAAGTTGTCTCCACTTTTTGGCCAAAAAGTGGAAGTTTTTTCCCATTTTTTTTAATTTCATCATGTTTGATCTAAAGATTTGAGGCATTTAAAGAATGAATCTTGAAAAAATTCAGTAATAGAAAATGTAGTGCTCGAAGTCCACTTTCCAAATATGTAATTTATTTTGATACCTAGATCTTAAAAATGAAGTTTGAATAGGCATTACTAAAACCTATAGTTTAAAAGTCACTTTTCAGGACCATACCATGCTTGTGTACGACAAGCATAATTTGACCTAAATGAAATTATTTTTATAAATCTTTTTGGGAAAATATTTGTAACTCACTCACCTTTGATGAGAATATTTTTTTGTAATTTTTTCTGCATATTTTTTTTTTGTTAATTTTTTCTTGGGCATAATCATTGTTTTGAAAAATTCTTGTGTACGGTAAGCATAATTTGAGTTAAACGTAACATTTTTTATTTGTTTTAAACTCTATAGAATTGTCTCTAGTTTGATGCCATATAATTTTTTTTTCAAAAAACTTAGAGACAAAAAACTTATTAAAAAACTAAAAAACCATGTTATTTCGAGTTTATGGACCTCTTTCATTAGTAATTATTTTAAAAATAAAAATATTGATCCATTTTCTAAAAAAATTACATATTTCGAATCTAGAGAGTCTCTACTATAATGGGTTTTCATTGTTTAAAAAAAATGTGAAAATTTGGTGTTCAGATATATTTTTGAAGTCATTATTTTATATGAAGATTGATTTAGCCTTCAAGTTGCAGGTCAAACGAGGTCCAAGCCATTTCCCAAGCCAAAACCGAAGCTAGACCCAAACCAAAGTTTGAAATTTTTAGAAACGGGATCCTGTTTCATTTTTTAAAATAATTAAAAACACATTTAGCAAACAAGGTCCTGTTTTTTAACAGGATCCCATTATCCCGTTTCCCTTCTTAATTTTTAGTTTTTTTTTTAAATGTTTTTTTTTTAAATAAACTATATATACATTTTTTTTTTAATTTTTTTTTTTATAAAAAAAACAAACTATATATACATGAAATATAACATTTAAGTTAAAGTCACATTTCCCTTTGTCTTTTTCCTTTCTTATGCTTTAAGTTATATTTCATGTATATATTGGCAGGATGTTTGAGAGTGGTTTTAGATCTCTAGGAGTTATAATACAAATTCTAGATTTTAGAAGATATTATAAATTGTGATGTAATAGGACCTATAGTGTCATAATACAACCTATTATATCATAATAGGTCCCATTGTGATATAATAGGTCTTGATGTGTCATAATAGGTTCTATTGTGACATAATAGGTCCTATTTTGTCATAATAGGTCCTATTATGACATAATACGACCTATTAAGTCAAAATAGGTCCTATTATGTCATAACACCCCTCAAAAGGACCTATTATGACATTCTACCTCTTACTAGATCTTATAATGACTTAAGAACCCTTATTAGGACCTATTATGACATAATAGGATCGATTAGCACATAATAGGACCTATTATTTCTTAATAGGTCTTATAATGTCTTAAGACCACTTAAGAGGACCTGTCATCTCATAATATGTCCTATTATGTCATAAGACCCCTTAAGAGGATGTGTTATGACCTTATACCCCTTAGTAGGACCTATTGAAGGGTATTATTGTTAGGAATCAGGAAGGAAAACTAAGAGGGGGGGGGGGTGAATCAGTTGTCAATAAATTGCAACCCAAAAAAAATTATTCCAACATAAAACTTAGTGTTGGTAAAACATATTAACAGTTATATTAATACCGGTACAACTTAATGCATGAAATAGAAAGGAAAACAACATCCACAACACATGACACAAAGATTTTGATGTGGAAACCCTAAAAGGGAAAAAACCATAGTGGGAAACCTTACCCACAATTAGATGATACTACTGCAAATAGTAAGTGAATACAATAACGGGGTCTGCACATGTAGAATGGCCAACTGTCTAAAGCTCACTTCTTAATCACAAAATAAGAGTCACACTGACTACATAGTTGGATGGTTAAATCTAATAACAATGTACTGCTTCAATTTAGCATCTTCAATGCTGGATTTAGTATTGGTTTAAGCTCCGAGCATCAGGACCAAACACCTTCATAACCTTTAACAACCTTCCTTTAACCTTAAGATGATATCTGTGTGATTCGCACAAGGATCTACTTATTTTCACTCTTCACAATGATCTCAACATGTATGCATACTCCTTGCAAATAAGATCTTACAATTATTTATACAAAACCTAAGACCTCATCATTAGGTTGGCTCCTAAAAGATATTACATTTAAATCAATTACAAAATAAATCTTGGTGCAATACAATATGCCAGCCTCAATACATTTACACATTATCCAATCAATAAATCATTTCCAAATCATGTCATGTCGATCTAGAACATGATATCATATGTCGATTCATAACCTGGACCTATCTGTCGGTTAAGGCAAATATGTGAACCCGATCAATCCAATATGAAAAAAACCAAATGAAAACATCCAATCCATGTCTTCGACATAACCAAATGATCTCCAGATGATAACAAGTCATCATCAACTTCCTAAGATACCGATGAAACATATACCGGTGATTGTGCATAAGCCAATATCGATATCAGGACCACAATGTGTTAGTTCAAAAACAAACCAATATAACCAAAGTGCCAAATCAACAATGCAGATCTCCATAAAGATAAGTGTTGACATCAATGACAAAACCAATGCAACACATGATGAAGTCATCCATAATCCAACAATTATGTCATAATAGGACTAGTTATGACATAATAGGACCTATGATGACATAATAGGTCATATTATGTCATCATAGGTCCTATTATGACATCATAGGTCATATTATGTCATAAAAGACCTTAAGAGGACCTATTATGACTTTATACCCCTTAGTAGGACTTGTTGAGGGGTATTATGTCATAACAGGAGCTATTGTGACATAACAGGACCTATAATGTCATAATGCGACCTATTATGTGATAATAGGTCCTTTTGTGTCATAATACCCCTTAAGAGGACCTATTATCACATTATACCTCTTACTAGGACCTATTATGACATAAGTCCCCTTAGTAGGACCTATTATGACAAATAGGATCGATTATCACATAATAGGACCTATTATGTCATAATAGGTCCTATAATGTCATAAGACCCCTTAAGAGGACCTATCATGTCATAATTGGTCCTATTGTGTCATAAGACCCATAATAGGTCCTATTATGTCATAAGACCCCTTAAGAGGACCTGTCATGTCATAACTGGTCCTATTGTGTCATAAGAACCCTTAAGAGGACCTATTATAACATTATGCCCCTTAGTAGGACCTATTAAAGGGTATGATGTCTTAAAAGGACTAATTATGACATAATAGGATCTATGATGATGTAATTAATAGGTTCTATTATGTCATCGTAGGTCCTATTATGACATCATAGGTAATATTATGTCATAAAACCCCTTAAAAGGACCTATTATGACTTTATACCCCTTACTAGGACCTATTAAGGGGTATTATGTCATAATAGGATCTATTGCGACATAATACGACCTATTATGTCATAAGACCCTTAAGAGGACCTATTATGAGATAAGACCCCTTAGTAAGACCTATTATGACATATGTAGAGAAAGATAAGTTGGTTGGAAGAGAGAGATGGTACGTTTAGAGAGATTTGAGGGGTATTATGTCATAACGAGACCTATTGTGACATAATAGGACCTATAATGTCATAATATGACCTATTATATCACAATATGTCACATTCTGACATAATAGGTCCTATTGTAACATAATAGGTCTTGTTATGTCATACTAGGTCCTATTATGACATAATATGACCTATTATGTCATAATAGGTCCTATTATCACATAAGACCCCTTAGGAGGACCTATTATGGCATTATACCTCTTACTATGACCTATTATGACATAAGACCCCTTAGTAGGACCTATTATGACATAATAGGATTGATTATCACATAATAGGACCTATTATGCCATAATAGGTCCTACTATGTCATAAGACCCCTTAAGAGGACCTATTATGACATTATACCTCTTACTATGACCTATTATGACATAAGACCCCTTAGTAGGACCTATTATGACATAATAGGATTGATTATAAAATAATAGGACCTATTATGTCATAATAGGTCCTATAATGTCATAAGACCCCTTAAGAGGACCTATCATGTCATAATAGGTCCTATTATGTCATAAGACCGCTTAAGAGGACCTATTATGACATTATACCCCTTAGTAGGACCTATTAAAGGGTATTATGTCATAACATAACTAATAATGACATAATAGGATCTATGATGATGTAATAGGTCCTATTATGTCATCATAGGTCCTATTATGAAATCATAGGTCATATTATGTCATAAAACCCCTTAAGAGGACCTATTATGACTTTATACCCCTTACTAGGACTTTTTAAGGGGTATTATGTCATAATAGGACCTATTGTGACATAATAGTACCTATAATGGCTTTGAGGTGCCCTACTATTCTAAAGTAGTTCTAGTTTTAGCAATTAGCCTAATATTCTAAGGGCCCCTATGGGGTGAGAAGTTATAATATGACCTATTATGTCATAATAGGTCCCATTGTGACATAATAGGTCCTATTATTACATAATAAGATCTATTGTGTCATAATACGACCTATTATGTCATAATAGGTCTTATTATGTCATAATAGGTCTTATTATGTCATAAGACCCCTTAAGAAGACCTATTATGACATTATACCTCTATCTAGGACCTATCATGATATTAGACCTCTTAGTAGGACCTATTATGACATATGTAGAGAAAGATAAGCTGGTTGGGAGACAGAGATGGTGCTTTTAGAGAGTGTTAAGGGGTATTATGTCATAACAGGACCTATTGTGACATAATAGGATCCATAATGTCATAATACAACCTATTATGTCATAATAGGTCACATTGTGACATAATGGGTCCTATTGTGACATAATAGGTGCTATTATGTCATAATAAGTCCCATTGTGACATAATACGCCCTATTATGTCATAATAGGTCCTATTATGTCATAAGACCCCTTAAGAGGACCTATTATGACATAAGACCCTTTAGTGGGATCTATTATGACAAAATAGGATTGATTATCACATAATATGACCTATTATATCATAATAGGTCCTATAATGTCATAATACCCCTTAAGAGAACCTGCCATGTCATAAGACCCCTTAAGAGGACCTATTATGACATTATACCCCTTAGTAGGACCTGTTAAAGGGTATTAGGTCATAATAGGACTAATAATGACATAATAAGATCTATGATGATGTAATAGGTCCTATTATGTCATCATAATTCCTATTATGCCATCATAGGTCATATTATGTTATAAAACCCCTTAAGAGAACCTTTTATGACTTTATACCCCTTACTAGGACTTGTTAAGGAGTATTATGTCATAATAGGACCTATTGTGACATAATAGGACCTATAATGTCATAACGTGACCTATTATGTCATAATAGGTCCCATTGTGACATAATAGGTCCTACTATGGACCTATTATGTCATAATACGACCTATTATGTCATTATATGTCCTATTATGTCATAAGACCCCTTAAGATGACCTATTATGACATTATACCTCTTACTAGGACATATTATCGCATACGAATCCTTAGTAGGACCTATTATGACATATGTAAAGAAAGATAAGTTGGTTGGGAGAGAGAGAGATGGTACGTTAAGAAAGAGGTAGATATGTATATATAGAGAAATATAGGAAGGTAGGGGGTAAGGGGAGGTGTATAGAGAGAGCAGAGATAAAGACTAAAGAGTTAAGGATGTGAGAGAGAGGTAGAAACATATTTTTAGATTTTGGGAGAGAGTGGACAAAGTGAGATAGAAAGGAAAAAATAGACAAAGAAAAATGTAACTTATATATAAATTTTATATTTCATGTATATATAGGTTGTATTTTTTATTAAAAAAATTTTTAAAAAATTTTAAAAAAAAATTAGAAAAAAGGAAACGGGATCCTGTTTCTTAGATCTAGGCTTGGGATCCCGAAGCTAAATGAGATCCCATTTCAAATTTTGGCTCAGGATCCCGATGTAAAACAGGATCCCATTTCGTTTCTCATGTGCTCCATGTGATTCACCATTTTTTTCTAAGTGTAAAACTTCCACACTAAGTGGACACAACTTTGTGCACTTACCCGTAACATATATAGAGTGAGAGAGAGGATCAATGAGAGATAGAGATATAAGTAGAGATGGAAGGGGAGGTAGGTAAAGAGAAAGGGAGAGTGAGAGTAGGATATTAGGAGATGGGGTAAGTTTGGAGGGATGGAACTCGAGATAGAGATACTAGGTAGGGAGAGACATAGATAGATGGAAATAAAGACAAAGAAAGAGAAGGTGGGAGGTATAGAAGGATGAATGGAGACAGTGAGAGAAATATATATCTATGTACACAAGGAGGGATAGAGGGGGATAGAGAGAGGGACGATTAGATTATCATGTGCTTCTAAGAGGATAACCAATGTGTATGTTTCTTGAATGAGTTACTTAAAAAAAAAATCAATTATTATTTTATAAATTCTCTTATAAAAGTAGAAATTAAATGGCAACTTCATAAATTAGTTAAAATTTAAAATTTAAAAAGGTCTATTATTTTGGACAAAATTTTTTCTTCTCATATAATGATGATTTCCTTTTCTTATGATTTTTATCCATTGCTTCAAACTAAAGGGAACTTTCCCCTTCAAAAACCAAATTAATCAATAATTTATTTTCAACTCGTTGATTTAAGCTAGGAATTTTATTAGATAGGCATCTTTTATTTGAATCAATTTTTTATTTTCCTAAAAAAGATCATTTATAATTTTCAGACATCTAGATATTCCAAACATAGGAACCTCAAAGAAAAAATTACCTATTTAGTTGAACACAAATAAATCTCCCAATTGTCAATTGTAATAATTGATAAATTATTTCCAACTATTTAGAAATTATAGCATATTATTTGTACTATTTAACTCCATGGTGAACGTAGGTGGAAAACCCTATAAAATCAAGGGAGACTAGGAGAAGGTGAGAAATAAATAAGAATCAAGGGAAAATAGAAATAGTGATCAACACTTGAGAAGTCATACCTTAACTTGTGTGTGTGTGTGTGTGTGTGTGTGTGTGTGTGTGTGTGTGCGTGTGTGTGTGAGAGAGAGAGAGAGAGAGAGAGAGAGAGAGAGAGAGCGAGAGAGAGACAGACAGACAGACAGAGAGAGACAGAGACAGAGATAGAGACAGAGAGAGGAAGGGGGAGAGGTAGAGAAAGAGAGAAAATATTGAGAGGTTGATTGAAGGGAATTAATCAAGGTGGTTAGAGATAGACACAAGATGGGAGGGAGAGGGCCTAGTATAGAGAGTAGGAGGGTAGTGATAGAGCGATTACATGTACATGTATAAATCTCAAAAGTGAGGTGAGAGTGAGAAGTATAGAGGGAAGAAGAGAGAGATATTTAGGTAAGATGGGAGGGATAGTGTGTGATATAGGTAGGAAGATGAAATGAGGGGAGATAAAGATATAAGTATAGAGTCAAGGGGAGAGAGGTAGAGAATAAGAAAGAGGGAGAGTAGGATAGGAAGAAAGGAGGGAGGTTGGAAAAGAGGGAGCTTGAAATAGAGGTACTAGGTAGAGGGATAGAAAGAGAGAGAAGCTAAGAGATAGAGGGATTCAAAAACCTTTAAAAACTATATTTTTCACATAGTCATGTACCTTAAAAGAATCCATATAAATTTGATCATTTAAAACTAATAATGTATTGAATTAAGAAAAGGAGACCCATGTAATGCAGTGGTTTAAACACTTGATTGGTGAAACCACCACCAAACTTCAAATCCTCAATAGCTAGCTATACTTATAGGCTTTGTGCTTTTCTTGGGTTGGTGGACTTGAATATTTTAACAACAATAATGTTCAACACCTTAAAAGTTCCCGTTACTAATGAAAAAAAGAAAAGAAAAGGAGATCTAATGGAAAAGAAAATTAGGGCAAAAAGAAAATAATCTAGCAAGTCAAAGGGTGAATGAAGAGTGGATCCCTGTAATAAAAATTCTTCCATTGATATTGATTATGAATATATTATTTGTGTTGATAATTTTAAAGAATATGTTGATGTTAAACATGATGATATATAAAAAAGGAAAATATCAATAATGTACATCAACACCTACTCACTACAGTTCTCTAGAGAAGTGTTTGCAAGCAATGGTATTCTCATAGTAATTCTCATGAGGGAATAGATTTAAGTGAAATATATCTTCATAAAATAAAGATAGATCCATTTGATGGTGATAAAATTATGGGGTGGTATATTTGTTTGTCTATTTAAATACATGTTATATATTTTACAATGTTCATTATCCATGGTTTTCTCTTGATCAGCATAACATGTGGATGGCATTGTGCAGTCATTATTTTTATGTAAGGGACATAACATTCATATCCATGTGTAAAGCATAAATATTTGAATTTCCATTTATTTCTTTATAAAAAAGTTATACATATAATTTTTAAACTCATATTATCATAATTATTGTTAGATTATCATGGTTAATTTATAAGGTAACATATTTACTTGTGTTAGGATAACTCATGAACAACTGAGAGGGGGGGGGTGTGAATTAGTTGTTAATAGATTATAACATTTAATCCACTCAATAACCTTTGACCAAATTAAGTACCGACAAGGAATAAATAGATATCAGTAAACACTGCAACTTAACAAATAAACAAATAATCAATGCAAAGCCACCATCACATAACACCATGATTTGTACATGGAAAACTCAAAAAGGGAAAAACCATGGTGGGAAGCCTACCCACAATCAGATGATACTTCTGTAAAAAGTATGTGTTACAATGAGGGGCCTAATGGTATGATGAAAGAATAAGTATCCAGTCAACTACTGAGAGGAGGGGTTGAATCAGTAGATAGAAAAACTAATACAAACTTCACCAATCAATCTCTCAATGTAAACTTAGAATTCACAATGAAATAAACTCTGTTAAGATAAAAAAGCATAAGCTAAACTGGTTGTCTGTTACAACAAATTAGCAGTAAACAACTTCTTCATTTCTTAATGCTTCTAGTTATCATGACTTGTCAAAATAGTTAAGTAGTTAAGTAAATAAACCATGAAAACACAAGCACAAAAACATTCACCACTTGACACAAATATTTTTGACATGGAAACCCAAAATAGGTAAAAACCACGGTGAGATGAGACTCACAAGATAATATTTGAACTCTTCTGAAGTTCACCCTGTTAGGAGTCTAGCCTATTAAAGCTTTACAAAAAGTCCTATTAAGAATTGATCCTATTAGGAATCACTTGATTAAGGGATTGACTACAAATTCCTCATTAGAAGAAATACTCGGTTAAGAGTAACCTTGATAGAGGATTTGAGAATCTAATCTAATGGATGACCTTGTTAGAGGATTTGAATAGTACCAAGCTTATTAGAGCTTATCCTGTTAGGGGATTTCAATTCTACTATAATTGTTAGAAAACAATAGGAGTTTTCTTATCTATCTGAATAGAACTACACTTGCTTGATCAGATCCATTTCATGCTCCTATTTGCCTTTACTTAAACTATAGATACATCATCTGGTTAGGCAACCATACTCAACTGAATTGTGTCTATATCTTTTACCAACTCTCTCAACTCAAAAATTTCATTGACTTTAAATACAAATCAATTAGGGTCGTAAAACAACAAAAACCTAACTATCATCGAGATTACAAACAAATTCGGTTCAAGTATGATCATTGGATTACATAACAATCTCTGCACATAAATCAAGAAAACCTTGATCGCTCCTTGAACACTGCTTCATCAAACTTTGTAACTCATCACGTGCTTTGCATTAGATGCAATAAATTTTCTCATTCCCTAGACAAAAATCATTACAACAACTCACCAAAATCTCTTTGAATTGTCTTCATACAATGATCATACGCATCATAATCATTACTGCTCATCATTAGATCATAAACCAATAAAACGAATAAACTTGATTGGTTAGGATTTATCAAAAACAACAAGTAGGGTTTACCGGTTACAATAATAGATAAGGTTTATACCTTTACACCAGTTATTGGTTCTCACAAATTCTTCCTACCGATTACAGTAACAATATACAACCTCAAAGGTAGAGGTTTTGCCCTCCCTAATAGATGTGTGTTGTGCCTTCAAGAGGAAGAGTCTGTGGACCACCTTTCTCTCCACTGTTCCTTCTCAGCCTCTATTTGGGAAGGCTTCCTCAAGAGCTTTAGTATTGCTTGGGTGTTTCCTAATAACATTAGAGATATGTTCTCCTCCTAGAATATTCAATGGACTAACTCTTTTTTGAGATGTTTGTGGCAGCTCTCTCTTCCTCACATCTTGTGGGGTCTATGGAAAGAAAGAAATAACCAAATCTTCAGGGATGTCTCCCTAAATCAAGATATTGTGTCCCAGAAAATTCAATGGTCTATTCAGAAAAATATAGGGATCATTGAGGGTCCTTGTTACTCGAACAACTCACTAGAATCCAATATCTTAAGGGTATGGAATATGAAGATCACTGATGGTCCTAATCTCAACCACAATAAAAGGCTTGAAGCTAATTGGCAAACCCCTCCTCAAGGTTGGTTCAAAGTTAATTTTGATGGTGCTACCAAAGGTAACCCAGGTCCTTCAAGTTGTGGAGCTATTCTTAGAGATCATAGAAGAATTTGCAAGGAAATGGTTGCTATCCCTATTGGAACCCAAACCAACCATAAATCTGAAGCAATGGTAGCTCTTCAAGGCATCATCCTAGCCAAAAAATGGGAATGCCCCTATCTATGGATAGAAGTGGATTCAAATAATATAATAAAGTGCCTTAATGGGACTTCAAAACCTTCATGGTCGATTCACAACATAATCACCTCTGCTACTGACATTATTAGCACCTTTAAAAAATGCCATATCTCCCACATCTACCGGGAAGCCAACAACTCCATTGACTAGGCTGCTAATGCGGCGGTTAAAAGTGAGGCAATTACCGCGTGGATGGGTGAATGTGGACTCCCCAAAGATGTTAGACAAATCATTACTAATGAGTGATATAGAAGCACTCCAAAGACTCTTGATGGATAGGATAATTATGAAAAGTACTGATGTGATTAATTTGAGTTATTTTAATAATGGGAAAATCACTCATTATAACATCAATGCCATAAACTCTCATGCTTTTTGGGTAATTGTTATAGTTTCAAAAATCTCTCTGTTTATTCAGCTCTGCAAGTTTCAAAATTTGGTCATGAGTAGTGACAACATGGGTGGAAATAGGAGGCGATATGAACTAAGTAGCTGTAAAGAATGGAAATAGAAGGAAGAGGTTTGGGGTATTCTACAGAAGGGTGGTCTCTTGAATTTCATGGAGAGACTCCATGGCCGAGATGGTATGGTAACCAGTCTTTTCCGCAAGAACAGGAAGAAGGGCATGTTACAAATGGGTGATCAAATGGTTGAAATCGATGAAGATTTAATTTCTCAAGCCACAGGCCTCACTAGGGAAGGTTACAACTTCTACAAAGATAGGAAGGTCAGCAGGGAAGCTATTGAAAGGTACCCAGTAACTGAGAAACAGAAAAAATGTGTTATATCACTCTAGATGGTAGGTTTACGAAAGTTTATGGGTATCACTTTGTTCTGTTGAATCACTTTAGGCACAATGATAAGGTTAATTTCCCTTATTTCCTACTTTGTTCGATGAATGCATCCCTTAAGGTCTACAAAGAGAACCCTCTGGGTGATATTGCTATGCACTAAGGCCTAATGGTCCTAATTTATGACCATTTAAAGGCCAATCAAATTACTTGGATGCAGCCCATTGTGGATTCTAAGGAAGAGATGTTTGATTCTACCTTTTCTAAGGAGGAGGAATACTATAGTGAATCTTCATCTGATACAGAGGATAGTTTTGATGTCTCGGAGTATGAAAGCGGGAAGAAGAGGAAATACAGAAAAACAAGACCCTCTTCATCCAAGGGCAAAAAGCCTCAAAACAAACCCCTGATCAGCATCTCTTTGGAAGAGGAGGACTCGGATGACTCTGAGAAGGAGAACCCTAAAGGGCTACTAAAGAAGAAAACAAAAAACCATACCCAAACCTAGAAAAAGAATAAGAAAAAAGAGGAGACTGGCAAGGAACCAGAAGCTGATAAGCAAGCAAGGACCCTAGAAGCTGAGCACAGCCTAGAAAAGGAGACCATGGAAGAGACTCTTAGGGTTGCCAACACTATTTCCGCCCTCCACATCCCCAAAGAAGAATAGGTTACCCTTGGAAAAGCTGCTCCCCCATTTGGCCCTCCTCCCGAGGGTTTGCATGGTTTCATGGAAACAATGGAGTGGCTCATTAATGGTTACAAGAAAGTTTTGGATGAATATAAAAAACTCTATAATAGAATCTTGATTCTAGAAACCATTAATACTGGGGAGGGGAATACAATGGCCAACTATATTGAGGACCTGAAAAACACCATTGCCAAAGCTGAAGACATCCGAGATGCTTTCAACCGTAGGTTTGAGAAGATTGAAAAGGAGATGCTAGACAGAAAAAGCCTTGTGGACACTAGCAAAAAAACATTCTCAGACACTGTTACCAAAGTTGAAAAAATTGAGGAGTGCCTAAAGAACATCGCTAAATAGAGCCTAAGTATCCTAAAGATGTCGACCAACACCACCCACACCATCATTAGCAAGCTGGATGATGATAAGGAAATCCAGGACTTAGACCTGGAAGCTCAAGGAATAGGGGAAGCTCAAGGTCCTAGAACCCACACCAGAGGCAAGAGGAAGGAAAAGAAACCGAACAAGGATCTAGAAGACCTGAAAGCTATCGGGGCCACCTAGGACGAGCTGGTGATAAAGGTGGAGGATCTGCTAAAGAAAATTGCTATGTAGTGCCTTCCCTATTTCTTTGTTGTTTTTTGTTGTTAAGTTGTTCTTTCTATTCGCTGGTCTTTTGGCCAGTCTTTATGTATGCGGACTTTATTGCACTGTTCTTCTCGGTGCTCTTTCTCTATCTTTGCTATAAAGGTTTTGGGTCTTGAAAACCTATTTTTTAATTAATCAAAACAATATACAACAATGACAACAATATCATTACTGGTTCAATTGACATCAATGACAACATAACATATCATTAATACTATCTTCATGAAAATGCCAACAATCTCCCCCTTTGCCATTGATGGCAATACAAATATCAACACTATTGATTGCTGTGTGATTGTGAATAGGAATCCTGGTTTACATTACCAAGTATTCACCATGTCTCTCTATTCTTCAGCTAGTCGCTGGTTCTCCTTCTCATAATCACATAATTCTTCTCCCCCTTTGACAATAATGCCAAATTGAAAGTAAAACATGTAATGTAAAATGTCACTGTGCATCAACAATCTGCTACTTGATGATCCCCTTGTGGAATACATCCACTTCTACACCAATACTCCTGAAAAATTCTGCAAGTAGCTCCAGGACTGATGTAATCTACATTATACTTAACTAACTTCATGAAGAGGGAAAAACCCTAACTGACCTTTAAGATATTCAAAAGTAGTCTTAGGCAGAGGTTTAGTAAAAATATCTACAAGTTGCTCCTTGGTTGAAACATGGTCTAAGATAACATCTTTACTCTAAACTTTTCCCTCAAGAAATGATACTTTAATTCAATATGCTTGGTTCGTGCATGCAAAATAGGATTCTTAGAAATATTTATGGCACTTGTATTATCACATAAAATATTTATAGGTTCTGAAATCTTCATTTTAAAACCTTCCAAAATGTGCCTCATCCATATAGCCTGTGTGCAATTCATGTAAGCTGCAACATACTCAACTTCAGCAGTAGAATGTGAAGTACAACTCTTCCTTTTACTACTCCATGAAACAAGCCTTCCTCCAAGAAAAAATGCTCCACCAGTTGTACTTTTATGATCATCAACATTTCTTGCCCAATTTGCATTTGTTTACACCTTCAAGTCAAAATTTCCTCCATATGGATACCATAACCCATAATCAACAGTACCTTTCAAGTATCTAAAAATTCTCTTTATTGCTATCAGATGCGTTTCATTAGGATTCTTTTGGAATCTAGCAATTGTGCCAACTGCGTGAGCTATGTCTGGTCTATTGTGAACAACATAGTGCAATTTTCCAATCATTGACCTATATTCCTTCTGATCAATAAATTTAGACTCGTCTTCCTTGGACAACTTACAAATTGTAACCATAGGTGTGCCAACTAGTTTATAGTCACTCATGCCAAAATTCTTCAAGACCTCTTTCACATACTTAGATTGAGTGATGAAAATACCATTCTTCATTTGCTGTATTTACAAGCCTATGAAAAAGTTTATTTTCCCCACCAAAGACATTTCAAACTCATTTTTCATTTCATCTACAAAATTGTTGGTCATCATCATTGCCTCCCAATATGATATCATCAACAAATACTTCACTGACTAGTATTTGATCTCCTTCAGTTTTGAGATAAATGTTACTATCATCACTAGTTCTCAGAAAGCCTATCTTCATCAGATGTGTATGATTTCATTCATACCATGCTCTTGGTGCATAAACACACATAACATTTTCCAACAACTTCAAAATGAAAAAAATCATCGACCTTATAGAAAACAGACAGGTCGGTAACATAAACCCTAAACCCTAAACATTTATATTTTACAATTCAATCGATTCAATCTTGGTTGTTAATCATATTGCATTGAATACAACAGTCTTGAACAGATCTCAAGACATTCTCCAATGTTCATTCTTTGCCACTTCAGGAGGTTGATAACCCATCACTCGTTCTCCACCATTTATAGAGACTTCATGCATTCTTGAGGTAGATAAGATCAATCTCCATGCATGATCCTCAAGGAAATCCTTCATGCACATAAGGCTGATGTGGCAACACTATCTGATCTTCATTACAATGCTAACTCAACACAAGATGTCATCAGTTGAATCACACAAGTTTGGAATGCATCAACTGGAAACCCTGAAGTTGAGACTACCAACTGGTAGTCGTGCCAAATGAAACCCCAATACAAAGCTTCCCATATATTGGTTCACTTGCGAGTTTGCTTACTTCAAAGTACCAGTTCATACTTTAGCATATTGACATCAATGACAACATACAATATCATCATGTCATCAAGCTCTGCACATATGCCAACAATCTCCCCCTTTGGCATTGATGGAAATAGACAAAGATATCTCTCCGCTTCACATCTTCTCCGCTTCACATCTTCTCCCTCTTTGACAACAATGCCAAAGTGGAGGCACAAACAACTACGTTCCACTATGCTACTCCCCCTAAGGAGTAGCATCCTTCAACACACCAATCTTGAAAGAGATTTATGAATGCAATACCTAACTGATGTGGAGCACACACTTTTAGTTCACCTCTTGAAGGGGAAGCACCCCTAATTCACCTCTTGAATAGGTAAATGTAGCCTTCAATAGAGGCTTGGTGAATATGTCTGCTAACTGCTCCTTACTAGAAACATGTTCCAATACAACTTCTTTGTTCTGAACCTTCTCCCTCAAGAAATGATACTTGAGCTTGAAGTGCTTAGTTCTAGCATGCAAAACCAGATTCTTGGAAATATCAATTGCACTTGTGTTGTCATAGAATATACTTACCAATTCAAATATAGGAACTTTAAAGCCACTTAATACATGCTTCATCCAAATTGTCTAGGTGTAGTTCATAAATGCTGCAACATATTCCACTTCTGTTGTAGACTGAGAGATACAACTCTATTTCTTACTCATCCATGAGACTAGTCTACCACCAAGAAAGAATGCACCACCAGTTGTGCTCTTCTAGTCATCCACATTACCAGCCCAATCACCATTTGTAAACACTTTTAGGTTGAAATCATTACTATATGGATACCATAATCCATAGTCAATAGTTCCCTTCAGATATCTAAGAATCTTCTTGACTGCTACCAAGTGGGATTCTCTTAGACTTTTCTAGAACCATGCAATAATGCCTACTGCATGTGCAATGTTTGGTCTGCTATGTACTACATAGTGCAACTTACCAATCATTGGTCGGTATTCCTTCCCATCACCAATGCTGAGTCATCCTCTTTTGATAATTTACAACCGGTTACCATCAGTGTACCAACAGGTTTTCTATCTTCCATGCCAAAGGTCTTCAACACCTCTTTGACATACTTGGACTGAGTGATAAAGATACCATCTTTCATTTGTTGAATTTGTAGTCCAATGAATAACTTAATCTCCCCTATAAGTTTCATCTCAAATTCCTTCATCTCATCTACAAAATCATGACTCATCTTGTCATCTCCACCAAAAATTATGTCATCAACAAATACCTCATAGATCAGAATCTGATCTCCTTCTGACTTCAGATAGATATTTCTATCTTCACTTGTTCTTTCAAATCCAATCTTCACAAGATGGGAGTGTAAGCATTCATACTATGCTCTAGGTGCCTGCTTCAATCCATACAAGGCTTTATGTAGCCTACACACCATGTCATTGTCTTCTGATAGGGCAAACCCATCTGTTTGTTCTCTATACACCTCCTCTTCAAGTATTCCATTCAGAAATGCAGATTTTACATCCATTTGATATACTTTGAATCCCTTGAAGGCTGCATATGCAAGAAGCATACGAACTCCTTCCAATCTAGCTACTGGAGCAAAGGTTTATCCATAGTCTTCTCCTTCTTCTTGAGCATATCCCTTACACACCGGTCTGGCTTTGTTTCTTACCATTGTGCCATCTTCATTCAGCTTATTTCTAAAAACCCATTTTGTGCTAATGATATTTTTATGCTCAGGTCTGGGTACCAAAGACTGTGTACCATTCTTTTCTATCTGGTCAAATTCCTCTTCCATTTCCTTGATCCAGTCTTCATCTTTATGTACCTCTTTAAATGTTTTAGGTTCAAATTTCGAGATCATGCAAGAATTTTCTCTTACCTTTCTTCTTGTAAGAATTTCTGCATCCTTGTCTCCTATGGTCTATTTTGGATCATGATTCAACTTTACATACCTAGGAATAATCTTAGCTATTTCCTCTTGCTTTTCTTCTTCATCCTCATCTTCATCAGCATCAATATCTGCTAGTGTAGGAGCACTATTACTAGTACTAGACTATTTTGCAACCGGTTCCCAGAAGGTTACAACCAATTCATCTACCACTCGCTCAATGCTGGTTTCCTCAGGTTTCTCAGAGGTTTCATCAACTCTGACATTAATACTTTCAATAATTCTTTGAGTCCTATTGTTAAAACACTTGAGAGATTACTCTTGGTGGAATATCCTAGGAATATTCCCTCATCACATTTTGCATCAAACTTTCTCTAATGTTCACTCCTCTTGATATAACATTTTCTACCAAACACTCTAAAGTAGCTTACTATAGGAGTCTTACCAGTCCAATACTCATAAGTTATTTTATCCTTACCTTTCTTGATGACTACCTAGTTCATAGTGTAGATTGCAGTGCTCACCACTTCTCTCCAAAAGGTGTGAGCAACCTTCCCTTGAATCAACATCGTTCTGGCTTCTTCAACTACAGTCCGGTTGTTCCTTTCTACTAGGCCATTCTGTTTTGGAGTTTGGGGGGTAGACAAATGCCTCTTGATGTTGTACTCTTCACAATACTTGTTGAATTCACCTGAAGTGAATTCTCCACCTTGATCAATTCTTAGGCACTTAATCCTCTTTCCACTTTCCTTTTCGACTAGTGCTCTAAAAGTTTTGACCTTTCCAAAAGCTTCAGACTTATCTTTCAAGAATGTGACCCACATCATTCTTGAGCATTCATCAGTGAGAATCATAAAGTACCTATCTCCCTACACACTCCTAGTTTTCATAGGACCACACAAATCAGTGTGCACAAGATCAAGTAAATTGTCTGCAGTGAAAGATTTACCTTTGAAGGTTGAGGAAGACATTTTCCCCAGTTGACACTCTCTGCACAAAGGATTCTCTGGTTTTCTCAGCATAGGTAATTCTCTAGCTACATTGATTGATGTAGAGGATGGAGGATTTAGTTGCAAACTTGTAAACTATGTGGAATATGGACCCAAACCCCAACACTCCTATGGTGTTTCAAATGCTCAAAGTGCCTCAATAGGCTCAAAACTTGTCTTCACCTTAATCAGGTGTTTCCTCCACCTCCACATACATCAAATAACTTCAAATAACATGTCTCTAAGGTTTTCAAACCCTCAACTCATCAACTAATACAAAAACCCAAATCTAGCCCTTCACTATGCCTAGTTTCCTAGTAGCCCTGCCTACATTATTTTATGCCTGTTTCATGAAATTTTCCCAAAACCCCAACAAATTTTTTGACTCTTTTAGATACCCATTATCAACCCCTATCAACACCCAAAGTTGTAGCTATGCTTGTTTTGGACCAACTCCTTCAAAAAACTGCGGTCCCTAGTCACCGTGAGGGCTAATTAGGCCTATTTTGTTAAGGAAGTACCCTTCAAACTCATCCTTGGGTCTAACCCTTTTGTACTATCTCTAATTATGATTCCAAACCAAGTATCTTCAGGGTATTAAGGTTCAATTACATTCCTAAATACCCAAACTCAAAAACCCTCCTTAAATCACCCACAAACCTAGGGCTTGCTCAAAATCACTTCAAAAATCACTTCCAGAATCAAACAAAGGTTGATTCACCAAAAATTTAGCATTTCTTTACTGATTCCATCATAAAACTATTATCTCCTTAAGGCTAATCCTCTGTTGCTACACCTATGGCATCAAAACCATGTGTTTTCAGTCATCTGTCTCGGTGTACACCTGCAAACTCAAATTTCCTGTCATCAAAATGTTAGGAACATCTATTGTACATGTTAGAAATGAATCCACCCTATGAGAATCAGAATAGGCATTCAAAGGATGGATCCAAACATCCTTAATAACTCTCAAAACAAATGAAACTTCACTGTCTTTTCTGGGACAGTCAACAATAAAATGAAAATAATATTAGTTTTAGAACTTCAAAACGTCTCCAGCTTGCAAGGATCAAACAAATAAACCCTTAGAGCATGGCCAACATGATATTATGACTTCCAAAGCAAAGTAAAACAAACAATATTCAGAAAATGCAGGAAATAAATGTGTCTTATTTCTATTCCAGAATTACAAACTATCTAACAGACATCTCCAGACTTCCTTATAGACTTCTCCCCATACAATAATGTTTGCACAAACTTTATAAATGTCTAGATAACCACCATAACTTATCCAAATTAGTTAGAAGGCACTAACAATGCCTAAAAGAATGATTTGCACATTTACATACTAACCGTTGTAATTCAAATATTTGAATTTACAACTTATTGATTTTGTAACCTATGACACTTTTAATTTATCTAAATCATAATTTGACACTCCTAGAGATAATTAAACTAATCTAGAACCTCATCAAACCAAACTTGTTCTCATGGACACTATTGGCCCTTATTACAATAATTTTATGCATAGGAGCATCATACAAACACATCATTTTTAACATAAGAAACCATAATGGGCTTCAACACCTCCAAGTTGATCTTTCTTGATGTCATGATCCTTCCTTCACTCCTATGAAACAAGTTCTTTCCTTCTGGGATGCTCCTGCATCATACTCCCCACCAATAAGAAAATTCTTGTCCCAAGAATGATGTTGCTGCTTCCAAACATCAGATTGCTTTTGCCTCCTCACAAACTCAGATTGAGGGATGAAATAATCCCCGAAAGTCACCTTCTTTCTACATCTTACACCTATAGTCACATCACACATTATATTAGAAACAAAACATGTATTTTGCTGCTCTTGTTTAGGACATTACTACTCATAACCAATCTATACATCTACTCTTCTCTGATCCACTTGTTGTACCTGCAACTTCTCTTTCACACTCACATATCCCTGCTCAACAATAGGACATTTTACTGAACCAATTTACACAAAAGACAAATCCCACAAATCATCATGAAGATGACTATTCTTCCTCATAATCTGCTGCAAATTAACATCTTCCTTCCAACCAGTATCTTCTTGTTTTTCAACCTCCCTTATCATTGGTAAATGCTCCCCAAAACATATTATAGGATGCTCTTTCAAAACCCCCAAAGGTAAAGGATTCAACTTATATTTCTGACCATCTTTATGAACCAAATATGTGTTATCAAAACCATCATGTAGTGTTCTTCTACTATGTTGCCAAGGTCTTCCTAATATCAAATGTGCACAAGTCATAGGAACCACATCACATAACACCCTATCTTGATATGGACCAATAGAA
Source organism: Cryptomeria japonica (assembly GCF_030272615.1). Classification (NCBI taxonomy): domain Eukaryota; kingdom Viridiplantae; phylum Streptophyta; class Pinopsida; order Cupressales; family Cupressaceae; genus Cryptomeria; species Cryptomeria japonica. Next base: position 634,590,853 of record NC_081411.1, on the reverse strand, counting down.
AAATTCACATAAGCCTTCAAACTAACCTCTACATGTTGTTGTTGGGTAACCCAAGTGGCCTTGTAGGGATTAGGATGGTCAAATGGTACAATTCCTAACTTGGTTATCATATCAAGAGACACAAGATTACTATATGATCCTAAATCAATGATTACCTTACATATCTTTCCTTTGCATAAACAAGTAATTCTGAAGATTGTTACCTTTGGTTCTTGCTGAAGTTTCTCACCTTGCCTTACCATCAAGAAGTCACCTTCAAGGATAGGGTCTTCTCTCTTTGATTCTTCTTTCTCCTCATCTTCTTGTACCATATTCACTCTTCTATATCTACCTTGATCTGATTCAATCCACTTAGGACATCTGAATGATTGGTGCCCAATCTCATTGCAATGAAAACACTTACCTGTAAAGATTCCACTTCCTCTTCCTCCTCCAAATCTGCCACCTCTATGGTTGTATCCTCCTCTTGGTTCTGAAAAACATTCTTTGCCTTTCTCATTGCTGCCTTTCCCTTGATCTCTATTACCTCTTCCTCTATTAGAAATGCCTCCTCTTCCACCATTACCTGATCTTTCTTGTTTTCTTTTCACCTTTTCTTCTGCTCTAATTGCTAACTGATAACATTCACCTATTGTTTTCAGTAGTTGTAGACCAATCTCATCTTGTAAGTTAAATCTTAAGCCATTAATATATCTAGCTACCTTCTCATCTTCTTCCTCATATCCTCCTTTGATACTAAGCTTATGAAATTGCTCAGTGTAAGCCATTACATCCATCTCTTTTTGCTTTAGATTTTGTCTCATCCTCTTCACATGAATGGTATAATCAGATGGTACGAACTGCTCTTTCATCAAACTTTTCATTCTTGCCCATGTAGACACTTTGGTTAATCCTCTTACCATCCTATCATTCTGAAAACTAGTCCACCATGTCAATTTCATACCTCTCAACTTAGCCTTTGCAAATTTCTCTTTCTTCTCCTCTTCCATTTCTTCAAACTCAAAATAGTTATCTAAGGCATCAAGCCATCCCAACACCTCTTCACTATCCATCTTCCCCTGATAGATAGGTAAATCAATATGATTCTTACCTCCACTACCTTGTACTACCTTCAACACTCTAACAAATCTCTTTTCTTTAGGGTCCTCTATGTCATTTGTTCGCTGCTCTTGGTCTACTATCTCATTCACTTCTTCTTCTTCATTGCCTTCTAGGTTGTCTTGCTCTTATCTTCTCCTATTCCTCTCAAGGTTATCTATCCTTGATTTCATAGCTTCTCTCTCCCTTCTCCATTGTCTTTCTTCTCTTTCCTTAGCCTACTTTCTTGTTGCATCTTGTTCCCTTCTTTCCCTTCTTTCCCTTTCTAGGATTTCCTTCAATTCTTCTAGTTCTCTTGCCAACTAATTCTTAGGTTCCATAACTAACTTTAAAAAACCTGCACCAGATCTTGTACTGATGCTCTGATACCACTTGATATAGAGGATGGAGGATTTAGTTGCAAACTTGTAAACTAAGTGAAATATGGACCCAAACCCCAACACTCCTATGGTGTTTCAAACGCTCAAAGTGCCTCAATAGGCTCAAAATTTGTCTTCACCTTAATCAGGTGTTTCCTCCACCTCCACATACATCAAATAACTTAAAATAACATGTCTCTAAGGTTTTCAAACCCTCAACTCATCAACTAATACAAAAACCCAAATCTAGCCCTTCACTATGCCTAGTTTCCTAGTAGCCCTATCTGCACTGTTTTATGCCTGTTTCATGAAATTTTCCCAAAACACCAACATTTTTTTTGACTTTTTTAGATACCCATTATCAACCCCTATCAACACCCAAAGTTTTACCTATAGTTGTTTTGGACCAACTCCTTCAAAAAACTACTATCCCTAGTCACTGTGAGGGCTAATTAGGCTTGTTTTGTTAAGGAAGTACCCTTCAAACTCATCCTTAGGTCTAACCCTTCTATACTATCTCTAATTATGATTCAAAACCAAATATTTTTAAGGTATTAAGGTTCAATTACATTCCTAAATACCCAAACTCAAAAACCCTCCTTAAATCACCCACAAACCTAGGGCTTGCTCAAAATCACTTCAAAACTCACTTCTAGAATCAAACAAAGGTTGATTCAGCAAAAATTTAACATGTATTTACTAATTCCATCATAAAAATATAATATCCTTAAGGCCAATCCTCTGCTGCTACACCTATGGCATCAAAACCATGTGTTTTCAGTCATTTGTCTCGGTGTACACCTGCAAACTCAAACTTCCTGTCATCAAAATGTTAGGAACATCTATTGTACATGTTAGAAGTGAATCCACCATATGTGAATCAGAATAGGCATTGAAAAAGATGGATCCAAACATCCTTAAGAAATCTCAAAACAAATGAAACTTCACTGTCTTTTCTGGGACAGTCAGCAATAAAATGAAAATAATATTAGTTTCAAAACTTCAAAACATCTCCAGCTTGCAAGGATCAAACAAATAAACACTTAGAGCATGGACAACATGATATTATGACTTCCAAAGAAAAGTAAAACAAACAATATTCAGAAAATGTAGGAAATAAATGTGTCTTATTGATGTTCCAGAATTACAAACTATCTAACAGACTTCTCCAGACTTCCTTACAAACTTCGCCCCATAAAATAATGTTTGCACAAACTTTATAAATGTCTATACAACCACCATAACTGATCCAAATTAGTTAGAAGGCACTAACAATGCCTAAAAGCATGCTTTGCACATTTACATACTAACCGTTGTAATTCAAATATTTGAATTTACAACTTATTGATTTTGTAACCTATGACACTTTTAATTTATCTAAATCATAATTTGACACTCCTAGAGATAATTAAACTAATCTAGAACCTCATCAAACCAAACTTATTCTCATGGACACTATTGGCCCTTATTACAATAATTTTATGCATAGGAGCACCATACAAACACATCATTTTTAACATAAGAAACCATAATGGGCTTCAACACCTCCAAGTTGATCTTTCTTGATGTTGTGATCCTTTCTTCACTCCTATGAAACAAGTTCTTTCCTTCTGGGATGCTCCTACATCATTGATCTTACTGGCCTTCACAATATTATCAAAGTTTACATGGCAGAGTCTCCTATGCCATATCCAGCTATCATTAACCTTAACCATTAGACATGTACTGATATTTGCATTTAGCTATAATAAGTTACCTCTGGTCTACATACTGGTACCCATCAATTCACCACTCTTTCCTTTTATATTGCACACTCCATCTTTGAATTTCAGAGTGAGTCCATTATCATTCAACTGGGAAATACTCAAAAGGTTGTGCCTGAGACCTTCTACCCAATACACATTATCAGCATTGCTTTTTCCATTTAGAGAGATGGACCCTCTACCTTTTACCATACATGGTGCATCATTACCAAATCGGACCACACCACCGTCATACTCTTCCAGAGATAGAAACTTACTCTGATCACTAGTCATGTCGTGAGAACAACCACTGTCAGTAATCCACTCATTAGAAATATCAAAGTGGGAGACGAGCCTTCTTATCTGACACATCTTCCTTAATTGCTACAAACACAATGTCTTTACTTTCTTCATCTTCTGATTCCTCATCAGTGACACCTTCATCAACTGCTACAAAATAGTTCCTCCTATTTCCTCCTTTGAACTTCTTGAACTTCTCTGATTTGTCCTTATTATCACTATTAAGACAGTTTACAACAATGTGTCCTATCCTATTGCAAGAAAAGCATTTCAAAGGGAGCTTACCTCTATATTTACTAGTTCCCTTAGGAAGTCTCTTGGCAAGAAGAGCTTCAAATTCCTTCAGGATCTCCTCATCATCCATTTCTCTGCTTTGTCTTGGTTCACAACTAGTACTAGCTTCTTTTCCCTTTCTAGATGGTGCAACAGATGCTCCAAAGGCTGATTCAGTTTTCTGAATACTTCCATCATAATTATTTATCTCATATGCGGTCAACTTAGCAATGATGGAGTCTAGGGATACCTTTGTTTTGTCTATAGACCTCAACTCCTAAATAGCAGCAACCCTTACTGCATAGACCAGTAATAAGGATCTCAAGACTTTGTTAACAACAGTGGAATCATCTATTTTACCTCCTGCACTCTTGATGTCTCCAACAACAGTTTTGATTCTTATTGCATATTGTTGAATGGTCTCTCCTTCAACCATCCGCATGTCTTCAAACTTTCCCCTGAGGCTCTCTTCCTTAGCTTATTTCACATGCTCATCACTGCCATCAATATTCTCTAGAGCATCCCATACTTCTTTGGGATTATCTTTATCTTGAACATCAATAAACTCAATGTCAGATAGACTACTGATTAGAGCTTCCATGACTTGCCCATTCTCCTGAATCTCTCTTTTTGATCATCGGTGAGAGTACCAGTAGGAATAACATAAGAATTCTCAACATAGCTCCAGTGTTGAGCACCCATGCTTCTGATGTAGATCTTCATTCTGTCCTTCCATATCTTAAAGTTATCTCTATTGAACTTTGGACCTTCCCTCTTCATCATTAGAGTAGGATCTTTTCCTCAAGTGGTTAAGCTTACCACACAGAGGACCTGGAAGATTCTCTGATACCAATTGATGAATAATGATGAATTAGTTAGTACCAAACTGGTACTAAGAGGGAGGGTGAATCAATATAGACAAAAAATTTCCCTGAACCAGTTTGACTGCAAAGACTATACTTAACAGGTAAATAGTAAAACCAGTTTAAAATAGGGCACTACCAGTAAAACATAGTGAGAGTATGAAAGACATAAACTAGTAAACACATAGATCTCCACACAATTTAATATCTCATTTCCACTTCACCCATATGCATAAACAAGTAATATATCATCAGAAATATAATGACTGTTGGCTCAACATGCTTTACCACTTGACAAAGAATATTAAAGAATCACATGAAAAACATCATACATTACACACTGATTTTTCACATGGAAACCCAATTGGGAAAAACCACAATGGGGATGAATACCCACAAGCTATTCTTTAAACTCTTCTGAAGTCCGCTCTGTTAGGAGCCTAGTCTGGTTAAAGACTTTTACAATAGGTTCTGCTAGGAACTGATCCTGCTAGGGATCACCTAGTTAAGGGATGGCTAAATACCCGGTTAAAGGTTAGAACCCTGTTAGAGGTTACCTCGCAAGAGGATTTGAAGAACTCATTGAATTGAGTCACCCTATTAAAGGATTTACACAAAAGCCTATTAAAACTACCTAGTTAAGGAGATTTCCAACTGCTGAAATGGTTAGAAGTCAACAAGTAATACATTGATTTGATAACAACACACAATGCTAAGGTAGATCCTCTTTAGCTCCTTTTCTTATTAACACACTTCTCTGGTCTGGCAAGAATCAAGTATCTCTTCACTTGGATACACACATAACATTTGCCAACAACTTCAAAATGAAAAACATCATCGACCTTATAGAAAATAGATAGGTTGGTAGCATAAACCCTAAACCCTAAACATTTAGGTTTTACAATTCAATCGATTCAATCCTGATCGTTAATCACACTACATTGAATACAACAGTCTTGAACAGATATCAAGATGTTCTCCAATGTTCATTCTTTTCCGCTTTAGGAGGTTGATAACCCATCACACATTCTCCACCGTTTGTAGAGACTTAGTGCATTCCTGAGGTAGATAAGATCAATCTCCATGAAAGATCCTCAAGGAAATCCTTCACACACACAAGGCTAATGTGGCAACACTATCTAATCTTCATTACAATTCTAAATCATTACAAGATGTCATCAGTTGAATCACATAGGCTTGGAATGCATCAACTAGAAACCCTGAAGTTGAGACTACCAATTGGTAGTCGTGCCACATGAAACCCCGATACAAAGCTTCCCATATACTGATTCTCTTGCCAATTTTCTTACTTCAAAGTACTAGTTCATACTTCAACATATTGACATCAATGATAACATACAATATCATCATGTCATCAAGCTCTGCACATATGCCAATAGTCTTTCTTATCAGTTAGAGCATAACCATGTGGCTGCTTAATGTATACCTCTTCTTCAAGTATCCCATTCAAAAATGTTGACTTAACATCCATCTGGTATACCTTGAATTTCTTGTGTGTTGCAAATGAAAGTAAAGTTATGACACCTTCCAGTCTTGCCACTAGTGTAAAAGTATCACCATAGTCTTCTCCTTCCTCTTGTGCATAACCTTTGCATGCCAACCTAGCTTTGTTGCAAACCACAACACCATCTTCATTTAACTTATTCCTGAAAACCCACTTAGTCCCTATCACCATTTTTTTTACCGGTCGAGGTACCAGGGTCCATGTGTTGTTCTTCTCAATTTGATCCAATTCCTCCTCGATAGCTTCAACCCAATGATCATCACCAAATGCTTCCTTAGCAGTTCTTGGTTCAATAGTGGAGATCATGCAAGAATTCTCTTTGATTCTTCTTCTGGTTAGTACTCCAGCATCCTTATCCCTAGTAATCTATTTAGGATTGTGATTCAATCTCACATATCTTGGAATAACATGATCATTATCTTCAGGTTCAGCTTCTTCATTATCATCATCTTCTTCTGAATTTATCTGTTCTGGTTGGACTAGTACTTCAATATTTTCTTGCCGGTTTCATATTTCACAATTTCTGGTTCCAAAATCAAAATGCAAGGATCTTCATCATTTTTCTTTGAATTGGTTTCCTCTAAAACTCCAAGAAATTCATCCACTCAAACATCAACACTCTCAACAATTCTCTGTGTCTGGTTGTTAAAACACTTGTAGGCCTTACTCTTGGTGGAATAGCCAATTAATATACATTTATCACTTTTAGCCTCAAATTTGCTAATGTAATCACCTCACTTAATAAAACATTTGCTTCCAAATAATCTAAAATAGCTAACTTCAAGTGATCTACCATACCAATATTCATAAGGAGTCTTGTCCTTACCTCTCTTTACTAGAATTCGGTTCATAGTGTAGACTGTTGTGCTGACCGCTTCTCTCCAGAATTTTTTTGCTACACCTCCTTGTATCAACATTGTTCTAGCAACTTCAACAAATGACTAGTTGTTTCTCTTTACAACACCATTCTTCTATGGTGTCCTTGGTGTAGAAAGTTGCTGCTTGATACCATTTTCTTCACAATACCTAGTGAATTCCTCATAAGTAAATTCACCGCCTTGATCTATCCTCAGAAACTTTATCTTCTTACCACTTTCTTTCTTAGCTAAGGTCCTGAATGCCTTGAACTTACCAAAAGCTTTAGTCTTATCCTTCAAGAATGTAGCCCACATCAACCTTGAGCAAACATCAGTGAAGATCATAAAATATATGTCACCTTGAATAATTTTTGTTCTTATTGGTCCACAAAGATCTATATGAACTAAATCTAACAAGTGTTCCGCTGAAAAATATTTTCTCTTGAAAGTTGAGGATGCCATCTTTCCCAATTGACATTCTTTGCACATAGCATTAACTGGTTTGTCTAACTGAGGTAAACCTCTCACTGTCTTGGACTTACTCACTTTAACAATATTATCAAAGCTTATATGACAAAATCTCCTATGCCAAAGCCAACTATCATCTATCTTTGCAATTAAATAGTTATTGACTTTAGGATTAAGATGAAATAAGTTACCTTTAGTTTGCTTCCTGATTGCAATTAGTTCACTTTTATTGTCATAGATCTTGCACATGCCATTTTTAAATTCCAATGGGTATCCTCTGTCATTGAGTTGTGCCACACTCAAAAGATTGTGCTTTAAACCTTCAACCCAATAGATATAATCTGCACTACTCTTTCCATTAAGAGAAATAGTTCCCTTACTTTTAACCATGCAGGGTGAGTCATTATCAAATGTTACAACTCTGCCATCAAATTCATTGAGAGAAATAAATTTGCTCCGATCACTGGTCATGTGATGTGAATAACCACTATCAATGCTCCAATCATCAGAGTTATCCATCATGAATAATAATGCCTTCTAGTCTGACATCTCTTATCTAATGGATACAAACAAAATATCTTCATTAGCATCACCATCAGATTCCTCATCAGTGATACCACCATCAACAACAATAAGACAATATCTTTTACCTTTACCCTTGTACTTCTTGAAATTCTCTCTTTTATGCTCATTATCACCATTAGGACAATTAGCAACAATGTGTCCAATCTTGTTGCATGCAAAACATTTCAAAGGTAATTTGCCTCTATATTTACCTGTACCTCTAGGAAACCACTTACCCAACAATGCTTCAATCTCAACTAAGTTGTCTTCATCATCTGCTTCTCTATTGGATCTGGATTCATAACTGTGACTGACATCTCTACTTTTTCTCATGGATGGGTTAGAAACAAAATCTCTAAATGTAGACTCAAATTTCTATACACTACCATCTTCAGCTCCTGAATAATTGCAACTCGAATAGAATAGACTGATAGCAGGGTTCCTAGTACCTTACTGATCACTATAGAATCTTCCACTTTGCCTCCTACACTCTTAATTTCACTGACTATCTCTTTTATCCTTTGACCTTACTGCTAAATATTCTCACCTTCACCGATCTGCATGTCATCAAACTTTCCTCTTTAACTCTCCTCTTTAGCAATCTTAATATGTTCATCACCACTATAAATCTCTTCAAGTTTTTTCCATACCTCATATGCAGTTTCAAGACCATGAACATCTACATACTCTGCATTAGACAAAGAACTAATAATAGCCTCTAGTGCTTGATGATTTTCTTGTTTCTATTTCTTCTGATCATCAATCAATATCCTAGTAGGTGCAATATACTTAGTATCAACATGTTCCTAATATTGACTATCCAAACTCTTGATATAAATTTTCATTTTGTCACTCCATATCCTATAGTTCTCTTTAATAAACTTCAGACCTTCCTTCTTCATCATGATCTACAAGATCTTTACCTCAAGTTGTTAGGCTTAGATCTTAGAGGACTTGATATGCTTTGATATAACCAATTGATGGTTTGAATGAAAGAATAAGTATCCGGTCAACTACTGAGAGGGGGAGGGGTGAATCAGTAGATAAAAAATCTAATACAAACTTCACCAATCAATCTCTCAATTTAAACTTAGAACTCACAATGAAATAAACTCTGTCAAGATAAAAACTCATAAGCTAAACTAGTTGTTTGTTACAACAAGTTAACAGTAAACAACTTCTTCAATTCTCAATGCTTCTGGTTATCATGACTTATCAAAATAGTTAAGTAAATCAATCATGAAAACATAACCACAAAAACATTCACCACTTGACACAAACATTTTTGATGTGGAAACCCAAAATAGGTAAAAACCACGGTGAGATGAGACTTACAAGATAATATCTTAACTCTTCTGAAGTTCTCCCTATTAGGAGCTTAGTCTATTAAAGCTTTACAAGAAGTCTTGTTAAGAACTGATCCTGTTAGGAATCATTCGATTAAGGGATTGACTACAAATGCCTTTTTAGAAGCAATACCCGGTTAAGAGTAACCTCAGTAGAGGATTTGAGAATCCAATCTAATGGACCACCTTGTTAGAGGATTTGAATAGTATGAAGCTAATTACAACTTACCGTGTTAGGGGATTTCAATTATGCTGTAATTGTTAGAAAACAATAGGAGTTTGCTGATCTGTCTGAATAGCACTACACTTGCTTGATTAGATCCATTTCATGCTCCTATCTGCCTTTACTCAAACTACAAATACATCAGCTGGTCAGGCAACCACACTCAACTGAACTATGTCTATCTCTTTTTCCAACTCTCTCAACTAAACAATTTCATCGACCTTAAATACAAATCAATTAGATCGATAACACAACAAAAACCTAACTCTCATTGAGATTACAAACAAATTTGTTTCAACTATGACTATTAGATTACATAATAATCTCTTTACATAAATCAAGAAAACCTTGATCGCTCCTTGAGCACCACTTCATCAAACTTTGTAACTCATCATGTGCTTTGCATTAGATGTAATACATTTTCTCATTCCCTAGACAAAAAATGTTACAACAAATCACCAAAATCTCTTTGAATTGTCTTCATACAATGATCATACGTGTCATCATCATTACCACTCATCATCAGATCACAAACCAATAAAACCAATACACTTGATCTGTTAGGGTTTATCAAAAACAATAGGTAGGGTTTATCAGTTACAATAATAGATAAGGTTTATACCTTTACACCATTTACCAGTTCTCCTCACAAATTATTCCTACTGGTTATAGTAATAGTATAGAACAATGAAAATCATATCATAACCGGTTCAATTGACATCAATGACAACATAACACATCATTAATGCAATCTTCATGCAAATTCCAATAGGGCCTGCACATGCAGAAGGCACACTGCCTAGAGTGTACTACTCATTACAAAAAGAGTCTCACTGACTACAGAGAGGCTAAAACCTTCTCAAGATAAATGGACAACAATCCAATAGAGTGAACTGCCAGAGATAGCATCTACCATTCCTGATTATAATCTAGGTTAAGCTCAATACTGAAGGACTAAATCCTCTTCCTTAATCCCAATTCGATCACCAATGATCGACCAAATCCTCTTCCTAAATGATCTTACAATATTTGCACATTAAAATCCTTGACCATGACCTTTTCAATAACCATGATACTTTACAAAGTGTTTCTATGTCTTATTTATACAAACCCTAAGGCCTAAACCAATTAGGTCAGCCACCTAAAAGATATTACAATAAGATCAGTACATAAATCCATTTACAATGATAGGCCATGTCGGCTCAAGACCGAAACAATAATAACCAATCCATAAAACATCCCAGTAACGTGTAGAGAACTCATTATCATGATACCGGTCCATAACCTAGATAGGTACCAGACCTATTTTGGGTCCACCATGCCAAAGAAATGTCTTCAAATAGTTGAAGCATGATTAGAGAACTTCTTCAGTATCTTGAAATCCATCTAGAAGTTGCACCAACACCACTTATGCATCCTATCAAGATTCCTCAGTGAAAGCTCTACTGGTAAAGTCATAAACCAATGTCGATAAGGGTTTACCAGAGTGTATGACAACATCTGATTACCAAATCCATACCATCTGACTAAGACATGCTCATGAAGCATGTAACAAATGAAATCAAACATATTCCATAGATCCAAACATGCCAAAAGTATCCAACAAATAGTCTCATCTACCAGTAACACTAGATCTCCTACCGATAACCAAAACCTGTCTACTCGTGTCGATAACCAGCCATATCAACTAGTATTGACATCAATGACAAAACATCAATGCAACACATAATCAATTCATCCATAATTCCAACAATCTCCCCCTTTGACAAAACATCTAAGTAACAAGAATCACCAAACATGTCTCCCCCTGTGGAAGACAACCATCAATCTCCTAAATAACTCTCCCCCAATGAATGATATCTCTATAAGGTTCTAAATACATCTATCCCAATCATTATGTCTCCACAATTTTTCTATTTTTCATATCACTATCTCTCCCCCTTTGACATTAATGCCAAAAATATGACAAAAATATCAAAGCAAGAATATCAACCTCTATATCTCAAGGCTAACTACTCCCCCTGAGTAGTAGCATCACTCATCAGTACCAGAATGAATAATATCTCTGATAATGCATGTTAGATTGATAACACACTACATCAATCAAGTCTCTACCAGAGGGGCACAAACCCCTAACTTGTCTCTTAAATATTCAAATGATTCCTTAGACAACAGTTTAGTGAAGATGTCTATAATCTGTTCTTTAGTGTTCACATAAACCAATTTGACTTCCTTTGCTTCTACCTTGTCCTTCAAAAAGTTATAATTTATTGATATATGCTTAGTCTTAGAGTGAAATACCAGATTCTTAGACATGTCAATAGCTACAGAGTTATCACAGAAGATAACTACCGGTTCACTACAATTTACCCTGATATCCTTCAACATTTGCTTCATCCACAAGACCTGAGTGCAATTAGTTGCAACATACTCAACTTCTACAGTAGATAAAGAAATGCATGATTATTGTTTGTTGATCCATGAAACCAGTTTCTTTTCAAGAAAGAAAGCTACACCAGAAGTGCTCTTCCTATTATCAGTATCTCCTACCCAATGTGAATCAGTATATGCACATAAAGTGAAATCATCATTTTTAGAATACCATAAACCATACTCTGTTGTTCCTTGCAAATACCGAAATATCCTCTTTATTGCACATTCATGGTTTTCTTTAGGATTACTTTGATATCTTGAAACAATACTTACTGCATTCATAATATTTAATCTAGTCTATGTCAAATATAATAGAACACCAACCATAGATTTATACCTTGTCAAATTTACTGGTGTAGAAGTATCCTTGATAGATAATTTCTCACTTGTCACCATAGGAGTACTTACCGGTTTGGAATTATCCATACCAAACTTCTTCAACAATTCCTTCAGGTACTTAGTTTGATAGATAAAAATGCCTTTGTTAGTTTGAGTAATCTGCAAACCTACGAATAATCTCATCTCACCAATCATGGACATTTCAAATTCATTCTTCATATTGTTAGCAAATTTCATGCACAATTTATCTTCTCCTCCAAAAATGATATCATGAACAAATACTTCAATAATCAGAATATCATTATCAGTGATCTTATAATATAAATTACTATCGACACTGCCTTTAGTAAAACCAAGCTTCAAAATGTATTTATCAAACCTTGCATACCAAGCTTTAAGAGCTTGTTTCAATCTATATAAAGCTTTCTTCAATCTACAAACCATATCTTTATTGTTTGCCAGTGAAAAACCATAAGGTTTCTCAATGTATACTTCTTCCTCAAGTTCACCATTAAAAAATGCACATTTAATATCCATTTGATAAACCTTATAGTTCTTAGAAGTTGCATAGGAAAGAAATAGTCTAACAGCTTCAATTCTAGCTACAGGTGCAAATGTTTCACCATAATCAATTCCTTCCATTTGAGAATATCCTTTACAAACCAATCTAGCCTTGTTTCTTATAACTTGACTATCCTCATTCAGTTTATTCCTAAAAACCCATTTAGTTTCAGTAACATTCTTATTTTTAGGTCGGGGAACTAAAGTCCAAGTTTCATTCTTTTCTATTTGATCTAGTTCATCTTCCATAGCCTTTAACCAATGTTTATCCTTACAAGCTTCAATAACAGTTGCCCGTTCAACTTGAGAAATAAGACATACCTCATCATTTTCTAGTCTTCTTGTCATAAATCCCTTGTTCCTATCTCCAATAATTTGATCTTCAGAATGACTTAATCTTACATACCTTGGTGTCTTCTGAACTTCAGATTCAATGCTTTGATCATCAATTATAGTTGAATTTTTTGATAGTGCCAATGTAACTATCTCAGATTTATGTACCGATTGGGGCATTTCTAGTTTTATTATGATCATTTCCACTGTCAGTTCCTTGCCATATGATATAGATTTATTTCTATACTGCTCATCCACTTTCACATTAGCACTTTCCACAATTTTATGCAATCTTTTGTTATAACATCTATATGCTTTGCTTTGAGTTGAATAACCAAGAAATATTCCTTCATCACATCTAGGATCAAAATTTCCAATAGAATCATCTCTTTCAATATAGCATTTACTTCCAAAAATACTGAAATATTTAACAATAGGTGCATGTCCAAACCATAACTCATAAGGGGTCTTATTGGTTTCACCTTTGATGTGAACTCTATTGAATGTGTAGACTGTTGTAATCACTGCTTCCCTCCATTAGATATGAGGCAATTTAACTTCCATCATCATAGATCTTGTTGCATCCAAATGGTTATGTTCTTTCATTCAACTACTCCATTTTGCTAAGGAGTTCTAGGTGCAAATAATTGTCTCCTAATTCCATTTGTCTCACAGTAACTGTTAAATTCATGAGCAGTGAACTCACCACCATGATATGATCTTAGAGATTTGATTTTCAATCCAGTTTCTGTTTCAACCTTCACTTTAAAGATCTTGAATTTCTCAAAGGCTTCAAACTTCTCCCTAAGAAAAGTCACCCACGTCATTCTAGAATAGTCATCAATAATCAACATGAAATACTTATCACCTTGAAAGCTTCTAGTCCTTGCTAGACCACATAAGTTAGTGTGAATCAAATCAAGTACATCATTAGATTTATAATGTATGCTCTTAAAAGAACTTCTAACTTGTTTTCCCAATTGGCTTTCCTTACATATCAGGTTATGAGGCTTCACAATCCTAGGTATATCTCTAACTGCCTTAGTTGAACTGATCTTAATAGTATAGTCAAAATTAACATGGCACAACCTTTTATGCCATAACCAACTCTCATCAATATGAGTAATAAAACATGTCTTATTACCAGTGCTCAAGTGAAAGATACTACCTCTAGTCTAAATACCCGTTGCAATCTCCAAACCAGACTTGTTAATGATTTTACATTTTCTATCTTTAAACTGAAGTTGGAGACCCTTATCAACCAATTGACCAACACTCAAACTATTATGCTTTAAACCTTCTACGTAATAGACATTATGAGTGTTAAGCTTGCCATCCAAAGAAATAATACCTCTACCTCTTATCATACATGCTTTGTCATCTCCAAATCTGACTTGACTGCCATTGTATTCTTGTAGTGACATAAATTTTCTTTTATCTCCAGTCATATGGTGTGAGCATCCACTATCAATGACCCATTCATCCTTATCTTCAACTTTTGCTGCTAGGACCTTTTCTTCATTTTTTATAGTCAGTACCAGTTCATCTTCCTTTAAAGCATATAACACCCATTCCTTTCCATTGCCAGATCCACTAGCAGAGTCTTCTGTCGTTTCATCTCTAGAGTCATCACTCACTCCTTCCTCATCCACTATGTAGCATTGTTTATATTTCTTGAATCTATATTTGTTCTGGTTAGGCTTAAATAATTTCTTAACTCTTTTCTAAAATATTGCATTCCTTTCAGGACATCTAGATGCAAAATGACCAATCTTATTACATGCAAAACATTTAAAAGGTTCTTTTCCTTCATACTTACTTCCTGTTGGACCTTTAGGTACTCTTCTAGCAAACAAGGCTTCAAGTTTCTCAAATTCTTCATCTTCTTTCCTCATGTCTTCTAATTCTTCTACATATAGGACTTTTCAATCACTTTTTCCGATTGATGATGATGATGATGCATGAAAAGCAAGTTTAGATTTTATAGCTCCAGAAGATCCAAATTCATCAAGCTCAAAATTCCCAATTAGAATGTCTCTGTTAACTAAAGAGTTTTCCATTGTTCTCAACTCATTAGTTATAGTTTTCTTTATCTTGTAAGATAGTGGAAGGGCTCTCAAGACTCTGGAAACTATTTCATCTTCACTTAAGGATCCTCCATAACATTGAATTCCCATAACAATCTCATTTACTCTTTCCATAAACATAGCAATTCTTTCATTATCTTCCATCTTCAAGTTTTCATATCTTACCGGTAACCTTCAAGTTTAGCAATTTTCATAGTAGGGTCACCTTCATTCAGAGTTTGCAATTTGTCTCACATAACTTTTGTCGATGATTTATCAGTTAATCCCATAATCTGTTGATCAGTAAGTGCACACAAGAGGGCTTCTCTAGCTCTACAATCATTGTCAATATTCTTATCCAAGTGTGTAGGAGCAAGATTACCAGATGATGAATCATAAGGTGTATATCCTTTCTCAGTGATCTCCCAAATATCCTTTCTAAGACATATAAGATGAGTCTCCATCTTGATCTTCCATATTCCATAATTTGTTCCATCAATCTTAGGAATTTCTCTTTTGAAAATAGTTGTCAGTGGATTAGAAATGTTAGCTGCCATAGGATCTACCTCAAGTGGTTAAGATTCTACAAAAGGGGTCCAAAAATATGATACCAATTGTTAAGATAACCGATGAACAATTAAGAAAGGGGGGGGGGTGAATCAGTTGTTAACAAATTACAACATTTAATCCACTCAATAACCTTTAACCAAATTAAGTACCAGTAAAGCAGAAACAGATACTGATAAACACTACAACTTAACAAATAAACAAATAATCAATGCAAAGTAACCATACCACATAACACCATGATTTGTACATGGAAAACCCGAAAAGGGAAAAACCATGGTTAGAAGACTACCCACAGTCAGATGATACTTCTGCAAAAAGTATGTGTTACAATGAGGGGCCTGCACATGTAAGAAGGCACACTACCTAGAGCATACTGCTCATTAAAAAAAGAGTCTCACTAACTACGGAGAGGCTACAACCTTCTCAAGATAAATGGACAACAATCCAGTCTAGAGTGAACTAACAGAGATAGCATCTACCATGCCTGATTATAGTCCTGGTTAAGCTCAATATCGGAGGACTAAATCTTCTTCCTTAATCCTAATTCGATCACCAATGGTCGACCAAATCCTCTTCTTGAATGATATTACAATATTCGCACTTTACAATCCTTGACCATGACCTTTTCAATAACCATGATACTTTACAAAGAGTTTCAACCTCTTATTTATACAAACCCTAAGGCCTAAACCAATTAGGTTGGCCACCTAAAAGATATTACAATAAGATCAATACATAAATCCATTTACAATGATACGCCATGTTGGCTCAAGACCAAAACAATAATAACCAATCCATAAAACATCTTGGTAACGTGTAGAGAACACATTATCATGATACCTGTCCATAACCTAGATAGGTATCAAACCTATTCTAGGTTCACCATGCCAAAGCAATGTCTTCAAGAAGTTGAAGCACAATCAAAGAACTTCTTTAGTATCCTGAAATCCATCTAGAAGTTGCACCAACACCACTTATTCATCCTGTCAAGATTCCTCAGTGAAAGCTCTACCGGTAAAGCCATAAATCAATGCCGACAAGGGTTTACCAAAGTGTATGATAGCATCTGATTACCAAGTCCATGCCAACTGACCAAGACATGCTCATGAAGCACATAACACATGAAATCAGATATATTCCATAGATCCAAACATGCCAGAAGTTTCCAACAGATAGTCTCATCTGTCGGTAAAACTAGATCTCGTACCGGTAACCAACCATATCAGCTAGTGTTGACATTAATTACAAAAAATCAATACAACACATAATCAATTCATCCATAATGCCAACAACTTGTCTATTTTAGTACATGTTATATATTATATAATTTTAATTTCCATGCTTTTCATTTCACGTCTTAGCTAATGAGGAAGGTTATTTTTTAATACAGGGTATCTATGCATTCATGTTTACATTAATTAATGTAAGCATAAAGCCCCATCTTTCATTCTCATCTTCAATCCATATTGGTTAAATACTATCACATAACTCAAATATGCATCATTGATATTCCTTGCATTTTATTATTAAAAAAAATAATACTTATCATTTTCATATTTAAATTATCAATGATTATCAAAATTTATCTAATAATGTGTGATATAGGTAGGAAGAGGACATGAGGGGAGATAAAGATATAAGTAGAGAGTCAAGGGGAGAGAGGTAGAGAAAAATAGAGAGGGAGAGTATGATAGGAAGAAAGGAGTGAGGTTCAACAAGAGCGAGCTTGAAATAGAGGTACAAGGTAGAGGGAAAGAAAGAGAGAGAGGCTTAGAGATAGAGGGATTCAAAGACCTGTAAAAACTATATTTTTCACATAGCCATGAACCTCAAAAGAATCCATATAAATTTGATCATTTAAAACTTTTTAATATATTGAAATAAGAAAAGGAGACCCAATGGAGGTGACCCATGTAATGCAGCGGTTTGAACACTTGATTGGTGAAACCACCACCAGGTTTCAAATCCTCACTAGGTATCTATGCTTCTAGGCTTTAAGATTTTTGGGGGTTGGTGGACTTAAAGATTTGAACAACAATATAATGTTCAACACCTTAAAAGTGCCCATTACTGATTAAAAAAAGAAAAGAAAAGAAAAGGAGACCTAATGGAAAAGAATATTAGGGCAAAGATAAAATGATCTAGCAAGTCAAAGGGTGAATGAAGTGTGGATCCCTGTAATAAAAATTATTCCATTGATATTGATTATGAATATATTATTTGTGTTGATAATTTTAAAGAATATGTTGATGTTAAACATGATGATATATAAAATAGGAAAATATCAATAATGTACATCAACACCTACTCACTACGGTTCTATAGAGATAGTGTTTGCAAGCAATGGAATTCTCAGAGAAATTACCACTGTTAGATTCAATGATAGTCCCAAAGACACTGAGAGGGGGGGGAGGGGGTGAATCAGTGTCTAACTGGTTTATAGAATATTTAAACTTATTTATAAATTTGCAACCCAAAACAGTGTACCGATAAATAAGAATTATTGCAATAAACACAAATAACAGAGATAGCATAAAAACACACCATAACACAAGATATTTTAATGAGAAAACCCAGTGTGGGAAAAACCTCAATGGGATTTGTGACCCACAATATTTACTCACTAGACAATGAATAAATACTACTTATGTTAGAGGCTTGCATATGCAGGGAGGCCAACAGCCTAGAGCTCACTGCTCAATAAAGAGTCACACTGACTACAAAATGGATAATTAAATCTAATACAATGTACTGCTCAAAACAACATCTCCAATGTCAGGTTCAGTATCAGTTTAAGCTCAGATAAATACCTTAACCAAAAACCTTCGCTATCACTAAATCACCTTATACAATATTCACCTATCCATTACAATTACAAAAATGACTTATAAGATCTCATACATATATGAGTCTTTTACAATATACCATGTCATCTTACAAAAGATAATTATATTACAATAAACAAAATGTCATCCCATGTTTGTTGGAGTACCGATATTGTTTTTTGCCAATGTAATATGAAGGCCGATGAAGTGCCTATCGATGCCGGTGTCTGCCGCTATATAATATATGTGATGTCGGGCATGTAGAAACCTATTGCCAGTGGGCTGGTAGTTGATTGCCATGAATGACAACATCAACTATTCTCATAAGAGTGTAGAATGCCAACAATCTC
This sequence comes from Cryptomeria japonica, assembly GCF_030272615.1. NCBI lineage: Eukaryota > Viridiplantae > Streptophyta > Pinopsida > Cupressales > Cupressaceae > Cryptomeria > Cryptomeria japonica. The sequence goes on along the minus strand of NC_081411.1, from coordinate 634,571,758 downwards.
CCCCTTTGGCATTGAGGGCAACACTCATGAGAAAAATCCAAAACTGTTATCCCAAAATTGAAATCCAAAAAGATGTGCTCCTCCTGAGCAAATGATCTCCTCTATACATGCATTTTTCTCTCCACTACTCCCCCTTTGACATCAATGACAAAGGATGTCATAAATAATCAAAAGAGTGGAAAAATGCTACCTCAAGTTCTATAACCGATTGGTCGCTATCTAAAAGATGTCCACCAAAACTAGACTCATACTCTGCATAAACTTGTTGTTGCCATTTAAAGTTGACTCAGTCTATTGGATCATACTAGTGAGATAGTGCATTTGTTGCTCTGGTGATCGCTCTCCTTGAACTGTTACCTTAGATATTTCAACTTTCTGAGTAACGATATTGTCCAACTTTGGACCAAGTTTACCCTTTAGTTCTTGGGCATTAGACCTTATCCTTGCCTTTTCTTTCTCAAGTTTCTCCAACTTCTCCTTAAAAACTGCCATTTCCTGCTCAAATACTGATATAAGTCCAGATGAACCTATCATGTTGTCTATAATGTCATCAATTTCCTTTTTTATCTTTTTGAGCTCTTCATCAATGTCCTTAGTCAAATAGTGAGGTTTACATGCTTCTCTATATAACTCCTTATACTCCAAAATTGTAGAATTGAGTACAGGTAAAAGTGTATCCAAGTGATTTGTACATTTCTTTATGGTGTTATCAAAGAATGTGTTTTTCTCTTTGTCAACTCTATCCTTAATGATATCCTCATTCACCTTATCTATAGTTATAACATTATCAGCAATGAATTTAGACAATGTGTCCAATTTACCTAAAGAATCCTTAGTGGGATCTATCTGACATGTAGGTGCAATCATCTTCAAGATAGGTAAAGTGTTGTCAATTGCCTTAAAAGCTAATGCATTGCAATCAGTTATCCTTTTAATAGAATCCAAAAGTACCTTTGTTATATTAGTGGGTTTGAATTCACCTATAGATGTGCTCGATTGAGCTATAGATATCATCTCAACAGATGTCTAACCAATCACCTTCACTATATCCACTTTACTACTTATATTTTCTTATAGTGGATCTATATGTGTATGTACCTCAACCTTCGATGGTTTCTCAGGTTGATTAATCATCTCAGTAACTGCTGGTGTCTAAGTCTCAACATGAATCTCTGCCTCAGTTTGTTTCTCTGAAAGTACCACTACCGGTTTCTCAAATTCCGGTGGCCCTATGCTAGTAGTCTTATTTTTTGTAGGTTTCTCAGTCTCTAGTTGCTCTATTTGAGCCGGTATCCCAGTTTCTTGAGAGTCAACAGTTTGTGTAAGTTTCTCTGAAATCTTGTTGTCCTCAACACTATCTACCTTAACCTCTGTAGTCTCTTTGTCCACAACAATGTTTATATCTTGAGTATCCACATTCATTTTAAAGAGTATCTCAGACTTAGGATTAGTATCATTATGATTTATACCTTCAGTAGCCATATCTGGTGGATTAGCTATATGAACCGGTGATGTTGCAGGAAGGGTGTCCTGAGCTGGTGGAGGGATGTTATCAGTTATTTTTATAGAAGGTACACCACCTATTTTACCTTTTCCCTTGTCCTTCTGATATACCTTGAATGTCTTTTCCATTTTTGATTTGCTTCTTTCCTCTTTCTTTTCCTTTTCCACAAAGAATATGTCCCATTTATCTCCAGTCTCATCACCAATCTCCTTAACTCTTCCAGCCATCAAGCTTACTTGCCGGTGTCCACTAACAAATATTGACCGGTTAGCTTCACAATAAGTTCATCAATTTTTTCCTTAGAATTTATCGGATGTATAGCCAAGAGTGTCTCAACTTTCATTTTCTTGTCCAATTCCATCACAGATAGCCTTTTAGCTTCTAATCTCATGTATAAATCATTGGGTAACTCATCAATCACTTCTATCAAAACTTTCTTGTAAATATCTAAATGTAGAATAATGTTTTCCTCAATGGTGTTTTTATCAAAATCATTAAAATAATTATACCATTTATTCACATTAGATATATTACCTTCCTCTATTATCTCATTCAGTAAATCATCTAGGGTGGGGGTAACTGGTGTCTATTTCTTCTTAGGTGTAAGCTTCTTCTTCGGTTCCCTAACTGCCTGTTGTTTCTTCCTTAGTGTTCTGGTTTTCTTAGGAGTAGGAGAAGGTACTGGTGAGGTTTTCCTTTTCCTTTCCAGTCTCTTAAACTCAACATCCTTCCCACTGTCAATATCAGAAGATGTTACAATCGGTGAAACATGTGCTTCAGGTTGCAGTCCTTCAAGCTCACTTGCTGATATACCACTGATATTTATGACATTTTCTTTGATTTATTTCACCTTCTTGTAGCCATCTCTGATAAAATTTTCTCTTCTTTTTGTCCTTTTCTACATAGATACATTGCTCTCAATAGTTTATGCATTACTAAAGAATTTCTTAGATGGCTCACTTGGTGCATCAAGTAGAGCTTTAGCATGTGTTTCTAGAACAGGTAGGTCTACCTCATAACCCATCTTTGTAACCCAAATATTTCTAGGTCTTGCTTCTTCCATCCAAGTTTCATCTCGCTTAATGACAAAGCAAATTTCCTTGTCATACTTATCAAGTATGCTCTACGATAGTCTCTCTCTTGCTCTCATCTTAGTTTGAAATGTTTTGAAGTAGTTTGTAATGTTCTTAACACTATCAGTGCCCATACTGGTGAAAGCTTCCTGAATCTGTCTTCCTACCGGGGTGTCATAACCAAAATCCTTGTGACCTATGTCAGGTATCTCTTTGGTAAAGTATAACATTAGGCAAACTAGTAGGTTTCCAAACTAGAAAGTACCTTTCTTGTCTCAATCTTTTTCAAGTTATCAATTAGTTCATCTTTAAGCCATTCACACACATCTATCTTAGCATTATTGTTCACCATCTCATACGCACTATGAATACAAAGGCTAGAAACAAAATTTAGTCTATTTGCATGAGTAGCTTTGTATCCTAGTACCATACTTACATATCTCACATTTATATCCTTAACATTATTCACTCTAAGTGACCTTGTATCAGATGTGGCTCCGGTTAAATCCATAACTCCCTTGTTAGGTATTTTCTTGGTTTTATTAGGCCTACTACCGATTGAAGGTAAACTAGTAACTACCTTAATTTATTCCCTAGTTATCTTGCAAACTAATTCCAACCATATGAACTCTCCATGGACTCTACTCAATACAAGTCTTACAACTTCCTTTGGAAATTTGGGAATGTTTAGAATCTCTACAAAACCTAAGTTTTCCACAACCTTATGTTCAGGTTTAATTGCACCATGTTCATTAGTAATGACCTCATTAAACATTTTCTTCAAATCCTCAGTCCCTAGGTTTTCTATGTTGCAATGTATGTAGATTCTAGGGTCTTCTACAAATGCTACACCCTTAGGAATTTTCAAAAAATCTCCAAAATAATCATCCTATTTTGCAATCTCGGGGATAATCTTAAATACGGGTCTAGGGCATTTTGACATTTTCCACAATGGTAGGGTTCGAAATAAACTCAAGAACAGAAGACGAGGAATCCATTTCAAAGATAAATACCTCTTAACCGAAATTAGAATGCCTGAAAATCACTTCGCAACTTCGCCTTAGAATGCCCTTGCTTAGTTTCGCTCTCTCTGACTTGTTTGAATGCTTAGTGAGTTGAAATGAGGGTTCTCTAATGTTATATAGCCAAAAAAGGTTCTTTAAAAATGCATTAAATGCTTGCCAGTTAAGTGAAAACTTAACACACTTGTTGGTAAAGAAGTGTATCTTCTCATCATCAAGCGAGGGTAGAATGCATGATTTTCAACTTGCTGCAACACCCCATAAGGATTATTCCTCAGTTAGATGAAGAATCTCTTGTCGGTGGAGGATTACTCTATTCTATCGGTGTAGAGATAGTTTCATCAGTTCTCTAGGGCAAGTGCAAGGTAATGAGTCACAAATTTGCGGAAGTCCGCGCATTGGAAAATGCGCTCTTATAAACGGGGTCCCGTTTTCAAAAAACGGGGGCCCGTTTGTGCTTCAGGCTCCCGAGCCGAAAGGTAACGGGGGCCCGTTTTGTTTAAAAATGGGCCCCCGTTTTGTTCTAAAATGGGGGCCCGCTTTTAAACAAAACGGGCCCCCGTTTTTTAGAAACGGGGGCCCGTTTTAAAAAACGGGGGCCCGTTTCTAAAAACGGGCCCCCGTTTTGTTTAAAAGCGGGCCCCCGTTTCTAAATGGCATTTTTCCTTTTTTTCCACAATCCGCCCTTGTTTGAAAACGGGGGCCCGTTTTGTGGAAGTTGATTCCACAACTCGCCACTTGGCTCGGGATTAGGCCTGGGATAGGCCTGGGATGGCCACACCTGAGACATGGACCTGCAAATTCAAATCTCCATGAATGAAAGCACAAATATGAACTTCAGAAATAGTTTACGCACCTCTAATTAGAGAATTTTTATACGAAATTAAAACCCATTTCAGATTATACTGTCTAGATTCTAAATATGTAAATTTATTTAAAAATTGATTATTTTAACTATTTTTCATTTAATTTATACTAAATCGGGTCCATAAATTTGAAATATTAACTAATTTTGTTAATTTAATAACTTTTTTATTTTAAAGAATTTTGGAAAAAAAATTATATGTCATCAATCTACACAAAATTCTTTTGTATTTAAAAAAAAAAAAAAATCAAAAAATGTTAAGTTTACATCAAATTATGTGGGTCGTACACGTGAAATTTTTAAAAAGATAATTACGGCCATTAAAAAATTAATTAAAAAAAATATATTAGAAAAAAAAATACAAAAAAATATGCTCATCAATCTTCAGTGTGTTACAAACCATTTCCCAAAACGGTTTGAGAAAATAATTTTAATTGTGTCAAAAAGTGTGGGTCGTACACATGCATGGTATGGTCCTGAAACAAGGATTTTTAAAACATAGTTTTCAGAACTCCATTTAAAAAGTTATTTTTTATTATGTGGGTATTAAAATAAATTATATATTTGGAAACTACACTCAGAGGGCTATCTTTTATATTACTGACTTTTTCCAAGATTCAATCTCTAAGTGTTTCAAAATTTAAGCTCAAATGAGACAAAATCTGAAAATCAGGGAAAACACTTCCACTTTTTGGCCAAAAAGTGGACTCATCTTCTTGCACTGACCCTCTAGTCAGTCTTCTTAATCCATTGTTTTGAAAATTATTTCTTTAATTCATCTGCCTTTTCTTTGCCCTTCAAACTAGATCCTTTATTGTTTGCCGATGTATTCTTGCTTCTACAGAATTTTGCAATATGTCCAATCTTGTTACATGCATATCAAGTTACATTATTCCTCTGAATAGCCTTTCCTTATCCTTGACCAATTTGTGATCTGGATTGATTAGATAAATGCCCAAATCTTCCACAAACATAGCATTTCACATTTATTCTACAATTTTCTGAATTATGACCAACTTTGTTGCATTTGGAACATTGACCGGTGGGTGAGATTGTATTCTTATTATTTCTTAATCTACACTGATTTGATCTGTGACCATATTTGTTGCAAATAAAATATTTCCCATTAAATTTATAAGCATTAGGTTGTCTTACCGGTTTACTGTGATCTAGATTATTTGCAGTACCGAAACTTTCTCCAATTTCAAAACCAAGTCCATTTGTATCTCCATCATGTTTCTGTCTTTTCAGCATGTCATCAAGTTGTTCTGAAATTTTCTTGAATTTGTGTTTGTGTTCATTTGTTGTAGCCAACTCATTTTGTACAATGCCAACTTGTCTTGCAAGCTCATCCTTATCATGTTGCATGTGAATCAGATCTGTCTTAAGCATATCATTTTCATTCTTCATTATTTTTTTTGTCGTCAATATCCTTACATAAGCTCATAGTCATATCTTTCATTTCATTCTTCATATTATTGTTCTCTTGTCTTAACTTACTTGCAATATCTCTAAGAGTTTCCTTTTCATCATCATCATTCTGCATTTTCTCATGAAGTTATTTTCTTTTATTTTGTGCTATAACAAAGTTATCCTGAAATCCTTATATGAATTCCTATGCAATCCTCATATCATCTTCAAGTTTGATATTCTTAAATTTTTCTGCATCAAAATCTTCAAGAGCTCCTTGCAACTGTTTTCTTAAGTTCTCCATTTGTACCATTGTCAAAATCTTCCTCAAGCTATTAGGCTTTTGCAAATAGAGGACCAAGCTCTGATACCAATTGTTAGATTCAATGACAGTCCCAAAGACACTGAGAGGGGGGGCTGAATCAGTGTCTAACCGGTTTATAGAATATCTAAACTTATTTATAACTTTGCAACCCAAAACAGTGTACCAGTAAATAAGAATTATTGCAATAAACACAAATAACAGAGACAACATAGAAACACACCATAACACAAGATATTGTAATGAGGAAACCCGGTGTGGGAAAAACCTCGGTGGGATTTGTGACCCACAATATTTATCCACTGGCCAATGAATAAATACTACTTACAATAGGGATCTGCACATGTAGGGAGGCCAACAGCCTAGAGCTCACTGCTCAATAAAGAGTTACACTGACTATAAAATGGATAATTAAATCCAATACAATGTAGTGCTCAAAATAGCATCTCTAATGCCAGGTTCCGTACCGGTTTAAGCTCAAATAAATACCTTAACCAAAACCCTTTGTTGTCACTAAATCACCTTATACAATATTTGCCTATCCATTACAATTACAAAAATGACTTATGTCGGCTTACAAAAGATAATTATATTATAATAAACAAAAGTTCATCCCATGTCGGTTGGAGTACCAGTATGCTTTGTTGCCGATGTAATATGAATGTCGGTGAAGTGCCTGTCATTGTCGGTGTTTGTCGGTGTATAATATATGTGATGCCGGGCATGTAGAAACCTATTGCCGGTGGGTTGCCAGTTGGTTGCCATCAATGACAACATCAACTATTCTCATAAGAGTGTAGAATGCCAACAGCCATGAGGAAATAGATTTAAGTGAAATATATCTTCATCAAATAAAGATAGATCCATTTGATGGTGATAAATTAATGGGGTGGTATATTTGTTTGTCTATTCTAATACATGTTGTATATTTTACAATGTTCATTATCCATGGTTTTCTCTTGATCAACGTAATATGGGGATAGCATTGTGCAGTCATTATTTTTATGCAAGGGACATAACATTCATATCCATGTGTAAAGCATAAATATTTGAATTTCCATGTATTTCTTTATAAAAAAGTTATACTGATAATTTTTAAACTCATATTATCATAACTATTGTTAGATTATCATGGTTAATTTATAGGGTAACATATTTACTTGTCTATTTTAGTACATGTTACATATTATATAATTTTAATTTTCATGCTTTTCATTTCATTTTTTAGCTTATAGGCAAGGTTATTTTTTAATACAAGGAATGCATGCATTCATGTTTACATCAATTAATGTAAGAATGGAGCCCCATCTTTCATTCTCATCTTCAATCCATATTCATTAAATACTAGCACATAACTCAAATATACATCATTGATATTCCTTAGATTTAAAAAAAATAAAAATTCATACTTATAATTTTCATATTTAAATTATCATGCTTATTATTAGTGTCATAAATATATGCATAATAGTTATATTTATTTTTTATTTTAATTTTCTACACTTAGATTATAATGTTCTAATTTTTATCATACCATATAATAGATTTTATTATTAACAAGTATATTCTCAGATTAAATATAGTTCAAAGGTTAAAGAGAACCACAAATTAAAAAATTAATCCCATAAACACTCACATCCATAATGAAATTTTTATACTTTAATTATGTCTACTTTAGCATTGACATGTACACTAAAATCAAGGAAAATGGAGAGAAGAATGTGTAATATTTTGTTTTATAATATTAAGGAATTACGTCTAAGGATAGCTAATTTGGAAACATGTTTATGCTCTGAAAGATCTCGTTCAAGAATTATTTAATCCGTACTCATGTGTATATTCATAGAGAATTTGTCAAATGGTTTCAACTGTGTCTATGGTATCCTTTTAGAAATTTCTGCTTGCCCTTTTAAAAAATGAACACTCGAATCATATTACTTGGACAACATATACACATATCTGTTTCTACAAGTTTAAAAAAACTCTCGTATGGCTATATCAATACTCAAGATCCAATTCAATGCCATGTCGTAAGTTTTTTTCCTACAAATTATTAATGAGTTGAATACAATTCATAGAATTGAGGACTAAATAAAGCCACAATTAGTATCACTAAAACTAAAAGACAAAACCTTACATCTAAACAATATCAAGAAAAGTAAAAATTGAATCTCTTTTTCAAAAATTTAGTTGTTTATCATTAAATTTACATATGTAGTAAAATATTTACAAACTATAGTTTTCTCAACTAACAATATTGTAATACAATGCATGCAAATGTTAAAATAGAGCTATAAAAAGGATATAAAGACACTCTTATATAACTTTTGATTAATGTAAAGTTGGTAGTCATTTATCAAATGAATCTAATTATTTCCAAAAAAATATGAAATTCATAAAAATCATATATCTAATTAAATTATACAATAATTGTATAAATTTATATCTTAATATAATTAATTTTATAATATTAAAATTTATTTATACTTTATCTATAATTTCCTATCGGCTTATCCTTGAACTTCCAAGAAGTACAAATACTAGTTATTAACTCAATTATAAAGCTTAACCAAGGTGTAACGAAGAAGCTAGTAAACTTTCACACCCTACATTACCAAGCTTCATAGTTCTTCTGAATGGAAACACTTTTCCTTTCTCTCAGTAGTGACATGCACATATTATTGTAAGTACAAAAACCTTAATTTGTTAAAGGTCAAGACAACTATTTCTAAATGAAAGGTTGTATAGAGATTCAAGGATAGACAAATCATAGGATTAGATGAATTTTGATAATCTTTTAGTTCAAATTTTGTAGTTATTTTTTATGTGTTCAAATTTAGGTGATTTAGAGCTGTGGTTAAAAAGTTTTGATAAACAGTAGATAAATAATGTTTTTGATGATGGTTGTTTAGAAAATGGAAGTTATATTTTGAGGTTAAAGGCTGCATTCAAAAGAATTAAGAAAATAAAAAAATTTGATTTAGGTCTTTACATATATCTAGATTTCACAATATACATTTTTCTGTCATTATCAAATTATTCTTCTTTCAATCTTCAAAATATACATTTACTTTAATCACTTTATTTATTTTTCAACTCTAAATTTAAAGATTCTATTTTCTTTAGTTAACCGAATTTGGAAATTGTTTAATTATTTCATTTAACTAACCTTCTAACACATTTTTTTTAAAGAAGGTTGTCAATAACATATCAGAAAAGGAGTCATATATATGCCATCTTGTTTGTTTTTTAAACACAAATGATATATTGATTAAGATATTAGTAACTTGGCATATGGATCAATTCTTTTCATGCATAGAAAAATCAGTTACAATCTTTTATTTTCATTGTATAAATCAACAGTTTGATTATGGTATCTACCACCATATAATCTTCTAACACATTTTTTTAAGAAGGTTGTCAAGAACACATCAGAAAAGGAATCATATATATGTTATTTTGTTTGTTTTTTAAACACAAATGATATATTGATTAAGATATTAGTAACTTGGCATATGGATCAATTCTTCTTATATATAGAAAAATCAATTACAATCTTTTATTTTCATTGTATAAATCAACAGTTTGATTATGGTATATATTGAGTAAGATATTAATAACTTGACATATGAATCAATTCTTTTTATCAAAAAAAATCAGTTACAATCTTTTATTTTCATTGTATAAATCAACAATTTGATTATGAAAAAAAGTTACTTCATTCAACAACTTTCACATCCTCAATTATAAATTCTAGTTAGAAACGACTACAAATCTGAATCTTCTCAATAAATTTCAACTTGATCGAGGCAGACTCACTAACATATAGGATTCAAACCATCTAACTTTACTTGGCGAACATTCATTTGCTCCCGGTCAGAAAAATGACCATGCTTTAAGAAGTTCGGAAATATTAGCAGCAATAAGCATCCCGGTCATCTTGGATTACAATAACAAACCATGATATTCTATTATTCAGTATGAAACCAACGATCTCCAACCGAGTCAATAAACGCTGCCATTACACGCTATAACAAGCTCAAACTACGAGTCCCATATTCAAATATTAGGCAAATCTCTAAATACCGAAGTCTAAAGGGCAAGTTGAATCCCTAACAAACAGAATGTTCAGATATCAGCAAGCAGGTTAATGCGGAGACAACACATCACATAAAGATCCATCTTATACAGAGTATTAGAAGGTTGATAATCTGAATTATGAATTCGGATGACAACACTTAAGTGAGAACTTTCGGTATTGTAAATTCTGTTTATAAGAACAGGGAAGCATAGAATTGAAGCAAGCCAAAAAGTATTGTATTCAATTTGAAAATCCAATTGAAGCAAGTCAAATAGTATAGTCCAAGGGATTCCAAGGGTCACCAACAACTCCTTGAGAATAGAAAACCAACAGTCATATCAAGTTTATTTACATAATAAAATCTAAACTATGTAATTTTTCAAAAAAATTATATAAAATTTGTCCTAACTTTAATTGGGCATAACTTTCTGCACAGGATTCGAAATAAGAGTTGTAGGCCAAAATCTGAAAGAACGCCACTTTCAAGAACGAAAAATGCCTGAAAGGCCTTCAAAAAAGCCATCAACTATTTCAAATTTTTTTCTTCTGATCAGTTGACGTTTGACCTAGTTGTTCAGAGTCTGTTGTCTGTCCAAAGACACGGAAGTGGAAGCATCTGTGCTGTGGCTCAAATATGGAGGAGACCTCTAAGTACTGCTGTTTCTACTCTCAAAATTAAACAGATCATCAAAATTTGGTATTGAAGATTCTTCTTCAAGTATTTGCAAAACATGTCTCATGCCAAGCCTGCGTTCTGGCTGAGGATAAGAACAGAGCAGCCCCAGTTTAAGCACTCTCTCCATCTCTGCTTCAACATATTGTCCACCAAGCTTCGGGTCGGCTGCATCCATGAGAGTGCCTGTGGCATGGAGCTCCCTCAACCAGTCCACCATGACTATTTGAGCAGGCTGCAGAGAGAGATCAACAGGTCTCCTTCCACATGCAACCTCCAACAGAAAGATACCGAAGCTGAAAACATCTGTGGCTGGGCTGGCCTTTCCTGTGTGTATGAGCTCCGGTGCGATGTACCCCAGCGTTCCAACCACTCGAGTGGTCTGCGATTTTTCGTTATGCTCGTACAGACGGGCAAGCCCAAAATCTCCTAGCTTTCCATTGAGATCCGAGTCCAGCAAAACGTTGCTGGACTTGATGTCTCTGTGCACTACACGTTGCTCCCACTCTTCATGTAGATACAGCAGCCCCGCAGAAACATCTCTGACGATTTTGTACCTTTGATTCCATCCTAACACAATCTTTGGGTTTCCAAATATCATCTTGTCCAGGCTCCCATTTGGCATGTGGTCATAAACTATGAATAGCTTTTTGCCCAGCCTGCTGAACCCTCTGATTTGCACAAGATTTCGGTGTTGAAGGCGACCGAGACTGGAGATCTCTGCTATGAATTCTTTCACCCCATCATAGGTTTCTCTAAGAATACATTTCACCGCTACTTGGAGGCCATTTGTGGGAAGTACTCCTCTGTAGACTCGGCCGAAGCCTCCGGACCCTATAAGTTCTTCGTCTCCGAAGCCCTTGGTAGCAATATGTAAGTCTTTGTAGTTGAACCTGTGAGGCCAATACTCCTCCTCCCATTCTTCAATGATATCTCTATACTGGTTTCTTTTCAACCGAACAAGTAATGCTACCACCGCTAGCACGAGCAGAACCACGCAAACTGTGCTAATGCTAGCTATCCGTTTGGAGTTTGAGGTCTTCGATTTTCTGTGTAGAAAGGATGGGAGATTAGATGCATTCAGGTACGGGGTAGATCCGTTTGTAGCAAAGCTCCAGGCCAGGATGCAATTCTCTTCGAAAAGGGCTCCCGTAGCTGCTGAGAAACCAACGTAGATTTCATCTTGTAGAATGTTGGACAGGGATATATTTTTCATATATATCAGAGGCTTTTGTGGGCGATCAAGACCAGCCTCCGCAATGGTGACTTTGAGCTCGCTTTGGAGATTGTCATAATCAATCCAAGCTTGAATATTCTGCCCTTTTTTGAGATCCACATTTTGGAACTTGCTGTTATCAATCCAGTAGCCCGCAGCCTTGGAGTCTACAGATATGAGATCGTTGAGATCCACACCAACGTGATTGTCGTTGATGTCGTTAAATTCCGTGCTCTTTATTGTGTCGAACTCGACTGCAAACAGATGATTAGAGGCCTCTCCCAAGCTCGAGAGATTGCTAATCAAGCCAAGGAACGCAGCTCTTAAAAATCCCTTTGGAGATCTGTGAGGCGTCATTATAAACGCCATTCCATGACCGCTTACTGATACTGAAGAGGGGGCAATGCTAAACACAAAAGTTGTGCTAAAGGAGAAAGTAGAATTCAGACCACTATCTTTCATACGCACAGGTTGTCGATAAAAAGCACGGCCGATACTGAACTGGGATTGATGAGTAAGAGAGATGGCTTTGGACTGCAGTGAAGCATCTCCAAACAATTCAAGGGTCGATGCATTGAATTGGCTGAAGTGGAAACTAAAATGACCTTGTACAATAAGCAAGGGAGGGAAGATGAAAAGTATAAGGAGCACTCTCGCTCCTGCCATTTTCGAGCTCCTCCTCGACTTCGATTTATCAGTTGCAACTCCAAACATACAACCAAAATTAATCAATAAAAAAGTTGAAATAATCCTCCCGGCTTCAGAAACGCATATCGAAGTAGTAATACACTCAAGAAAACGAAAGCCTATTTGAGTCAACCCAGCTTACAAAATGGTACAGATTTGCCGTTTCGTGCCTTACAAAATTTAGATGGATTTAGCTTGTTTTTCCTTTACATGCCTCCATACGGTAATAAAAAAATCTCAAAAGTTGTCTAGTTAGGTATTTGAATACCTACGCAACGCTATACAATTGACCAAGAATAAAAGTTTATCTTCCGTGACAAGAAACATTAAAAGATTTTTTAATACAGGCCAGAGTAGAATAGATCCAAAGCGGAAGCCACCAGCCGTGCTCAGTGGGTCTTTGGAACAAGTTCAGGTCAATGCGAAATTGGCTGGGGCATTTTTTATAGAAGGGACTCATGTGACGGGGTAATGTAAGGTCCTGTTTCATTTTAATAAGATAAGATAACGAAGTAGGATCAGAAGGAAATAAAAATAAATATTTAATATATATTGTCTGAAAATAATTTTATTAATTAACACTTTACAAGTCTTGTTATAGTCAAAAGTGTTATAAATTGTTGTTTAAAAAGAATTTATACGGAAGAAAAATATAAAATTTTAAACATAAAATCTTTTTAATGTGTATAGATTATTTGTTATATTTGTTAAGTGTGAGGATGAATAGTTGTACAAGGTTCAATTGTTGCTATAGCACTTCTACTTATGATATTCATTAGTCACATATTTATATTATATATTGTAAATTAGTTAACATGTATATTAAAAACTAACAAAATGTGAGAATCAATGAATGCTATATTAAAAACAAATAAATATATTTGTTAATAATTAAAATAAATAATCTTTTATTTTAAATTAAATATTGTGACTATCCACTATCCATTTAATAGACCATTAGTTTGTGTCCTTTATGGGTAGTGTTTTTTGGTGTTGTTTGTGTTTGGTCTCAGTTTGTTTTGGTTCTGGTATTAGTTTCTATTCTTCGGCAATTTCTAGTTTTTTTATTGTGTTGTTGGTCCTAATGTTTGGTGTTCTCACTCATTGTGAGATCCCTTTTCCTCTGTCGCCTAGTTGTTATGTAAGGGTTCCTTCCCTCTCCCACTTTATCTAATTAGAACTATCCACTATTAATAAATCATTTATAAATTATGATGCTCATTTAAACAAGTATTGTTGTTATACATAAAAAAATATTATTCTTATTTCTCCTTACAAAATGGCGTTTTAAGACATCATAACATACAAATCACTATACAAAATGGTATTACATAATTCACTTGCTGAAGGAATGACAATATATTGGATTTAATAGATGACAATTGTTAAATTAAATGCACCAAAATAAAAATAAAAATAAAAAATTTATCTCCCACCTAAACAATTTTAAAATATTTAAAATTCCTAGAAAATGGAAAGCTAGGTTGCAGAGATATTTGATCAATTGAGTAGATGCCATGATAGTAAGTATGTGGTTGAAATATTTTATTTGTTTATTTTTATTTTTCATGTATTTGAATTTAGAAAGAGACTTTTCGCTTGATGAAAAAATGTGTTGCTTTTAGCTTTTGTTTATGGGTGTCAAGGCCGTTGTATGTGTTATTGCATCTACTATTACTCCATGACCATTTTATGGCAGGTTGAATTCCTTCTCTGTTGTGTTTGCATACAGATTTATCCCTTTTGAAAGAATAAACATAACCCTTTGCACCCTATTAATAGAGACAAATATGCAACAAACAGTTGGAGAAATTCTTAATTGAATTAGCAACTTTCCTCTTAATTTTAGAGGTACAAATCCCTCTTATGATATAATTGTGATTTTTACAAGGTATTATTTTAACTAGAAAGAAGGAAAGGTAAACATGAAAGAAGAACAAAAGGAAAGAACACTTGGTTGATCATAACACAAACAAGTGACTCAAAATCCACCCATTTGTCAAACATGATAAACGGTCATGAAAAATTGACAAATATCCTTCCCAAATGATGTGGATGAATCAAGACCCAAAGTTCTATAAAGTCATAAATCCATAATATAATAGGTAGAATAATTCAAAAATTGATTGTAAATTTCAAGATAAATGCAAATTGAAAGAACATGCATGAATAGAGAGCCTCAAATAGCTCCCCATTCTTAGATTCACATTCAAAAGCACAAAGTCTTCATTTTCCATATATGAAATTATGTCTCTAAAAAGAAATCAAGTTGTAACTTTCCATAACTTAAATTAAAAGAACATCAAATATATAACTAATTGATTCTCACTCATGCATCAAAGTACAAGGGGGATCATTCCACCCCTCTTTCATCTACTTATTGTTATATATGAATAAAATAAAATAGCTTCCTACAAATAATAGTTTCTTGGAAAGTGTTGATCACTAAAAAAATCTTAGGGAAACAATCTTATGGGAAACTCAGTAATGGTGGACCTGCGCATTTTTATGGAGTAACCTCTAGGATTTTAGAAGCTGACTCTTCATTGGTTAGGGGGAAAGGGGGAAGAAAGAAACATAAAGTAAACCTACTCTAAAGCGATATTTGAATTGGTTTTTCTATCAAACTGAAAGCATAAATAAGTTCACATACATGTCATTCTAAGGCCTATTCAACAATCTACATGCCCTAAACATGAATTAAGATACATCTAAATATTTCCTCAACATAAAGAAACATATAACACACATCTACTAGATAAAGAGTATAAAAAAGTGATTTAATTAGTCGAATCTTAAGCATATATTACTAGAGTAATTCCAGAATTTGAAGATGCATAGAAAACTATCAATGCACACCAAATAAAGTAATCTAAGAGGCCACAAGAACAATTTATTATCTTAGTTTATGCAACAATAACATATTTGAGGCTAAAATCATGCCTAGAGAACCTTCTCCGTATCTCCTAAAAATAATTTTAGAACCCTTTCAAAAGAAAAACCTTACTCTTCTTCTAGGGTGAGGGCATACCAACTGGTACTAGAAAAACAAGAAAAGAATCATGACGACACGTTGTTGGCATCTTCATCATTAGTTGTGAGAAAAATAAGGAGAATGAGAGAAATGTCGCTTTTGACATCGAGCACAATTGCCCCCAAAACTCCTGTTGTTGATCAGATAAAAAAGGATCGTGGTCATTTCCAACTACTTGCGGCTCTTAGAAAAACACCCCACTCTTTAGAAAATGCCCTGAGGGGATATCCTGGTCATAATCATGAAAGACACATTGTAGCATAAGGGGAAGACCTAGGGTTCAGCTTAACTGCAAAATGAAACCTCTCAGGGAGTTGCCATGTGTCGCATTTATTTCATTCAAAACTATGGGCCCCAACATTGTATAAACAATGAAAACTATGACCATCTATTATCTGATCATGGCTCCCTACCACAGAAAAAGGGGATGTTTTGGAGACACACTTCATGCCAACACATGGTGGGTGTGTACAAACTGAGAAAAAAATATATGAGAGAAATGAAGGGGTGCAGAGCTTGCAAAAAAAAAAAGGGATACCCCCTCTAAGAGGTGTGGATAAATAAAAACACAGTTTCTTGGCGACTTCTAGGATAATCCTTCTCGTGGAATATCGAAACCCAAAATTTCTAGTATACCATCTGGACTTTATGTATCCATTGAGTATAGTTGATCAAGGACCTCCTTCAAGGGAGTCCAATCCTCTTCCGAGGGGTGATTCTGAGATTTGAGGATCTGATAGCTCTGGTCAAGGCCGATAATGTCATGGAAAGGCATGTTTCCTAGCTCACTATGAGCTAACTCAAATAGAGTATGGAGTTGATCTAAGGGATGCAAGAATTATTCAACTTCACTAGTCGTAGATGGAACACTCAAAACCTAGGAAAGTGTTTTCTCTCGCTGTTGTTGTTCAAATAGGTCCATGATCTACTCAGCCTTCAAAATTGAATTATTAGGGAGGAAAAGGGAAGGTAAGAGAATGCTCGCAAAATGCCCAAAATGCTCCTTTACGTGTAAGGCTGAAGACCGAAGTGCATTCAAATTAGATGTGGCCTGCGCTACTGCTTTGTGGTCATTTATTAAAAACATTTTCCCTTCTAGCCAATTATTTGTGATCCCTGACTCTAGCGGCGACCAGATCCTAGTCCTAAGCAATATATAACCAATTAATCGATTACTAAGCATCGGGGATTTTGGGCGCGACAAACTAAGTGACCCTGTCAATGGTGTTCTTTTCTTCGGTGCATAGAGAATGTGCATTTTTCTAGAATTTTAGGGCTGGTTACAAAGAGGGGCAAAACTACTCCACCTTTTTTCAAAAGAAAAAGTAGAGCTCTTGAATTAGAGAGGTAAAATCTGCAAGGGCAGCAGAAGGGAGAGTGGAGGGATTTGATAGGAGAGTGATCTCCCCATTCTTCTCTTCAATGGCTTCATGTAACTCTTTAACCTTCTTCCTTGTAAAGATTCTTGGTGCTCTAAAGCGAGGATTTTTGTACCTTTGTCCTGCACCTCCTCCTACATTTGAACAAGGCTTATGTGCTCATCCTCCAAAGATTTCCTTAGGTCCTGAAGCTCCTTGTTAGATCCGACCTTCATGTTTTGAAAATCCTACAATGCCTTTGTCTTTCCTTCTTTTCCTGTAAAAGGAGTGTTTGCAGGTTACCTATATCCCACACATATTTCTCTTTATCCCGGATGACATATTGCAGTTGGGCTTGAATTTGATTTATATCTAGGAAGCTTGTCCATATTTTCCTTGACTCTTGCTCCTCATCATGGAGCTTCTCAGTTAATTTACTTTTCATGACATGTTCTACCTGCAACTGGGTTGCTAGATTATTTAAGGTACTCTAGAGGTTTTCTCTTTTTGTCTTCTCTTGTTGAACATCAGATTGAAGGAGAGTGATTTCTTCAATACTGGCCCTTTCTTCCTTCTTAAAGCGATCAACCGTGACTTTGACATGGTCCAATTCCTTTGTGACTTTATTTAAAAGTTGGGCATGCTTCAAGAAGTCAGATGATACTACCCTTTGTTTCTCCTCCATCATTTCTACTTTGTCTTGCAAATGATCCTTTTTCATATCAATGCCAATCGAATGCATGGAGTAATCTTCCTGTTGCATTTGTCCTACCAGTTTGACAATGTTTGTGTAGCATCCTAAAATTGCGACACTTGCAATTTCGACTGCATTTCGGTCTTCACGATGGCGACGCAACACGGAACCTGAATGGAGACCCCGAAACTTGTCCACGACACCAAAAACTGCATTTTCAAGCACCCTGGCCTGAACCTCCTTTGCACCCTGTTGTCCCGGGAGGTGGGACCAGAGCGCCCAGCGCCCTGGTCCTTCAGGACCAGGGTGCCCAGCGCCCTGGTCCCTGACCCTATTTTGGGCCCGGTCTCCTATGGGACTTCGGGTCTTTTTGTTTGCAAATTGGAAATTATCTTTCCTGGTTGGCCTAAGGTTGGGAAAATCAGTCTTTCAACCCTAATTGGCAAGTATATAAACTACATTTTCTCTCTCATTTTGGGTAGAAGATGAATGGGAAAAAGGTGGAAACGATATTCAAGCATTCAAGCATTCAAGCATTCCTTCAAGCAATTGATCATTCTAAGTCTCCATTCAAGGCTAAGTGTTGCATTCAAGACAAGGATTCAACCATTGAAGAGGAGATCACTTATTACATACTACTACAACATACAACAACATCTATACCTTCGCACATAAGGATACAAACATCCTTACAACAAGGTATTAGTACTTGTTTTACATTACAGACATTTACATTTACAGCATTTCTCATTTCTTGGTTAATTCCAAAACCGGGGTTTGACCTAAAGGCAAACCCCTAATCCCTAACCCCCCAATCATCTTCGCTTTTTCTGTCTGTAGGTTGCAGGTATGCAGCTGAAATTGAAGATTTGGAATCCTTGTGCAGAGACGAACAGATCCCCCTTCATTTCGTGGATTTTTCGGAGGACCGTGTGCACGCCGGGCACCATCGTCCCATCAACTTTTGCTCAAATTTACAAGACAGCACCGTATCGACATTTTACTGCTAATTCCAGGTCCGTAGCTTCATCCTATATCCCTATCTCAGTTTATAAGCGAATCTTTCTCACTTTCTATGCATTCCTAACTTAATTCTTCTATGCACATTCTTTACAAGAGAGGGTAGCCTTGCTGTCTTAACCCTTGAAACGCATTTAGCATCCAATCTTGCATTGTGTGGGATTGGATCTTGTGGGTTTCAACCCCTCTTTTGAATGTAAAGTCTCCCAAGTGAAAACCATCAACCCTAGCAACCTCCCTTCTCTCTCCTTGGAGTTGGAAGAGGGGAGAGCAACTAGGGTTCGACCGATTTTCCGCTTTACATTTTGGTGAACCCGACGTGAACATCCTTTCTGATTATTCATGGTTAGATCTGAAAATTTGCTTCCTTGATTACATTTCCATGTTTGATCTTTTGCAAATTTTAGAGGTTAATTGCATAAAAACCCTAAATTTTCTTTTTAGTCATTAAGCTTGTGAAATGTCTAAATGTTAATACTTGTTTCAGATCTACCCTTCTATTACAAATTATCAATTCATATTTGTGCTTTAATTTTGAAAATTAAGTGGTTAAGTGTCAAAACCCTAATTTTTGAAACCCTCTTGATTCAACCTTTGTCCGACAATTTCACTGATCAAAACATTTCCAAATCAGCTGTAACTTTGGATTCCGCAATAAAATCACAATATCTTTCATCCCTGAAAATTTGGAAAAAAGTTGCAAGGACCGTGTGCACTCCGAGCGCCATCGTCCCCGACATTTTTTCCGAAATTTTGGGAGCTAGATCTTACTGTATTTTCCTGCTAAAATCCAGAATTTTGGCTGATTTTATCAATTATAACACTTTCAAAATTAAAGTCAAAGTTGGTCTTGTGATTGCTTGGATTAAGGCTTCTAAACATTCAAAAATCATTGAAATTGAAATTTTATGTCAAAATTGTGTTCTTACTGTCCTAAATCTGAAAAGTGTGTTTGCATTCATTCGAAATTTCAGTGCTTTATTCAAATTCTTGCAATTTGTGACTTTTGAAATTAAGTGCTTAATTACAACAACTTTAATTTCCGCTTTCAAAATTGAATTTTGCGTGAAATTGAGTCAATTTTCAAATTTCAAAACTTGCATTGCTTTTGGTATCCCCTCTAAAATCATAAAATTCAAAATTTCAGTTTCCCTCTCTTTTTCAAAATTCAAATTTTGCATTTTTCGACAATCTTGGTAGGGTTCAATTTTGAGATTGCAACTTTAATTTGGCCTATCTACAGATCGTAAAATCACTCAATTTTTTTAGATTAGCTTTAAAATCATCATAACTTTCATCCCTGCAAATTTCGAAAAAAGTTGCCGGGACCGTGTGCACTTCGAGCGCCACGGTCCCTAACATTTTTTCTAAAATTTTGGGAGATTGTCCTGATTGTATTTAACAGCTTAAATCCAGAAGATTGGCTGATTCTACTGAAAATTTCTACCTCTAAAAATCAAAATTTTCTCTCTCTCTCTAGTGCATGAGTTTTACAACAATAAGCCCTACTTACACTATTCTCGTTAGATGAAGCCGTAGAATTAAGTCTTTCCGAGGTTTAATTACTGAGGAGATGGAACCTAATTTGAATAGCCTTTTTAACGAGGACATGGGTAATTCCTCTAATCCTCCTAATGATGAAGAAACTCTCCATGAGGTTTCTGAAGAACAACTTTCAAAATTGGATAACCAATTTGACGATTTTCGACAATGGATGTCTCAAGAATACCCCGATAGTCAAACTCTTCCTTTAATTGAGGGTCTAAAACGTATGCTTCAAAGTGATAAGAATGGAATTGATATTTTGCGTGGTATTGCACACATTGTGGATTCGAATGTGATGCCTATGAAGAGTTGTGCCGAAACTTTGGGTTATACACAACCTCCTACTCAAGTCAATCACTCTATCCCTTTGACAACCTCTATTGCTAGCACACCTACCTTTACATCAAACATAATGACTACTTCTACACAAGACATTCCTCCTGTGATCACCAGTCATGGGGGCAATCCTTCCTCTTCAATTAACCCTCTTCCTTCTTTTAATCCGATTTCTTCATTCACTCCTTCAATGAGTGTCCCTATTACATCTTCACACATGAACATGACGCAAGGGGGCAATTCATTCAATCATTCCATTCCTCCTTGTAGTGTTCCTCCTGTCCAATCATCTCCTATGACTAATTATCATAGAGTCCCACCACCTTACTCTTTACCTTCTTTCAATAACATAACACCTCCATCTCAATCTAACACATCTAATATGAATTCTTCGACTGAAGCGACCATTAACAATCTTGCACAAACTGTCTCCTCTTTACAGCAACAAATTGCTTCTATGAATCAATCTAAGATTAGTGTGCCCACATTTGATGTTGCGAGCCCACTTTCTCTTGACATTGTTCGAGCTATTCCCCCTAAACATGTTGAAATCCCGCATTTGGAACTTTATAACGGTAAAGGAGATCCTCTAACACATGTTAAGACTTTTCAAACAATATGTACTGATTTTGCTTATGACCAAAGGTTGCTTGCAAAACTGTTTACTAGAACATTAAGAGACAAAGCCCTACAATGGTATTGCTCGTTGCCTTCTTATTCTATTACTTCTTTCGAAAAACTTGCAAATGCTTTCATTCAACAATTTCAAAACAATATAAGTCCTAAAGTTACTTTGATTGATTTAATGCATTGTAAACAAGGTGTTAAAGAAAAAGTGACTGATTTCATTGGTAGATATAAGCATTTGTATGCTCAAATTTCTTTTCCAGTGCCTGATAATGATATTTAAAGAATCTTTATTTCTAATTTACAAAAAGATATTCAAGACAAACTTCTGTTTTTTGAGTTTACTTCTTTCCAACAGTTGTGTGCAACTCTTCACAATTATCAACTGACTGTGAGTCAAATGGAACAATCACATCCTATGGCTCCGAGTGATAAGGGTGATAGCAGTCAACAACCATTTGGAAAGTTTAATCCGAACAGAGATTCCATTAAATTCAATGAAAACATCATCAACAACAATGTGAATGCAGCATCAGGTGTGCCTCCTATTTCTAAATTTTTCAAGAAAGAGAGAAAGTATACTCCTTTGAATGAATCATTGCATAGTATTATGAATAAGTTATTGGAACAAAATGTGCTTACTCTTCCTCCTATAAGGCAAATCGATCCTGCAAAGATTACTTCACCTTATTTTGATAACAAATCTTTTTGTCAATTTCATCGTCAACCTGGGCATGATATTGAAAAATGTTTTTCTTTAAAGGGTAAAATTCAAGATTTGATTGATAATAATACTATCTCTGTTTCTGGAGTGAATGATAAAGGCAATACATCTATAGCTCCTCCTAACCAAAATCTTTAGATTTTTACTGATCCATTACCTTCTCATACCTCTAATGCGATTGAGACTAATGATTCCTCTCTCTCATCTAATGGTCTTGTGTCTATGACTCCGAATGTGATTAACTTTGTAGAGCAGCAAGAAAACCCTAAAGAACCTTCCATCACATTTGATTCTAGTGAAATCATTAGGGCACCTGATGGTCCTTTATACATAGTTGCAAAAGTCAAGAATACACCTTGTTGTGGAGTGCTTATTGATCCTTCGTGCATGGTTAATGTTATTACTGAAGAATTCCTTTTTACTTTGCAATTGAATCAAGTGATTTATGACAAAACGGATGTGATTGTGAAATTATTTGATGCATTTTCTTCTCCTACAATTGGTTCTATTACATTACCTATTGAAGTTCATAACAAATCCCTTGATGTGAACTTTGCTATTATTCCTTCGTCCGAACAATTTCGTGTGAAGCTTGGCTATCCTTGGCTAGCTTCCATGAAAGCTATTGCTTCTCCTATTCATAAGTGTTTGAAATTTCCCCATAATGGTGAAGTTGTTACTGTCAATCATAGTCTCTTTAAACCAGCTGAAAGAACTTCTAGCGTTCCTATTGATTATTTTTGGCCTAAACAATTCCAATCTCTTCCTCCGCGAAGTGATCATCTTTTCAAATCTTATCAAAAGTGGAGAAAAGATATGATCCTATCTTTAAGTGAACCTAGAACACCTAAACTTGACATTCCTATCGTTCTTGAGAAGGAAGTTCTTCCTTTGAAAGATAAAACTAATGTCTTTCCTCAAGAAGATTCCCAACCCATCCCTATGGATGTGACTATGTCTATGCCTAATAAACCTTCTAAAAGTAGACCTATACCTCCTCGTCATGATGGACTTGGTCTCCTTCCTAAACCAAAAATTCCTCCTTTATATGGAGCAGTTCCTCCTCCTTCTTTTTATAGAGAGAAGAGACCTTCTTCTTCTCCTATTATCCAGCCTAAGAGACCACAACCTAAACACCCAAGTGATAAGGATGAGAACATTCCTCCTCCTCAATCTTCTCCACTTCCTACTAAGACTAGACGAAATCGTTCTGCACGTGAACACTGACGAAAGCATCGTCTTAGAGCTCAAGCAGCTGCTTCTCAAACTTTGCAATCTCCAAAAACACCTTCAACAAGCATTATTCCATTTTCTCCAAAATCTCCTAAACATAAGATGCATGATGGTCTTGATCCTGTACGGGTTAAAGATCCTATTTTTATAAATCTTGATGATGATATAGATGAAAATGTTATTCATGATGAAAATGTTACTCCTCTTGCTTCCGATAGTGAATATGAACTTGTTGATATTGATAACCATTTATCTAATGAATTTTCTAAAGCACTTATCCTAGCTCCTAGACAAGAACAGCATGGCTTGGAACATGAACATAGCCCTTGTTTGGATCTTGTGATAGCTCCATCTGCTGTGTTGGATGTTCCTCCTCTAGCGTGTTCCCTACCTTCCCGAAACATTGATCAGCAAGATCGGGGGGTAGATGACGTGCTAGACTAGTTTCATTAGCATAGCAGATTCTCTCCTCCTCTCTTTTGTTACGTCTTCTATATGTTATTCTCATTCTTCTATTTCTTGTCCTTAGTATTGTCTACTTGAGGATGATGCAAAGCATTGAGATCTCTTTTGGTCTCTCTCATGTTGACTCAAAAAAACACATGTGTTCCCTTCTTCTAGGTGATTTTCCTTGATTGGGGAATGAAGAACAATTATGCATACATGCATATGATATATATACATGAATTATCATATAGCATACTGACCCCGAGGAAAGCGAAGTCACCTTGTGCTTTGTGTTTGTGTCTATTATCCTTGGGTTTATCTCACACTTGGGGGCTAAATCTTTGCGATAATGTGCTCCTTTCCTTTCTCATTTCTTATATGTATCACTACGTTAAAACAATCACCCCCGTTGAGGCATGTGCGATCGCTTTAACGTAGGGGGGCATACACCCAGTCTATCCCTTCAGGATACTTGAAAATTTCTTGGCAAACTTAGCTTTGCCTTGAAAATTTTTGGTATTTCTCTTGCATGACTCATAGTGAGGGAACCTTACTACTGACAGTCATGGTTCTCCCTCGTGATCTTCCCTTTTACTTTGTCAATCGAAGTCGTAAGATCCTTAGTCCACTGGGGGCTTGGTGTGTCTTGCCTCCTTGACATGGTGAAAGTTTTTCAATGTTGTTTCCTTGTACTTTACCGGAAGTATGAGCATACATACTCCCGCTAAAGTGGGGGCTAAATGTAGCATCCTAAAATTGCGACACTTGCAATTTCGACTGCATTTCGGTCTTCACGATGGCGAGGCAACACGGAACCTGAATGGAGACCCCGAAACTTGTCCACAACACCAAAAACTGCATTTTCAAGCACCCTGGCCTGAACCTCCTTTGCACCCTGTTGTCCTGGGAGGTGGAACCAGAGCGCCCAGCGCCCTGGTCCTTCAGGACCAAGGCGCCCAGCGCCCTGGTCCCCCAGGACCATGGTGCCCAGTGCCCTGGTCCCTGGCCCTATTTTGGGCCCGGTCTCCTATGGGACTTCGGGTCTTTTTGTTTGCAAATTGGAAATTATCTTTCCTGGTCGGCCTAAGGTCGGGAAAATCAGTCTTTTAACCCTAATTGGCAAGTATATAAACTACATTTTCTCTCTCATTTTGGGTAGAAGATGAATGGGAAAAAGGTGGAAACGATATTCAAGCATTCAAGCAATTGATCATTCTAAGTCTCCATTCAAGGCTAAGTGTTGCATTCAAGACAAGGATTCAACCATTGAAGAGGAGATCACTTATTACATACTACTACAACATACAACAACATCTATACCTTCGCACATAAGGATACAAACATCCTTACAACAAGGTATTAGTACTTGTTTTACATTACAGACATTTACATTTATAGCATTTCTCATTTCTTGGTTAATTCCAAAATCGGGGTTTGACCTAAAGGCAAACCCCTAATCCCTAACCCCCCAATCGTCTTCGCTTTTTCTGTGTAAAGGTTGCAGGTACGCGGCTGAAATTGAAGATCTGGAATCCTTGTGCAGAGACGAACAGATCCCCCTTCGTTTCGCAGATTTTTCAGAGGACCGTGTGCATGCCAGGCACCATCGTCCTGTCAACTTTCCCTCAAATTTGTAGGACAGCGTCGTATCAACATTTTACTACTAATTCCAGGTCCGCAGCTTCATCCTATATCCCTATCTCAGTTTATAAGCGAATCTTTCTCACTTTCTATGCATTCCTAGCTTAATTCTTCTATGCACATTCTTTACAAAAGAGGGTACCCTTGCTGTCTTAACCCTTGAAACGCATTTAGCATCCAATCTTGCATTGTGTGGGATTGGATCTTGTGGGTTTCAACCCCTCTTTTGAACCTCCCTTCTCTCTCCTTGGAGTTGGAAGAGGGGAGAGCAACTAGGGTTCGACCGATTTTCTGCTTTACAGTTTGACAACATGGTTGTGAACAACAGGTTCTAACTCTCTTTATTGTAATGCATCTATATGCTAGGCTCTACGGGCTTTTGTTGATCCTTTTCTTTTCGCTTTTGATCCCTCTGTGCCCGGGTGAGTTTAGCAAAGCTTTCTTGTTGCATAAATTCTGATGGCGAAGGAATTTCCTACCCTGCAAAAGGAGTGCCAAGAAGGAAAGAAAAAGGAATCGAGACTATGGGTGATCCCACAATAGTGAATTACACTTTTTGCTACATCCTGATTTTGCTGAAATCATACATTTTTTAGAAAATATAATGATTTAAACTTTAAGAGGTTAGAAAATATAATGATTCAAAGTTTAAGAGGTCCCATTTGAAGTAATTAATTTAGGAGAGTTATATCAAAGGCTCTTAGATCAAAATTTCTTGGATAGAACTTCTCTACTTCTAAATCATACCTATAATGGAGTCTCCTTTCCATCTATCAAAATGCAAATAAAAACCACTTTTGCATTAGCTTTTAAGGGGTCAAATGAATTCATTTAGAATTTTTTTTTATAAATATTTAGTCCTTATTATAAGATTTCCAAATACTATAATTTTTAATATATTTTATTTCATTAATATTTATGTTTTATTTCTTATGAATTAAGGTTTTTCATCGAACATTAAGGATTGTGTTTCACAATTGTGAAAATTTTGAAAAAAAGACAATTTTTTTTTCCTTAGGTATTGATATCTTCATTTCAACACAAAAAGAAGAAGTTAATTCAAATACATAAAAAGAAAGTTATGTATTATACAATAAACCTCTGTCCAAATTACAATTTCTCTATGTTAATAAAATAACTAAAAAATATATATGTAACAAAAAATTATGAAAAAATATCAATTCACTACATATTGGTGTGACAATTCTATACTTTTAAAATTAAAATTTCCTTCATGCTATAAAAAAAGTTATGCATTACCAAGTAAATGTCGCTTCCAAAAAATTATGATTACTATAAATATTGAGTTATTAAAAGTTACATAACAATATGGACAATTAATATTTAATTATTTTTAAAAATATATATTTAGAATCTATATGAAAAATCTCACAAATTAGTAGTTTACTTCATCTTCAAATTATTAATGGTCTAGCTATTATAGGTTTTAGAAAGTAAAGATCTACTAGAAAATGTTGATTCTAGTGTCAAAGATGGCCAAAAAGTGTAACTCAGCATTATGGGATCACCCCTAGAGGAGCTCTCAACTGCATCTGAATTGGTGGGGCGATGGTGGCAGGAGAGAAAGGGGGAATGATTGGCATATTCATACCACTAGTAGAGGGATATGAAAATGGATTAGCGCTTAACGAGGCTAGAGGTGTGGAGCTTGCAAATCCTAATACTCGTACCATTGAAGATGCAAATGCATATTGAGCAGGGGTTGTGACAGATTGGGGAACATTTGATGTTGTGCTTGTAGAAGCAGTATTGTGTAGGTGAGTAGCTAGAAATCTAGAGAATACAAGGGCTGAATGGGATTGCATTATAGCTACAGACGATGCTACTATATCAAGGGGACTAGCGGCAGGAGCCGACAAGGGTATAGAAATAAAAGATCAAGAAGAGAGAAGAGGGGGAGAGAAAAGTACCTTAGTTGAAGATGTTTTCATTATTATTGAACTCTAGGCCACATCGGGGCATCTACTAGGGTCTTCTTCTTTCTTTAGGGAGAAGAACCAACATGCATTGTATTTTGAGACTGAAAAAGTCTCATTGGACCATTTATGCATTGTTTATGAACAAGACCTCCTGATAGCTTCACAAGCAGCTAGAGAGATCATTGCCTGATGAGTTGGCCCTAGCTCAACCTATTTCCCTTTCTCTATATGTTGAGATTCCTATTGATAAGATGGTTATGGAGAATCAATGCCACCCTTGTGAGGTTCATAATCATCATTTATATCTACATTGTATTTTTTCCATTCTAACTCAAAAGTATCATCTAAAGGATGAGTGCCAAATGCCAGATAGGGTTGATGAATCTCTTATCGGTATGCCCAAAAATCTAGTTTCTTCTCCTCTTGCCAACCGTCCTCATCCATTTTTCTCTCCAAAATAAGAGGGATATTTTTCATAGGATCTACTTTTCTAATTAGGGTGTAAAACTCTAGCCATGACGGTTATCTCTTGATAGGGATGACATCCAAGTCAACATACATCCGAGGATCTTCTCTTGCCAAGTTAAATCAGGTTCCCCCAAGTCTCACGTGGATCATGCACTATAGGAGTTTTTTTGTTTAACAAAAACCTATCCAAATCATCTCCATTAGTCATCAATAACCACAAAACCCAACTGCACCAGCTTTGAAGTAAGAATGCCTTTAGCCTGAAGTCTTTTCAACAGGACAATGGGCCTTAAGATCTTGTTGTCATGGGTTATGAAAATTTCATGTTTACCTGTACCTATGTGGAACTCAACCATAAATAGATACCTAAATATTTTTAAGGCTAACGTTTCCCTATTTACACAAGCTGGGAGGCCAAATGGCTCCTCGACAAAATCGTGGACTCTAACAAAAGAAAAGTCTTTTCCTAGGAGCTAATCACAATGGGGTTTGCATGTCGATATCTAGTCGATTTTATCCAATGAGAAGCGAGAAAAGGAATCAGTCCATCTTGTCTTGCTAAATCTTACAAGGTGGGGGTGACGAAGAAACCAGAAAAAGAATACACATCATGTGTAGCAGACAAGATGGGAGTCCATGTGGCTACAAGCTTCTTCTTTCTTTGATCATTGGACACTAACAAGTTTATGTAATGATTGAAGAAGTCTACATTCTGATGTAGGAACATATGAACTAGAGAATATGTGTACCTAAACCTAAACTATGTTGGAAATTTTATCAACTAATTTATCATTTCTCAGCCGAGAACATTAGCAAAATCATACTAGAATGCTTCACGTTGATAGCGAAGCTTAAAGAGAAATCCCAACTCGAAAGGATAGGCATTTAGGTCATTATCAAGGCCAAAAATATAAGCCAACATTGAGGCAACATCTTTCAAATCCTCCTGTTTCAAATAGCTATACAACAATGGGAGTTTTGGAAGTTGGTTGAGCTTTTTATCTATTGCACCCCTATAAAAACTTATGTTATTTGTCCTTTTCACCAATATGACTCCAATGCCTTGGGAAGAAATTTTTTGTTTCACCTGTGAGCATGAGAATGCATACCATGTCTCTGATGGCATCCACACTTATCTCTACTTTTAGCGAACTGCCCCGAATAATGGCAGGGTTCAAACTGAAACCTTTTACAAATGTCTCAATACACTCAGGGCAATGGGGAACGATTGGGACCATATACTACGAAAGGTAGAAATTCCAGAGCTTGATCACTATGGAGCCTAAATAATTCTTCTTTTTGAGAATCCTTGCATAGGAGGCCTCTTGAAGACCCTTCATCTACTTTTGCAACTGGGGGTCGTCGACCTCTTCAAAATCGTCTATAACCAGAGAAGGATTTTTGGTCATAATTTTCATCATCATCTTTGTTCTTGGATAGGTAGGATACAGAGGCATGGGGTGAGAAGCATAAGAAATCTCTCCATACACATCCACCCACGAATCATATGCCGAGGAACTTGGCATGTCATTTGGACCTTCCATCTTTGTATAAAAAATTTCTAGTCTTCTTCTTCAAAAAAAATCAATACCTTAGCATTAATGGATATCTCTTGAAAGTTTAAACAAAATCTACATGCAAAATTTTAAATCATTTGTCTTCTTCAAGACACTTCATTCCTTGATTTTCAAGCTCAAAAGCATGTTAACTATTCATCCTGCCTTATGCATTTTCCACATAAGATTTTTATGTGAAATTAATTTTGCATGGAGTTTGCATAACTGCCACCTCAGTTGGGCTGAAAAGCCATTACGCTTTTTGCTACTGTCATTTGAAATGTCTAGATGGTTGCCTTAGAAAATTAACATTTTGTCATTTATTTCTATTTAAAATGATCTACAACACCATATCTTAAGTACTCACCTCTTTTAATAAAGCATTTAATTCCAAAGATATTAAAATAACTAACATCAGGTGATCTACCATACCAATACTCATAAGGTGTCTTGTCCTTACCTTTTTTCACCATAACTCGGTTCATTGTGTAGAACGTTGTGCTTACAACTTCTCTCCAAAATGTATTTTCCACACCTTCTTCTATCAACATAGTCCTAGCAGCTTCAAATATTGATCAGTTGTTTCTTTTTTCTATACCATTCTATTGTGGTGTCCTTGGTGCAGAAAGTTATCGCTTGATATTGTTCTCATCACAATACTTAGTGAACTCCTCAGAAGTGAATTCACCACCTTGATCTGTTCTTAGACATTTAATCTTTGTGCCACTCTCTTTCTCTACTAAGGCCCTGAATGCCTTGAATTTCCCAAAAGCTTCATTCTTATCTTTCAAGAATGTGACCCACATCATCCATGAACAATCATCAGTGAAGATCATGAAATATCTATCACATAAAATTCTCCTAGTTCTTATTTGTCTCCATAGATTAGTATGAACCAAATCTAACAAATGCTCCATAGAGAAGGAATTTCTCTTGAAAGTAGAAGAAGTCATCTTCCCTAACTGACATTCTTGACAAAGAGCATTAACCGATTTGTCTATCTGAGGTAGACCCCTTACAATCTTAGACTTACTCACTTTAACAATATTGTCAAAATTTATATGACAAAATCTTGTATGTCAAAGCCTGTTATCATCTATCCTTGCAATCAAACAGTTGTAAACTTTAGGATTTAGATGAAATAGATTACCTCTGGTTTGTTTACCAGTTGCGATCAATTCACTTTTGCTGTAAAAATTTTTGCACATACCATTTCTAAATTCTAGTGGGTATCCTTTGTAATTTAGTTGTGCCACACTCAAAAGATTATGCTTAAGATCTTCAACCCAATAAACATCATTAGTACTGTTCTTCCCATTAAGAGAAATAACTCCCTTACATTTGACCATATAGGGTGAGTCATTGCCAAATATGACAACACCGCCATCAAACTCTTTCAAGGAAGGAAATTTTCTCTGATCACCAATCATGTGATGTGAAAAACCACTATCAATGATCCAATCATCAGAGTTATCCATCCTGGATACTAAAGCCTTAAGATCTATTGTCTCTTCCTTAATAGCCACAAACAAAGTATCTTCACTAGAATCATCATTAGATTCATCATTAGTAATACCATTGTCAATAGCTACAAGACAATACCTCTTGCCTTTACCCTTATACCTCTTAAATTTGTCTCTCTTGTGTTCATTTTCACTATTAGGGAAATTAGCTTCTATATGACCAATATTATTGCAAGAAAAACATTTCAATAGTAGCTTACCTCTATATTTACTAGTGCCTCTAGGAAGTCATTTTGCCAAAAATGCTTCAAGCTCCACTAAACTGTCTTCTTCATCAGCATCTCTACTTGATCTGGATTCATAGCTATGGCAGGTATCTCTACTTCTTCTCACGGATGGGTTAGAGACAAAAGCTCTGAATGTAGATTTTGATTTCTGTACACTGCCATAATAGCCATTTAACTCAAAAGCAGTAAGTTTTCCAACAATAGAGTCAAGAGTTACCTTTGTCTTGTCAATGGATTTCAGCTCCTGAATAGCTGTAACATGAATAGCATATACCAGTAGCAAGGTTCTCAATACCTTACTGATCACTGTGGCATCTTCCACTTTCCCTCTTGCACTCTTTATTTCACCAACTATTTCTTTAATCCTTTGACTGTACTGTTGGATATTCTTGCCTTTAGACATTCTCATGTCATCAAAATTTCCTCTTAAACTCTCCTCTTTAGAAATCTTGACATGTTCATCACTGCTATAAATCTCTTTAAGCTTTTTCCACACTTCATATGCAGTTTCAAGACCATGAACATTTACATATTTAGCATCAGACAAGGAACTTATGATAGCCTCTAATTCTTTATAATTCTCTTGCTGTTCTTTCTTCTAATCATCAGTCAGAGTACCAGTAGGTGCAACATATAGAGCTTCTACACGCTCCCAATACCGACTACCAAGACTTTTGATATAAATCTTCATTCTGTCATTCCATATTTTATAGTTCTCTCTATTGAACTTTGGACCTTCTTTCTTCATCATGATCTACAGGGTCTTTTCCTCAACCTATTAGAATTAGAGATAAAAGAGGACTTGAGATGCTCTGATACCAATTGATGATATGGTGAAAGAAATAAGTATCTGGTAGAATACTAAGAGGGCGGCGGGTGAATCGGTATACTCAAAAACTAATACAAACTCCCAAACTCAAACTTATCAATCAAAATAGTTCTCTCAAGATAATATC
Organism: Cryptomeria japonica; assembly: GCF_030272615.1. NCBI lineage: Eukaryota > Viridiplantae > Streptophyta > Pinopsida > Cupressales > Cupressaceae > Cryptomeria > Cryptomeria japonica. The sequence goes on along the minus strand of NC_081411.1, from coordinate 634,539,576 downwards.
TCAAAGATTATCAATATTAACCAATATCAACATTAACCAGTTTGAATGTTATACCAACTTCACAGTAAAACAACTTCAAACTTTTAAACATCAATAATGCTTAATCAAATAAGATCATAACCACAAAATGCATTCACCACTTGACACAAATATTTATACATGGAAAACCCAAATAGGTAAAAAACATATTGAGATGAGACTCACAAAGATATCTATCAGAACTCTTATGAAGTTTGCCTTATTAGGAGCCAAGCCTATTGAAGCTTTACAATAAGTTCTGTTAAGAACTGATTCTATCAGGAATCACTAGGTTAGATGATTTTACAAATATGCCTTGATTAAAAGAACAATACCCTATTACGATTAACCTCGCTGGAGGATTTGAGAATCTAAACTAATGGATCACCTTGTGAGAGTGTTTAGAAAGTAACCAAGCTTGTTAGAGCTTACCCAGTTAGGGGATTTCAATTTTTGTTGTGATTGTTAGAAAACAACAGGTTTTTCTAATTTATTTGAATAACACTACATCTGCTTGATCAGATCCTTCTTAAGCTTCAAATCTACTTTCACTCAAATTGCAGATCCATCCTCCAGGTTAGGCAACCTTACACTCAGCTAATTTTTGCTAACTTTGCCAACTCTGAATAAAACAACATCATCGACCTTAAATACAAATCAAATAGGTCGGTAACACAACAAAAATCTAATTTTCATCATCTTGATTACAAACAAGTTGGTACTATCCTGATTGTTAGAAATCATAACAATCTCTTCACATTTAACAAGAAAATTTCAACCGCTCCATAATCACCGCTTGATCAAACTTGTAACTCATCATGTGGTATGCATTTTATGCAATCCACTTTTCTCTTTTTCAAGACAATCAAACATGCCAAAATAACATGAACTCGTCTTCAAACAAAGACCACATGTGTCACCATCATTATTGCTCGATCATCAGATCACAAACCAACAAACTCGATCGGTTAGGGTTTACTGGTTACAAAATATAGAAAGGTTTAACCTTATACATCAGTTCAACATACAAACTACCATATACCGGTTTACAACATCTTCAAGGTTTATCACACCGATTGGAATACAAAAGAAAATAACAACAATAACATTAGCAAAATCATGAACACCATTCACCGGTTCAATTGACATCAATGACAACATATCATTAATGCAATCTATATGCAAAATGACAACAATCTAAAAATACCAACATTCAAAATCTTATATCAAGTGCCACTTACACTACAAATCTATCATTTGTAGCTTCAGATCACACACCTCAAAATATTATAAAAAACTACATATGAAAGTGACAATGGGATAATATCATGAATGATTGTTGGTAATCCTAGTAATGCATTAGTTAAAACCACAGGCATAAGTGGAGCTGGAGCCTCTGCTATTCCTATTTCACCTTTTAAACATTCAATTGCTCCAACAAGCCCAAATTTTCTGAACACACCACAAATGCAAATAAAGAAAAAAGGAGAGCATTTCATTGGGCTGCCCTGACTCAATTTTTAGACAAACAACTTGCAAGGAACAAGGTATTTCCAACATATGACCCACACAAAGATATCACAGAGTTCATGGTTGTTATGCCCCCAACTAAAGATAAAAATACACCACACAGTCAGATAGTTCCCTTTGAATTTCAAGTTAGCACCCTCCAAATTGATTTTTCCAAAGTACACAATGTGGAAAAAATTAGTGTGTCAAAAAGGACAAACGAAGTGGTCTACACTTCACTGCTAAATGTGGAGAGAAAAAAATAAACTAGAGAAACAAATAAAAAAGTTATAGGTAGACCTGGCAAACAAAAAAATCAAAGAGGAAAGCAATAGGTAACAAGTGTGATGATTTACAAAAAATGATTAAAAATTTGGGCTCTGCAATAGAAATTGTAGAGAAGGAAAAGATGGATGCAAAATTGAAGGACCTAAGAGAAAAACTGGTTAAAAGCAGTAAAAAAATTGATGAGGAAAGATTTGGTTTTTAAAAATTATACAAAATTTATGAGTCTGTTGCTACTGAAATAAGAAAAATATAGGACCTATTTGATCATGAGAAGGAAAAAGTAAAACTTTTGGAAGAGGAAGTAGAGGAAGAAAGAAAAACTATGAACAAATGAAAGAAAACCTGCATAATGCAAATGATAAAATTAAAACTTTGGAGGATAGATTGAAAGATAATATGAAAATTACAATAAAGTATACACAAGAAAACACTTAGGGGAAAATAATGTAGAGGAGTGACAAGTTGTGTGAATGGTTTGAATTGAATGAAAGTCAGAGATTAATTTATATGAAAATTAAAGGGCACATTGAGAAGAGCATGCATTTTTATTCAAAAGAGTTTATGGAAAAATAGATTTTGCAAGTAGTATACAGTACCAGTGATAGCTACTTAGCATCCAAGGGAATTAAGAGCCACATTGATGCTATAGTTAAGACATCATCTATCCTTCGAAAATGCCAGAAAGTAAGGGAAACATCACAAGTTATGGATAAATGTGGCAAAAATATATTGAAGCTGCAAGAAAAGATAACTACTTTGATTAAACTTGGTTTGCCTAAGACCATTTACCCATCAAATAAATTCATTGTAAAAGAGGCTTACAACAAAAAACATGGAGATTTTCTTTTTGGAATTCATCCAACCATTTACAATTCTGAATGTGGTATTAGGTGAAATAGTGATGTCAAGTCACTCTTCTAAATATGGATTGTTGATGAAGTTGTAGTTGACTTTCCATAGTTTAAAGAATATTAACCTTCCATCAAATGAAGAGTGGAGCACCCTACAAAAAATGGCACAAAAATCTTAAGAATCATAGTATGTATTGCATAGTTTTATGCTTTTACTCTTAATTTCAAGGTTTAATGTTTTTTTTTTCTATTTGGAATTTGGCATCCCTTGAAATAATTTTATTTTATGAATAGGAAAAAACTAGCACTCGCTATTGCTAAATTGCTAATCTAGCCTATGAATCTATGATGCACAATGCAAAACTTTGGCCTGTAATTTTAATGTATTCTCAAATTCTCCCAAGTTTTAACATTTATGCATTTCTCTATTTATAATTACTAGGTTTTGGGCACTTCTATTATCTATATTTAATTTGTCATGGCTTTAATTAATATTTAATTTTGAACTCTGGTTTTTGAACAAGAGACATCAGACATGTAGTAGTTGTTAAATTGCTAATCCGGCCTATGATGGCCATGCAAATTTGTGCTGAGTTTGTGATTTTGATGTTGAGTCTTCACATGTTGTAATTAGACCTGAAGCTTTTGTTGCTCCCTTGTTTCTATAAAAGGGAATGCAAGGTCATTTGCAAAGGGTTCTGAAATTTTGTATTGACTTTTGCATGGAGAATCACATAGAGTGGTGTATTGAATGAATTGTATCATATGGCTATATTTTGAAAGAATTTTTGAAAATCTAAGTTCTCAAACATGTCTAAATAAACATCTCTATATCCATGAACACATTATGGTCTTTTATTATGCTATTTTAAATCTAGAAATAGAAAGTTGAAAAATACAATTACAAATCAATATTAAATTCTAATTGCAAAAAGTTAACAGACTCATAAAATATCATCAAGTTATCAACCATAATAATATGCTTTGGTAATATGAATGATGAGATACAGTAATAAGATTAATAAATACTAATCTCTTACAATTGCCATTCATCCTCATCAAATTTAGATCTTTATTGATTCTTGTCTTTGTTTTCTTCAATCTTAGTCTGCATACCTTCATTGAACTACATCTCAATGCTACCAGTAGGTCCAATACATGAGTCAATAGTCCCACTGACACTTTGGTTTGAAGTGTTGCCCAAACCTCTTCTTTCACATTTGGACCTCCAGATTTGCAGTGCATAATCGTAAGGAAAAGTGTGGACATCATACCTACATGTATAGAGCCTCAAGCAATTTTCCAAAATTTTGTCTAGTTTGTTTCTTAGCTTTTATTTTAGGAACCCCAAAGCACTGAAAAATATCTCATCTTCCACCAAACCCAATATCATGGTAAGGCATAAATCAAAAAGCTTCAAATATTCTTGCATTGAATCACACAATGCTACGTTCTCAGCAATACATTTCCAAAGCCTTGTTATTGATCCCTCTTTGCGAGGGTTCTCCATTGTGCCATATTGTTCTCTCATAGTGTATAAAAAATGAATTGATTTCTCTCTAAGACGAGTTTCATATAATATTCCATTTATAGTCACTCCATTTAATTCTTTGGATATGCAAAATTGTTTAATCAAAGTGAGTAGCTTACTTTGAAAATCAGTTGCACTATTGAGGCTCCAATGTTGAGGAAACACAATAGACATGGATTTGAGTAGGTTGTCAAGGGGGAATCTACTTCAAATTTGTAAGGAAAGATCATAGGCAATTTTCTTCACAGAAGTAGTTACACTCTCAACAATCTTGTTGAAATACTCCCTTGTAACTCTTGCTAGTTGCTTCTTGGGGCGCTTTCCTCGTTCCTTGGGGTCAACCGTGACATAGAAGTACATTGGTATCTCAACTCCCCATACATTGGCACATACCTCCCAATTTGCACCAATTTGTAAGAAGTTATCAGGATTGTTCAAATCTATGAGTGTCTGTCACTTAACAAATTTTTCATCAGATAGTGTTGGTTGATTTTTATAGAGATTGTTGCGGATCATGCATGTCATCTTACATAGCCTAGCATATTCTACAATATATAGAGCTCTTTTTTGGGTAGCCTTCATAATATTCCTCATTTCCTCTAGCATGGGCAAAAGAGCTACTAAAGTTAAGAGTTTCTCTAGATTACTTAACCTCTGAAGAAGGTTAGGAAATTTTGGTTGCTTGGATTCATCACAAGTTGTGTGAAATAGTCCAATCAAGGATGGATATTTTGAAAAAACTCAATGCATTGGACCATCCAAAGAAATCCATCTGGTATCATTATCCTTGAGAAACTTGTTCTCATCAGTTATAACATCAGCAAAGTATTGAAATTCCATAACTCACTTGGGACTTCAACATAACTGTGAGTAGAGCTTGTTGGTATTAGATTGTCATTGATGTCAATTGGTATGGGATGACTACCAGTATGACAGGAACAAGTTATGTGCAACACCATCAAAGAGGAGTATAGAGCAAGATGAGATATCCTTGATATCTTTGTGTGTTGTAGGACATCAGTAAGGTATGAGATATCTTTGATATCTCTATGTGTTGTAGGACACCGGTAAGGTAAGAGGAAGGTTACTGGTACACAAGTTAGTTCCTAACTTGTGTAGATGAGATGAGAAGGTTACCAGTATAAGTGTAACACCGATAAGGAAAGGATGTCAACTAGTAAGTGATTTATTGACATAGGAGAATCAAATCAACCAAGTGAGTAGTTGAGAACTGACAAGATGATTACCAGTGCACAAGCAGGATGGGCAAGGTGCTTAAGCATTTCTTTGTGATGAAGAGGTAGATTGTTACCTAAATCATACCGACATGGGAGGAGAAGGATGAATAGGTCATCAGTATGTTGTGAGGTTGCAGAACTCCAAGACTCCCACCGGATGAAGATGCAGTCATCATAAGAATCCACATGAGTGCACTGTAAGATGTAAATTACAAAGACTCATGCTCATCAGTAAGATGAACTTATCTTCTATTATGCATAGTATGCATCATAGTTCCATGAGATAAGTTAGATGAGGTGAAGGCATGTTGAGATGCTCCAGTATAGAAGAAAAAGAAGTGATGGGTTTGTCATATTGACAAACCAATAGAGACATGGTCAGAGCTGATCAGGGAGAAGGCAAGGCTCAATAGATACAATCAGAGGATAAATGGTCTAACTGAAGATGAAGTCTATTGAAGATTGATGACATGGTGTCATCAAGAGGGTTTTACCAGTATGGATGATCACCAGTAATATGTGTTAGGATTAATGATAGTCGCAATACTGAGAGGGGGGGTGAATCAATATCTAACTGGTTAGCATAATATTTAAACTTATTAAGAACTTTGTATCCCAAAATAGTGTACCAGTAAACAGGAACAATAAGAACAACATACAGAACACACCATAACACAAGATATTTAACAAGGAAACCCAATGTGGGAAAAACCTTGGAGGTATTTGTGACCCACAACATTCACTCACTGACCAATGAATAAATATTACTTACAATGAGGGGCCTGCACATGCAGGAAGGCCAACTGCCCAGAGCTCTCTGCTCAAATAGAAGTCTCATTGACTTACAAAATGGATTATGTAATCCAATACAATATACTACTTCAAACCAGCATCAACTATGCCAAGTTCAGTACCGGTTTAAGCTCATTCTCTAACCAAAACCTTATACAAAATATGCCTTATGATTTTTTGCATATTCCTCTCTTTCTCTACCATTCTATATTACAAAATGACTTACAAGATCTCATATATATACGAGTCTATTAAAATATATCATGTCGGCTTTACAACATATATTTACATTTAAATACAATAAACAAAATCTTATTCCCTGTCAGCTGGGGTGTCAATATGCATTGGTGTCATTGTTGGTGAAGTGCCTGTCGGTGTATGTAGATGTCTATGCTAGTGCCAGTGTTTGCCGGTGTCTTACTAGATGAATGGTGCAAGGTTTCCAGATGGTTCCTAGAAGTTTTCCATCAATGAAAACACCATCTATTCTCAGAAGAGTGTAGAATGCCAATAATCTCCTCCTTTGGCATTGATGGCAACACTCATGAGAAAAATCCAAAAACTGTTCCAAATCTAAAGTCCAAAAAGTTACCAAAAAGATGTGTTCCCCTTGAGTACATGATCTCGTCTGAATAGTCATTTTTCTCTCTTCACTACTCCCCCTTTGACATCAATGACAAAGGTTGTCAAAAATTGTCAAACGAGTGCAAAAATTTCACTTCAAAGTTTGTAACTAGTTGGTTACAATCTGAAATATGTCTACCAAAACCAAATTTAAACTCTGCATGAATTTGTTGTTGTCATTCAGGGTTTCCTCAGTCTGCTAGATCGTGTCAATGAGATGACGCATATGCTCTTCCGGTGATATTTCTCCTTGAATTAATGCCTTAGAAATTTCATTTCTCAGAGAGATAAGATTGTCCAACTTATGACCAAGTTTATACTTAAGCTCTCTGGCATTAGCCTTAATCCTTGCCTTTTCTTTTTCAAATTTCTCCAATTTCTCCTCAAAACCTTCTTTTTCCTGCTCAATAACTGATATAGGTTTGGATGAACCAATTATGTTATCAATTATGTCATCTATCTCCTTTTGTACTCTCCTTATCTCCTTTTCAATGTCTTGTGTCAAAAGATGTGGTTTACATGTTTCTCTATACAACTCTTTATATTCCAAAATTGTAGTATTCAGTGCCAGTAAAAGTGTGTTTATATGTTTTGTGCACTTCTCTACTGTGTCCTCAAAGAATTTTTCCTTCTCCTTTTTAAATTTCTCTTTGAATGTGTCCTCATTCACGTTATCAACTGTTATTACATTTCCAACAATAAATTTGGACAATGTGTCCAGCTTACCTAAAGAATCATTTACATGATCTATATTACATTTTGGTGCAATCAACTTTAGAATTGGTATGGTGTCATCAATTACCTTGTAAGCCAAAGCATTACAATTTGTTATCTTCTTGATAGAGTCCAGGAGTACCTCAGTTATATTAGTAGGCATGAATTCACTTGATGAAGTACGAGATGTTTGACCAACTACCTTAATTACATATGTGCTAATTAAAGCTATGAGATTTCCACAATCCATATTGTATAATAGTTTGTTTTTCTGGATTTGATTGTGTGTGTTATTTTTCCATCCACACATAATCGAATCTAGAAAAACAAACTATTATACATATGTGCTTTCAATATTAGTAATCATTTTTCTTTTATTATCCTCTGGTGGATCAGTCTGAGTTTGCATTTCAACCTATAAAGTTTTTTCTGATTGTTTATGTATCTCAGTGATTACCAATTTCTCTGCCTTAATGTGTACTTCTGCCTCAATGTGTACCTCTACTTCTATAGGTTTCTCAGTTAGCTTCTTTGTTTTCTCAACTACTAGTTTCTCAGTTTCAGTAGGTTTCTCTATATCAGCATCTATATCTTTAGTATCCTTACTAGTATCCAATGGTTGCTCAGTTTGTAATGATTGTTTTGTGGGTAATGATTGCTCAGTTTTCTCAGTTTGGATCTCAACCTCAACAATCTCTATCGGTTGCTCAAAAATGTTTCCACTATTAGCAATATCATCCTTAACCTCTGTACTGTCCTTGTCCACAACAATGTTCACTTCTTGAGTATCAACATTCATGGTGAATATAATTTTAGATTTAGGATTAGTGTCATCATGTGTTATACCTACACTGTCAGTAACCAATGGATCATAAGTATGTACCGATGTAGTGTCCAAAGGTGGTGGTAAGTTGTCAGTTATCTTGATATTTGGTATTCCACAAATTTTACCTTTCCCTTTATCTTTATCCTTTTGATATACTTTGAATTTTTTCTTTGGCCTGTTCAATTCTTCTTGTTTTTCCTTTTCCTCAAAAAAGATATCCCATTTATTAGTAGTTCCCTCTGCAATCTCATTTACTCTACCTGCCATCAAACTTACTTGTCAGTGACCACTAGCAAAAATGGATCTGTTAGCTTCACAAATTAGATCATCAATTTCCTCTCTTGAGTTAACCAGATGTACAACTAGAATTTTTTCAACTTTAAGTTTCTTGTCCAATTCCATCACTGTAATCCTCTTTGCATCTAATCTCCCATATAGTTCACTAGGCAAGTCATCCACAACTTCAATTAAAACATTCTTGTATATATCTAGATGTAAGATTATACTATTTTCAATTCTTTCCTTGTCTGAATCATTGAATGTGTTATATAGTTTGCTCACATTAGCCAAATTACCATCATCAATTATTTCATTTAAAAAATTATCCAATGGAGGTATAACCGGTTTATGCTTCTTCGTGGGTGTTAATTTCTTAGTCAGTTGCCTTAGTGCATGTTGTTTCTTCCTTAAATTCCTTGTTCTTTTGGGTGAAGGAGAGGGTATCAGTGAAGGTTTTCTCTTCCTCTCAACTCTTTTGAATTATGTTGGCTTGTCACTGTCGGTTTCAAAAGATGGGCCAACCAATGAAATGTGTGCCTCTAGTTGCAGTCCTTCAAGGTCACTATCCATTATCTCAGTAAAGTTCATAACATTTTCTTTTATGTCCTTTACCTATTTTGATGCATTTATTATATACTTTTCTTTTTTCTTCCTTTGTTTCATCGTTTCTACACCTTTTTCAATTGTTTCAGCACTACCAAAAACTTTTTCTATTGGTTCTCTTGGTGCTTCTAATAGAGCTTTAGCATAAGTCTCAATAATGTTCAGATCAGCCTCATACCCCATTTCAGTTACCCATACAGTTTTAGGAAGTACAACTTTCATCCGTGTTTCATCCCTTTTTATTATAAAATAGATTTCTTTGTCATATTTATCTACTACACTCTGTGGTAGTCTCTCTCTAGTTTTCATCTTGGCTTGAAAATTTTCAAAGTACTCAATGATGTTGCTTTCCTTTGTAGTACCCATGCCGGTGAAAGCTTCCTGTAATTGTTTTCCTACCGGTGTGTCATATCCAAAGTCTTTCATTCTAGTACCGAGGATCTCCTTAGTGAAATACAACATTAGGCATACTAAAAGATTACCAAAACGAAATGTCCCTTTCTTGTCTCCTTTTATCTTTTTCAAATTATCAATGAGTTTCATCCTTCACCCATTCACACACATCAATCATTGCATTATTGTTGACCATTTCATAAGCACTATTAATGCAAAGACTAGAAACTGAATTAAGTCTGTTTGTATGTGTAGTCTTGTAGCCTAAAACCATACTTATGAATCTCACATTGATGTCTTTGATGTCATTCACTCTTAGGGATCTACTGTCAGATGTTGGTCCAGTTAGTGTCATGACTTTGTTGTTAGGAACCTTCTTATTTTAGTTAGGTTTGTTGTCAGTTGAGGGTAAACCAATTACTACCCTAATTGCTTGTCGGGTAATCTTGCAGATAGAATCCAACCATAGAAATTCTCCATGTGCTCTACTTAGGACAATTCTCACAACTTCTTCTCGAAATTTTGGGATATTCAAAATTTCCACAAAACCTAAAGTCTCCACAATCTTGTGTTTAGGTTTGATAGTGCCATTTTCATCACAAATTTTGGTTCTAAACATTTTCAGCAGTTCTTCAAATCCTAATTCTTCAATGTTGCAATGAATGTATATCCTAGGGTCTTCAACATAAGCTACACCTTTAGGAATCTTTGAAAATGCACCTATGGAATCTTCTTGCTCAGCTACTTCGGGAATAATTTTGAATACAGGCCTAGGGCATTTTACATTTTCCATGATAGTAGGGTTAGCAATAAATTCAGAAGCAGAAGAAGAAGCCATTGAAAAATGCCTTAAGCTACCTGATAATGTCTGAATGCCTAAAAGAAATCACTTCATACCTTTGCTTTGAATGCCTTTTCTCAGATTTTGCATTCACTGCTAATTTGAATACTTGGTGAATCATAAATGATTGAAAATCAATGATTTATAATGACTTTTCTTTCAACAATCACATTAAATGCTTGTTGACTAAGTAAAAACTTAACACATCTACCGGTAAAGAAGAAATCTATCTTCTTACCATTGACTAAGGGTAATCTGCATGATATTCAATTTGTTGCAATACTCCCAAAGGGTTACTTGTCAGTGGGATGAAGAATCTCCTACCAGTAGAGTAATACTCCATTCTACCGGTGAAGAAATAGTCTCATCAACATTCTGATCTCTCTTTTTAATCCATTGTTTTGAAAAATATTTCTTTACCTCGTCTACCTTTTCTTTTCCTTTCAAACTGGGTCCTTTATTATTTGTCGGTGAAGTCTTGCTTCTACAAAATTTTGCAATATGTCCAATCTTGTTACAAGCATAACAAGTTACATTATTCTTCTAAATAGATTTTCCATAACCTATGCCAGCTTGTGTTATGCATTGATTAGATAAGTGACCAAATCTTCCACAAACATAATATCTCATATTCATTATGCAGTTTTCAGAATTATGACCAACTTTGTTGCATTTGGAACATTGACCGGTGGGTGCATTAATGTTCTGATTGTTTATGAATCTACATTGATTTTCTCTATGACCATACATGTTATAGTTAAAGCATTTTCCATTAAATTTATAAGCACTAGGTTGTCTTACCGGTTTACTATGATCATGATTGTTTGTAGTACTAGAAATTTCTTCAACTTCAAATACAAGTCCATTAGTATCTCCATTAGGTTTCTGATTTTTTAGCATATCATCAAGTTCCTCTGAAATTTTCTTGAATTTCTCTTTATGTTGATTTGCAATAGCCAACTCATTTTCCAGAACTCCCTCTTGTCTCACAAGCTCAGATATATCATGTTGCAAGTGAATCAGGTTTGTTTTTAACATATCATTTTCATGACTGAATCTTAGATTTTCATTTCTAGCATCATTGAGTCTCCTAGTCAAGTCTTCTTAATTCTTCTTCCTATCTTCAATGTCTTTACAAAACCTCATAGTCATATCTTGCATTTCATTCTTCATGTTATTGTTTTCTTGTCTCAACTTGTTCACAAGTTCATTAAGATTTTCCTTTTCATCATCATCTTTCTGCTCTTCTCATGAAGTTATTTTCTTTTATTTCAAGCTATAGTATAATTCTCTTGAAGTTCTTGAATGAATTCTTGTGTAGTCCTTAGATCATCTTCAAGTTTGATATTCTTCACTTTCTTTGCATCATAATTGTAAAGCAAAAAATCGAACCCTACGTGTTCCCCCACTCCAAGGAAAGAGAAAGGAGGTCGCTAGGGTTGACGGTTTTCACTTAGGAGAGACTTTACATTCAAAAGAGGGGTTGAAACTCACAAGATCCAATCCCACACAATGCAAGATTGAATTCTAAATGAGTTTCAAGGGTTGAGACAGCAAGGATACCCTCTTTTGTAAAGAATGTAGATAGAAGGGTTGAACTAGGAGTGCATGTAAAGTAAGAAAGATTCGCTTGTAGATGGAGATAGGGACACGGGATGAAGCTACGAACCTGAAATTAGTAGTAAACTATCAAGAAAATGCTGTCCTACAAGTTTGAGTGAAAGTTGATGGGATGATGGCGCCCGGAGTGCACACGGTCCTCCGAAAAATCTGTGAAATGAAGGGGGATCTATTCATCTCTGCACAAGGATTCTAGATCTTTAATTATAGCCGCGTACCTGCAACCTACACACAAAAAAGAGAGGACGTTTGGGGGGTTAGGGATTAGGGGTTTGCCTTCAGGTCAAACCCCGGTTTTGGAATTAACCAAGAAATGAGAATGCTATAAATGTAAATGTTTGTAATGTAATCAAGTACTGATACCTTGTTGGAAGAATGTTTGTATTCTTACATGTGAAGGTGTAATGATGTTGTATGTTATATGTTGTAGGTGATCTCCTCTTCAATGGTTGAATCCTTGTCTTGAATGCAACACCTATCCTTGAATGGAGACCTAGAATGCTCAATTGCTTGAAGGAATGCTTGAATGCTTGAATGTTTGAATGTTTGCCTATCGCTTCCGCCTCTTGCACATATATGTTTTTTTCTCCCCTTTTTGGGAGGGGAAATGCAGTTTATATACTTGTTAATTAGGATTAGGAGACTGATTTTTCTGACTTTAGGCCAACCTAGGAACATTATTTTCGAAATTGCAAACTTGAAGACCCGATGCCCAACAAGAGACCGGGCCCAAAATAGGGCCAGGGACCAGGGCGCTGGGCGCCATGGTCTTGAGGGACCAAGGCACTAGGCGTTATGGTCCTGAGGGACCAAGGCACTGGGTGCCATGGTTCCACCTCCCGGGATAGCAGGGTGTAAGGAGGATCAGGAGAAGGTGCAGAAAGATGCAGTTTTTGATGTCGTAAATAGGTTTCGGGGTCTCCATTTAGGTTCAATGTTGCACCGCCATCGTGAAGACCCAAATGCAGACGAAATTGTAAGTGTCACAATTTTACAATGCTACATTTAGCCCCCACTTTAGCGGGAGTATAAGCGTATGCCCATACTTCCGGTAAAGTACAAGGAAACAACATTGAAAGACTTTCACCACGTCAAGGAGGCAAGATACACTAAGCCCCCAGTGGACTAGGGACCTTATGACTTTGATTGACAAAGTAAAAGGGAAGATCATGAGGGAGAACCATGACTATCAGTAGTAAGGTTCCCTCACTATGAGTCATGCAAAAAAATACCAAAAATTTTCAAGGCAAAGCTAAGTTCACCAAGAAATTTTTGAGAACCTTGAAGAGATATGGACGGAGTGTATGCCCCCCTACATTAAAGCAATTGCACATGCCTCATCGGGGGTGACTACTTTAAGGTAGTGATACACATAAGAAATGAGAAGGGAAAGGAGCATGTTATCACAAAGATTTAGCCCCCAAGTGTGAGATAAACCCAAGGATAATAGACACAAAACACAAAGCACGAGGTGAATTCAGTTTCATTGGGGTCAGTATGCTGTATGATAATTCATGTATATCGTATGTATGTATGCATAATTATTCTTCATTCCCTAATCAAGGAAGGTCACCTAGAAGAAGGGAACACATGTGTCTTTTGAGTCAACATGAGAGAGACCAAAAGAGATCTCAATGCTTTGCATCATCCTCAAGTAAACAACACTAAGGACAACAAATAGAAGAATAAGAATAACACATAGAAGAAGTAACAAAAGAGATCAAGAGAGGAGGATAGAGTCTGCTATGCTAATGAAACTAGTCTAGCACGTCATCCACCCCCCGATCTTGCTGATCAATATTTAGGGAAGGTAGGAAACACGCTAGAGGAGGAACATCCAACATAGCAGATGGAGCTACCACAAGATCCAAACAAGGGCTATGTTCATGTTCCAAGCCACATTGTTCTTGTCCAAGAGCTAGGATAAGTGCTTTAGAAAATTCGTTAGATAAATGGTTATCAACATCAACATATTCATATTCACTATCAGAATGAAGAGGAGTAACATTTTCATCATGAATAACATTCTCATCTATATCATCATCAAGAAATATAAAAATAGGATCTTTAACTCGCACAGGATCAAAACCATCATGCATCTTATGTTTAGGAGATTTTGGCTCAATTTTCGGCTGAGGAGAAAATGGAATAATACTAGCTGAAGGTGTTTTTGGGGATTGCAAAGTTTGAGAAGTAGCTGCACGAGCTCTAAGACGACGCTTTTGTTGGCATTCACGTGCAGAACAATTTTGTCTAGTCTTAGTAGGAAGTTGAGAAGATTGAGGAGGAGGAATGTTCTCATCCTTATCACTTGGGTGTTTAGGTTGTGGTCTCTTAGGTTGGACAATAGGAGAAGAGGAAGGTCTCTTCTCTCTATAAGAGGAAGGAGGAGGAACTGCTCCATATAAAGGAGGAATATCTGGTTTAGGAAGGAGACCAAGTCCATCATGATGAGGAGGTATAGGTCTACCTTTAGAAAGTTTATTAGATATAGACATAATCACATCCATGGGGATGGGTTGGGAATCTTCTTGAGAAAAGAGATTAGTTTTATATTTCAAAGGAAGAACTTCCTTCTCAAGAATGATAGGAATATCAAGTTTGGGTGTTCTAGGTTCACTAAGAGATAGGATCATATCTTTTTTCCACTTTTGATAAGATTTGAAAAGATGATCACTTCGCGGTGGAAGAGATTGGAATTGTTTAGGCCAAAAATAATCAATAGGAATGCTAGAAGTTCTTTCAGCTGGTTTAAAGAGACTATGATTGACAGTAACAACTTCACCATTATGGGGAAATTTCAAACACTTGTGGATAGGAGAAGGAATAGCTTTCGTGGAAGATAGCCAAGGATAGCCTAGCTTCACATGAAAGTGTTCAGATGATGGAATAATAGCAAAGCTCAGATCAAGGGATTTGTTATGGACCTCAATAGGTAAAGTAATAGAACCAATTGCAAGTGAAGAAAATGCATCAAATAATTTCACAACCACATTTGTTTTTTCATAAATCACTTGATTCAATTGCAAAGTAAAAAGAAATTCTTTAGTAATGACATTAACCATGCAAGAAGGATCAATAAGAATTCCACGGCAAGGTGTATTCTTGACTTTTGCAACTATATATAAAGGACCATCAGGTGCCCTGATAGTTTCACTGGAATCAAATGTGATGGAAGGCTCTTTAAGGATTTTCTGCTGCTCTACAAAGTTAATCACATTTGGAGTCATAGACACAAGACCATCAGGTGAGAAAGAGGAATCATTAGTCTCAACCACATTAGAGGTATGAGAAGGTAATGGATTAGTAAAAATCTTAATATTTTGGTTAGGAAGAGCTACAGATGTGTTGCCTTTATCATTCACACCTGAAACAGAGATAGTATTATTATCAATCAAATCTTGAATCTTACCCTTTAAAGCAAAACATTTTTCAGTATCGTGCCCAGGTTGATGATGAAATTGACAAAAAGATTTGTTATCAAAATAAGGTGACTTCACCTTTGCAGGATCTATTTGCTTTATAGGAGCGAGAGTAAGCACATTTTGTTCCAATAACTTATTCATAATACTATGGAATGATTCATTCAAAGGAGTAAACTCTCTTTCTTTCTTGAAAAACTTAGAAATAGGAGGCACACCTGATGCTGCATTCACATTGTTGTTGGTGATGTTTTCATTGAACTTAACGAACTCTCTGTTCGGTTTAAACTTCCCAAATGGTTGTTGACTACTATCACCCTTATCACTTGGAGCCATAGGATTTGCTTGTTCCATTTGACTCACAGTCAGTTGATAATTGTGAAGAGTTGCGCACAACTATTGGAAAGAAGTAAACTCAGAAAATAGAAGTTTTTCTCTAATATCTTTTTGTAAATTAGAAATAAAGATTCTTTGAATATCATTGTCAGGTACTAGAAAAGAAATTTGAGCACACAAATGCTTATATCTACCAATGAAATCAGTCACTTTTTCTTTAACACCTTGTTTACAATGCATTAAATCAATCAAAGTAACTTTAGGACCTATATTGTTTTGAAATTGTTGAATAAAAGCATTTGCAAGTTGTTGGAAAGAAGTAATAGAATAGGAAGGCAATGAGCAATACCATTGTAGAGCCTTATCTCTTAATGTTCTAGTAAACAATTTTGCAAGCAACCTTTGGTCATGAGCAAAATCGGTACATATTGTTTGAAATGTCTTAACATGTGTTAAAGGATCACCTTTACCATTATAAAGCTCCAATTGCGGGATTTCAACATGCTTAGGGGGGATAGCTCGAACAATGTCAAGAGAAAGTGGGCTCGCAACATCAAATGTGGGTACACTAAACTTAGACTGATTCATAGAGGGAATTTGTTGTTGTAAAGAAGAGACAGTTTGTGCAAGATTGTTAATGGTCGCTTCAGTCGAAGAGTTCATATTAGACATGTTAGATTGTGATGGAGGTATTATGTTATTGAAAGAAGGTATCGATTGAGAGTAAGGTGGCAGGACACTATGATAGTTAGTCATAGGAGATGATTGGAAAGAAGGAACACTACAAGGAGGAATGGAATGGTTAAATGAATTGCCCCCTTGCGTCATGTTCATTTGTGGAGATGTAATAGGGACACTCATTGAAGGAATGAATGAAGAAGTCGGATTGAATAAAGGAAGAGGGTTGATTGAAGAAGAAGGATTGCCCCCATGACTGGTGATCATAGGTGGAATGTTTTATATTGAAGTAGTCATTATGTTTGATGTAAAAGTAGGTATACTAGCAATAGAAGTTGTTAAAGGAATAGAATGATTGACTTGAGTAGGAGCTTGTGTATAACCTAAAGTTTCGGCGCAACTCTTCATAGGCATCACATTTGAATCCACGATGTGTGCAATACTACACAAAATATCAATTCCACTCTTATCACTTTGAACCATACATTTTAGACCCTCAATTAATGAAAGAGCTTGACTATCGGGATATTCTTGAGACATCCATTGCTGAAAATCATCAAATTGGTTATCCAATTTTGAAAGTTGTTCTATAGAAACATCATGGAGAGCTTCTTCATCATTAAGAGGATTAGAGGAATTACCCATGTCCTCGTTAAAAAGGCCATTCAAATTAGGTTCCATCTCCTCGGTAATTAAACCTTGGAAGGACTTAATTCTAAGGCTTCGTCTAACGGGAATAGTGTAAGTAGGGCTTATTGTTGTAAAACTCATGCACTAGAGAGAGAGAGAAGATTTTGAATTTTGAAAATAAAGTTGGCAAAATTAAAAAATGAGATAGTGATTATCCAATTTGAACTTTGTGAAAGAAGAGGGAAACACAACTTCCAAGAAAGGTAGGCACAACTGAAAATCAGGGCCAAGGGGGTAGCACCTAATTTTAATTGTTATCTTGAAAATTGAAATCTTGAATTTTGAATTTATTTTCAAATTTAGAGGTAGCAATTTTCAATAAAATCAGCCAATCTCCTAGATTTAAGCTGTTAAATGCAATCATGACAATCTCCCGAAATTTCAGAAAAAATGTCGGGGACCGTGGCGAATGGAGTGCACGCGGTCCTTGCAACTTTTTTCGAGATTTTCAGGGATGAAAGTTATGATGATTTTAAAGTTAATCTGAAAAAATTGAGTGATTTTACAATCTATAGATAGTCCAAATTAAAGTTGCAATCTCAAAATTGAACCCTACCAAGATTGTTGAAAAATGCAAAATTTGAATTTTGAAAAAGAGAGGGAAACTGAAATTTTGAATTTTATGATTTTAGAGGGAATACTAAAGGCAATGCAAGCTTTGAAATTTAAAAGTTGACTCAATTTCATGCAAAATTCAATTTTGGAAGCGAAAATCAAAGTTGTTGCAATTAAACACTTAATTTCAAAAGTCACAAATTGCAAAAATTTGAATAACGCACTGAAACTTTGAATGAATGCCAACACACTTTTCAGATTTAGGACAGTAAGAAATACAATTTTAACACAAAATTTCAATTTCAACGATTTTTGAATGATTAGAAGCCTTAATCCAAGCAATTACTAGACCAACTTTGACTTTAATTTTGAAAGTGTTAGAATTGATGAAATCAGCCAAGATTCTGGATTCTAGCAGAAAAATGCAGTAAGATCTATCTCCCGAAATTTCAGAAAAAATGTCAGGGACGATGGCGCTTGGGGTGCACACTATCCTTGCAAATTTTTTCAAAATTTTCAAGGATGAGAGATATTATGATTTTGTTGTGGAATCCAAAGTTACAGCCGATTTGGAGGTGTTTTGATCAGTGAAATCATCGGTCAAAGGTTGAATCAAGAGGGTTCTAAAAATTAGGGTTTTGACACTTAACCACTTAATTTTTAGAATTAGAACACAAATATGTATTGACAATTTGCAATAGAAGGGTAGATCTGAAACAAGCATTAACAATTAAACATTTCACAAGCTCAATTACTAAAAAGAAAATTTAGGGTTTTTATGCAATTAACCTCTAAAATTTGCAAAAGATCAAACATGGAAATGTAATTAAGGAATCCAATTTTTCAGATCTAACCATGAATAATCAGAATTAGGATGTTCATGTTGGGTTCACCAAAATGTAAAGCGGAAAATCGAACCCTAGGTGTTCCCCCACTCCAAGGAGAGAGAAAGGAGGTCACTAGGGTTGACGGTTTTCACTTAGGAGAGACTTTACATTCAAAAGAGGGGTTGAAACTCACAAGATCCAATCCCACACAATGCAAGATTGAATTCTAAATGAGTTTCAAGGGTTGAGATAGCAAGGATACCCTCTTTTGTAAAGAATGTAGATAGAAGGGTTGAACTAGGAGTGCATGTAAAGTAAGAAAGATTCGCTTGTAGATGGAGATAGGGACACGGAATGAAGCTGTGGACCTAAAATTAGTAGTAAAATTTTGAGACGATGTTGTCCTACAAGTTTGAGCAAAAGTTGATGGGCCGATGGCACCCAAAGTGCACACGGCCCTCAGAAAAATCCACGAAACGAAGGGGGATCTGTTCATCTCTACACAAGGATTCCAGATCTTCAATTACAACCGCGTACCTGCAACCTACACACAGAAAAGAGAGGACAATTGGGGGCTAAGGGATTAGGGGTTTGCCTTCAGGTCAAACCCGGGTTTTGGAATTAACCAAGAAATGAGAATGTTGTAAATGTAAATGTTTGTAATGTAATCAAGTACTGATACCTTGTTTTAAGAATGTTTGTATTCTTACATGGGAAGGTGTAATGATGTTGTATGTTATATGTTGTAGGTGATCTCCTCTTCAATGGTTGAATCCTTGTCTTGAATGCAACACCTAGCCTTGAATGGAGACCTAGAATGCTCAATTGCTTGAAGGAATGCTTGAATGCTTGAATGTTTGAATGTTTGAATGTTTGCTTATTGCTTCCGCCTCTTGCACATATATGTTTTTTTCTCCCCTTTCTGGGAGGGGAAATGTAGTTTATATACTTGTCTATTAGGGTTAGGAGACTGATTTTTCCAACCTTAGGCCGACCTAGGAACATTATTTTCCAAATTGCAAACTTGAAGACCCGATGCCCAACAAGAGACTAGGCCCAAAATAGGGCCAAGGACCAAGGTGCTAGGCACCATGGTCCTGAGGGACAAGGGCACTAGGCACTATGGTTCTGAGGGACCAAGGAACTGGGCACCATGGTCCTGAAGGACCAAGGCATTGGGCGCCATGGTCCCACCTCTCGGGACAGTAGGGTGCAAGGAGGATCAGGCCAAGGTGCAGAAAGATGCAGTTTTTGATGTCATAAATAGGTTTTGGGGTCTCCATTCAGGTTCAACGTTGCCCCACCATCGTGAAGACCCAAATGTAGTTGAAATTGCAAGTGTTGCAATTTTATGACGCTACAATAATCTACAAGACCTCCTTCCAATTGTTTTCTTACGTTCTCCATCTGTAGCAGTGTCAGAAACTCTTCCTCAAGTTATTAGGCTTTTGAAAATATAGGACCAAGCTCTGATACCAATTGTTAGGACTAATAACAATCCCAAAGATACTGAGAGGGGGGGTTGGTGAATTAGTATCTTACCGGTTAGAAGAATATTTAAACTTATTAAGAACTTTGCATCCCAAAACAGTGTATCGATAAATAAGAATTAATGCAGTAAACAAGAACAATAAGAACATCATGGAGAACACACCATAACACAAGATATTTAACGAGGAAACCTGGTGTGGTAAAAACCTCGGTGGGATTTGTGACCCACAATATTCACTCACTGGCCAATGAATAAATACTACTTACAATGAGGGGCCTACACATACAGGAAGGCCAATTACCTAGAGCTCGCTGCTAAAATAGAAGTCTCACTGCCTTACAAAATGGATTATGTAACCTAATACAATGTACTACTTTAAATGATCATCAACTATGCCATGTTCAGTACCAGTTTAAGCTCATCTCTAACCAAAACCTTATACAAAATCTTCCTTATGATTTTCGCATATTCCTCTCTTTCTCTACCATTCTACATTACAAAATGACTTACAAGATCTCATACATATATGAGTCTATTAAAATATACCATGTTGGCTTTACAATAGATATTTACATTTAAATACAATGAACAAAATCTTATTCCCTATCGGTTGGGGTATCGGTATGCATTGTTGTCGCTGCCAGTGAAGTACCTGCCAGTGTCGGTGCCTATCGGTGGCTTACCAGATGAATGCTAGAAGGTTACCAGAGAGTTGTCATCAATGATAACACCATCTATTCTTATAAGAGTGTAGAATGCCAATAATATGGACAAGGTGTAGATGTAGATGACTCTCCATCTAATGAAGTTATGCATAAGGCAAGTTAGCAAGTGTACTGATTGATTGAGCTGTCCACCGAAAGAGAAGCAGTGTGTGAGGTAGATGAAAAACTATCTTAAGGGTTTAACCAGCAAGGTTAGTAAATTGACATGAAAGAGGATCTAGTAGAGTAGTTGGTCAGCGATCCTATCTAAACTTACATGGAGAGTCAAGCTGGCAACTGGTTGACATGGATGCCACATGAAGTCAAGGTGGCAGACCTACATTCAGATGAAGAAGGAATGTACATCGACAAGATAGTTGCAGGGTTGATGGACATTAATGGGAGATCCCACAAATCATGAGACGTGTTGCAGAGCTGTTGCAGGGGTTTGTGGCTCAAGGTCTAGAGGATAACTTAGAGCGATCTAAGAGTTATTGAGGACATCAAGGTGGATGAAAGAAACAACAGGACTGATCTTGGTGTTTGACCAAGAGACCAGCTGATAGGGCAAAAAGAAGATCGCTAGAGATGGAAGGCATGAACAAGAAGGCATGTTAATGGAGGAATTGTATAGTTAGTTGTCTGAAAGATTAGATCGGACAGGATCTAATTGGATTTGGTTTGCCTCGAGAAAGATGAGGAAACCCTGACCACCTAAAATTTGAATAAGATTTTCGTAGGAAACCCAAGCTATAAATATGCAAGCAAAAGACATTGTTAGGTGTTGCTAATGAAGAAAATAATATTGTACTACTGTGAAATGTGTTACTTCTACATGGAAGAACAAATTAGTCAAGTGCATAAAGCATAAATGAGAAGAGACTGAGTGAGAGGGAGAACTTGGTTGAAGTGTTCAATCGATAGCAGAGTAGAACCGGTAGTGTCCATACCAGCTGAGCAAAAGTGAAGGAAGTTGCATAGAAGGAAGACATAAAACCAACATAGTGTAGTACCGGTGAAGAGAAAAGAGTTAGGAGGAGATCCGACAGAGAAGAAGAAGAGGAGAGGTGTACGGGTAGAGTTTACTGATAGTAAGGCAACAATTGAGAGTAGAAAAAGAGGTGTACCAGAGAAGGTATCTCACTGATAGAATAAGGAATATGAAATGATTACAAGATTCACGTGTAACAACAAGAAAACAACTTTTGTTATTAATGTTTTGAGTGTGATCACTGAGTCGTAGCTCCTTTGGGTTGTAGCCCATAAACAAGTTAGGGGTTGGTTCTCCTTGGGTTGGTACCCTAAACATTGTAATAGAGTTTCTTTGTGAGGATGGATTGGAGCAATAGACTCTAGCAATATTTCTCACCAAGGTTTTTCCCATCTTGGGGTTTCCTTGTATATACTAGTGTTATG
Organism: Cryptomeria japonica; assembly: GCF_030272615.1. Classification (NCBI taxonomy): domain Eukaryota; kingdom Viridiplantae; phylum Streptophyta; class Pinopsida; order Cupressales; family Cupressaceae; genus Cryptomeria; species Cryptomeria japonica. Next base: position 634,517,329 of record NC_081411.1, on the reverse strand, counting down.
TGTTTTCACTTTGTGTGTTCTCATTTGAGTTGGTCTCCCCACTAAGTGGTAAGTTTTTTCAAAGTTAGATCTCATAACCAATATGCACACTTAGGTTGTTTTAAGAGAAAAGTTTGAGATCCACTGATTCACCCCCCTCTTAGTGGTGCATTATGTCTAACAATTGGTATTAGAGCCTAGGTTCCTAGCTAGACAATCTTTTCTCCAGCTTGGGTAGATTCAGGCTTAAGGACACAATGGTTTGTTTAGTATCAATCCCTACTTCTATTTTTGATGGATCAAACTATGTTATCTGGAGTTGCAGAATGGAAGTCTTCTGGTCCTCCCTAGGGTATGATGTATGGATGATAATTGTTAATGGTCCCCCTAGAAATGTCAGTCCTCCCACTAGTTTTGAAGAAGAAAGAAGATCTTTGTGCAATGATGAATCCATGAAGGCTATATTCAGTGGGCTTAATAGTGATGTCTCCTCATAGGTCGATAAGCGTAAATCAGAAAATGGTCTATGGGATAGACTGAAGAAGATTTATGGAAATGAGCCATGCACTTCTGAATCAGAATGTAGAAGCATGAAGGACAACAATGTAGACACATGTGGAAGTGTTGATAGCAGATTGGTCAGCTGCTGCAGTTTTGATGAAGAGGAAACTCATCTCTTTATGACACAAGAAACAGAAAGTGATGTGCACACATCAGAGTGTGATAAGGAAGATAGATTCCACTAGCAAGATGTGTTTGAGAGTGATGATGAAGATGAAGCAAAACTAGATCTTGAAAGTGAACTGGTAAATGCACTAGATGAGCTGCAAAGTGTTAGAAAACATTTTAAAATTTACAAAGATTCAGTTCATGACAAATGCAACCGGATGAGAATATGCCTTGAAGAATCAAATAACAATATCTGCATACTGACATCTCAACTTGAGGAGGCAAAAGGATTGACTGGTGAGTTGAAATCAGTCTTTGATGACAAGGAGAGAAGATGTGAGTATCTCCATCTATAAGTGGAAATAAAGGACAAAGAATGTTAGAAGATGAAATAGAAAATGTAGAGCATTAGGAAAGACTTTGAGAAATGTCAAAATGAGCTCAAGGTAAGGATCTGGTATAATGGCAGCACTGAAGTCTTGGACAAAATGTTGAATCAACAAAAAATCTCCAAGGACATTGGAGGATTAGGATGTGTTGTCAATCAATGCTCTACAAGGAAGGAGACCTCCAACAAAGATATTCAATTTGCCTCCTCAAATGGAAATGAAAAGGGTCAGACCTTCACTTTCAGAAATGCTCCAAAGAAAAAGATAGATCTGACTACAACCGGTGAGGACATGAAGCTGAGGATGAAGAATGGTGTTGCATGGAGGAATGATGTAGATCTAAAAGGAAAAGGGAAAATAGGTGAAGATAGCTTCATTAGAAGCAAGAACATGATAAGGCAACCTAGAAGGCCTTCCACCAATAGAAGACAAGGAGATGTTTTTTCCCACACATCATGTCAAGAATGAAAGAAGAAGGGATTTGATGGAAGACCTATAGAGAATGGACAACCTTGGATCCATTCCTGGAGAAGCAAAAATGGATATGCCAAACTGGTAAGATCACCTCATATTTGGAAAAAAAAATTTGTAAGTAATAAGCCTCCTTTCTCTAGTTATTATTTTGCATATAAAGGTTATGGCCATAAGGCAGAATAATGTAAAATGTGGTCTAGGAATAGACAGAGTGTTCTTCCTAGGTATAATAAATTAGATGGCTATATATTTCATGCATACAAGTAGAATGTTTCACAAAGTAGAAACATGCATCTTCCCTTTCTCGGTTATGCTAACAAGAATCCATGCACTACTCCTAAAAATGTAAACATTATGTGTTATTATTGTAACAGATTAGGACATAGATGGTATGAATGCAGGAAGAAGAATATGCATTCCTATGGCAACAGGTGAATTAATCATGCTCATAATGAGAGGAGTTACAAGGGATATGAGCATCATAGACCTACATGGAATGTGAAGAGAAATGTTCCTGCAAAATCAAGGAATTCAAGGAAACTAGTAACTAGCCAAAATGGCATGGCCAGAAAAGGAAGAGAAAACTGGTATGTTAGAAGGTTCCCCAATCATGAGATTGACATGAGTGTTGTGTGTCACTATAGCACTATCTGCAGAGAGAGGACCAATGAGGAGAAGAAGGTTAACCCTACTGCCAAGACTGTAGATATGGAAAGGAAAGAAATCAAGCAGACATTGAAGAAGATGTCAGAAGATAAGAGAATGGACTGGCAGTGTGCATTCAATGCCCAAGTGATATCTCCCAAGGCCTAAAGGAGATGCAGGATCTTAGGAGGAGTTATATATTGACTAGATCATTCACCCCCTAGTTGAAAGTGGACAAGAAGGTGAACAAGTTGCTACCAGTAAAAGGAAGAAACTGTGATGGTAGTGTGTGTGTCGTTACCGCCTTGACTACACATGGAAAATGGTTTACTGCTACAAGTGAAATGAATGGTAGCAGAGTTAATTGGAACTAGGAGATAAAGGTAAAGAAGAAAAATTTCTCAATAGAGATGAGGGACCGGTACAGTGAACCAACATGTGCAGAATGTTACCAACATGAATGCTAAATAGGTGCTTGAAGGTTGTGTAAGACAATGAGGTTGGAGATCATTGCAATAGCCCTCGTAGCATAGAATGTGAAGTTGTGTCTTAGGTGGTGTTGATGAAGACCTGAATGACACATGTTAGCCCTATTGTTGATCATGTAGGATTGCATGTTTTAATCTAACTGGTTTGATTCTCAGCATGATGAAAACATTGTCTCGCATTATGTTGATCTTGGATCATCTCATTGGTTGTGATGGATACAATGGAGGTGAAAGATCATAAGATGATCAAATATGCATTGTAAACTAGTATATGGAGGAGATTGGAGTCCTAGTATTGGATCTAAATAGAGATAAGGACTTGAGATGTATGTCTCAAGGGGAGTTCAATTTCTCATGATGTAGAACCGACATGATTGAACTTGTAAGGATACTGATTGCCCAAACTATAGGTGATGGAAGTTACAGTAGGAATACCTAGGAGAAGTTCATTGTAAGGGGTATCTACTTGTCATGTGGCTAGTTGTATTGGTAGTACAATCACATTTGATTCCTAAAGAAATTTGTGATCAAATGGGAGGTGATGTAGTTTGACTGGTAGGTAAGTAGTGTTCATTGACACATCCCTCTGCAATTGAGTATCGTAACAAATGGTATAAAATTTGCATGCTCAGATGGTGTTTGTTGATGATTGAGTCTGCCATTTCAATTGTTGCAACTTGAGAAGATGTAATAATTTGTAACAATCGGTATTTGATTTATTGCATCCAATGAAGAAAAAGGGGGGAGAAAGAATTCTGCCAAATTTTGTCAGTGCCTGGTAAAAGCAAGGAGGAATGATACCCCGACAGTGCCCTTTGTCACTATTGTAAAAGGGGGAGAAGGATTCTATAGTATACAACATACTACATGTGTTAAGAATCCATGGATTTGAGAAAGGGGGAGAAGGTTTATGTAGTATGTCAGATACTACATGTGTTAACATCAATGCCAAAGGGGGAGATTGTTGGCATTGGATTTTCATTGATGTCAACCAGTATGGGATGACTACCGGTATGAGAGGAACAGGTTATGTGCAACACTTTCAAGGAGTACAGAGTAGGATGAAATATCCTTGATATCTCTATGTGTTACAGGACACCGGTAAGGTATGAGATATCATTGATATCTCTGTGCATTGCAGGACATAGGTAAGGTGAGAAAAAGGTTACTGATACACAAGTAAGTGCCTAACTTATGTAGATGAGATGAGAAGGTTACCAGTACAAGTGTAACACCGGTAAGGAAAGGATGTCAACTGGTAAGTGATGTGTTGACATAGAAGAGGTTGATCAACCAAGTGAGTGGTTGACAACCGGCAAGATGATGACTGATGCACAAGCAGGATGGGCAAGGTGCTTGAGCAATTGTTTGTGATGAAGAGGCAGAATGTTACCTAAATCAAACCAAACCAAGAGGAGAAAGAAGAATAGGTCATCGGTATGTTGTGAGATTTTATAACTACAGGACTCTCATCAAATGAAGATGCAGTCATCATAAGAAGCCACATGAGTGCACTGTAAGATGTAGATTACAAAGACTCACTCTCACTCGTAAGTGGAACTTATCTTCTAGTATGCATAGTATGCATCATAGTTCCATGAGATAAGGTAGATGAGCCGAAGGCATGTTGAGATGTCATTACAAAAGAAGAAGTGATGGGTTTGTCATATTGACAAACCAACAAATACATGGTTAGAGATGATCAAGGAGAAGGCAAGGCTAAAAAGATACAATCAGAGGAGAAATGGCCTGACTGAAAATGAATTCTCTTGAAGATTGATGACATGGTGTCGTCAAGAGGGTTTTACCAGTATTGATGATCATCGATAATATGGACAAGGAGCATATGTAGATGAATCCCCATCTAATGAAGTTGTACATAAGGAAGGTTAGGAAGCATGCTGACTGATTGAGTAGTCCATCAAAAGAGAAGCAATGTGCAAGATAGATGACAGACTGGCTTGAGGGTTTAATCGGTAGGGTTAGTAAACTGACAAGAAAGAGGAACCAGTAGAGTAGTTGGTTGGTGATCCTATCTGGACTGACATGGAGAGTCAAGCTAGCAACTAGTTGACATGGATGCCACATGGAGTCAAGGTGGTGGACCTTCAATCAGATGAAGAGGGAATTTACATTGATGGGATAGTTGCAGGGTTGGTGGACTTTAATGGGAGATCCCACAAATCATGGGACATGTTGCAGAGCTGTTATAGGGTTTGAGGCTCGAGGTCTAGAGGAAAACTTACAACTAGATAAGAGTGATTCAGGAGATAGAGGCGGATGAAAGAAACAACAAGACCTATCCTAGTGTTTGACCAAGAGGCCAGTCAATAGGGCAAAGAGCAGATCGCCAGAGATGGAAGGCATGATCAAGAAGGCATGTTAATGGCAGAATTGTATAGTTGGTTGTCTAAAAGATCAGATCGGACATAATTTGATTGGATTTGGTTTGCCTTGATAAAGATGAGGAAACCCTAACCACCTAGAATTTTAATTGGGTTTTGGTAGGAAACCAAGGCTATAAATATGGAAGTAAAAGACATTGTTAGTTGTTGCTACTGAAGAGAAGTATATTGTACTACTGCAAAGTGTGTTACTTCTGCATGCAAGAATAAATCAGTTAAGTGCGTAAAGCATAACTGAGAAGCGACCAAGTGAGAGGGAGAACCTAGTTGAAGTGTTCAATTGGTAGCAGAGCAGAACCGGTAGTGTCCATACCGACCGAGCAAAAGTGAAGGAAGTTGCATAGAAGGCAGACATAGAATTGATAGAGTGTAGTATCAGTAAAGAGAAGAGCGTGAGGAGGAGATCCAACAAAGAAGAACTGGAGAGGTATACCAATAGAGTTTACCGGTAGTAATGCAACAATTGAGAGCCATAGGAGATGTGTACCGGTGTAGCAGAGAAGGTATCTCACTGACAGAGCAAGCAATATGAAATGGTTACAAGACAACTTTTTTAATTGATGTTTTGAGTGCCATCACTAAGTTGTAGCTCGGTGCAGGGGTTGTTGCTCCTTGGGTTGGTGCCCTAAACATTGTAACCGAGTTTCTTTATGAGGCTGGATTGGAGCAGTAGATTCCAGCAACATTGCTCAGTGAGGTTTTTCCCATCTTGGGTTTTCCTTGTATATATTGTTGTTATGTGTTGTCCCTTTGTGTGTTTGCATTTGAGTTGGTCTCCCACCTAACCAGTAAGTTTATTCAAAGTTAGATCTCATAACCGGTATGCACACTTATATTGGGTTAAGAGAAAATTTTGAGAACCACTGATTCATCCCCCTCTTAGTGGTGCATTGTGTCTAACAGAGCTCTCTGATTAAAATTTCATTTTTTTTACCTAAGCATACTTGCTCACAATTCCAAAAGCTAGATTCATTCTATGAGCCATGTAGTCAATTGCAGTGATGTATGGTGCAAATGAAGTTTCAATCTTTGTACAAAGACCATTCCTGTGACCTTGCATTATTGAAGCTCCAACTGGCCCAACACACACCAATTTTTTGGTAACCGTGATGTCATACATAGCTCCATATTCAATTAAACTTCTCTTTACTAGTTGAAATATTTTTTCCGTTGTTGCACTCTCCTTGATTTTAGCAACAAATAGTAGATGAGGCTAGCAGGCATGATTATGTACAGTATAAACATGCATGCATACCTATGAAGTATTTTCTACTACCATAACTTCATCTAAAGAAAATGCAATAAAGTTTGACTGTCTTATTTTTTCCTTTACATCTTCTTTTTCAACCTCGGCAAGACAACTTGCCCATTCTCATCCATGTTTACTAACCAGTGTCTATTAGTATAGTTAGGAACTTTCAAAAAGTGTAATAAACCACTAATTTATGGGAAATCCATCATAGAATGCCCTGTGCTCAAAATATAAACAACAACACTTATTTGAACAACTTTTCCCAGTTGTTCTATTTGCATTGCTTTTCAAAAACTAGCTTCAATAGAACCTTTAAATTCAACAGGCTTCATTTGTATTTTATCATGAAATAATACTCTTCAACATTCCTCACATGCTTACATTCCTCGTTTGTTTTCCATCTTATCACTTATTTTTCAACTCTATCTATCATTTGTTTTTCATAAACTTTACCCATATGCTTTTCTATGGTGTCAAATTTTAGCTGCAACCTAATTTCCTTGTTATGTTTCTAAGTGCAAATCTAACACCTGCATTCTATTGGAGGCTCCCCTTCAATTGGATTCTCCACTGGTTCAATGAATGGATACTTTCATACCCAATTAATTTAAAAATTCCTCACTGACATATCCCACTCTTGCTCCTTTTTTGATCCATCTTTTCTTTTCTCCTTCCATGCATTATCATTAATGACATTATCACCCAAGTTGATTATATCATTTTGGCTAACTTGGACATCTACCAGATAATCTTTTTCAAGGTCATCCTGATCTGAGATATCAGGTTCACCATCATCTTCAACATGCGGTGTAGGTTGCGAATTTTGTACTTGTACTTGTGATGATGTACCTTCCTGATTTTCAACACAATCTTTTCCAGAGCCAAAGTACGAAGACAACGTATTTCTTTTTGTTGGCCTCTCATGGCCTTCCCCACATTTAGGTTTCCTACCCTTCTTCCTATTTGACATCTCCAATGAAATAAAGACTGCCAAAAAAATATCAAGTTGTTGAAGAAGCAATAATAGACTATAAAGTATAATATATGTTTCCTTGCCCCTATGACATACAATCTAGATGTTGTAGGTCTGAATGTCTTGGCTAACCACTTGGCACTAGTGGATCCCCACTAAATAAAAATGAACACAACAATGCAAACAAATATAGATAAATTCAAAATAATATTATAACAGTTCAAAAATATGATTACTAGTAGTCACCAATGCAATCAACAACAATGAGTTTCCTTGGTTTGAAACTTTGCTATTGATTAGAATTCAGAGCCTAGAACCAACCAGATTGTGTAGAGATATATATGATCTTTTCTTGTATTTATAACAATCCTTATATGGCGAATTCCATGGGAATTTTATATGGTATACAAGTATTTGGTGAATCTCGAGTAACTATAACATAACATGTAATTTTTGAGGTGATTATGGGTCATCCAAATAATTGGCAAATACAATATAGTTGGTGAACATTGCGGTGAATGGAGACATGCCTTTGCAAAATTCCAGGTGAATTAGGTCATCCTGGCTAAAAAATATTTTTATGCCTATAGGCGAATTATGGTCATCTATTAAGACAACCTCAGAGAGTCTAGGCAAAATAAATAAATTTACTCTATGTCCACTATATATTGTATTGGTGAAATCCTTGCATAGAAACATTTAATTACATAAAACATATTGCGATCGGGCAGCGAATTGGATGAAAATTGATAATGTTTTGGCAACATGGCCACCCCCAGTCGGTATAGAATATTCATCATTTCCATGGTCGTTGACGTGAAAAATTCACCATTGGCAAATATTCACCATTAGCGAATATTCGCCACTAAAGTAATCTTTGAATACAAATACTAAACAAATTATATGTCTAGATTCTTTACTTTGACCTCTACAAAGGGTGTTTTTTTATTTTTGTAAAACAATATTGTCTAAAAAAAAATAGGTGATCTGGTTCCACATCACCTGCCACATAGGTGAGTTTGGCAGAACTATTTTGATTAATTCTAAACTATTTTGAGATTGCATGCTTGCAAAAAATCAGGATTATATAACCAATAGTTCAATCGATCTCTTGGCACCATATAGGTGTCATGTGGCTTGTGGCACTAGGTACCAGATGCCAGGGGAATAGTTTGGCCAAACTTTGTTCGACTGAACGCAGTCTAGTCTGTTTGGTCCCGGAGACAACTGAGAGGGGGGGCTGAATCAATTTTCCAATATATTCAACCAAAATTAACTTAACTTAAACTTAATACTTAATACCGGTAAACTAAACTTTATGTCGGTAGATAGTTTTATCAGTTAGGTGCAGTACCCGTAAAGATTAATGCATGAAATAGAAGGAGAAATAACACATACAACACATGACACAATTATTTGTACATGCAAACCCTGTAAGGGGAAAAACCATGATGGGAAGCCTTACCCACAATCAGATGATACTACTATAGATAGTATGTGCATACAATATGGAGTCTGCACATGCAAAAAGACCAACTGCCTAGAGCTCACTGCTCAATTACAAGATGGGAATCACACTGACTACAATTGGATGATTAAATCCAATAATAATGTACTTCTTAGAATAGCATCTTCTTATACTAGATTCAGTACCGACTAAGCTCTACTAGTCTCCTCAATACCATCCTTCAATCTTCAAATGATGTCTGTGTGTATAGCTCTGCTTATTTTCACATATACCTGCTTACAATCCTTTTCTCATTCACATTCCACTTCCACATTTCGATCTCACAAATAAAATCTTACATATATACCAAAGCCTAAGACCAAATGTCTTGTTCGACTTTACAAAAGATATTCCAATAAAATCAATTACAAGTAAATCAATAACCAATGCAATATCTGATACATCATGTCGGCTCAATGCATTTACAACAATAATAAATCATGTCCATTACTTGTTGTGTTGATCTGGAATAGATATTCTTGTCGGTGTATAACCTAGACCTATTTATCAGTAAAAGAAAATATGCAAACCCAATTAGATCAATAACCAAATCACAAAAACCAAGTGATCAAATAATGTCTTCAACATAACCAAGTAATCTCTAGATGATAACGGATCATCCTTAGTGCTGGTGAACAATATAACCTACCGGTGAACCAAATATCAGTGACTATGCATAAGCCACTAAATATGTTGGTGAACATAACCAAATATCTCCAAGTGCTGATAAGTGTTGACAAGTGTTGACATCAATGACAAAACCAATGCAACACATCCAAAATACCAACAATCTCTCCCTTTGGCATTGATGGCAACACAAGATGGAAAAACCATCAAAGTGCCAAAACAGAAATGCCAAAAACAAAAAACCAACAATCTCCCAAAGAGATCAATAACCAAAAATCAAAATACATAATATATCTAACCAAAGTAACAATCTATCCCCTAAGGGATGATGTTTTTTTCCATACCAATCTCTCCCCCTTTGACATCTAATGCTGAAGCATAACAAAAATGAGATACATGAGTTCATTGAATTGTTTACAAAATACCAAAATACTAAAATATCCGACTACTCCCCCTGAGAAGTAGCTCTCCTCATCAAAACAAAAATAAAAGATTTCTTTGTTTAAATCTTCCAGTTGATGAAAAACATCAACTATCTAAGTCTCTACTGGTGGGGGTATAACCCCAAGCTACTCTCTGAGATATTCAAAAGTCTCCTTAAGCAAAGGCTTAGTAAAAATATCTGCAATTTTATCTTTAGTATTCACATAAACCAATTTCCCTTCTTTTGCGTCAACATTCTCTTTCAGAAAATTTAATTTGATAGAAACATGTTTGGTTTTAGAGTGAAGTACCGGATTCTTAGATATATCAATTGCTATTGTATTATCACAATAAATAATTATAGGTTCCTTGCAATTTACCTTTATGTCCTTCAACATTTGCTTGATCCATAATACCTGTGTATAATTGGTTGTTGCTGCAATATATTCTGATTCTACTATTGGTAGACTTGTACAACTCTGTTTCTTGCCTAACCATGAAATTAGTCTACTACCAAGAAAAAATGCTCTGTCGGTGGTGCTTTTTCTATCATCCACATCTCCTACCCAATTAGCATATGTGTAAGCACATAGATCAAAATTTTCATCTCTAGGATACCATAAACCAAGATTTGTAGTGCCTTGTAAATACTGGAAAATCCTTTTTACTGCTGATTCATGATTTTCTTTAGGATTCCTAATATTGAAACAATACATACTGCATTCATAATATCAGGTCTTGTTTGTGTCAAATACAGTAAACCTCCTATCATAGAATTGTATCTTGTCAAATTAATAGGTGTTAATTCATCCTTCAAAGATAATTTATCATTTGTAGTCATAGGTGTGCCTACCGGTTTACAATTTTCCATGCCAAATTTCTTCAATAACTCCTTTAAGTACTTAGATTTACATAAGAATATACCTTTATCAATTTGTGAAATCTGCAATCCTAAAAAGAATTTAATCTCTCCAATCATAGACATTTCAAATTCTTCCTACATCTTATTAGAAAAGTCTTTACATAATCCATCTTTTCCTCCAAAGATTATATCATCAATAAAAACTTCAATAACCAAGGTGTCATCATTAGTTACTTTGAAATATAGATTGTTGTCTGCATTACCTTTGGTGTAACCAAGCTTCAAAAGATATTTGTACAATCTAGCATACCAAGCTCTAGGAGCTTGCTTCAATCGATATAAAGCTTTCCTTAACCTACAAACCATATCTTTGTCATTGTCAAAGAAAATCCATTAGGTTGCTCAATGTAAACTTCTTCTTCAAGATCTCCATTCATAAATGCACATTTAACATCCATTTGATATACTTTATAGTTCTTGTGTGCTACAAAAGCCAATAAAAGTCTGACTACCTCAATTCCAGCTACTCATGCAAAGGTTTCATTGTAATCAATTCCTTCTTTCTGAGAATATCCCTTACACAATAGTCTTTCTTTATTTCTGATTACTTTACCATCTTCATTAAGTTTATTTCTGAAAAACCCATCTAGTTCCAATTACATTCTTGTCTTTAGGATGGGGAACTAATGACCAAGTGTTATTCCCTTCATTTTGTTCCAATTCATCTTCCATAGCTTTAATCCAATATTTATCTTCACATGCCTCATTAACAGTTGTAGGTTCAATTTGAGAAATAAGACATACCTCTTCATTTTCCAATCTTCCTCTAGTCATAACTCCTTGATTTTTATTTCCAATTATCTGACTTTCAAAGTGATTCAATCTTACATTCCTAAGTGTATATAGTGGCTGCCTTTCTTCAATCATTGTAGACTTTACAAATGATGTCGGTGTGACTGGATCAACATTCTGTACTAGTGGATTTTGTATAGGTTCATTTGACATTATCTATATTGCCGGTTCAGAGTCTATGTACCTTTAATTACCTTTAAACTATTCATCCATCTTCACATTTGCACTTTCAACAATTTTCTACAATCTCTTGTTAAAACATCTATATGCCTTGCTCTTATATAAATAATAAAGAAATATTCCTTCATCACTTCTAGGATCAAATTTGTCAATATACTCATCTCTTCTGATATAGCATTTACTTCCAAATATTTTGAAATATTTAAGAGTATTACCAAACCATAGTTCATGAGGGGTCTTACCGGTTTCACCTCTGATGTGAACTCTGTTGAATGTATAAATAGTTGTATTGGCCGCTTGTCTCCAATACACAAGGTAGGTTTGCTTCACATAACATGCTTCTGGCTGCATCCAATACTGTTATATTCTTCCTTTCCACAACTCCATTCTATTGGGGTGTGTGAGGTGTTGATAACTGTCTTTTGATCCCATTCACTTAAAGAATATATTAAATTCCTTAGATGTGAATTCGCCTCCTTGATCTGATCTCAAACATTTGATTTTCTTACCAGTTTCATTCTCTACCATTAACTTGAATAGTTTGAATTTCCCAAATGCTTCAGATTTCTCCTTGAGAAAAGTAACCCAACACATTCTAGAATAGTCATCAATGATTAGCATAAAATATCTATCTCCTTGTACACTTCTAGTTCTTGTTGGACCACATAAATCAGTGTGAATTAAAAAAAGAACATTGTTAGATTTATTTGGAATACTCTTGAAAGATGCTCTAACTTGCTTTCCAAATTGATATTCCTTACATACCAGATTGTGAGGTTTAACAATCTTAGGTAAATCTCTATCTGCCTTAGTTGTACTAATTTTCAAAATGCAATCAAAATTTGCATGACAAAGTCTCTTATGCCATAACCAACTTTCATTGATATGTGTAATCAAACATGTCCTCTCATTGTTATTCAAATGAAAGATATTACCTCTAGTCTGATTACCGGTTGCAATTTCCAAACCAGTTCTGTTTAAGATTTTGCATTTACCATTCTTGAATTGTAACTAAAATCCTTTCTCAACTAATTGACCAACACTCAAAAGATTATGCTTCAAACCTTCAACATAGTAAACATTATTAGTATTGTGGTTACCATCAAAAGATATAGTTCCTTTTCCTTTGATCAAACAAGATGTGATGTGAACATTCTGAATCAATGATCCATTCATCCTTATCTTCAATTTTAGTTGCTAGGGCTTGCTCTATCAGTTGAAAAGTAGGTGTCATTTGACCTTTTATTATAGCAACAAAAGTCCATCCATTGTCTGTCGGATCCTCATCAGAATAATCAGTAACTCCTTCATCTGCATAATAACAAGATTTGTCTCTATTCTTCTTGAATTTGTGTCTCTGATAATCAGGGTTAGGCTTATATGTTCTTTTATCTTCTCTTAATCTTGCATGTCTATCAGGGCATCTAGAAGCCATATGACCAATCTTATTGTAGTTAAAACATTTAAATGGTTCTTTACCTTCATACTTACTTCCAACTGGACCTTTAGGCATTTTCCTTGCAAATAGTGCTTCAAGCTCTTCCAGATCTTCATTATCCTTCTTGATTTCTTCAAGTTCTCTTGCATATAAGGCTTTCCAATTATATTTTTTAGATGATGATGATTATTTGCAGATGATGATGATGCCTTAAAAGCTAAATCTATCTTAAGAGTAGCAACAGGACCAAATTCCTCAAGTTCAAAAGCTGATATTTTTCCAACCAAAGTATCTCTAGATACTGATGCATTAGGCATTATTCTTAATTCATTTATAGTAGTAAATTTCATTTTATATACTAGTGGAAAATCTCTTAAAACTTTAGAAACAATCTCATCTTCACTTAAGGTTCCTCCACAACATTGTATACCCAAAACAATTTCATTTACTCTTTCCATAAAAGCATAAATCCTTTCATCTTTTTCCATTTTCAGTTTTTCATACTTGACTCGGAAGCATTCAAGTTTTGCAATTTTGACTGTGGTATCACCTTCATTCAATTTTTCTAACTTGTCCCAAATAGCTTTAGCAGTAGATCTGCCTGATAATCCCATGATTTACTGATCTGATAATGTGCTCAAAAGTGCTTCTCTTACTTTGCAATCATTTTCTTCATCTTTAGCCAAGCTTGGTGGATTAGGTTGACCTTGAGTAGCAATAGTATATCCCTTCTTTGTAACATCCTATATATCCTTACCAATACAATTCAAATGTGTCTCCATCCTGATCTTCCATATGCCATAGTTAGTTTCATCAAGTTTTGGATTGTCCTTCCTGAAATAGTTAGTAGACATTGGATCTCCTCAAGTTGTTAAACTTCTACAAAAGAGGACTAATCTCTAATACCAATTATTAGGTCTCTTAGACAACTGAGAGGGGGGGTGAATCAGTTGTCCAATATATTCAACCAAAATTAACTTAACTCAAACTTTATGTTGGTAGACAATTTTATCAGTTAGTACCAGTAAAGTTTAATGCATGAAACAAAAGGACAAATAACACATACAACACATGACATAGTTATTTGTATGTGGAAACTCTATAAGGGGAAAAACCATGATAGGAAGCCTTACCCACAATTCGATGATGCTACTGCAGATAGTATGTGTGTACAATATGGAGTCTGCACATGTAGAAAGGCCAACTGCCTAGAGCTCACTGCTCAATTACAAGATGGGAGTCACACTAACTACAATTGGTTGATTAAATCCAATACTAATGTACTACTTAGAATAGCATCTTCTTATGCCAGATTTAGTACTGGTCAAGCTCTGCTAATCTCCTCAATACCATCCTTCAATCCTCAAATGATGTCTACATGTATAGCTTTGCTTATTTTTGCATATACCCTCTTACAATCCTTTTTGTTTTCATATTCCACTTCCACACTTCGATCTCACAAATAAGTTCTTACATATATACCGAAGCCTAAGACCAAATGTCTTGGTCAACTTTACAAAAGATATTGCAATAAAATCAATTACAAGTAAATCAATAACCGATGCAATATCTGATAAATCATTTCGGGTCAATATATTTACCACAATAATAAATCATCTCCATTACTTTCCATGCTAATCTGGAATAGATATTCTTGCTAGTGTATAACTTGGACCTATTTGTCGGTAAAAGAAAATATGCAAACCCGATTAGATCAATAACAAAATCTCCAAAACCAAGTGATCAAATAATGTCTTTGACATAACCAAGTAATCTCCAGATGATAATAGATCATCCTCAATGCTAGTGAACAATATAACCTGTCGGTGAACCAAATACTCGTGACTGTGCATAAGCCACTGAATATGTTGGTGAACAAAACTAAAGATCTCCAAGTGCTGATAAGTGTTGACAAGTGTTGACATCAATGACAAAGCTAATGTGACACATCCAAAATACCAACATAATCAAACTAAGTTTGGCCGAACTACCCTCAGTTATCCCCAACTGTGACACAAGTTTGTGCTTTTTCCATATAGCTCATGAGGTTCTTGCATAAATCTTGATACTATACCAACTACATATGAAATATTTACCCTAGTATGAGTCAAGTAAAATAAGACAACCACCAAGCTGTCAATATAAGGTAGCATCAACTAATGATGTAGTTCATGAAGTCTCAAGCCTGACTCCAAATATAATGGGAGTTAGAGATGGTTTACAAGTATTCATATGAAATCAAGTTATAAAATCAAGAGAACACTTAGGTTGAGAAAGAGTAATCCTTGAAAATGACTATGAAATCTCAATACCAAGGAAGTAATGCAATGAATCCATCTGTCATGGGAAACATATTGTGGAGTGATTCCTTCACTACTGTAATGGCGGATGAAGTACTCCCAGTGATAAAAAGATCATAAACATATAGAACTAGTATCAAATGTGAATCATCCTATCATAATAGGTACATGCTAGAATCTAAATGGAATCTAGTAAAACATGAAGATACGAGGTAGGAATCCATCTTGGCATACCAAACTCTAGGAGCTTGCTTCAAGTCATAGAGAAATTTCTTAAGTCTACAAACTAAGCATGAATCCTAAACAAACCCAAGTGGTTGGTCTATGCAAATTTCCTCCTCTATATCTCCCTGAATAAATGCACTCTTCACATCCATCCGGTGCACATCCCATGAATTTTCTATAGCTATAGCATGTGTGAGTCTAATAAAAGTCACCTTAACAACTGGTGTAAAGGTTTTTGTGTAGTCAATTCTTTCCACTTGTGAAAAACCTTTGACAACCAATTATGTTTTGTACTTATCAACTCACCCATCTATTGCAAATTTAGTTTGATATATCCATCTACATCGAACTGTCTTCCTTCCTTTAGGAAGTGAAGTCAAATCTCAAGTGTGATTTTGTAATAAAGGAATCATATTCCTCGTCCATAGCAATATCCCACTCTAGTATGCCTGATGCTTCTCTAAATATTTGAGGATCAGAAACTAAAGCAAGAAAGGCATGTGGCTCCTCAAAAAAATACGCCTATGTCTATCTATCATCTGCTAAGTCCTATACCCATGTATCTTCACTATGTAGAGCATGAGATATGGGTCTGAAAAATATCAACTTCTAATGCAATCCCTAAACTAGATGAATATGAACCCACATCATTATCATCACTGTAAGAACTAGAAGAAGATGCTATACTTGAAATCTATTGAGACTGAACTGAGTCATTAGTATTGTAATCTAGATTTGAAGACTACACAATATGGTGAGAAGTGTTAGGCATAGCTTCAAGAGGCGTTTCTTGAAACTTAATACTTCTTTCTATAAATAACTCATGTGTGGTAAGGTGGAGTAGGTGATAGCCTTTTACACCATCTATATATCCCACAACTATGCAAGGTTTGGATTATTGATCCATAGATTTATGATGTTCTTTTGGAATGCAGGACCCTCCCTAATTAATCTTGTCTTATGCATCAATAGAAATAAATGATATAGTTTAGTCTACTTTATGATGATTTGATGGTATCTAACCATGTACTAACCCTAATTCATGATTATATTGGTGATGATTTTGATAGTGCTTTTTTGTTGTGAATATCTTCTACTATGTTTGTGATAGAGAATATTATATCACTCATTGCGAGAATGATATGATGTTACGATTCTCCTCACTTGCATGAACATTTATGATATCTATTATTATATATGTTGTTGTATGTGTATTGGTGGTTATAGGTTCATAGGTAACAAATATTGACTCCACTTGGCTTCATAGGTCTAAGCGTGTCCTATCCCAATGGAAAGTTGATCGGAGATGAGATGAAAACCCATTCTACACTCTAGGTTTAAGTTGTTTACCTTTGCCAATTTAGTATCTTGGTGTGAGTTGTTGTATAGCATTAGTGGTCTCTTGACTTATCCTATGTTGTACTGGTTTGTACTGTCGTGATTACTAATTGATTTAATTATTAATCAATTAACAGGTTTATATGGTTTAATAATATTAAATTAATTTAATGGATTTACATAGTTTATAATAATAAATTAAACAAACAATTGATATTAATCTTTAATATTAATAAGATATTAATATTGGGAGTTATATTTAATAATAGATTTTATATTATTGATTTTTATTTATTGGTTTATGATTATTGAATATTTATTATTTATTGATTTGGTTATTTGTTTATACACCCTTGATTATTTTGTTAATGGGATTTTATATTTAATTGTGCCCATGGTTTAATTTATCCTTGGTTGTTTATATTATTATTTACCCTTTTATCCTATTGGGTTAATTAAATATTATATTCTCTATCTACCCTATTTTACTATTGGCTATAAGTTTGGGGTAATTTGATTAAATAATATTTTATTATTCTTACGTTGGGTTTTGAGAAATGTTGGTAAGAACTATATTTCTAAATAATATTACAATTGGTAGACATTTTCCTATAGTTTTTCTTTGATTTTCTATTTATTGGTTTTTTTTGCATTTGCTTGGGTTGGCTTCTAAGAAGAAATTTTGCATTGTTGATGTTTGGATTTTGGATTTGGATTGGGGGATTGGTTTTAGTTGAGTTTTGGCTGTGGATTTCTCTCTATCAGATTTCATAAACCTTCTCTACATTTTCCAAGTTGGAGGATTCTCTCTTTTGCATTTTCAATTTGAAAAGATTGTCTTCTCTATGGCTACGAGAAAGATTGTTGTCAGGAAAGGAAAAAAAAATGATAGAATAGCATAACTATTTGTATAATTACCTTATAAATATTTTGGAGAGAAACTATTATCTTCCATGGATTTAGTTGTCGTATAGTTCTGTGAATTGTTTTCCCATTTGATGACTGGGAGTCTCTATGCGAAGGTTTTGATTTATACATTGTATTGATTTCATAATTAAACTAAAATTGTTCTTTTAATCCTTATTTGTCATTACGACTCTTTTGATTGTATATCCAACACTTTATATTGACTCTATAATTTAAATATCCTTGTCATATTTTTTATTTCCATCTCTACGATTTTGTGCGAACGTGCTAGAGTAATATATTCGCTATTTTTTTAGTCAAAAGTGCTAATTTATTTAATATATGCACTAGTCTGCTTATTGAAAGTGTTGTAGCATTTCACAGATGTGTTATTTCTTTGAAAATGCGCTAAACTATTTACTAAAGTGTTGTATAATATGTCAGAAGTGCTAAACTGTTAGACATAAGTGCTAAAAAATATAATTGAAGAGATATTATGTCTTGTAAATGCACTACTCTACAAATAAAAAGTGATGTTTTGTTTATTTTGACTTCTATCTTAATTTCGGATATCTCGATCAGGTTTCTAGGTTTCCAGTTTGTTTTTATTGTTTGTTAAGAGGCTATGTTAGTTTGTTCTAGGTATCCTAAGGTATGTTGAGATTGTTGTTATTTTTTGGGCTCATCTGGTTGATATTATGTGTATGATGAGTCTTCCACATTGTTTATATGGTAGATGACATATGTTACTTGTGTCTCATGAGTTTATGATTTATTGAGTAACCTTGGCTATCTAGGTGATGTTTCATTGAGGGCCCTTGTTCTTATTGTGTATGTATTCCTAAGGCCTAGGTGCATGGTTAGGGAGAGTGGGCTTCCATGAGTCTATTGAGGTCACGAGGAATAGATTGCTAGGATTCCTTGTTGTTTGTAGTTAGGGTCCAGAATGTTTGGATATCTCATTGGAGGTTTATTATAATAATGAAGTAATAACATAATAATTAATCTTAGGTGGGGGTAAGTGCACAAAGATGTTGGTCAAAAAGGGGGTATAAGTGGACACTCTTTTTTTTTGAAATCAAGTGAACTTGAACTTGGAGGAAAATTTTGAAAGTCATCCACTCAAGATATGAAGATAATCAATGAATAAATATTATATTAATTTGAATCTTGTTTCCAAAATACTAAACATTTTCAAAATTGGATAAGATTAAGGGGGTCAAATCCTTCGTGCATGGAAAATAGACCCTGATTTTTTTCTGGAAAACATAACATAGTGTTTGACGTGTCCATCAAAAAAGTCATAGTTAGATTTAGTATTTTGACAAATCCTTTGGCATAAAGATAGTTAAGAGTGAGTACTAGAAGTGTATTTTTTTTTAAATTTTTGGTTGAGTATTTTTTTTTTAATGAATTTTCCAATCGATCACATCTTGAAAATTAGGTACCTATTCATGCACGAAGCATAACTTGCACTAAAAAGATCGAAAGATATATAATTTTTTTCAAATTGTAAAGAATCAAGTGCACTACAATAATATATATACATATTTTAAATTTGGATAATTAGACAAAAATTTATTTAAAAAATGGTGCATGTATGTCTATGAGAACAATGGAGACATTGGTAAAATAAATTCAATAATAATATGTTATTGTTGTTCAAATTTTTTTTTAAAAATATATGGTTAGAGAGATCAGAAGATGGGTGAAAATATGGTCGCAATTTTAGAAATACCCACTTGATTAAGTGTAAACCTAATGATGATGTTAGGTCTCGAAGAAAACTGAGAGGGAGGGTTGAATCAATTGTCTGATAAATTCAAACCAAAATTAACTTAACCAAAACTTAGTGCTTAATGTCGGCAAACCAAACTTTATGTCAGTAGATAGTTTTATCAGTTAAATGTAGTATCGGTAAAGATTAATGAATGAAACAAAAAGACAAATAACACACACAACACATAACATAGTTATTTGTACGTGGAAACCCTATAAGGGGAAAAACCACAGTAGGAAACCTTACTCACAATTAGATGATACTACTGCAGATAGTATGTGTGTACAATATGGAGTCTGAACATGCAGAAAGGCTAGTTGCCTAGAGCTCACTACTCAATTACAAGATGGGAGTCACACTGACTACAATTGGATGATTAAATCCAATGATAATTTATTGCTCAAAATAACATCTTCTTATGCTGGATTCAATACCAGTTAAGTTCTGATATACCTTCTTCAAATACCTTTGTTTAATCTTCAAATGATGTCTACATGTATATCTCTACTTATTTTTGCATATACCTTATTCACACTTCCTTTCCAATCGCATATCGATCTCACAAATGAGATCTTACATTTATACCATAACGTAACACCAAATGTGTAGGTCGGTTTACTAAAGATATTACAATAAAATTAATTAAAAGTAAATAAATATCCGATGCATCATGTCAGCTCAATGCATTTACAATAATAGTAAATTATTTCCATAACGTGTCGTGTTGATCTGGAATAGATATTCTTGCCGGTGTATAACCTGGACCTATTTGCCGGTAATAACAAATATGCAAACCTGATTAGACCAATAACCAAATCACCAAAACCAAGTGATCAAATAATGTCTTCAACATAACCAAGTAATATCTAGATGATAATAGATCATCCTTAGTGCCAGTGAACAACATAACCTATCGGTGAACCATATGCTGGTGACTGTGCATAAGCCACTGAACATGTCGGTGAACATAACCAAGAATCTCCAAGTGTTGATAAGTGTTGACAAGTGATAACAAGTGTTGACATCAATGACAAAACCAATGCAACACATCCAAAATAACAACAATCTCCTCCTTTGGCATTGATGACAACACAAGATGAAAAAACCATCAAAATGCCAAAAACCAACAATCTCCCAAAGAGATCATTAACTAGAAATTAAAATACATAATATTTCTCCCCCTATGAATAATCTCCTCCAAAAGATAATGTGTTTTTCCATAATATCTCTCCCCCTTTGACATCAAATGCCAAACCATTACAAAAACCAAATTCAAATATAAAATACCAACTCATCACAAAATACCAATTTATCTAACTACTCCCCTTGAGAAGTAGCTCTCCTCATCAAAGTTGAAATAAAATATTTATCTATTAATTCTGCTTGTTGATGAAAAAAATCAATTGTCTAAGTCTCTATCGGTGGGGGTATTACCCCAAGCTGCTCTCTGAGATATTCAAAAGTCTCCTTGGGAAAAGGCTTAGTAAAAATATTTGCAATCTGCTCTTTAGTATTCACATAAACCAATTTCACTTATTTTGCTTCAACATTCTCTTTCAGAAAATTTAATTTGATAGAAACATGTTTTGTTTTAGAGTGGAGTACCAGATTCTTAAATATATCAATTGCTGCCATATTATCACAATAAATAATTATAGGTTCCTTGCAATTTACCTTTATGTCCTTCAACATTTGCTTGATCCATAATAACTGTGTACAATTAGTTACTGCTGCAACATATTCTGATTCTGCAGTTGATAGTGATGTACAACTCTGTTTCTTGCTCAACCATGACATTAGTTTGCTACCAAGAAAAAATGCTCCGTCAGTGGTGCTTTTTCTATCATCTACATCTCCTACCCAATTTTCATCTGTGTATGCACATAGATCAAAATTTTCATCTCTAGGATACCATAAACCAAGATTTGTAGTACCTTGTAGATACCAGAAAATCCTTTTTACTGTTGATTCATGATTTTCTTTAGGATTACTCTGAAATCTTGAAACAATACATACTACATTCATAATATCAGGTCTTGTTTGTGTAAAATATAGTAAACCTCCTATCATAGATTTGTATCTTGTTGGATTAACAGGTGCTTATTTATCCTTCAAACATAGTTTATCAGTTGTAGTCATAGGTGTACTTACCGGTTTAGAGTTTTCCATGCCAAATTTCTAAAGTAACTCTTTCAAGTACTTAGATTGATTAATGAATATACCTTTATCAATCAATGAAATATGCAATCCTAAAAAAAAATTTATCTCTCCAATCATAGACATTTCAAATTCTTCCTGCATCTTATTAGAAAAGTCTTTACATAATCCATCTTATCCTCCAAAGAATATATCATCAACAAAAACTTCAATAACCAAGATGTCATCATTAGTTACTTTATAATATAGATTGTTGTCAGCATTACCTTTGGTGTAATGAAGCTTCAAAATATATTTGTCCAGTCTAGCATACCAAGCTCTAGGGGCTTGCTTCAGTCCATATAGATCTTTCCTTAACCTGCAAACCATATCTTTGTCATTTGTCAAAGAAAATCCATTAGGTTGTTCAATGTAAACTTCTTCTTCAAGATCTCCATTCAGAAATGCACATTTAACATCCATTTGATATACTTTATAATTCATGTGTGCTACAAAAGCCAATAATAGTCTGATTGCCTCAATTCTAGCTACAGGTGCAAAGGTTTCATTGTATTCAATTCCTTCTTTTTGAGAATATCCCTTATACACTAATCTTGCTTTGTTTATGATTACCTTGCCATCTTCATTAAGTTTATTTATGAAAACCCATTTAGTTCCATTTATATTTTTGTCTTTAGGCTGGGAAACCAATGACCAAGTGTTGTTCTTTTAAATTTGTTCCAATTCATCTTCCATAGCCTTAATCCAATATTTATTTTCACATGCCTCATTAATAGTTGTAGGTTTAATTTGATAAATAAAGCATACCTCTTCATTTGCCCATCTTCCTCTAGTCATAAATCCTTCATATTTATTTTCAATTATCTAATTTTTAGAGTGATTCAATCTTACATACCTAGGTGTATTTACTTGTTGTCTTTTTTCAGTCACTATGGAATTTTCAGATGATGTCAGTGTGACTGGATCACTATTTTGTACTGATGTACTTAATGTAGGTTCATTTTTTATTATCTCTATTGCCGGTTCAGAGTCTATTGACCTTGAATTTCCTTTAAACTTTTCATCAATCTTCACATTTGCACTCTCAACATTTTTCTGCAATCTTTTGTTAAAACATCTATATGCCTTTCTCTTAGATGAATAACCAAGAAATATTCCTTCATCACTTCTAGGATCAAATTTGTCAATATACTTATCTCTTCTGATATAGCATTTACTTCCAAATATTCTGAAATATTTAAGAGTAGGAGTATTACCAAACCATAGTTCATGAGGGGTCTTACCAGTTTCACCTCTGATGTGAAATATGTTGAATGTATAAACCATTGTATTGACCGCTTGTCTCCAATATATAAGAGGTAGGTTTGCTTCAAATATCATGCTTCTAGCTGCACCCAAAATTGTTTTGTTCTTCCTTTCCACAACTCCATTCTGATGGGGTGTTCAAGGTGTTGATAATTGTCTTCTGATTCCATTCACTTCATAGAATGTATTAAATTCCTTAGATGTGAATTCACCTCCTTGATCTGATCTCAAACATTTGATTTTCTTGCCGATTTCATTTTCAACCACCACCTTGAATATTTTGAATTTCCCAAATGCTTCAGATTTCTCCCTGAGAAAAGTAACCCAACACATTCTAGAATAGTCATCAATGATTAGCATAAAATATCTATCTCCTTGTACACTTCTAGTTCTTGATGGACCACATAAATCAGTATGAATTAAATCAAGAACATTGTTAGATTAATTTGGAATACTTTTGAAAGATTCTCTAACTTTCTTTCCAAGTTGACATTCCTTACATACCAGATTGTGAGGTTTAACAATCTTAGGTAAGTCTCTTACTGCCTTAGTTGTACTGATTTTCACAATGCAATCAAAATTTGTATGACAAAGTCTCTTATGTCATAACCAACTTTCATCAATATGTGCAATCAAACATGTCTTCTCATTGTTATTCAAATGAAAGATATTACCTCTAGTCTGATTATCATTTGCAATTTCCAAACCAGTTCTTTTTAAGATTTTATATTTTCCATTCTTGAATTGTAAATGAAATCCTTTCTCAACTAATTGACCAACACTCAAAAGATTATGCTTCAAACCTTCAACATAGTAAACATTATCAGTATTGTGCTTACCATCAAAAGATATAGTTCCTTTTCCTTTGATCAAACGAGCTTTGTCATCTCCAAATCTTACTAAACCTCCATTGTATCCTGAGAAGTTAAGAATTTACTCTTATTACTAGTGATGTGATGTGAACATCCAGAATCAATGATCCATTCATCCTTATCTTCAATTTTAGCTGCAAGGGCCTTCTCTACTGGTTGAACAGTAGGTCCTAGTTGATCTTCTGTTATAGAAACACAAACCCATCCATTATTTGTCAAACCCTCATCAGAATCATCAGTGACACCTTCATCAGCATAATAACATGAATTGTCTCTATTCTTCTTGAATTTATATCTCTGATAATTAGGGTTAGGCTTATATGTTCTTTTACCTTCTTCTCTTAATCTTTCATGTCTATCAGGACACCTAGAAACCATATGACCAATTTTATTGCAGTTAAAACATTTAAATGGTGCTTTACCTTCATACTTACTTCCAACTGGACCTTTAGGCATTTTCCTTGCAAATAGTGCTTCAAGCTCTTACAGTTCTTCATTCTCCTTCCTGATTTCTTCAAGTTCTCTTGCATAAAAGGCTTTCCAATCAGATTTCTCAGATGATGATGATGATGTTACAGATGATGATGATGCCTTGAAAGCTAAATCTGTCTTAATAGTAACAACAAGACCAAATTCCTCAAGTTCAAAAGCTGAAAGTTTTCCAACCAAAGTATCTCTAGATACTGATGCATTAGGAGTTGTTCTCAATTCATTTATAGCAGAAAATTTCATTTTATATGCCGGTGGCAAAGCTCTTAAAAATTTAGAAACAATCTCATCTTCACTTAAGGTTCCTCCACAACATTGTATACCCAAAAAAATTTCATTTACTCTTTACATAAAAGCAAAAATTCTTTCATCTTCTTCCATTTTCAGATTTTCATAGCTGACCCAGAAGCATTCAAGTTTTGCAATTTTGATTGTGTTATAACCTTCATTCAATGTTTCCAACTTGTCCCAAATATCTTTAGCAGTATATCTATATGATAATCCCATGATTTGTTGATCTAACAATGCGCTCAAAAGTGCTTATCTTGCTTTGTAGTCATTTTCTTCATCTTTAACCAAGGTGGGTGGATTAGGTTGACCTTGAGTAGGAACAACATATCCATTCTTTGTAACATCCCATATGTCCTTTCCAATGCAATTCAAATGTGTCTCCATCTGAATCTTCCATATGCCATAATTAGTTCCATCAAGCTTCGGACTATCCTTCTTGAAATAGTTAGTAGACATAGGATCTCCTCAACTTGTTAAACTTCTGCAAAAGAGGACTAGGCTCTGATACCAATTGTTAGGTCCCAGAGACAACTGAGAGGGGGGGTGAATCAGTTGTCTAATAAATTCAAACCAAAATTAACTTAACCAAAACTTAGTGCTTAATTCCAGTAAACCAAACTTTATGTCAGTAGATAGTTTTATCAGTTAAATGTAGTACCCGTAAGATTAAGGCATGAAACAGAAAGACAAATAACACACACAACACATAACACAGTTATTTATATGTGGAAACCTTGCAAGGGGAAAAACCACGATGGGAAACCTTACCCACAATCAGATGATACTACTGTGGATATTATGTGTGAACAATATGGAGTTTGCACATGCAGAAAGGCCAGCTACCTAGAGATCACTGCTCAATTATAAGATGGGAGTCACACTTACTACAATTGGATTATTAAATCCAATGATAATGTACTGCTCAAAATAGTATCTTCTTATGCTAGACTCAGTACTGGTTAAGTTCTGATATGCCTTCTTCAAATACCTTCCTTTAATCTACAAATGATGTCTGCATGTATAGCTCTATTTATTTTTGCATATACCTTATTCACATTTCCTTTCCAATTTCATATTGATCTCAGAAATGAGATCTTACATTTATACCATAACCTAAGACCAAATATGCAGGTTGGCTTACTAAAGATATTATAATAAAATCAATTACAAGTAAATCAATATCCAATGCATAATGTCGTCTCAATGCATTTACAATTATAGTAAACTAGCTCCATAACATGTCATGCTAATCTCGAATAGATATTATTGCCGGTGTATAACCTGGACCTATTTTCCAGTAATAGAAAATATTCAAACCCAATTAGACCTAACCAAATCTCCAAAACCAAGTGATCAAATAATGTCTTCTACATAACCAAGTAATCTCTAGATGATAACAGATCATCCTTAGAGCCGGTGAACAACATAACTTGCCAGTGAACCATATGTCGGTGACTGAGCATAAGCCACTGAACATGCCGGTGAACATAACCAAGAATCTCCAAGTGCTGATAAGTGTTGACAAGTGATAATAAGTGTTGACATCAATGACAACACCAATGCAACACATCCAAAATACCAACAAATGACAAAGTCGAGAAACCAAGTTGATAAAATAAAACACATCAAAAAGGAGGGAAATGGAGGGAAATCAAACTTCCAACCCATAGCTTTGTCATACAAGCCTATTTCCAAGCCTAAATAGTCAAAAGTGTGTATGGGGTACCTATGGCATAAGAAGTGCATACGCACTACTTTTGTTTAAAATTTGGGAGTTTGTATAATTTGTATAATATGATATTATATATACTATATGTATATATACATATAATATATAATATATATGTATATAATAATATATAATATTAAGTATATATATACACATGTGTGTGTATGTATGTGTATCGTCTCCCTCTCTCTCCCTCTCTCTCTCTCCCTCCTTCTACCTCTCCCTCTCTCTCTCCCCTTCTCCCTTCCTCTATACTCCATCCCTTCTCTCTTCTTCTCTCCCTCCTCACTCTTTCTCTCTCGCTTGCTTTATATTGTTGTATTGCAATTAGGTCTGCCATGTAGTGGTCACCATTTGGATGAATATTAGACCTAATAATCCCAAGGTCCATAGTTTGAGCTTGAGAGGCTATGATTTCCTTGATAGACTTAGCATTAGACTTGGTGTACAAAACCCATTGTGCATCATCTCTCTCTCTCTCTCTCTCTCTCTCTCTCTCTCTCTCTAAGATTGATTTCCAAACTCATGGTCTGAGTAGCAATTCTTAGAGTACTAAGTGGTTTCCAAACTCATGGTCTAGGTAGAAATGTATAGCCATACCAAGGAAATCAATTCCATTACATATAACTATCTTGAAAACTATGCAGTAAGATTGATTTGATAGGATACAAATTAATTGCTCTCTCTCTCTCTCTCTCCCTTCTACCATACCCCATCCCTCTCTCTCTTCTTATCTCCCTCCCCACTCTTTCTCTCTCCCTACCCCCTTTATCTCCCTTAATTTATATTATTGTATTATAATTAGGTCTTCCATGTAGTGGTCACCATTTGGATGAATAGTAGACCTAATAATCCCAAGGTCCATAGTTTGAGCTAGAGAACACCTATGCTTTCCTTGATAGACTTAGCATTTGACTCAGTGTACAAAACCCATTGTGCATCATCCCTCCACCCCACACCTCTTGTGGTGAGCTTTGGGAAATCATCCATCCCTCTCCCTCTCTCTCCCTCTTTCCCCCTCTCTTTCTCTCCCTCTCTCCCTCTCTCTTCGGGTATGTGCAGGATCATGGTGTGCGAAAACAGGCCCTTAAGTGGCAATGAAATTTTGAAAAATCAAAGTTATGCAACTTGACATGAAAAATTGAACAAGTTATGAACATTATTTTTAAAATATGTAACAAGAGAATCTATAGAAAATTGAATGTAGTTTCTAAGTTACTAGTTGTTTTTTGGAAAAAAAAAGTCATATTTGATGAAAATTTCAAATTTCAATGTAGTGGTGCTAAAATTTAAGGAAATAGATAAGAAGTAGGTGTATATCTAGCCACCCTAATCACAATCAAATCATAATATTTTTTTATAAGATTTATAATATAAGTATTGTACTCATGTCCAGATGTGACACATATTTTTTATAATTTTTTATAAAGTAAATAATTATTTATGATTTTTTTACTTCAACTTTTCAAAAACTCAGAAACTCCTATGTTTGACCACCTTAACTTGGTCAAAACCTTATGAATTTAATTTTTTTTAATTTTTCCTATAGTAGATGAATCATAGGATGTGACGAATACTTTGGATTCAAAAAATGTTATACCATTTAAAAGTTATGAGTGTTTTTCAATCAGTATAACAATCATGACTTTTGTCAAAATTCAATTAGAAAATAAATAATAATTTTTTATTAAAGTTGAAATAAGACAAGCCTTATATTGTTGGAAATCTGAGAATGTCTTTAAAAAGCCCTTTTCATTTTATCAATTTTGGCTATAAAAAAAGTTGTCAGCCACTAGTGTAAAGTCTCGAAAATCAAGGAATATTGAAAAACATGTTTTTTCAGTTGACTTTCGAGGCCTGTCACTTCCAAGCTAAATCCCAAAGAAAACCTGAATAGAATAATGGAGGGAAAAATTTGTGTTTTAAAATCGGATATCCATTTTGAAATATATATATATATATATATATTAGTAAATTGGGCATAACTTTTGCATTTTATATCAAAATTTTGAGTTTATACACGTGTTGGAAAGGTAATTTAGAGATCTATGATATGGAATAGGTATATTTTCAATTATTTTCTTTAAAACATAATTATGATTCACTTAAAATTCATCCTTCATTTTTAAAACATAAAAAGCTCACGACTTTTTCATATGATTTCCCTGTTGAATGAATTTTTGTAACAGTCATCACAAAATAAACTAGATAAGTAATTAATAATAGAAAATTTAAGAATTTTATTGAGTTTGATAAATTTTGGTAAACCATATTATCTATGTTTGTTCCTTTCTCCACCTCTCTCTCCTACACCTATCACTCCACCTGTTTGTTTGTTCCTCCCTCTTTCTTATCCATATTTATACATCTCTCTAGACCTATATCTCTAACTGTCATTGAATACCTCATTCGTTCTCTCAAACTCTACAAGGTGCTTATATTTCTACCTCTTCATAATTTCCTATGTCACTCTCTCTTCCCTAAGATCTAGACAAGTCTCTTTGCATTTTCTTCTCATCTCTAACAACAAAATTTAGAGGGGAAAAGAGTGTCAAAAAAAGGAGAGGGGGAGAGAGGGGAGAAGGAGAGAGTAATTAGGGGGAAGAGAGAGTGAGAGAGAGAGAGAGAGAGTTATAGGTAATTAGGTGGTAGGTAAAGAGAGAGAGGGAGGGGTGATTGGGATGAAGAGAGAATGAGAGGGATATTTTGAGATTATTAGCGGGTAGGAGGAGAGGGGGAGAGGGGAAAGTATCAACAAAGAGAGAAGAGAGTGTTAGGTCCAATATAATTTAAACAAAAAAAACTTAACCAAATTATCACTTAATGCTGGTGAATCAGTCTGTTATATCGGTGGACAGTTTTAATAGATAAATGCAGTCTCAGTAAATATTAATGCATGAAACAAAATGGCAAAGTCATCCACAACACATAACACCAATATTTGTACGTGGAAACCCTGTAAGGGGAAAAACCACAGTGGGAAACCTTACCCACAATCAAATGATACTACTGCAGATAGTAAGTGTACATAAATGGGGTGTGCACATGCAGAAAGGCCAATCACCTAGAGCTCACTGCTCAATCACAAATGGGAGTCACACTAAGTACAATTAAATGGTTAAATCCAATAAGAATGTACTGCACAAAATAGCATCTTCATATGGTGGATTCAGTACCGGTGTAGTTCTGATATGCTTTCACAAAAACCTAGCTTCACCTTCAAATGATGTCTGCATGTATAGCTCTTCTTAATCTTGCATATACCTTTACACAAATCTTATTCACATTCCACACATGATCTTTACAAATAAGTTCTTACATTTATACCATAACCTAAGACCAGTTTTAGTAGGTCGGCTCTACAAAATATCACAATAAAATCATTTACAAACAATACAATATCCGATGCAATAACCGATTCAACATGTCGGCTTAATGCATTTACAACAATAATTAATCATCTCCATAACATGTCGTGATGATCTAGAAAAGATAAACTTGTCGGTGCATAACCTGGACCTATTTGCCGTTAACAAAAAATATGCAAATATGAATATGCCAATAAACAATTCTCCATGATAAGATGTCCAAACAATGTCTTCAACATTACCAAGTGTTTTCCAAGTCATTCCAAGTGTCAGTGATCATTATTTCCTACTGGTGTACCATATACCAGTGACTATGAAAAAGTCACTTGCTTGCCGGTTTAGTAGGTGTTGACATCAATGACAAAACCATACAAAAATAACAACTATCTCCCCCTTTGGCATTGATGGCAACACAAGATGGAAAAATCATCAAAGTGCCAAAACAGAAATGCTAAATACAAAAACCAACAATCTTCCTAAAGTAACAATCTCTCCCCCTGGGAGTAACATGTGTTTCCTTATGTTTTTCTTCCCAACATAGATATCACTCCTCCTTTGACATAAAATGCCAAAGTTGTAACAAAACCAAGTTCATATACAAAATACCAATCAATTTCAATATACCAACTAATCCCCCTATAAAGTAGCTTCCTCATCAAAGCCGAAGTAAAAAGATTTCTCTATGAATTCTACCGGTTGATGACAAGTATCAATTCTCTAAGTATCTACCAGTGGGGGTATGACCCCAAGATGTTCTCTAAGATATCCAAAGGTCTCCTTAGGAAGAGGTTTAGTGAAAATATCTGCAAGCTGCTCTTTACTATTCACATAAACTAGTTTTATCTCTTTTGCTTCAAAATTCTCCCTTAGAAAATTCAATTTGATTGAAACATGTTTTGTTTTAGAATGTAATACCAGATTCTTAGATATATCATTTGTTGTTGTGTTGTCACAATAGATAGTTATAGGTTCCTTGCATTTTACCTTTAAATATTTCAACATTTGTTTAAGCCATAGTACCTATGTACAGTTAGTTGCTGCTGCAACATATTCTTATTCTGCTGTTGATAAAGATGTACAACTTGTTTCTTACTCAACCAAGAAATTAGTCTGCTTCCAAGAAAAAATGCTTCACCGATGGTGCTTTATCTATCATCAATATCTCCTGCCCAATTTGCATATGTGTATGTACATCAATCAAAGTTGTCATCTCTAGGATATTATAATCCAAGATTTTTAGTGCCTTGTAAGTACTGGAAAATCCTTTTTACTGCTGATTCATGATTTTCCCTAGGATTACTCTAAAATCTTGAAACAATACATACTGCATTCATAATATCAGGTTTGGTTTGTGTCAAATATAGTAAACCTCCTATCATAGATTTGTACCTTGTTGGATTAATAGGTGTAGATTCATCCCTTAAGGATAGTTTGTCATTTGTACTCATAGGTGTGCTTATTGGTTTAGAGTTCTCCATCCCAAATTTCTTTAGTAACTCTTTTAAGTATTTAGATTGACTTAAGAATATACCTTTATCAGTCTAAGATATCTGCAATCCTAAAAAGAATCTTATTTCACCAATCATAGAAATTTCAAATTCTTGCTGCATTTTGATAGAAAAGTCTTTACACAATCCATCTTCTCCTCCAAAGACTATATCATCAACAAAAACTTCTATAGCTAAAATGTCATCATTAGTCACTTTATAGTATAAGTTACTATCAGCATTACCTTTAGAAAAACCAATCTTCAAAAGATACTTATCCAATCTTACATACCAAGCTCTTGGAGCTTGCTTCAATCCATACAAAGTTTTCCTTAACCTGCAAACCATATCTTTGTTATTTGTCAAAGAAAATCCATTAGGTTGTTTAATGTAGACTTCCTCTTCAAGATTTCCATTCAGAAATGCACATTTAATATCCATCTGATATACTTTGTAGTTCTTATGTGCTGCAAAAGCCAAAAACAATCTAACTGCCTCAATTCTAGCTACCGGTGCAAAGGTTTCATTATAGTCAACTCCTTCTTTCTGAGAATGTCCCTTACACACTAGTCTTTCTTTATTTCTAATAACCTTACCATCTTCATTAAGTTTGTTTCTAAATACCCATTTGGTTCCAATTACATTTTTATCTTTGGGTCGGGGAACTAATGTCCAAGTGTTATTTCTCTCAATTTGTTCTAATTCTTCTTCCATAGCTTTAGTCCAATATTTATCTTCACATGCCTCATTTATTGATGAGGGTTCAATTTGAGAAATAAGACATACCTCTTCATTTTCCAATCTTCCTCTTGTCATAACTCCTTTATGGTTGTTTCCAATTATTTGATCTTCAGAATGATTGAGTCTTACATACCGGGGTGTCTTTGTCTACTGTAGTTCTTCAGTCATAGTGGAATTTTTAGATGATACCGGTGTGACTGGATCTTCACTATGTACCGATGGATTCAGTGTAGGTTCATTTATAATTTCTGTTGTCAGTTCAGAATCTATGTACCTTGAAGTTCCTTTGAATTGTTCATCAATCTTCACATTTGTACTTACCAAAATACCAACAGAGAGATGGGGACAGAGGTGAAGAGAAACATAGAGAGTAATTAGGGGGTGGAGAGAGGGGGAGAGGGAAGTATCCATAAACCCATAGGAGGAGAGAGTTGATCGAGGGTAATTGAGGGAAATAAATAATGTGAGAGAGAGTTGGGTGTAATTAGTGGATACGGAAAGAGGGAGAAGAGTAATTATAAACAAAAAGAGAGAGGGAGAGATGTGGAGAGAGGTGAAGAGAGTGATAGAAAGAGGATAACTAGGGGAGAAAGGGGGAAGAGGGAAGTATTAACAAAGAGATGGACTAGAGAGAGGGTAATGAAGGGGCTCTCTCCCCATCTCTCCCCCCTCTTCCTTTGTTGATACTCCCTGCATATCTCTCCCCCCCTCCCCTTCCCCTAATTACCTTCTCTCTAGACCCCTCTCTTTGAACCTCTCTCCTTATCTCTCCCTCTCTCCCTTTGTTGATACTTTCACATCCCCCATTCTCCCTAGCCCTAATTACCCCCAACTCTCTCTAATTCTCTCTTCCCAAAATACCATCTCTTTCTCATACCTATCCTCAACTCTAAATTTACCATATGATCCCTTAGGTGTTTTTAGGAGTCATCTTGTGTCCTAATGAGTCATATGGTGTCCTATGAACCCTTAGGACACCATATAATGTTGTTAGGGGTTATATGGTCTGCTAAGAGGTCATATTGTGTCTTAAAGGGTCATATGGTGTCCTATGACCTCTTAGGATACCATATAACTCTTTAAAACACTATATGATGTCGTTATGGGTTGTATAGTGTCCTAAGAGGTCATATGGTATCCTATGACCCCTTAAGACACCATATAGTGTTGTTAGGGTTCGTATGGTGTGCTAAGGGGTCATAAAATATCATATGACCATTAAGGACACCATATGACCCCTAAGGTGTCATTAAAGGCCATATTGTGTCCTAAGGGGTCATATGGTGTCATGTGACCCCTTAGGACACCATATGGTGTCATCATGGATGGTATGGTGTCCTATGACCCCTTAGGAGACTATATGACCCCTTAGGACACCATATGACCCCTTAGGACAACATTGTTGGCAATATGGAAGAATTGATTATGTGGAGATTGATTATGTGTTACATTGATGTTTTGTCATTTATGTCAACACTAGCTATTATGGTTGGTTACCGACAGATAGGTTTTTGTTACTAGCAGAGGATCTAGTGTTACCGGCAGAAGAGACTATCTATTGGACACTTCCGACATGTTTGGATCAATGGAGTATGTTTTGTTTTATGTATTACATATTCCTAGAATATGTTTTGGTCAATTGTTATTGACTTGGTGATTGGATGCTATCATACAATCTAGTTAACCCATACCAGCATATGTTTATGTTTTACTAGTAGAGCTTTTATTGAGAATCTCTGACAGGATGCATAAGTGGTGTTGATGCAACTTCTAGATGGAATTCAAGATGCTAAAGGTGATCCTTGATCAAGCCTCGACTGGTTGGTGACATTGCTTTGGCATGGTGGACCTAGAATATGTCTAGTGCCAATCTAGGTTATGGACTGATATCATGTTAATGTGTTCTCTACATGTTACCGGGCTGATTTATGGATTTGTTAATATTGTTTTGGTCTAAAGATGACATGGCATATCATTGTAATATGAATGTATATAATGATCTTATTGTAATATCTTTTAGGTGGCTGACCTAATTGGTGTAAGCCTTAGGGTTTGTATAAATTGATGTAAGATCTCATTGTAGATCGTGGGTATGGGAATGGAAATGTGTATAGTGGTCATGAAATGAAATATCATATGTGAAGAAGTTGGTCGATCATTGAAGATCGAATTGGGTTTATGTAAGAGGTAAAAGGCTTCTAGTATTGAGCTTAACCAAAACTGTAATCAGGCATGGTAGCTGCTATCTCTAGCAATTCATTCTATTGGATTATTGTCCAATTATCTTAAGGTGGTTATAACCTCTCTGTAGTTAGTGAGAGTCTTTTGTAATGAGAAATACGCTCTAGGAAATGTGTCTTCCTACATGTACATGCCCCTCATTATATCACATACTTTCTACATATGTATCATCTGACTATGGGTATGCTTCTCACCATGGCTTTTCCCTTTACTAGGTTTTCCACTGACAAACCATGGTGTTATGTCCTATGGTTGCATTGTTCTGATTATTTGTTTCTACTATTCTAGTATTTAATGTTTATATGCTCTGGTTAAAGGTTGATAAGTGGATTAATTACTATAATCTATTGACAACTGATTCACCCCCCCTCTCAGTTGTCCACTAGTTATCCTAACAATTGGTATCGGAGATTTTATCGTCTCTTACAAAAGCATAACCACTTGAGTTAAATCCTATGGCAACTAATCCACCGACAACTATTTTTAGAAGATAAATCCCTAATCTTGATGGAACAAAGTATGGGATATGGAAAATCCAAATGGAGACTCATTTTAGATTTCTTGGCAAGGATATTTGGGAGATCACTAAGAAAGAATACACACCTTATGATCTTGCATCTGGCAATATTACTCCTGCAGACTTGGACAAAACTATTTAAAATGATTGCAGAGTTGGATGTAAGGGGTTGCTCTCTCAGAGAGTTCAGTAGGCTTCTGGGGGTTATAAGTCCCCTCTGATTCTCAGCAGGTGGAAGCTGTGGTGATTGACAATCGGTTAATGCTAAACTACAAATGTGTGGGAATTGGACGAAAAAATTATACATGGGGGTCGATTGAAAGAATAGCTGAGTGTCAAGAGTGTACCAAGGTCATCTGAGGAAGAAACCTCCTCCTAGGGGTGAAGAAGAGTAACCCTTCCCTCTAGTCTCAGGGAGATAAAGGTTTTACATAGATATTAGGGGTGAAGTAGAGTAACCCTACCTTATCATTAGATGGTGAGGTTTACCGGTGGTTGTATACTCAAGGTCCCTACCTCATTGAAGTGGTGTAGTTGAGCCAATGTTGTGGATGACTCCTAGGGAGTTGTCTATGACCTGAGGACTAGGGAAGCGGAGTACCTAGGCCCTTGCAAGGAGGATGATCGTGCAATGGAATTGTCCCGATTGCGAAAATGGAGTACCCAAGATCTTGTAAGGGGGATGTCCACACAATGGGCTATCTATGTTAGAATGTTGGTGCTCAAGATTTGAGTGAGCTATGTGGGTTGAATTGCAGAGCCAGAAGTCCCTGTGTCTTGTGGAACAAGTGGGGTAATGTGCTAGGCATGCACCTAGGTTACCTGAAGAATTTTCATTGAGGTCTGGGATCTCAAGGCCCTAGAGTGGGGGTTGAATGTGGCAAGAGGGATAGGGTTCTGAAAGTGTGCTCATGTTGAGTCAAGCCATGAGGTGAGTCCAAAAGGGTGACAATGATGGATGAGTTGCATGACTGAAAAGAGGACATGGTCCATAAGCGAGTTGTTCTGGGAGAACACTTGAGTTGAAGGAGAGTTCAGCGATGAAGGATATTCGATTGATCATGGAGCAAAGAGCTTGGCACCCAAGTAGGAGTGTAAGGTGATCCACGAGTCCAAGGAGCTCAGATAGGGTGTTTCCATGGAGCTAGTTAGTGTGCATAGGATCTACATGGAACTAGGTTCACCAGCGAAGTCATTGAGACGTGGGTTAGGGGCCCAATGTAGTTGGAGCTTGGATGGATGAACATGAAGCTAGATCAAGGAGTCTAGTCATCCCATGAGGTAAGTTTGGTTCTTGAGGGTTCTAAGGAGCTAAGGGAGGCCAACATGGGGCACCAATACTGTGGGAGTACTAAGCATGCTCAAGGAGTGTGAGAAGTTGGAGCCGGAGGACTTAAGGAGTTTTGAATGGGGTCAGTGTTAGTAGTTGGGGTCTTATGAGGGACTTTGGAGATGAAGGCATGGAGGAGACTTGTAAGCTTGTACCGAGGGTGCAAGGGCGGTGCGACAAGGTAATGCTAGAGTAGAGTTAGCGACTTGAAGGGAGTACTAGGAGCATCGGGATGAAGGAGACCTGCAAGAGGGTTGGTTTGCACTTCTATTCCACATGGGTGTATGTTAATATGGTCAAGTGGTGGACACTTGAAAAGGGAAGGCATACTCTAGGAGAAAGAAAGGACTTGTCCATAAGAAGTCACGAGTAAGGTTTGCAATGCTGCATGAGGTTGGACCTCCTTTGGAAGGAAAAATTTTGTTTGGACAGTAGGTTGGTCTAGCCCCGTAAAAGCTGGTATCAGAGCATAAAATTTGGCAGGGCCAATTAGATGAGCTAAGGTAGCTAGGCTATCAAGTGGTCAGAGGAAGAATCCAAAGGTGGATTGTGGTTTGCAGTGTTGAGGACAGGTAGACCAAGGTGGCTAGTAGGGCGTGGTCACTAAAAATGTGAGGCCAACCAAGAAAGAGATAAGGATGGTGGAGTCTGTGGCCAAGTTCCATGAGTGGTAATTAGCTGATTGGAGATTGTGTCAAGGGTTGAGTTCCATTAGAAAGGGACTATGCTAGTGGAGCGACAAGGGATTGGGAGTGGATTTCTTGGTGGGGAAAATATTGCATGGGAAGAGCCTTAGTAGTTTGGGTGGAGCGAAGTAGGCAAGGTGTGAGCCGATATTGAACTGGGTTTAGTGCTAGAAGTAGTTAGCAGGGCTACAAGATTTCATATGGCGGTGTCCAAGGGTAGTGGCATGTAAGACCATTCAAAGGATTTAGGGCTGCGAGGAGTAGTGTGGTGTAGGGTCTTGTCAAGGACGGATCCGAGGTGAAATCAAGTTCGGGTTGTGAGGAGCAATGTGGTGTAGGGTCTTGTCAAGGACAAATCCGAGGTGAAATCAAGTTAGGGCTACGAGGAGCTATGTGGTGTAGGGTCTTATCAAGGATGCATCCAAG
This sequence comes from Cryptomeria japonica, assembly GCF_030272615.1. Taxonomy (NCBI): domain Eukaryota; kingdom Viridiplantae; phylum Streptophyta; class Pinopsida; order Cupressales; family Cupressaceae; genus Cryptomeria; species Cryptomeria japonica. The sequence goes on along the minus strand of NC_081411.1, from coordinate 634,479,978 downwards.
GTGAAATCAAGTTAGGAGCTGTGAGGAGCAATGTGTTGTAGGATCTTGTCAAGGATAGGTTCGAGGTGAAATCAAGGTGGAGTTGTAAGGTATAGTGTGGTGTAAGATCTTATCTAGGATGGACCCGAGGTGTAAGAATTTGGGTTGTGGGATGGCATAAGGTCATTCACACTCTAGGGTAGGATTGTGTCCAGGACATGATCTAAGGTGCAAACTTGGTGGTGAAGTAGGTCCAGTGGTTGAGAGCTAGTGAGGGGCTAAGTCACAAAGGAAGTCAAGGGAAAGAGGCAATACCTTTCCCACATTGGATGTGGTTTGTAAAGTCATCGAGCACAAGAGGTTGGCTAGCTTACAAATATTGGTGGCTTCTTTGGGTTGTAGCACTAAGGGTGTAGGGCATTTCGTGGATAGTGTGTCATTTAGGCAAAGTGGCACAATGGATGGAAGTGAGTGTACTAAATGTGTAGGATGCAATGCAAGAGTTGGGTGTCTTCAGGGAAGTGCACCTAGGAATATTTATGAAGTGAGATCTAGGATTGTGTCCAAGACATGATCTAAGCCATGAAATTGGTGGCAAGTTAGGTCTAGAGGTTGGGAACCAGAGATGGGATCAAGTCATAGAGAAAGTCAAGGGAAGGAGTGAGTACCTTGCCCACATTAGATGTGGATTGTAGAGTTGTTATGCACAAGAGGTTGGTTAGCTGAATGATGCTGGTATTTTCTTTGGGTTGCAACGCCGAGGGCACAGGGTGTTCCATGGACAGTGCATCAGTTAAACAAAGTAGCATAGTGGATTGAAGCAGACAAACTGAATGTGTGGAATGCAATGCAAGATGGATGTCTTTTAGGAAGCACACCTAGGAGGACTCATGAGGCATGTGTTTGCAAGAGTACACCAAGGAGGTGGAAGTGGTTGACAAGTACCAAGAGGATCATGTGCTGCTAGAGGTAGATCAGTGGGAGTATGATGGTTGTTGTTCTTTGGTTGAGTAGTTGGGGACAGGATAAGATGTTGGGCAGGTCGGGGTCTGTCAATAGGTAATCGAGATGGCACTATAGAAAGGAAGTTGACAGATGAAAGTTGAATATGCAACTTGGAAAGTAAGTGGGGTGTTGTGGTCAATAGAGTATGTGTCTTCAGGGTGACCAAATACTAGGAGCTTGCACAACAAGGTTGGTAGAAGGTGTGTCTTTTAGTGGATGCTAGGATTGGATCCAGGAGAAGTTGAAGTTGGAAGACAAGGGTGTCGTCGAGGATGGAACTAGTGGGTGAGTTGAGAGGTGAGCATGGTTTGTGGTGTTTTTTTGTGTTGTGGTGCAAATGGTGCAATCTTGGAGATGTAGAAGTTGGTATGGGGCATGGTGCAATAGAATACCATAGAGTTGTTTCATAGATTTCCAAACAACTGCAGTTAGCTTAGTGGGAGTCAAGGACTAGGTTCTTGCAATATGTTGAGTTGGGGACTAGTAGTAGAGATCAGTTGGAGGCAAGGGAGCGTCTTCACAAGATTAGTGGGGAGGAAATGAGTTGGACGCAGGGGTTTGCCAAAGCAAGTTAGCCATGGATGGGATTCATGCAAGTGGAAGACCAGTATGGGGAATGCTAGTAAGCATCGAGTATGTCAAGGACAAAAATGATGCAAGTGCAGGGCACAGTGAATCCAAAGTTCACTTTTAACAGGTCCTAATGTTGCGAAGGACAAGACTCAAGTTGAAAGGTCTAGCACCGAGGACGTCCCCTATTTTAAGTGGGGCAGGATGTAAGAGGCTACTGTCTCGGAGAGTTCAATAGGCTTCTGGGGGTTATAAGTCTCCTCTGATTCTCAACAGGTGCAAGTTGTGGTGATTGACAATCGGTTAATGCCAACCTATAGATGTGTGGGAGTTGGATGAAAAACTTATACATGGGGGTTGATTGAAAGAATAGTTGAGTGCTAGGAGAGCACCAAGGTGGTCTGAGGAAAACACCTCCTGCTAGGGGTGAAGAAGAGTAACCCTGCCCTCTAGTCTCAGGGAGATAGAGGTTTTACATGGATATTAGGGTGAAGTAGAGTAACCCTGCCTTATCATTAGATGGTGAGGTTTATTGGTGGTTGTATACTCAAGGTCCCTATCTCAGTTAAGTGGAGTAGGTGAGCCAATGTTGGGGGTGACTCCCAGGGAGTTGTCTATGACCTGATGACTAGGGAATCGGAGTACCTAGGCCCTTGCGAGGAGGACGATCATGCAATGGAATTGTTTTGATTGGGGAAATGGAGTACCCAAGATCTTGTAAGGGGGATGGTCATGCAATGGGCTATCTGTGTCATAATGTTGGTGCTTGAGAGTTGGGTGAGCTATGTGGGTTGAGTTGCAAAGCCAGAAGTCCATGTGTCTTGTGGAACAAGTGGGGTGATGTGCTGGGTACGCACCTAGGTTACCTAAAGTAGAATTTGCATTGAGGTCCAGGATCTCAAGGCCCTAGAGTGGGGGTCGAATGTGGCAATAGGGACAGGGTTCCAAAAGTGTTCTCATGTTGAGCTGAGCCACGACGTGAGTCCAAAAGGATGACAAAGATGGATGAGTTGCATGATCGAAAAGAGGACATGGTCCATAGGTGAGTTGTTCTGGGAGCACAGTCGAGTGGAAGGAGAGTTCAGCGACCAAGGATATTGGGTTGGATAATGCAGAAAAGAGCTTGGCACCCAAGTAGGAGTGCAAGGTGATTTGTGAGTCCAAGGAGCTTAGACTAGATGTTTGCATGGAGTTGGTTAGTGTGCACAGGACGTACATGGAACCAAGTTCACCATCGAAGTCATGTAGACATGGGCCAGGGGCCCAATGGAGTTGGAGCTTGGATGGATGAACATGAAGCTAGATCAAGGAGTCTAGTCGTCCAATGAGGTATGTTTGGTGCTTGAGGGTTCTAAGGATCTGAGGGAGGCCAACATGGATTGCCATTTTTGTGGGAGTATTGGGCATGCTCAAGAAGTGTGAGAAGTTGGAGCTGGAGGAATTAAGGAGTTCCGGATGGGGTCAGTGTTAGTAGTCGGGGTCTTATGGGGGACTTAGGAGATGAAGGCATGGAGGAGACCTATAATCTTGTACCGAAGGTGCAAGGGTGGTGGGACAAGATAGTGCTAGAGTAAATTCAGGGACTTGAAGGGAGTACTAGGAGCATCGGGATGAAGGAGACCTGTGAGAGGGTTGGCATGCACTTCTATTCTGCATGGGTGTGTGTTAATGTGGTTATGTGGTGGACACTAAAAAAGTGAAGGTGTAGTCTGGGAGCAAGAAAGGACTTGTCTGTAATGGAATTCATGAGTAAGGTTTGCCAGTGTCGCATGAGATTGGACCTCCTTTGGAAGGAAAAATCTTGTTTCGACAACAGGTTGGTCTAGCCCCGTGACACTAGAGAAGCCCTCCTGAGTGCACTTACTGATTAGCAGATCATGGGATTGACTAATAATTCATCTGCAAAAGTTATGTTGGATAAATTGAAAACTCTGAATGAAGGTGACCCTACTGTCAAAATTGCTAAACTTGATGGTTACTGGATAAGATATGAGAACTTGAAGATGGATGATAGTGAAAGAATTTCTACATTTATGGAAAGGGTAAATGAGATTGTCATAGGAATTCAATGTTGTGGAGGATCTCTGAGTGAAGATGAAATATTTTTCAAATTCTTGACAGCCCTCCCATTGGCTTGCAAGATGAAGGCAACTACAATTAATGAATTGAGAACAATGGAAAACACTTCAGTTAATAGAGACATTATGATTGGAAAATTATCTTCTTTTGATCTTGAAGAATTTGGACCTTCTGGAGCTGCAAAGTTTCAACTTTCTTTTCATGCATCATTATCATCTACTAGCAAGAGTGATTGGAAAGCCCTATATGCAAAATAATTGGAAGACATGAGGAAAGAGGATGAAGAATTTGAGAAACTTGAAGCCTTATTTTCTACAGGAGTACCTTAAGGACCGACAAGAAGTAAGTATGAAGGAAAAGCACCGTTTAAATGTTTTTCATGTTGGCATTTTGGATATGTTGATATGGTTTTGTCATTGATATCAACACGTGTCATCGCTTGTCAACACTTATTAGCACTTTGAGATTTTGGTTATGTTCACCAGCAAGCCAAAGACTTATACATAGTCACCAGTATTTGGTTCACCAGTAGATTATATTGTTAATCGACACTTGGGATGACTTGGAGACTACTTGGTTATGTTGAAGACATTATTCAATCACTTGGTTTTGGTGATTTGGTTATTTGTTTATTCGGGTTTGCATATTTGTTGTTACGGGAAAATAGGTCTAGGATAAGCACTGATAGGAATATCTATTCTAGATCAGCATGACACGTTCTGAAGATATTTATTATTGTTGTAAATGCATTAAGCCAACATGTTGTATTGGATATCGCACCGGATATTGATTTATTTGTAATTGTTTTATTGTAATATCTTATGTAAAGTCAACCTACACAATTGGTCTTAGGTTATGGTATAAATGTAAGATCTTAATTGTGAGATCGTAGTAAGGAAGAGGAGTGCAGATGTGAAAAGTATTATAATAAGGTATATGCAAAAATAAGCAAAGCTATACACGTAGACATCATTTGAAGTATGAAGGAAAGTTTTTGTGAAGGCAATCAGAACTAAACTAGTACTGAATCCAACGTATAAAGATGCTATTTTGTGCAGTACATTATAATTGGATCTAACCATCAAATTGTAGTCAGTGTGACTCTCATTTTGTGTTTGAGCAGTGAGCTCTAGGAAGCTAGCCTTTCTGCATGTGTAGAATCGATATTGTACACACCTACTATCTGTAGCAGTATCATTTGATTGTGGGTAAGGCTTCCCACTATGGTTTTTCCCCTTACAGGGTTTCCAAGTACAAATATTTGTGTTGTGTTGTGGATGTTATTGTCATTCTATTTCATGTATTAATCTTTACCGTTACTGCAATTAACTGTTAAAACTGTCTACCAGCATAAATTTTGGTTTACTAGTATTAAGCATTAAGTTTTGGTTAAGTTAATTTTGGTTCAATTTTTTGGACAATTTATTCACCCCCTCCTCTCAGTTGTCTCTGAGACCTAACATTGCATGTAATAAGATTAGTTATTTTGCATCTAGATATCCTAAAAGGAATGCAAGATTTGAAGAGAGATTTAAGAAATCATTTAAGCCTAATTAGAACAAATATAGATTCAAGAGAAACAAACAATGCTACATAGCAGATGAGGAAGGAGTAAGTGATGACTCTGAGGATGAACCAATGGAAGACTCTGCTAGTGGATCCAACAATGGAAAGGAATGGGTGTTCTATGCTTTAAATTAAGATGAACCATAACCGGCTACCAAGAATGAAGAAAAGGATGAATGGGTAATTGATAGTGGATTCTCACATCATATGACTGGAGATAAAAGAAAAATTTTATCCCTACAAGAATACAATGGAGGTCAAGTCAGATTTGGAGATGACAAAGAATGTATGATAAGAAGTAGAGGTACTATTTCTCTATATGGTAAGAATAATACTGACTATTTATATTATTTAGAAGGTTTAAAGCATAATCTTTTGAGTGTTGGTCAATTGGTGGACAAGAGATGCAAAGGGATATGCCTTGATCAGTCACTTTCTATGGGTTTTGCTCAATAAGGGTCTCCACTAGGTGTCACCAAATGTAAAATGTCCTTAACCTTCCCAAAGTTATTAGAGCCCTCCCTAGATCCTTCCCAAGGATCGTCCACTTAGGAAAACTCACAAATAACAAGGAATCTCCTACCCCTTAGGTTCCAACCCTTAAACCAAAGACACCTAATAACTCCACACCCTAAGCAATAGGATCTTTACTCACAAGGTGGAATTTGGCCTATGTGAATGTTTGCACATTTGATATGCATAATTTTCATAGGTTATGACCCCTCAAATGGGTGTCTATTAGTCTCTTGTATTGTTTCCTCTACTAGACCTAGGAAATTGTGCTACAAGGAATTAGCCCTCCATTCAAAATTTTCTAGTTTTTTCTCACAATCTACCTAAAAAAACCCTTGAATAAATTAGATATTTGGATAACCTTTTGGAACTTCTACAAGATCCCAAACTTATACATTTGGGTTTTGAGTATGGATCATCAATCCCTACTGACCCTATTTGCTTCACCAGTCATAAAGGAATGTAAGAATGATACTTGCCAAGGGTCTGCACCTACCCATGGGTCCTTAAAATTCCTATTTTTACCACCCACCAATCTGTTGTTCAGGTTTTCTATCTCCTTTTCCTACTACATAGGCTTGCCACATGACCAATGTCAAGCCTAGGGCCTCATCTTAGGATAGTCAAATGACATCTCCTATCTTCACAACCACTAGGAATAGTTAATATACATGTCAAATCAATATACTCCCTATTTTCAGATTGATACCATTGAGAGATGTTGATTTGTGCCCCTATTTGCATTCAAACCCTTGGTTTGAGGGTTTTACCAAGCCAGTTTGACTGAAAATTCTCTTTCTTTCAAGACTGAATGTTTCAAGACCTCTGATCCACTCCAAATTATTGATAAACCTATTCCACAAGTTTTATAATTCTCAATTCATGTCCACCAATCATTAGGAATCATGCAAGAGCAATAATTCAAGGAAAATGCAGAAAAAACTTAGTAACCGTTTTATTTGAAGACAACAATTTCATTCAAAATTACCTCTCCAACTTCTCCAACTAGAAGGAATCATTCCTATAGGCTTATATCATTCCAAGTAGCTCCCCCAAATTCCTCTAATGCATACAAGAAACCAACCAACCATTGGAGTAACCACATTTAAAAATATTGCAAGAAAACTTGCTTGACAACAATTGTAACTTTTGCAACTTTTGACAACTTTTTACAAATTTATCTTTCCTTCACACCAAAGGTCAAAAATGAACATACTACACATTGTATACCCCTAAACAAAAAAAATACCTATAGAGTTCCCATACAAGGCCTTGACCAAGTTGACACACTTTGGAGCCTTAAGGCTTATTACATTGCCTAGGCCTAATCAATAGGCCTTCAAACACACACACACACACACACACACATTATACTCCCAATACATCCATGGATCAAAATTATGTGGGCACATGCCTTGGTGCTCCTGCACCATACTCCCCTGGACAAGAAAATTCAAGTCCCTTGAGTTGCTAACCAGTTGATTGTAGTTCCATGCTTGAGAATATCACTTTCACTCATCCAAGTAGCTTTAGATTTAGGAAGCCCCTTCCATTTGACCAAGTAGTCTTTGTAAACACCTTTTCTTGTTTGTTTGATCACCTTGAAGTCAATAATGCACTCCATTTCTGATGTCTTTCTAGGTCATAGATCCTTCATCCACTCTACATCCTCTTCCTCAAGAGATGAATCAGGTACTGCATCTTGCAATGATCCTATGAAGGATATCAAATCACATGCATTGAAGATGGGAGAAAATCCCAAATCTGTTGGAAGTTCAACTTCATATGCATTATTGCCAAACTTATGAACCACTCAGAGTGGACCAATCTTCTTCATGAGTAGTTTAGAAGGTTTGCCTTTAGGTAACCTTTCTATCCTTAGATAAGCCATCACTAAATCCCCTACTTTGAACTGAACATCTCTCCTCTTAACATTTACTATGAGTTTATATTTATCATCACTTTCTTGAAGTGAAGCTTTAACTTATTCATGAACCTCCTTCATGGTGACAGTAAAATATTCTCCTTTGGCACTAATCTTATCCATGCCTCCAAGACCTCTGAGTTCAAGTATTCACCTAGGATGTAGGCCATACACAATCTCAAATGGGCTTCTCCCTGTGCTCCTATTAGTTAAAATATTGTGTGCATATTCAGTTTGTCTAATCACCAAATCCCAATTTTGTCCATGCTTCTTGGTAAGGAATCTAAGGAGATTGCCAAGGGACCTATTAACCACTTCATTTTTTCCATTAGTCTAAGGATGGTATGCTGATGAAAATGACAAATTGGTACCTAATTTCTTCCAGAGAGTCTTCCAAAAATGACCAACAAACTTGGAGTCTCTATCAGTGACAATATTGAGAGGCAATCCATGGATCCTTACAACTTCTTTGAAAAATAGACCTACAATATGAGATGCATCTTTTGTGCATTTACATGGCACAAAATGACCCATCTTGTTGAACCTATCAACAATTACAAAAACACTATCAAACCCCCTAGGAGTTTTGGGCAATCCAAGTACAAAATCCATAGTAAGGCTTTCCCAAGGCCTAGTAGGAATCGGTAAAGGCTGATACAAACGAGCATTGGTTGAAACACCTTTTTCCCTCTAACAAATAGGACAATTCTCCACAAATATTCTTACCTTTGTCTGCATCTTGGGCCAAAAATAAAACTGGGATACCTGCTCTAAGGTTTTGTCCAAACCAAAATGACCTCCAAGACTGTCATTGTGTTTCTCTCTAATAATATTCTCCCTTGTAGAACATTGAGGAATGCATAACTAATACCCCTTGAAGAAAAAACCATCCTACAACATAAAATCAGAAAAATCAACATGAAAAGTGTCAACAAACCTAGTACATACATCATAGGCATCTTTGAAATCATGATCCTCCTTATACATGGCCTTGAGAGAGTCAAGACCAACACTCTGTAACTGAATTTCTTGAACAGTATGGGTTCTCCTGCTCAAAGCATCTGCAACCTTATTAGTCACGCCCTTCTTGTGCTTGATAGTGAAAGTGTAAGGTTGGAGTTGTTCAACCCACTTGATCTGCCTTTGGTTCAACTTCTCTTGACCATTTAGAAAAATCAATGCATGGTTATCAGTATAAACAATAAAATCTTTTGTAAGAAGGTAATGGCGCCACTTCTTGAGTGCTTGCACCATATAATAAAGCTCCAAATCATATTTTGAATACCTATTCTTAGCCTCATTCAACTTCTCTAAAAATAATGTCACCATATGTCTTTCTTGACTAAGGACTGCACTTATTGCCTACTTGCTTGCATCACATTCAATCGTAAAAAGTTGATCAAAACTAGGGAGTCTCAAGGTGGGAAGTTTTGCAACCTTCCTCCTCAAAATCTCAAAGCTTTGGGTTGCTTGCTCTATCCATTCAAACCTCCATTTAATTCCTCCTTTTATAGTGTTAAATATGGGAGCACAAATATGACTAAAGCCCTTGATGAATTTCCTATAAAAAGTAGCCAATCCATGAAAACTCCTAACATCACCTACTATCCTAGGTGTAGGCCAATTTATAATAGAGTCAAACTTAGAAATATCCATTTTCAAACATCCACTTGAAATTACAAAGCCAAGGTACACCAACTCAACTTTCATGAATTCTTACTTATCTAGATTGATTACCAATTTATCCTCAAGAAGCTTCTTGAAAACCTGATCCAAATGCTTCAAATGCTCCTCCTTGGACCTACTAAACACCAAGATGTCATCAAAATAATCAATAACAAAATTCTCAAAAATTATTCCAATACCTCATTCATGATGCGCATAAAATTACTATGTGCATTTGTGAGGCCAAATGACATCACCATCCACTCATATAAACCCTCATTGGTTTTAAAGGTTGTCATTCACTCATCACTAGGTCTAATTCTAATCTAATGCTAACCTGACTTCAAATCAATCTTTGAAAAGTATCATGACCCTCCAAGATAGTCCATGACATCCTCAATCCTAGGCATAGGGAACCGATACCTAATTGTGATCTTGTTGATGGCTCTAGAATCAGTGCACGTCCTCCATGTTCCATCTTTTTTTGGTGCCAAGAAAGTAGGTACAACACATGAGCTCAAATTTTTTCTAATCAACCCCTTATCCAAAAGATCTTACACCTGTCTTGCTATCTCCTCATTCTTTCTAGAAGTGATCTTGTAGGCAACTTTATTAGGCAAGGTCACACTAGGTATCAAATCAATTTGATGATTGATTTCTGTAATGGGAGGTAATTTATCAGGCATATCTTTGGGCACAACTCCCTTGTATCTATCCAACATGGCTTGCACTTCCCTAGTAATCTCTCATTTCTCATCATTTCCTTGCTTAGACTCATATTTTGGGTGTAAGACTAAATCATATCCTTGGGTCCATTCTAAACTGCCTACCATTCTTGGTAATGACATACACATTTTTCTCACCATGATGTTGTGCTTTGACATCATACTACCAAGGATGACCTAACAATAGGTGAAAATAATCCATAGGAAGGATATCACACAAGATCTTATCCTTATAGTCCCCCATTTCAAACTCTACCCAAGTTTTTTCATCTACCACTACATGTTGTCCCTTATTAAGCCAGTATACCTTATAAGGACTCACATGAGGCAACCTTTTTAGTTTTAACTTCTATACCATTGCTAAAGCAACAATATTATCTATGGAACCAAAATCAACAATCACTTTGAAAACTTTACCATGAGACTTACAAGTAGTTTTGAAGAGTGACTTCCTTTGTGGGGGCTCTTTGTATTGGGGTACCTTCAATAATGTTCTCCTTAACATAAGGCTTTCTCCATCCAAGGTATGACCTACATTTCCCATGGGTGAATGGAAACTTTTTCCATCATCTTCATGCACAAGTTGAGTCCTTTTGTCGAGTCCATGTGAGCTAGAATATTTCTATGGGCATCTACTCATAGTGTGACCCACTTGGTTGCAATTGTAATATTTACTAGTGAAAATGTCAGGTCCTCTACCTTGGTTTCCTTTCCTACCCCTATCAAAAGGTCTTCTTCCTCCTCTAAAGCCTCCATTCTTACTATTAAACTCTCCATTGGACTCTTGTTGAATAGAGTCACCATTTTTAAAAGGAGTATTCCTTCCTCCAAAGCCACCTCTACCTCTAAAATTTCTGCCACCTCTTCCTCTATTATTTTGTTCTCTCCTTCTGATCTTATCTTCCACCCTCAATTCCAACTGAAAGAATTTATGCATAGTGTCTAGAGCCATGATGCTAATCTCATCTTGGATGTTTTATCTTAACCGATTTAGGTATCTATCCACCTTCTCCACCTCTTCTTAATGCTTCTTGGACCTAAGACTTAACTTGTGAAATTCTTTAGTATATCCATTCATATCCAACTCCCTATGCCTAAGGTTTTGCAGCTTTTTATACATCTAAACCTCATGGTCTATTGGTAGGAATTGGTCTTTGATTTTGTTTTTCATCCTCTCCTAAGAGGATATCTTCTTCTTTCCTATTTTCATCCTTTCTTCATGCAACACCATCCACCACAACAAGGAAGACCCTATGAGTCTAGAATTTGCCAGACTCACTCTTCTCTCCTCTAGTACCTCTTTGTACTCAAAATGATTACTAAGTGCTTGTATCTATTCAAGCACCTCTTCTCCATTGAGGCTACCCCTATAGGTAGGTATACTTTCCACATTATCCCTATTGATTGATTTCAGGGAATCTAAAAACATCTTTTGATCAGGTGCCATATTCTGAGCACTTGTGTCCTACTCTTCATTCTTCTCTTCTAATTCATCATCACCAATTTTGTCCTTTCTGTTGGACTGTCTGGTCTCCTTGAGTTTCTCTTCTAGCAACTCCTCTATCATCTTCTTGATGGCCTTTGGGTTCATTGCCTTAGGAGGCATTGTAGCAGCCTCTTTTCCAAATTATGACATACACTATTCCACCCTTGCTATAGCTCTAATACCAATATGATGTAGAGGGATATGGGTTGATTAATCACTCTCTTTGGTTTTTGCTCAATAAGGGTCTCCACTAGATGTCACCCAATGGACAATGTCCTTAACCTTCCAAAAGGTTATTAGATCCTACCCTAGATCCTTCCCAAGGATCTCTCCACTGAGGACAACTCACAATCGAGAAGGAGTCTCCTACCCCTTAGGTTCCAACCCTTAAACCAAAGACACCTAACAACCCCACACCCTAAGCAATAGGATATTTACTCACAAGGTGGAATTTGGTCTATGTAAATGTTTACACATGTATTATATGGCATTTTCATAGGTTTTGACCCCTCAGATGGGTGTTTATTAGTCTCTTGTATTGTTTCCTCTATTAGACCTAGGAAATTGGGCTACAAGCAATTATCCCTCCATTCAGAATTTTCTTGTTTTTTCTCACAATCTACCTGAACAACCCCCTGAATAAATTAGATATTTGGATACTCTTTTGGACCTTCTATAAGATTTTATACTTTTGCTTCTAGGTTTTGAGTGTGGATGGTCAAACCCTACTGACGCTATTTTGCCTCTTCGAGTCGGTATTGGGGTTTAAACTCTCAAAATCTTCACAAGTCATAAAGGAATGCAAGAAGGACACTTGTTGAGGGTCTACACCTACCCAAGGGTCCTTAAAATGCCTAGTTTGACCACCCACCAATATGCTATTAAGGTTTTCTATCTCGTTTTCCTACTACACAGGCTTGCCACATGACCAATGTCAAGCCTAGGGCCTCATCTTAGGATAGTAAAATGACATCTCTTGTCTTCACTGTTGGTATTATGGATGACTTCATCATGTGTTGCATTGGTTTTTTCATTTATGTGAACACTTATCTTTATGGAGGTCTACATTGTTGATTTGGCACTCTGGTTATATTGATTTGTTGTTGAACTGACAAATTGTGGTCTTGGTATGGTTATTGGCTTATGCACAGTCACTAGTATATGTTTCACCAGAAACTCAGGAAGTTGATGATGACTTGTTATCATCTATAGATCATTTCGTTATGTCAAAGACATGGATTAGATGTTTACATTGAGCAGCTTGATGGATTTTCACTAACAAATGATAAGGATATGGTTTGAAGGTTAAGGAAAGCTTTATATGGATTGAAGCAAGCTCCTAGAGCTTGGTATGCTAGACTAGATAAATATATTTTAAAGGTTGGATACACAAAAGGTAATGCTGATAGTAATTTGTATTACAAAATTACCAATGATGATATTTTGGTTATTGAAGTATTTGTAGATGATATCATTTTTGGAGGTGAAGAAGAGTTATGTAAAGACTTTGCTAACAAGATGCATAGAAGGTTAATTTCATGGATCAACAAGAAGCAAACTTGTACATCATTATCTATAGTAGAAGCATAATATGTTGCAGCAACAACTAATTGCACTCACATATTATGGATCAAGCAAATGTTGAAGGACATCAAGGTAAAATGTAGAGAACTAGTAATTATTTACTCTGATAACTCAATAGCAATAGATATATCAAAGAATCTGGTATTTCACTCTAAAAAAAAGAATATTTCTATTAAGTATAGTTTTCTAAAAGAAAATGTCAAAGCAAATGAAGTGAGATTGGTTTATGTGAATACTAAAGAGAAAATTGCAAATATCTTTACAAATCCTTTGCCTAAGGAAATATTTGAATATCTCAGAGACAAGCTTGGGGTAATCACCCCACCAACAAAGACTTGAATAATGAAGATTGGCATCAAACTGACAGGAACTAATAGAAAAATATTTTTCTGCCTTTGATGAAGGATAGCTACTTCTCAAGGGGAGTAGCTAGATTTATGTTATGTTCTGATTTTGATTCTTAACTACTTTGGCATTTGATGTCAAAGGGGGAGAGATATCTATGGAAAAACATTGTACTTGGAGAGATGTATTTTGGTTTTGGTTATATTGTTTCTATTTTTCATACAAAACTTTCTATTAATCTATTTTGAGGAGATTGTTGGTTTGTTGGTATTTGGCTTTATGTTTTTGGCACTTAGATGTTTTTCCATCTAGTGTTGCCATCAATGTCAAAGAAGGAGAGTGTTGATATTATGGATGAATTCGTCATGTGTTGCATTGGTTTTGTCATTTATGTTAACACTTATCTTTCTGGAGGTCTACATTTTTTATTTGGCACTCTGGTAATATTGGTTTGTTGTTGAACTGACACATTGTGGTCCCGGTATGGTTATTGTCTTATGCACACTCACTAGTATATGTTTCACCGGTAGCTTATATGTTCACCAGCAGCTTAGGAAGTTGATGATGACTTGTTATCATCTAGAGATCATTTGGTTATATCAAAGACATGGATTGGATGTTTACATTTGTTGTTTTGCTTATTGGTCTGATCGGGTTCACATATTTGCCTTTATCGGCAGATAGGTCTAGGTTAGGAACTGGTACAAGATATCATGGTCCAGATTAGCACGACACGTTTTGGAAATGGTTTATTGATTGGATAATGTGTAAATTTATTGAGACTGACATGTTGTATTGCATCAAGACTTATTTTGTAATTGTAATATCTTTAGGGAGCTGACCTAATGATAAGGTCTTAGGGTTTTGTATAAATAATTATAAGATCTTATTTGGGAGATGTATGAGTGTATGAGTGTGTGGGAATAATGAAGATCATTGTGATAAGCAAAAATAAGAATTTCCTTCTATGAATCACGTAGATATCATCTAGAGGTTATGAAGGTATTTGGTACTCATGTTTAGAGCTTAAATCGATACTGAATCCAACATTGTAGATACTATATTGAAGCAGTACATTGTTTATTGGATTTAACCATCCAACTGTAGTCAGTGTGACTCCTATTTTTTGATTAAGCAGTGAGCTCTGGGCAGTTGGCCTTTTCGCATGTGTAGACCCCATTATTGTATTCACTTACTATCTGTAGTAGTATCAAAACATTTGTTTCATGTGTTGTGGATGTTGTTTTCCATTTTGTTTCATGCATTAAGTTATACTAGTACTGCTATAACTATTAATCTGTTTTACCGGCACTGAGTTTTAAGTTGGAATAATTTTTTTTAAGTTGTAATTCATTGACAACTGATTCACCCCCCCCTCTCAATTATCCTTCCCAGTTCCTAACATTCAAAAACACAAGGAACTGTTAATATAAATGACAAATCAACATACTCCCAGGTTTCAAATTGACCCCATTGAGAGATGTTGATTTGTGCCCCTATTTGCATTCAAACCCTTGGTTTGAGGGTTTTACTAGCCCAGTGGGATTGAAAATTCTCTTTCTTTCAAGCTTGAATGTTTCAAGACCTTTGATCCACTCTAGATAATTGATAAAAGTCTCCTACAACTTTTTAAGTGCTCAATTCATGCCCAAGAATCATTAGGAATCAAGCAAGAATGTGAATTCAATGAAAATGTAGAAAAAACTCAGTAACCGTTTCGTTTGAAGATAAGGATTTCATTCAAAATTACTTCTCCAACTTCTCCAACTAGAAGGCATCATTCCTCCAGGCTTATATCATGCCAAGGAACTCCCCCAACTACCTCTAACACATACAAGAAACCAACCAACCATTGGAGTAACCACATTTGAAAATGTTGCAAGAAACGTTGCTTGACAACAATTGCAACTTTCACAACTTTTGATAACTTTTTACAAATTGATCGTGCCTTCACACCAAAGGTGAAGATTGAACATACTACACATTTTAGATCCCTAAACAACAAAAATACCTATAGAATTCTCATACAAGGCCTTGACCAAGTTGACACACTTTGGAGGTTTATTGCTTATTATATTACCTAGGCCTAATCAATAGGCCTTAAAACACACACACACACATTCTTTCTCCGATGCATCTATGAATAAAAATGAGGTGGACACATGTCCTAGTTCTCCTACACCAACAAGGGATTCCGACTTCAATTTAAAGATAGAAAATGCAAAATCATTAACAAGACTGGTTTGGAGATTGTAACCGGTATTCAAGCTGGAGGTAATATCTTTCACTTGAACACTGGTAATAAGACATGTTTGATTGCTCATATTGATGAGAGTTGGCTATGGCATAAGAGGTCATGTCATGTTAGTTTTGATTGTATTGTTAAGATCAGTTCAACAAAGGTATTCAGAGATATACCTAAGATTATGAAGCATCATAATGCAGTATGTAAGGAATGTCAACTGGGAAAGCAAGTTAGAACTTTTTTTAAGAGCATACATGATAAATCTAATGATGTTCTTGATTTGATTCATAATGACTTATGTGGTCCAACAAGGACTAGAAGCTTTCAAGGTGATAGGTATTTCTTACTAATAATTGATGATTATTCTAGAATGATGTGGGTGACTTTTCTAAGGGAGAAGTTTAAAGCTTTTGAGAAATTGAAGATATTTAAAGCAAACATATAAAGTAAAACTGAATTGAAAATCAAATGTTTGAGATCAGATCAAGGCAGTGAGTTCACTTCTCATGAATTTAATAAATATTGGGAGACAAATGGAACTAGGAGACAGTTATCTACACCTAGGACTCCTTAGCAAAATGGAGTAGTGGAAAGGAAGAACAAAACCATTTTGGATGCAGAAAGAACCATGACGATGGAAACCAAATTACCTCATATCTATTGGAGAGAAGCAGTGAGTGCAACAGTCTACACATTAAACAAAGTTCATATCAAAGGTGAAACCGATAAGACTATTAAATATTTCAAAATTTTTGGAAGTAAATGTTATATCAAAAGGGATGATTCAAATCAGAAGTTTGATCATAGATGTGATGAAGGAATATTTCTTGGATATTCAATTCATAGAAAAGAATATAGATGTTATAACAAAAGATTACAAAAAATTATGGAGAGCACAAATGTGAAAGTGGATGAGAAATATAGAAATCAATCTATATCAAAAGACAGGGAACCGATACTGGAAATGCCTCAACCACTATAGGACACTAAGACAGTTACACCGGTATAATCAGAAAATTCAACTATGACCAATGATCAAAATAATGAACCTGAAATCCAGAAGATGCCAAGGTATGTAAGATTAATAATTCTGAACATCAAATCATTGGAGATAGGAACAAGGGAGTTATGACAAGAAGAAGACTAGCAAATGGAGAGGTATGTCTTATTTCTCAAATTGAACCAACATCTATTATTGAAACTTGTAAAGATAAACATTGGTTAAAGGCTATGGAAGATGAATTAGATCAGATAGAGAAGAATGAAACTTGGAATTTAGTTCCCCGACCTACAAATAAGAATGTTATTGGAACTAAATGGGTTTTTAGAAATAAACTAAATGAGGATGGTCAAGTTGCAAGAAACAAAGCTAGACTGGTTTGTAAAGGATATTCTCAAATGGAAGGAATTGCTTATGGTGAGACATTTGCACTTGTATCTAGAATTGACGCTGTTAGACTATTTCTTGCCTATGCAACATATAAGAACTATAAGGTGTACCAAATGGATGTTAAATGTGCATTTTTGAATGGTGAACTTGAGGAAGAAGTATACATTGAGTAGCCTGATGTATTTTCACTGAAAAATCTCAAAGATATGGTTTGTAGTTTAAGGAAAGCATTATATGGATTGAAACAAGCTCCTAGAGCTTGGTATGCAAGGTTGGATAAATATCTTTTGAAGCTTGGTTTTAATAAAGGTAGTGCTGATAGTAATTTATATTACAAGATCACTCATGATGATATTCTGATTATTGAAGTATTTGTTGATGATATCATATTTTGAGGAGAAGATAAATTATGCATGGAATTTTCTAACAATATAAAAAATGAATTTGAAATGTCCATGATTGGTGAAATGAGATTTTTCTTAGGTTTGTAGATTACTCAAACTGAAAAAAGCATCTTTATCTATTAAAATAAGTATCTAAGGGAATTGTTGAAGAAGTTTGGTATGGATAATTCCAAACCAGGAAGTACTCCTATGGTAACAAGTGAAAAATTATCTATGAAAGACACATCTGCACTAGTAAATTCGACAAGGTATAAGTCTATAATTAGTGGCTTGTTATATATAACTTAGACTAGACCAAATATTATGAATGCAATTCAGATTGGGTGGGAGATACTGATGATAGGAAGAGCACTTTTGGTGGAGCTTTCTTTCTTGGGAAGAAATTGGTTTCATGGATTAGCAAAAAATAGTCATGCATTTCTTTATCTATTGATGAAGCTGAATATGTTGTAGCAGCAACTAATTGTACACAAGTTCTATGGATGAAGCAAATGTTGAAGGATATCAAGGTAAATTGTAGTGAACCGGTAGTTATCTATTGTGATAACTCTGAAGCTATTGACATGTCTAAGAATTTGGTATTTCACTCTAAGACTAAACACATATCAATAAAGTATAACTTTTTGAAGGACAAGGTGGAAGAAAAGGAAGTCAAATTGGTTTATGTGAACACTAAAGAGCAGATTGTAGATATATTCACTAAACCCATGTTTAAAGAATCATTTGAATATTTGAGAGACAGGTTAGGAGTACCTACCCCTCTGGAAGAAACTTAGCTTATTGTGTAGTGCATCATTTCGATATGAATCAACAACTTTATCCTTTGGTCCGGATTGATGTAGTGGTGCTACTACTCAAGGGGAGTAGTCAACTTTAAGATTCACAAAATTTTGATAACTATGTCATATATTTGGAATTGATGTCAAAGGGGGAGAGTTATATGTGAAAAATAATGTTTAAGGGGGAGATATATTAAGGAGTTTTTTATAACTTTACAAATATTATTCAAAGGGGGAGATTGATTGGTTGTCTTCCATTGGGGGAGATTTGTTTAGTATTTCTTGGTACTTAGATGTTTTTCATGTCTAGTGTTGCCATTAATGCCAAAGGGGGATATTGTTGGCAATATGGAAGAATTTATTATGGGGAGATTGATTATGTGCTACATTGATGTTTTTCCATTGATGTCAATACTAGCTATTATGGTTGGTTACTAACAGATAGGTTTTGGTTACTGATAGAAGATCTAGTGTTACCAGTAGAAGAGACTATCTGTTGGACACTTTCGGCATGTTTGGATCAATGCAGTATATTTGGTTTTGTGTATTACATATTCCTCGAATATGTTTTGGTCAATTGGTATTGACCTAGTGATCAGATGCTATCATACACTCTAGTAAACCCATACCGACATAGGTTTAAGGTTTTACTAGTAGAGATTTTATTGAAAATGTTTGATAGGATGCATAAGTGGTGTTGATGCGGCTTCTAGATGGAATTCAGGATGCTGAAGGTGATCCTTGATTGATCCTCAACTAGTTGGTGACATTTCTTTGGCATGGTGGACCCAGAATAGGTCTGGTGCCTATCTAGGTTATGGATTGGTATTATGTTAACATGTTATCTACATGTTACCAAGATGATTCATGGATTGGTTAATTTTGTTTTGGTCTAAAGTCGACATGTGATATCATTGTAATATGAATGTATGTAATGATCTTATTGTAACATCTTTTAAGTGGCCAACCTAATTGATTTAGGTCTTAGGGTTTGTATAAATTGATGTAAGATCTCATTGTAGATCATGGGTATGGGAATGGAAATGTATATCGTGGTCATGAAATGAAATATCATATGGGAAGGAGTTGGTTGATCATTGAAGATTGAATTGGGTTTATGTAAGAGGTCAAAGGGTTCTGGTATTGAGCTTAACCGGGACTGTAATCAGGCATGGCAGATGCTATCTCTAGCAGTTCATTCTATTGGATTTTTGTCAAATTATCTCGAGGTGGTTATAACCTCTTTGTAGTCGTAATGAGAAGTACACTCTAGGTAGTGTTCCTTCCTGCATGTGTAGGCCCCTCATTTTATCACATACTTTCTGCAGAAGTGTCATCTGACTGTGGGTAGGCTTTCCACCATGGTTTTTCCCTTTACTAGGTTTTCCACATACAAATCATGGTGTTGTGTGGTATGGTTGCATTGTGTTGATTATTTGATTCTTCTATTCCAGTATTTAATTTTTATATCCTCCGGTTAAAGTTTGATAAGTTGATTAATTGATATAATCTATTGACAATTGATTCACCCCCCCTTTAAGTTGTCCACTAGTTATCCTAACAAGCAAATGATCCCTAAGGTGTTGTTTGGGGTCATATGGTGTCCTATGACATCTTAGGACACCATACAGTGTTGTTAGGAGTTGTATGGTGTGATAAGGGGTCATATTGTGACTTAAGGGGTCATATGACCACTTAGGACATCATATGACCCATCAGGTGTTGTTAGGGATTATATTGTGTCCTAAGGGTTTATATGGTGTCCTATGACTCCTTAGGTGATGTTAGGGGTCATATTATGTCTGAACGGGTCATATGGTGTCTTATAACACCTTAGGACACTATATGGCATCTTATAACCCCTTAGGATACCATATGGCATTATTAGGGATTATATAGTGTGCTAATGGGTCATATTGTATCTTAAAGGGCCATAGGACATCATATGACTCATTAGGACACCATATGACCCCTTAGGTGTCGTTAGGGGTCATATTGTGTCTAAAAGGGTCATATGGTGTCTCATGAACCTTTAGGACACCATATGATGTTGTTAGGGGTCTTATGGTGTCCTAAGGGGTCATATGATGTTCTATGAGCCTTTACAACACCATATGGTGTCATTAGGGGTCGAATGGTGTGTTAAGTGGTCATATGGTATCATATGACCCCTTAGGAAACCATATGACCCCTTAGATATTGTTATGGGTTATATTGTGTCCTAACAGGTCATGTGGTGTCCTATGACCCTTTAGGACACCATATGGTGTCGTTGGGGGTTGTATGGTCTGATAAGGGGTCATATTGTGTCCCAAGGGGTCACAGGACATCATATGACCCCTTAGACACCATATGATCCATTAGGTTTTGTTAGGGGCCATACTATGTCCTAAGAGGTCATATGGTGTCCTGTGACCCTTTAGGACACCATATGACCCCTTAGGACATCATATGTTGTTGTTATGGGTCTTACAGTGTCCTAAGGAGTCATATGGTGTTCTATAACCCCTTAGGACACTATATGACATTGTTAGGGGTTATATTGTGTCATAAGGTGTCATATGGTGTCCTATGACCCCTTAGGACACTATATGATGTTGGTGAGGGTCATATTGTGTTATAAGGGGTCATATGGTGTCTTATGATCCTTTAGGACACCATATGGTGTCATTATGGGTTATATGGTGTCATAAGGGATCATATGGTGTTCTATAACCCCTTAGGACACCATATAGTGTTGTTATGAGTCATATGGTCTCTTAAGGGGTCATATAGTGTCTTATGACCCCTTAGGACACCATTTGGTGTTGTTATGTGGCGTATGGTGTCCTAAAGGGTCATATGGTGTTCTATGACCACTTAAAACACCATATGGTGTCATTAGCAGTCGTATGGTGTGCTAAGGAGTCATATGGTGTCCTATGACCTCTTAGGAAACTATATGACCCATTAGGTATTGTCAGGGTTTATTTTGTGTCCTAAGAGGTTGTATTGTGTCCTAAGGGATCATATGGTGTCCTATGACCCCTTAGGACACTATATGACATTTTTAGGGGTCATTTTTTGTCATAAGGGGTCATATGGTGTCGTATGACCCCTTAAGACACCACATGGTGTCATTATGGATTGTATGGTGTTCTAAGGGGTCATATGGTGTTTTATGACCCCTTAGCACACCATATTATATTTTTATGGGTCGTATGGTCTCCTAAGGGGTCATATGGTGTCCTATGACCGCTTAGGATACCATATGACCCCTTAGGACACCATATGGTATCATTATGCATAGTATGGTATCTTAAGGGGTCATGTGGTCTTCTATGACCCCTTAGGACACCATATGACCCCTTAGAACACCATATGGTGTCATTAGGGGTCGTATGGTGTGCTAAGGGGTCATATGGTGTCTATACGACCCCTTAGATCACCATATGACCCCTTAGGTATCTTTAGGTATCATTTTGTGATGTTAGGGGTCATATGGTGTCCTATGACCCCTTAGGACACAATATGACCCCTTAGGAAACCATACAGTTTTGTTAGAGGTGATATGGTGTCATATGACCCCTTAGGTATTGTTAGGGGTCATATTATGTCCTAACGGCTCATATGGTGTCCTATGACCCCTTTGGACACCATATGGTGTCGTTAGCGATTGTATGGTGTGCTGATGGGTCATATTGTGTTCTAAAGGTTCCTAGGACATCATATAACCCCTTAGGACACCATATGACCCCTTAGGTATCATTTTTTGGTATTTTGGATATGTTGATATGGTTTTGTCATTGATGTCAACACTTATCAAACTGGTCAACCTATTGGCACTTGGAGAATTGACAATATTCACCGACAAGCAAGTGACTTATGCATAGTCACCGATATTTGGTTCAACGGTAGGATATATTGTTCATCGGTGCTTGGAATGACATGGAAAATACTTGGTTATGTCGAAGACATCATTTGGACACTTTGTCTTGGAGATTTGTTCATTGGCATATTTGAGTTTGCATATTTGTTGTTATCGGCAAATAGGTCCAGGATAAGCACCGATAGGCTCATCTATTCCAGATCAACATGACATATTATGGAGATGATTTATTATTGCTGTAAATGCATTAAGATGACATATTGTATCCAATATTGTATTGATTATTGATTTACTTGTAAATTGTTTTTATTGTAATATCTTTTGTAAAGTCGACCTACACATTTTGGTCTTAGGCTTCGGTATATATGTAAGATCTTATTTGATCAAAGGATGAAGAAGGAAATGCGAATGCAAAAAGGATTGTAATAAGGTATATGCAAATATCAACAGAGCTATACATGCAGACATCTTTCAAGGTTGAAGGAAGGTTTTGTGAAGGCATATCAGAGCTAAACTAATACTGAATCCAGCATATGGAGATGCTATTTTGAGTAGTACATTATTATTGGATTTAACCAACCAATTGTAGTCAGTGTGACTCCCATTTGTGATTGAGCAGTGAGCTCTAGGCTCTTGGCCTTTCTACATGTGCAAACTCCCAATTGTATACACATACTATCTACAATAGTATCATCTGATTGTGGGTAAGGTTTCCCACCGTGGTTTTTCCCCTTACAGGGTTTCCACGTACAAATATTGGTGTTATGTGTGGTGGATGTTATTGTCTTTTTGTTTCATGCATTAATCTTTATTGGTATTCCAATTAACTGATAAAATGTCTACCGGCATTAATTTTGGTTTACCGGTATTAAGTATTAAGTTTTGGTTAAGTTAATTTTGACTTGAATTCATTAGACAACTGATTCAGCCCCCCCCCCTCTCAGTTGTCTTAGGGACCTAACATCGTTAGGGGTCATATTGTGTCCTAAGGGGTCATATGGTGTCTTGTGACACCATATGACCCCTTAGGATACCATATCATGTTGTTATGGGTCTTATTATGTTCTAAGGGGTCATATGGTGTTATATGACCCCTTAGGATACCATATGATCCTTTAGAATACCATATTGTGTTGTAAAGGGTCATATGGTGTCCTATGACCCCTTAGGACACCATATGACCCCTTAGGTGTTATCAAGGGTCGTATTGTGTCCTAATGAGTCATATGGTGTCCTTTGACACCTTAGGACACCATATGACCCCTTGGGACACTATATGGTTCTATGGGTTGTATGGTGTCCTATGACCCCTTAAGATACCATATGACCCTTTAGGACACCACATTGTGTCATTATGGATCGTACGGTGTCCTAAGGGGTCATATGGTGTCTTTTTACCCCTTAGGACACCATATGGTGTCATTAGGGCTTATTGTGTCTTAAGGGGTCATATGGTGTTTTATGACCACTTAGGACACCATATGACCCCTTAGGACACCATATAACCCCTTAGGAGACCATATGTACTAGGTTTCAAATACAGAGAGATATAAGGGTGAAGAGAGATGAAGAGCTAAAGAGAGGGGGAAGAACTAAAGGAGAAGGACATAAATAGAGATAGATAATAAGGAATGTGAAGTGAGAGGGAGAAAAACTAATTGACAAGGATGGATAGAAAGAGGTAGACATATCTAGATATTAAAAAGGAGAGAGGAAGATAGAGATAAAAAATGAAGATAAAGGGAGAGGGAGATGAATAGATATAGATAAAGAGAGAGGTAAAGACAAAGACAAATATATAAAGAGATGGAGAAAATGGATAGAGAGGGGTAAAGAGAGTTAGATAAAAAAAGGAAGAGATAAAAAGATATAAAGAAAGAGAAATATTGATAGATAGAGAGATATAGATAGTGCAAGAGAGTGAGAAAGAGAGATAGATATTATAAATAGGGATAGATAAAGGGGGAGAGAAAGAGGGAGATACAAAGATATATAAAGGCACTATAGAGAAGGATGGTGGGAGAGAGCCAAAGATATATAAAGAGGGATTAAATAAAGAGATAAAGGTAGATAAAGGGAAAGATACTTCAAGAGGGTGATAGAGGAAGAGATGAAGAAGTAGATTAATCATGTATAGAGGAAGAAATATAAAGATAGAGGAACATATAGAAAGAGAGATTGATAGGTAAAGAGATGGAGATGTGAAGATTGAGATAGAGATAGATATGGATATAAAGTGACAGAGAGAGTAAGACTAATGGAGGGAGATATGGAGTGAATAAGTGAGATTTAGAGATAATGAGATATAAATATACATGAAGATAGATCTATAGGGATATAGAGATAGAGGGGATGAGATAGGGAGAGAAAGGAAGTGATAGAGACAAGTAATATATAAGTATAGGTAGGATAAGGTAGAGGAGGGAGATAAATATAGAGAAGAGATATTATTAGAGAGAAATATAGAAATAAGGAGTGAAAATGATGGAGTGGGAGAGGACGAGATAGGAATAGAAAGATGTAGATATATGCAGAGATGCATGTAACTTGGAAATTTATTTATCTATATGGGATGAGAAAAGAAGTGACATAAGTAGAGAATAAAGAGATAGATAAAATATATTTATATAAGTATAGATAGACAAGTGATAGATAAAGGAGGTGATAGGAAAAAAATGAGGCTTTGTATGTAAAATTTGTGAGTATTTGAAGTTTTAAAATTGAAGGACTAACATAAAATGATTATAATTAATTTTTGGTGTATAATATGATAAAATTACCTTATCCAATTGGTAGGTCTCTAAATTACCATTCCAAAACTTGTAAAAAATCAAAATTTTGATAAGAAACGCAAAAGTTATGCCCATTTTACTAAACTATACTTTTTATGTTGAGAAAAATGGATACCCAATTTGAAAAATTATGACATCACAAATTGGACATCTATTAATATTGAATATCTGATATTAATGGATATCCAATATTAATCAGATACCTAATTTGGTTTGGTATTACCAAACCAAATTCAAATTTTGGCTGACTCAAACAAAAAGTCAAAGCGGATTTTGATGTGTTTGGAAAAGTTTAAAACACATTTTTTCTCCATTGCCACTTTTTGGCCCCCATGGTCTTGCACATACCCCTCCCTCTCTCTTTCCTATCTCTCTCTCTCTCTCTCTCTCTCTCTCTCTCTCTCTCCCTCCCTCCCTCTCTCCCCCCCCTCTCTCTCTCTCCCTCTCTCTCTCCCTCTTCCTCTCTCTCTCTCTCTCTCTCTCTCTCCCTCTCTCTCTATCCCTCTCCCTCTCTTTCTTTCCCTCTCCCCTCCTCTCTTTGTCCCAACCACTCCCTCCCCCTCTCCCTCTCCCTTTCCCTCTCCCCCTCCTTCCCTCCCTTTTCCTTCACATTTTATTTACTACAAATAGTGTGTATGAGGTATTGATCCTATTAGCTCATTGCCCCGACATAAAAATTTTAGGGCCTAGGAGTGCGTACAGGGCACCACAAAAAACTGTTGGGGTTACAAATATTTTAGGTACTAACAATGCATACGTGGTTAGTAATTTGACCATGTACATGGTACTTAGACATAGATTTAGTTTCCCAAGAGCCTCAATGACCTCAAAATATGTTTTTGAGGTTGTTGAAGGCCCTACTACAACTATGTACATACTTTTGTCACTATTTTATACATAGAAGTAAGTGATTTTTTTGATAACTCAATGATGAAAGAATAGTACCAAACCAGTACTGAGAGGGGGGCGGTGAATCAGTACAGACAAAAACACAGTCCAAAACCAATTTGACAGTAGACTCAACAAATGACTAGTAAATAGTGATACCGGTTTGATACAAACTGCAACCGGTAAAGTCAAGAGTGACTGAGACAAGGATTAACAAGTTGATCACTTAACTTTCCACTCAACACAAAACTACACTACCAATTCACCCCTATGTATGAATAGGTAATCTATCATTATTTCTTCACAACAACTAGCTCAACATGTTTTATTGACAGACATAAAACACAAAACCATCATTTTCTTAACAGGCAATAACAAAGCATCACAAGATAAAAGCATCACACATGACACACATATTTTTCATGTGGAAACCCAACTAGGAAAAACCATGGTGGGGATGAATACCCACAAGCTTGTTGTTGAACTCTTTGGAAGTCCGCTCTGTTAGGAGCCTTGTCCTATTCAAGACATTACAATAGGTTCTACTAGGAACTGATCTTGTTAGGGATCACCTGGTTAATGGATGGCTACAATACCCAGTTAGGGTTACCTTGTTAGAGGATTTCAAGAACTCAATAGATAAAGGATCTCCATAGCTCTGTAGCTTCTCAGAACTCAATAACTTTGAGTTACCCTATTAAGGGATTTACAACAAGCCGGTTAAGGCCACCCTGTTAAGGGATTTCACAACTATTGAAGTGGTTAAAGATCAACAGGAATTACAATGATCTGGTAACAACACTCAATGCTAATGCAAATCCGCTTTGGCTCCTCTTCACCTTCTGCACATTCACTTTGCAGGTATCACTTCTCTCCTCTGGTCTGGCAAGAAACATGTATCCTTTCTCTTGGATACTCACACACACCTTTGCTAACAACCTCTGAAAGAAACACAACATTGACCTTATAGGGAGAGACAGGTCGGTAGTAAAAACCTTAAACCCTAAACCTGTTAGGTTAAGCAATTCAAACGGTTTAGTCTTGACCGTTGAATCATACCGCATTAAATGCAACAATCTTGAATCAATCTCAAGACATTTGCCATCATCCATTATCCACCGATTTCATGGCGGCTGATAACCCATCACGCGTTATCACCGTTTAACAAACTTCGCATATTCCCAAGGTGGATAGGGATGGTGTTCTTCATGCAAGATCCTTCATGCGCACAAGGCTTATGTGGCAACATGATCTGTTCTCCATTATAGTTCTAACTCATCACACAAAGATCACCAATTGAGTTACATAGGCTTGAGGTACTCCAACCAGAAATCTTGAAGTTGAAACTACCTACCAACCAGTAGTCATGCAATGCTTCCATGTGCCGGTTCCCATAACTACATGCCAGTTCACCTTGAATAAATATACCGCTTCACTTTGGCATATATACCAGTTCACACATATGCTGGTTCTCTCTTCTCACATATCACATATGCCGGTTCACATCATATCACATATTGACATCAATGACAACATACAATATCATTATGTCCTTATACCGGTTCACATAATGCCAACATTTTTTGTTTTTGCATGATTTCAAATGATTGAATTGTTGTTCTTATTAGTTTTGTCAATATTATTGTGATTGTTTAATAGTTTTGATTCAAAAAATTACTTTTGTTTACATATATATGTAATATGATTCTATTTAGGACAACCGATATCAACCATGGAAAAGAACACACATAGAATGATGAAACACCGAGAGGCTAAAAAGGAAAGGGAAAGGAAACATATGAGGAAATTACATGACATAATAACAATGGGACAAGAAGGTATGTCATCCTCAACATCTCAATTCAATTTACCAAATGAAAATAATGTAGCTAATGCATTTGAAGAAGAGATAATTTATTTAACGTATAAACCTAATGCAATTGAAGAAGAGACATGATTTAATAATCAATTAAATGATGAACATACACCTCCTAGAATCATTCATAGGAAACCAAAGTATCTAATTGGCATTGATGAGAATATATTGAAGCCAATGCCTGATAAATTGAATGAACAAACATTTAGGAGAATGGTTAAAACGATATGGAAAAAATATTTTGAAAATTTAAATCAAACTGGAAGATGTCAATTAATTGTTCAAATGATTAAAAATTTAAATTTTAGAGAGACAATGAAAATTCTAGGCCTAAGATCATCTAAAAGTAACAATGAAAGATTTATTGTGAGAAATCTATTTGATGCATATCAAGCTATTGGTTCAAAATCATGTACTAAATATTCTAATGCTACTCAACGTGTCATTACATCAACCATAATGAGCAAGAAAATAAAAAAAGATCGTTTGATAACCAGAACAAGTAAGTCATTAAATGTTAGTCAAACAACACTAAGTAAAGCATTACAAAGGCAGGAAAAAATAGAGGAACCTAACAATAACTCTCTTTGGGCATTCTCAAGTAGACTACCACACAAAGACAAGGTTCTTGTTGATGCACTAAGAAAATTAATTGAAACATTTTGGCATGAGAAGACAAGAGTTTCGCCCAACAAAAAAGATGTTGTTAGAAGATGAATCATGTCTACAAATAGTGAGCCACATGGCAAACACTATCTGGATATGACTCAAACAAAATTTTATGAAAGATTCCTTCAAAAGTTTCTTCAAATAAGAATTAGTCAAAGATTTTTTGAAATGGAAAAACATTTTTATGTTAAGATTAATCATGTACACATCACATGTTGTTGTAGGATGCATATTGAATTTTCCATGCACTACAATATTTTTCGTCATATTTGTTCTACTTTTCACATTAATGATGTTTTTTAGGAATACAATATACAAGAACCTCCTAAGTCGGAAAGAGAATTTATTTCAAGTGTGCTATGAAATAGACATGATGGTTTAATTTATTATAAGATGCCTTGTTTGGAAGGTTCTTGTGCTATATGTGGTGGTTTGTAATGTTTACCAAGATGTGTACATTTCGTAAGCACACATGAAATTGGTACGAAACTACTTTCTTTTGGAAAATACAAGACAATCACATGTGCAGTTAAAGATGGAAAAGATTTGAAGAGATGCGTTAGAAAAAAATAATATATGTGTAGCCAAATTTATGAAAATGTTTCAAGAGAAACTAGTTTATGAGTACATAATGCATACACATAGACCTCTATGGTTAGATGAGCAATTCAATTTATGTAACAGAATATTTCCTCTTGGCACCATTGTCTCTATCATTGATTTTGCTGGAAATTATACACTACAACCTCAAAATGAAGTGTAATCTATGTATTATCATTCTAAACTAGTTTATATATTTGTACACATAAAATTCATGCACACAGATGATAGCATGGAGGAGGATAGAAAAGTGATAAGAGGGTATCACTTCTACATAAGTGATGATCATATGCATTTGTCAGATTTTGTACAAGGATGCTTTAAAATTTTCTATGGTAATTTAAAGGAAAGAAAGATACAATACAACCAACACTTCATATGGCCGAATAATTGTACCATATGATTCAAGAATGAAAGGATGTTTTTGTTGGTATTTTAGTATGGTTTTGTCATTGATGTCAACACCTACTAACACTTATCAACTCTGGCACTTTGGAGACAACAACATTCACCGACAAGCAAATGACTCATGTACAGTTACCGGTATCTGGTACACTAGTAGGATATAATGATCACCGACACTTGGAATGGCATGGAAAACACTTGGTTATGTCAAAGACATTGTTTGGACACTTTGTCTTGGAGATTTATTTATTGGCATATTCGTATTTGCATATTTGTTGTTACCGAAAAATAGGTCTAGGTTATACATCGGCAAGATTATCTTTTCCAGATCAGCATGGCATGCTATGGAGATGATTTATTATTGTTGTAAATGCATCAAGAGGACATGTTGTATCAGTTATTGCATCGGATATTATTTTAATTGTAAATTGAGTTTATTGTAATATCTTTTAGAGCCGACCTACTAAAATTGGTCCTAGGTTATGATATAAATGTAAGATCTTATTTGTAAGATTAGATGTGGAATGTGAAGAAGAATTGTGTGAAGGTATATGCGAGAATAAGCAAAGCTATACATGCAAACATCATTTGTAGGTGAAACAAGGTTTTTGTGAAAGCATATCAGAACTACACTAGTACTGAATCCAGCGTATGAAGATGCTATTTTGAGCAGTACATCCTTATTGGATTTAACCATCCAATTGTAGTTAGTGTGACTCCTATTTTGTGTCTGAGCAGTGAGCTCTAGGCGCTTGGCTTTTCTGTATGTGCAGACCCCATTTGTATACACTTTCTATCTACAGTAGTATCATCTAATTGTGGGTAAGGTTTCCCACCATGGTTTTTCCCCTTACAGGGTTTCCACACACAAATATTAGTGCTATGTGTTGTGGATGACTCTGTCTTTTTGTCTCATGCATTAATCTTTACCGGTATCGCAATTAAATAATAAAACTGTCAATCGGTATAAAAGACTGGTTTACCGGTATTAAGCAATAAGTTGGTTAAGTTATTTTTTGGTTTTAATTTATTTGACAACTGATTCACCTCCCCCTCTCAGTTGTCTCTAAGACCTAACATTTTTATTGGTTGAAAAGGATGCATATGACAAGCATTGTACAATTTTTTTAGAATTTCACTAAGGCAGGACATGGTAAGGGAGAGAACGATGGTGCAGGAGCATGTGTAAAAATAGCCCTAGCTAGAGAAGAATTGAAGTACAAAGGTGGTGCTGACTTAGTAGATGCAGAAATAATTATGTGATGGTGTAACTCTTCTATGGGTCTAGGTAATCCAGGTATGTCAATGGTTTGTAGATATTGTTGGTTGATCATTGAATCTAACATTAAAAACTATCTAGATTATTGTACAGTTGCAGGATCGAGTGACATGCACTCATTTATGAGTTCAAATGGAAGTTCACCGGTAATTATATGAGATAGATGGTATGTTTTTTCTCTTCATGCATGCATTTATGTGGGAAGAATGTGAATCACAAGAGTGGGTTGACAAATGGTCTTTTAGACCATTGGTTCCCATTGATACATATCAAATTCCCAAAGCACTACAATTGAGCGAGATCAAGACATCATTGTATTTTGACCATGTATCTGACCTAGTGGATTCGAGTGATTTTTTGAGTTAATTAATTTGAAAGTATTCTTTTTGGTTCATCTTGTTGTACATCACAATTTATTTTTGGTATTAATGATCAAATTATAAAATGAAGATCATGTGTATGTTTTTGTTGTAGAAGAGAACAATGAAGAAGGAACAAATTACTTTTTGTGTCGCTATGTTGAGCATAAGAAAATTGACAACTGCAATCATTGACGGAGAGGGTTTTGAGTACCCAATAGGGTCTGTTGTCTTGAAATGAACATGGCCTAGGAGATACCCCCTCAAGAATTCAGATGTTTGGTTGTTTGAGGATGTTGAAACACATAACCATATTGTTCATTTTTCTAACCTTGTTGTTGCAACAAATATTCATTTGATGAGGTATTGTGGTAGACCTCATAACAAGGTTTTATGGAAAGTTCATGAATCTAACCATAAGGAAATACTTGACACAATACAAGCTAGAGATGATCATGAAGGCTCACTTGATTTATTCTATAGTTCAGAGTAGAATGATTTTGAGAATTTTGTATATATGGTCGACAAATTTTTCTATATTCATTTTTTGTATATATAACTGCCCATGAGCTAATTTGTACATGTTTAGGGGCATAATTTTGTATATTTAAATGGTAATGAGCTGATTTGTACATATTTATATGCCAAATTTTGTATATTAAAATGGTGATGAGCTGAATCGCACATATTGTAATGCCAAATTTAGTATAAAATCCCATGAGATTATTTGTAAGATATTTGTTTGTATATTAAAATAGCCAAGAGCTTATTTGACCATCTTTAGAGGAAAATTTTTGAATAATATGTGACACTGTTTTGTGACTATTTTTTGTGTCTATGTTTTGTGACTATGTTTTGAGTTTATGTGATGTGATAAGGGCAATCATGACCATTATTAATAAGGTCAATTATGAGAATTATTGATTCTTGTATAACCATGGAGAATTATTTGAGTCATTATCAAGTCAGAGGAGTCATAGATTGAGTCTAGATACAATTTGAGTAAAAAATGTCATTATTGTCAAAAACATTGTCAA
Source organism: Cryptomeria japonica (assembly GCF_030272615.1). NCBI lineage: Eukaryota > Viridiplantae > Streptophyta > Pinopsida > Cupressales > Cupressaceae > Cryptomeria > Cryptomeria japonica. The sequence goes on along the minus strand of NC_081411.1, from coordinate 634,447,946 downwards.
AAAAGTTGTCAAGCAACTTCTACATCGCGTCGACAAGGTATGCATCTCAACATTTTGGCACTTTGGGATGCACGAGAGGATAATTCCTAGCATAAGCCTACCTACCTGGATGCATTCATGATGTCGGTTTGTGCACAGGATGGACGAAATCAATTCTAGCCTATCTTGAAACTTTGCATTGTATGCAATTGATGATTTTTGTAGCAGGCGAAAAAATGCTACCAATTGAAAAGGGCTCTGAGTTGTTAGAAACTGAGATAGGCCATTATAGAGGAGCCTCTTGTGACCCCACAAGTTCAAACAGGTTGATCATATGTGTCTTGGATTGGAAGAATTTAGTCCATCAAAGTTTGACAATTTTTTGGACTCAAGGCACTTGAGAGATCGCATTGGTAGGATATGACTCTTGATGTTCCAACAATTTGGGATACACAAGAGGAGCATGCCTAGCATAAACCTGCCCTCCCAGATGTGCTCATGACATTGGTTTGTGCATAGGATGAATTGGATCAATTCTAACCTATCTTGCAACTTTGCATTGCATGCAACTAATGGTTTTTGCAACATGCAAACAAATGCTACCAATTGAGAATGGCTCTGATTCATCAAAAACTGAGATAGACCATTTTAAAGGAGCATCGCATGACCCCACAGGTTCAAACACATTGATCATATTTGTCCTAGATTGGAAGAAATAATTCATCAAAGTTTTGACAATTTTTTAGACTGAGGGCACTTTGAGAGATTGAGTCGGTAGGGTATGACTCTTGACATTTTAGCGCTTTGGGATGCATGAAAGGAGAATACCTAGCATAAACCTACCCATCTGGATGCACTTGTGATGTCATTTTATGTATAGGATGAATCAAATCAATTCTAGCCTATCGTGCAACTTTGCATTACATGTGACTAATGGTTTTTGTAGCAGGCAAAAAGATGCTACCAATTGAAAATGGCTCTGAGTCATCAGAAACTGAGATAGGCCATTGCAGAAGATCGTCACATGACCCTATAGGTTCAAAAATATTGATCATATGTGTCCTAGGTTGGAAGAAACTATCCATCAAAGTTTGAAAACTTTTTGGACTCAAAGCACTTGAGAGATCGCGTGGGTAGGGCATGACTCTCAACATTTTGACACTTTGAGATCCACAAGAGGAGAATTACTAGCATAAACCTACCCACCTAGATCTTCTCATGATGTCGGTTTGTGTAGAAAATGAACCCAATCAATTCTAGCCTATCTTGCAAGTTTGTATTACATGCAACTAACGGTTTTTGTTGTAGGCAAAAAAGTGCTACCAATTGAAAATAGCTCTAAGTAATCAAAAACTGAGATAGGCCATCATAGAGGAGCCACATGCAACCCCACAAGTTCAAACGGATTGATCATATGTGTCTCAGATTGGAAGAAATAGTCCATCAAATTTTTATAGTTTTTTGGACTCAAGGCACTTGAGAGATTGCGCTAGTAGGGTATGACTCTCGATGTTTCGACTCTTTGGGATGCATAAGAGGAGCATTCTTAGCATAAAACTACCCACATAGATGTGCTTGTGACATCAATTTTTGCACACGATGAACGAAATAAATTATAGCCTATCTTGCAACTTTGACAACAACTGAGCAAATTTTACATCTTTTATTCAAATGAAGCCAAACTTTCACAACTTTGACAACTTTGACGACTTTGATGACAATTGAGTAACTTTTACAATAATTGAGCAAATTTTACATCTTTGATCCAAATGAACCCAAACACAAGAACCAAAATTTGACCATTGCGAGCATGAGGGTGCTCTCACACAACACACATATTGTTGTTTATATTCATATTATAGATTTCATAGGCAAATATTTATTTAAATTTATAAAAGGGAAGCCACCAAATATAGTGAATACACAATAATGAACTGAATACAAGGAGTTTTGTAGGGTTAATTCAACATTTTAGAAATTTTATCAAATCATATTCCATGATTGCAATGTTTAATATTATAGATTTTTATTGTTTATATTCATATTGTTGATTACATAGGCAAATGATCAATTAAATGACAGCCGAGAAATACAACGAATACACAATAATGAACTCAATACACATTTATTAGATCAAATATCAACATATATATATATATATATATATATATATATATATATATATATATATATATATATATATATATATATATACATATATATATATATATATTAAGGCAAGTTTGGCAAGTCAATACAAGTATTACAAAAATGTGGCATATGCCATGTCCAAATTGATATACAATAAAAATGTAGAATATATCTACATGTATTGGTCATTCTATGACTACAACTAATACTATATAATCCTAAACTTGTTGTGGATTATCAAAATAGAGCCACTTCAATGCATTATGCAGCTTTGTAGATGGCTACAAAACCATAATTAAAAAACCAAGGTAGAATTATTTTGTAGAAAGTAGCTCACAATTAACACCATAACTATGAATTTAACTATAATTTTATTGCAATTGAAATGTAGATTACCTCATTGGTTGATCTCAGATGTAATGTCTTTGCTTTCCTCTCCTTGTCAGTCTTAGGAGTTTTCTTGAAGACAAACTTAAAAGGATCTACATTATGGCTGAACTGCGAAGGGGTCTATTTGTTAGGTCTTGAAGACAATTGAGAGGGGGGGGGGGGGGGTGAATTAGTTGTCTAATAAATTTAAACCAAAAATAACTTATCCAAACTTAAAGCTTAGTACTGGTAAACCAAACTTAATGCTGGTAGACAGTTTATCAGTTAATTGTAGTACTGATAAAGATTAATGCATGAAACATAAAGACAATAACATCCACAACACATAACACCAATATTTGTACGTGGAAATCCTGTAAGGGAAAAAACCACAGTGGGAAATCTTACCCATAATCAGATGATACTACTACAGATAGTATGTGTATACAATAGGGGGTCTGCACATGTAGAAAGGCCAAGCTCCTAGAGCTCACTGCTCAAACACAAATGGGCGTCACACTGAATACAATTGGATGGTTAAATCCAATAATGATGTACTAATCAAAATAACATCTTCATATGCTGGATTCAGTACTGGTGTAGTTCTGATTGCCTCCACAAAAATCTTCCTTCAATCTTCAAATGATGTCTGCATGTATAGATCTGCTTATTCTTGCATATACCTTATTACCAATCTTTTTCCAATAATATATCGATCTTACAAATAAGATCTTACATATATACAAAAGGCTAGGACCAAAATGTGTAGGTCAGCTTTACAAAAGATATTACAATAAAACAATTTACAAGTAAATTAATAACTGATGCAAAATCCGATTCAACATGTTGGCTTAATACATTTACAACATTAATAAATCATCTCTATAGCATGTTGTGCTGATTTGGAATAGATAAGCCTATCGGTGCTTATCCTAGACCTATTTGTCGGTAACAACAAATATGCAAACACGAATATACCAATTACGAAATCTCCAAGACAAAGTGTCCTAACGATGTCTTCGACATAGCCAAGTGTTTTCCATGTCATTCTAAGTGTCAGTGAACAATATATCCTGCTGGTGAACAAGATACCAATGACTGTGCATAAGTCACTTGCTTGCTGGTGAACATTGCCAATTCTCCAAGTGCCAGAGGCTGACCAGAGTTGATAAGTGTTGACATCAATGACAAAACCATATCAACATATCCAAAATACCAACAATGTCCCCCTTTGGCATTGATGGTGATAGAAGATGGAAAAACCATCAAAGTGCCAAAACAGAAATGCCAAATACCAAAAACCAACAATCTCCCAAAAGAGATTATAACCAGAAATCAAAATTCAGATACAGAGAGTAATCAATCTCTCCCAAAATAAAAATCTCTCCCCAAAGGATAAAGTTTCTCCCACTAGGGGTAACATGTGTTTTTCTGTATCAATCTCTCCCCCTTTGATATCAAATGCCAAAGTAATACAAAAACCAGGGTCAAATACAAAATACCAACTTATTCAGTATGCCAACTACTCCCCCTGAGAAGTAGCTCACCTCATCAAAGCCGAAATAAAAGATTTCTCTGTTAATTTTGTCGGTTGATGACAAACATCAAATGTCTAAGTCTCTACCAATGGGGGTATGACCCCAAGCTGATCTCTGAGATATTCAAAAGTCTCCTTAGGCAAAGGCTTAGCCAAAATATCTACAATCTATTCTTTAGGCTTAGCGATTTTACTTATTTTGCTTCAACATTCTCTTTCAGAAAAATCAGTTTGATAGAAACATGTTTAGTTTTAGAATGTAGTATCAGATTCTTAGATATATCAATTGCTGCAGTGTTATCATAATAGATAGTTATAGCTTCCTTGCATTTTACCTTTATGTCCTTCAACATTTGCTTAAGCCATAATACCTATGTATAGTTAGTTGTTGCTGCAACATATTTTGATTTTGTTGTTGATAAAGATGTGCAACTTTGTTTCTTACTCAACCAAGAAATTAATCTACTTCCAAGAAAAAATGCTCCATCGGTGGTGCTTTTTCTGTCATCCACATCTCCTACCCAATTTACATCTGTGTATACACATAATTCAAAGTTTTCATCTCTACGATACCATAAACCAAAATTTGTAGTGCCTTGTAACTACCAAAAAATCCTTTTTACTGTTGATTCATGATTTTGTTTAGGATTACTCTGAAATCTTTAAACAATGCATACTGCATTCATGATATCAGGTCTTGTTTGTGTCAAATACAGTAGGCCTCCTATCATAGATTTGTACCTAGTCAGATTAACAGGTGTAGATTCATCCCTTAGTGATAATTTGTCATTTGTAGTCATAGGTGTGCTTACCGGTTTAGAGTTCTCCATGCCAAATTTCTTTAGTAACTCCTTCAAGTATTTAGATTGACTCAAGAATATACCTTTACCAGTTTGTGAAATTTGCAATCTTAAAAATAATTTTATCTCTCCAATCATAGACATTTCAAATTCTTGTTGCATTTCAATAAAAAAGTCTTTACATAATCCATCTTCTCCTCCAAAGATTATATCATCAACATAAACTTATATAACCAAGATGTCATAATTAGTCACTTTATAGTATAAATTGTTGTCAGTATTACCTTTAGAAAAACCAATCTTCAAAAGGTATTTATCTAATATAGCATACCAAGCCCTTGGAGCTTGCTTCAACCCATACAAAGATTTCCTTAGCCTGCAAACCATATCTTTGTTATCTGTCAAAGAAAATCCATCAAGTTGCTCAATGTAAACTTCTTCTTCAATATCTCCATTCAAAAATGCACATTTAATATCCATTTGATATACTTTGTAGTTCTTGTGTGCTGCAAAAGCTAAGAATACTCTGACTACCTCAATTCTAGCTACCGGTGCTAAGGTTTTATTGTAATCAATTGCTTCTTTCCGTGAATATCCCTTACACACTAGTCTTGCTTTATTTCTGATTACCTTACCATCTTTATTAAGTTTGTTTCTGAATACCCATTTTGTTCCAATTACATTTTTGTCTTTAGGCCGGGGAACTAATGTCCATGTGTTATTCTTCTCAATTTGTTCTAGTTCTTCTTCCATAGCTTTAATCCAGTGTTTATCTTCACATGCCTCATTAATTGATGCTGGTTCAATTTGAGAAATAAGACATACCTCTTCATTTGCCAGTCTTCCTCTTGTCATAATTCCTTAATACTTGTTCCCAATTATCTGATCTTCAAAATGGTTCAAACTTACATACTGGGATGTCTTTGTTTGCTATTGTTCTTCAGTTACAGTGGAATTTTCACATTTTTACTCTCAACAATTTTCTCCAATCTCTTGTTAGAACATCTATATGTCTTTCTCTTGGAAGAATAACCAAAAAAATTTCCTTCATCACTTCAAGGATCAAATTTGCTAATGTACTCATCTCTCCTAATATAGCATTTACATCCAAATATTCTAAAATATTTAAGAGTAGGAGTAATGCCAAACCATAGTTCATGAGGGGTTTTACTAGTTTCACCTTTGAGGTGAACTTTGTTGAATGTGTAGACTGATGTGCTTACTGTCTCTCTCCAATATACAGGTGGTAGATTTTCTTCTGATAACATACTTCTAGCTGCATCTAAGATAGTTCTATTTTTCCTTTCTACAACTCCATTCTATTGTGGTGTTCGGGGTGCTGATAATTGTCTCTTGATTCCATTTACTTCACAAAATGTATTAAATTCCTTAGATATAAATTCACCTCCTTGATCTGATCTTAGACATTTGATTTTCTTGCCGGTTTCATTTTCTACCATCACCTTGAATAGTCTGAATTTCCCAAGTGCTTCTAATTTTTCTCTAAGAAAGGTAACCCAACACATTCTAGAATAGTCATCAATGATTAGCATGAAATATCTATCACCTTGTAAGCTTTTAGTTCTAGCTGGACCACATAAGTCAGTATGAATTAAGTCAAGAGAATTATTGGATTTTTCTGGAATACTTTTAAAAGATGCTCTAACTTGTTTTCTAAATTGACATTCCTTACATGCCAGATTGTGAGGTTTAACAATCTTAGGTAAATCTCTAACTGCTTTAGTTGTACTAATTTTCCCAATGCAATTAAAATTTACATGACAGAGTCTCTTATGCCATAGCCAACTTTCATCAATATGTGAAATCAAGCATGTCTTTTGACTTTTATTTAAATGAAAGATATTACCTCTAGTTTGATTACCAGTTGCAATTTCCAAACCAGTTCTATTCATAATTTTGCATTTCCCATTCTTGAATTGTAACTGAAATCCTTTTTCAACTAATTGACCAACACTCAAAAGATTATCCTTTAAACCTTCAACATAGTAAACATTGTCAGTATTATGCTGACCATCAAGAGATATAATACCTTTACCTTTGATCAAATAAGCTTTATCATCTCCAAATCTTACTAGACCTCCATTATATTCCTGAAAAGTTGAGAGTTTACTTTTGTCACCAATCATACGATGTGAACATCCTGAATAAATGATCCATTCATCCTTAACTTCAATTTTAGCTGCCAGGGCTTGCTCTACTGGTTGAAAAATAGGTGCCAGTTGATCTTCTATTATAGCAACAAACACCCATCCATTGTCTGTTGGATCCTCATCAAAATCATTAGTGACTCCTTCATCAGCAAGATAACAAGACTTGTCTTTATTCTTCTTAAATCTATATCTCTAATATTCAAGGTTAGGCTTGTATGTTCTTCTAGCTTCTTCTTTCAATCTTGCATGTCTATCAGGGAATCTTGAAGCCATATGACCAATGTTATTATAGTTAAAAAATTTAAAGGGTGCTTTACCTTCATACTTACTTCCAACTGGACCTTTAGGCATTTTCCTTGCAAATAGTGCTTCAAGTTCTTCAAGTTCTTCATTTTCTCTCTTGCTTTCTTCAAGTTCTCTTGCATAAAAGGCTTTCCAATTGGATTTGTCAAATAATGATGATGCATATGATGTTGATGCCTTAAAAGCTAAATCTATCTTTATAGTAGCAACATGACCAAATGTCTCAATTTCAAAAGCTGAAAGTTTTCCAATCAGTGTATCTCTAGTTACTGATGTATTAGGCATTGTTCTTATCTTATTTATAGCAGTAACTTTCATTTCATATGTCGATTGCAATCCACTTAAAACTTTTGAAACAATTTCATTTACTCTTTCCTTGAAAGCAAAAATCATTTCATCTTCTTCCATTTTTAGATTTTCATACCTGACTCGGAAGCTTTCAAGTTTTGCAATTTTGACTGTGGAATCTCCTTCATTCAATTTTTCCAAACAATCCAAACTACCTTTAGTAGTAGATCTATCTGATAATCCTGTGATTTCCTGATTTGATAATGCGCTCAAAAGTGCTTCCCTTGCTTTGCAATCATTTTCTTCATCTTTTCCTAAGGTAGGTGGATTAGGCTTACTTTGAGTAGGAGCAGTATAGCCATTCTTTGTAACTTCCCAAATGTGCTTTCAAATGCAATTCAGATGTGTCTCCAACCTGATCTTCCATATGCCATAGTTGGTTCCATCAAGTTTAGGACTATCCTTCCTGAAATAGTTAGAAGACATTGGATCTCCTCAAGCTATTAAACTTCTACAAAAAGAGGACTAGGCTTTGATACCAATTGTTGGGTCCCAGAGACAACTAAGAGGGGGGGAGTGAATCAGTTGTCTAATAAATTTAAACCAAAAACAACTTATCCAAACTTAATGCTTAGTACCGATAAACCAAACTTAATGTTGGTAGACAATTTATCAGTTAATTGCAATACAGTTAAAGATTAATAGATGTAATAGAAAGACAATAACATCCACAACACATAACACCAATATTTGTATGTAGAAACCCTGTAAGGGGAAAAACCATGGTGGGAAATCTTGCCCACAATCAGATGATACTACTGTAGATAGTATGTGTATACAATAGGGGGTCTGCACATGTAGAAAGGCCAAGCGCCTATAGCTCACTGCTCAAACACAAATGGGAGTCACACTAACTACAACTGGATCATCAAATCCAATAATGATGTACTACTCAAAATAGCATCTTCATATGCTAGATTCAGTACCGGTGTAGTTCTGTCTGCCTTCACAAAAATCATCCTTCAACCTTCAAATGATGTCTATGTGTATAGCTTTGCTTATTCTCGCATATACCTTATTACCAATATTTTTCCAATCACATATTGATCTTACAAATAAGATCTTACATATATACCAAAGCCTAGGACCAAAATGTGTAGGCCAACTTTATAAAAGATATTACAATAAAATAATTTATAAGTAAATCAATAATTGATGCAATATTCGATTCAATATGTTGGCTTAATGCATTTACAACATTAATAAATCATCTCCATAGCATGTCGTGTTGATCTAGAATAGATAAGTCTATCAGTGCTTATCCTAGACCTATTTGTCAGTAAAAGAAAATATGCAAACATGAATATACCAAAGAACAAATCTTCAAGACAAAGTGTCCAAATGATGTGTTCAACATAACCAAGTTTTTTCCATGTCATTCCAAGTGTCAGTGAACAATATATCCTACCTGTAAAGAAGATACCGGTGACTATACATAAGTCACTTGCTTGTCGGTGAACATTGCCAATTCTCCAAGTGCCAGAGGTTGACCAGAGTTGATAAGTGTTGACATCAATGACAAAGCCATATCAACATATCCAAAATACCAAGACTATTGTATATTAAATTTACAATTAATACAATGCATTAACATGAATACATAAAAAACACTTAAAAGATATAATATAGAGAACAATGACGTACCAATGCTTGAGATGCTTCTCCAATGGACTGAGGATGGCTCACCATCAATAGAGAAATTATCACTATGACCTATACAAAAATTGATCAAATATTAAATACAATTCATATAATGATAAGCATTGTAGGTTAAAAATAATTATTGTAATATATAAAACAAAAGTGTACCAGATCTTAAGATGCTTCTCTAGTGCATGGAGGAGGGCTTTCCATTGATAAAGTAGCTATGGATATTTCCTATATGAAAAAAATATAAGATTATAATTTATCACAAGTTCACATTTACATGTGCATATAAATCAGGAAAATAAAGTAGAGATACATACCTTCACCCTCTCTCGATCATCAGGTGAATGAGGTGCATTCAACAAATCCACATAGCTCAACGACTGTTGTACATGTAAAATAGACAAAAAAACACTAATCAATCTACAAATCCCAACTAAGAAAATTTCATCATTTTCAAACAATTGTACAACTAAAAATGTGTTCAATTACCTTCTTGCCATGTTTTGGTGTCTTCCAAGAATTGTTTTGCTTAGGACGAGGCATAGACATGGAGGGGGTACCCTAAAAAAACAAAATTAACATGAGATATTAGTACATATAATATATTAAACATAATTTTAAAAATCTTAAATGAAATGACTTGCATATTCCATCAAAATAATACATAAAAAGGGGTATACAAAATATGATACCATATAGCCTTGTAGGCCAAAATCGATCGCTGAGAGCATGATGTCATGAATCTGGGATGTTTGGTCCCTTGTCAACACCTAAAACCAAAACTTGGACAAAGCATTAAAGATATTTAGCATATCTTGTAATATTTTTGAATTCAAAGTGTACTATTCTATTTTAACATGTTACAAAATTTATACCTCAGGCATCAAAGTTGCAATTGTAGTAACTACGGGAGGAGTATGGGGTACCGTTGCTGCATCCTGAAATCCATATTATTTGTATCAATTTAAATAGATGTATAAATGAAAATTGATTTATGTAATTATAAATTTAAAGTGACCGGTAAATTAAATTCTATGAATATAAATGAACACACCTGTGTCTCCAGCTAATGGTCAAACAACATGTCCATCAACTTGTCTATCAGTGCCACATCCTCATCTGTGTGGGTCTGACATCCACTCCTACAAAGTGTAATGCCCCTACCTTAGTCGGCCTTGTAAAACCTATTTGACCTTGGTTGACTTCCTATGTGGCATTCTTGAATGGTTGGTTAACCGTGATGCAAGGTTGTAGATTAGATAATATAAATAATTGTGCATACCTATTATTGTGCTTTTGCATCAATTCTTGTGTAAATGTAGTTGTTTCCTAATTCTTGTTATAAATCTCAAGCTAACACCTTCATTGAATATGTATATGTATATGTACACTTTTGTGATTCATGGGTGCAGGAGATTGTAGGTACAACACCGCCTAGGGTGAGGTTCATCTCTTTCGGGATTTGCAGGGTTGAGTATACCTCCTTCATCCTTAGAATTTAGATTTGGGGGTCATAAAACTCTCATCTTGCCTTAGCCATGGTCAGGTGAGCGTCGTATGTGGTTCATAGGGTTTTCTTTCCATTTGGGTTGCATGTCGTGTGAGTGGTGGACTTTCTTGGTTTGTGTGCCATGCGTGTGGGGAATGGAGTATTTTAGCTTAAGTATTTAAATTGAATTAATGTGTTCATTTACGCATTAGTAGTTGAGGATTTAAAATAAATAGGTTTCCTTCATAAGATCAGTCATTTATTTAAAAGATCACTTTATTATGTGTAGCGAGTTTAATTTAATAGTTAATTTTAAGTAACGAGTTTAATTAGTTTATACATTTTTTTAAAAGGAAACATTTAAAGTTATTTGAAATATAATTAATTTAACCACTTTTGCATTTTGGAAAAGAAAGGGTAAATTTTATTATTTAAAGAAAATTATTTTTAACTTGTAAAGTTGATATAGTATAAAAGATTGATTTTTGGAAATTTAAATTAATCTAAATGCTTTACCCTGGTCAATAGTTTCGAAATATAATGTAGGCCTAAATTAATATTGAGAATTTAAAACTTAAAACTAAATAAGAGATAGAAGCATTTTAATTTTAATTAGAAAAACGAGTTAGATTTATTGAGTAGTGGAAAAGAATGATTTCCATTTTCATTTTCTTTTATTTAAAAAAAAATGTTTAAATTCAAAATTAGAAATTAGGTCAAAAAGTAGGGATTCTTTTAAGCTAGGTTGGAAATTTTTTTGGGGGGGGATCATCATTTTTCTTGGAAAAAAAAAAATGGGGAGATTTTGAGAAAAGATGGATTTTTACAGCAGCAGATTTGGGCTCATCATCAAAATTCTTCCCAGAATGCGTTTTGAGGTAGGAATCTGATCATCAGTTTGATTAAAATGTTTATAAAAAAAAAGGGGGTTTTGTATTTTTCTTTCTTGCAATATTGGTTTTCAGTTTTTTCATTGTTGTCTGTGAGTAAGTTTCATTGTAGAAAATTGGTAAAGCTTAACTTTTGTTGGATCTTTGTGTGGAAAATGGACTGCAAACACTGTTTTGGATTTGGTGGTTATTCATCAAACTCTTCTATTTTTTTGAAACCCATAACATTCTAGAAAAAGAGAAAAAAAATGGTTGTGACTGTAACAAATGAAAAAATGGGGGTTTATACGTTTTTGGGTATTTTGTTTATGGGTATTTTTTTTAAAAAAATGTTGTTAAGTTGAAACTGGTTCATATAAGAAAATATATATATATATATATATATATATACAAAAAAAAATAAACAAAAAAAATAAGAGTAAAATTGGGGTTTTTGGGGGGGGAGCCGAAGCTCAACCCGCCCCTCCCCGCGACACCGCCACAACTCCTCTTGGTTCCCACACAGTGGGGGCCAGAGGGGACTGCGTCTCCCTTGGAGGCCACAGCTCCTCCCGGCTCCACTGTGTGGGGGGTCGAAGGGCCTGTGACCCCCATAGCAGGTGCAGTACCCCTGACTCCACTGTAAGTGGAGGCCAAGTGGCTTGTGTCCTCCGTGGAGGCCGCAGCCTCTTCGACTAGCACACGGCCGCTTTAGGGTTTTGCCGCCCTCAAAATTAATATATATATTTTATTTATTATTTGATTTGCATTTAAAACATGAACATGGTGTTTTCAGTGCATAGAAAAAAAAAGAGAAGGATTACTTATTAATGTAAATTTAATTATAAGTAATATTTAGTATTATAAATGTGAGTTGAGACTTTTATTTTAGTAAGTAATGTTTTAAAAAAAAGGGGATAAAAATATATATAGTAAAATATATGCTAATATAGATAATATCTATTTAGCATATATTATTAATTATATATATTGATTTTTGGATTTAATATAACAATGACTTTCATTATATTTACAAATGTGAAATGTTGTAGTTAATTTTCATTACATTTAAGTGGGAAAATACTCGGACTCATGTTTAGATGATAATGAGTACATCGAATGGTGGTATTAGTCTTTAATTTTTAAATGTATGCAATAAAAGCTTAATTTAGCTCGGAAATGATTTTTCCATTTCTTCATTCACTCTTAATGTATTTTGTTCTTTATAGTAAAAGGGTAATTTTTGTGTAGTTAGAGAAGGGGCTAGATTATTGTTGTAAAACCAACTTGTCATTAGTGTTTATCTAAGGATTGAATAATCTGTTTAGATGCTTAAGCCAACTTGAGAAAAGACTGTATTTACCCATTAGCGCTTGAGCATGGCTTATTATTTTGGTAATCGTTATGTCTATAATAATAACATGTCCTTGATAGGTATGTTGGGTCCCTGTCGTCTAGCTGCTTTTGTCTGGTCATAGTCGGTCAGGTCTCCATTTAGGGTACCGACAGTTAAGAAATCCTTGTTTTTTCTTTGATGTATTTAGTAGGATCCGCTTCAAAAGGGATCATTATGTAATTATCGACCGAGGTGGCTATTGTATAATGGTTGTGTTCACCTAAGTGACAAAGATGTAAAAGACATGTAAATTATGTATTCCTAATGATATTAAATGCCAGAGGGGTCTTGCAGTTGAGCAGACTTGGAGATGTATCCCTCTAGGGGTGAACTCTGAGATCATATCCATGTTATGCGATGCCTTGTCTCTTTTATTTCAAACTTTAAATTATCATGTATGGTTGCTTTTCATAAGTGTATAATGGCAATTTAATGAAGCTAAATCAAAGTGCATAAAATTAGTCATCTTGATAAATGTAGTAATCAGGTTCATAAAACATTGTAATTATGATTATGGAAAAGTATTTTCTTTATGTTAATTAAAAGAAGTAATAGTGGAAAGAATCTCGCTAGGTCACCATTATTGTTTTAGCTTGATATAAGTTGGTAAATTGACTGAATGTGAATGGGTAACAAAGTTAGAATTAATGTCGTAAAATTCTAAATTTGAAATCTAAAGAATGAACATCGTATAGGTATTTAACTTTTTATCTTAGTAAATGAGTATCACCATGTTAATTATATTTCACTATATTGGATGAATTTATTTAGTTATTTGTGTTTTAATCTTAACAAATAATCCTTACCAGATTAATTTGATAATTAGGTGAACTCAACTAGTTATCCATATTATAACCCTATTAAATGAATTTCTTTATGATTAGCTAAAATTGAACTAAAAGGGGAAGGATTCAATTAGTTGTTTATATCTTAATCTTAGCAAATGTATCTCTTCATATTAACTTTATTGTAACTAAAAGAGTGACACACATTAAGTTAGTTATATTTTAATCCTAATGGATGAACGTCACTATGTACTTATATTTTAATCCTGTAAGTGTGAGGCCTCACCTCGACTCAGTCTAACATTTTAGTGATTTTTATATTGAGACTATTATGGATACCTTAATTTTGATGCATTTTGGAATTTAGAACTTATATGATTTCTGGATTTGGATAACATTGCTATATATTGATGATTTATTATATGCTTTATGAGATAGAACACCACATGATTGTTAGATAAGATGATATTGCAGTAATAAATGTCGTTATTGAATTTGCAAGACTTTACTATGATAATAGAATTAGGACGTATGTTTAAGTTTATGAGATTTAGGATGAATTGCTTATGTGAAATTGCTTGGATAAAGGATGTATTTAATTTGTGCAGATGTAAATTATATGCAAGTGATGATGTGTATTATTATTCCTTTGAATTATATTATATGTGAATATTTGAAAGTACTAATGTGTAAATTGAGATGCGCAGGAAGTTATCCATGTGACCATGGAAAATTTACGGAGAACCAAACCTAGACTTATGTATGTTTGTAAGCCAGGGGTTGTCTATTTGGAGAGACAACACCCCGTTTGTGTTGTATTTTATTCATAACAGTATATGTTGCATGTGTGTTAAGTGTATTTAATCTACTTGTGTAAAATCCACAAGAGACGATTTCATGTTTTAAAATTGTAAAAGTGTTTTCTTTGTGTCACTTGACACGTGTGGATTTAAGTTAAAATTTTATTTTTGTCTCTTGGTGGGAAAGTGTTCAACTATAGTTTTTTTTCAATTAATGTAATGTGATGTCATAAATACCTTGGGTAAAGAATCTTTGGGGTGGTCAACATAGGTTTGACCCGAAAATAAACTTCAGAGGGGTTTAAAATGGGTTAAATGAACACCTAGGGGTAGTTTAATAGGGTTTCCTAAAGCCCATAAGGTATAAATAAGGGTTAGGGGTAATTCTAGGCAAGTTTCTACTCCTAAGTGACCTTTTAGACACTCTAAAATTTGACTTTTCTAAGCTGTGCGAAAATTGAAATTAGAAGATTGAACCTAGTTGTAAACTTTCCTTTTCGAATGAGAGTTCTCTTTCCCATTCTATCTTACCTTCCTCTTTAGTTTTTAGAAACTTGTGAGAACTGAGAGAATGAGCTTCTTAAGCAATAATTTGAAAATTTGAGGGTAATCACCCACTCTCCATTTTTGGAGACAAGAGAAATTTGGAAAAAAAAAAAAGAATAGAAGAGATTTGGAATAGTAAAATTTGGCTAAGGGTAGAAGGAGAAGATCCGTGGAATTGGGCAGCTCTTCCTCAACCATACTAACCTACCTTTGGGCAGATTAAGGTTGGTTACATTCTTCTTAAAATGACTTCTTTTTTGCATGTGTTTGAAAGTATGTTGGTGTAAGAAATATGTTTCCTGATATGTTTTGTTTGGATATTTCATTTGGTATTTATATTTTGTTTTGTATATGTTTTTGGGAGTCTTCAAGACCTCTTACTCTTGGGAGAGAGGAGGATCTTGTGGGTGGTAGCAGTGACAACCCTTGAGTGAGAGACTCTTGTTATGAGAGCGATCACAAGGGATTTTTGTGTGACCCTTGCTGCATGGCCTATTTGTGCAATGGGGGTCATAAGGAGGGATATAAGGCTAGAATACCTTGGGGGGCATAAGGAATAAGGGGTTGAAATTCTTGATGTATTTGTTGTGCCATGAGGTGGCTACATGTTTTCCATACTTGCAGTTCTCCTCAGGGTATTGGTCCACTACCACACTTAAAAAGGTCATCACCAAAGTGTGGTGTAGTGTAGCCGGGATGGGAGTGTGTCTGAAATCTGTGTGTATTTTGTCTTCTATGTGTTGCATGTTTATTTTCCATCTAGGGCTTGGTTCTCCGAGCTCAGGGGTGGCTACCAGTTAGCCTAGGCTGGGAGGTGAGCACTCCATGGTCATATCCTTGGTCTTATTTGCAGGTTTTTGAAAGAAAGGGATTAGGACAAGTGGAAGTTTGATGAAATTATTTGTTGCAGAATCCTTTTGGAAATATGTAAAATTCTGATTTAAAATGTCCTCATTTGAGTGACCTATTTGTATAAGGCCTACAGTGTCCTTTAAAGAAATTCCTAGAAATGTAATAGCTTAGTTGTTATATTGCAAAAGAATAAATGAATAAATATGGATACAGTTTTCCAAAGTGTTGTTTTCTGAATTTTTAATGATTGTTGTGCATATTGAAAAAAAAAAATGGAAAAGCAACTGAAACTATTTTACCCCTATATGCTTGTGAAATAAATCCATGGAATAAAGAAAGAATTTACCGATTGTATGCATGTTGCTTTGGATGTGATTATTGCAGTTTATTCTTCCAATTGTATGATCTAAGTTTATGGATTCTAGAAAATTATAGTTGCAGGAAATTAAATTTCATGAGTAATTGTAGGAATAAAATCTAAAGTATTTTCTCTTTACTAATCCTATAGCTTTAGTTTATTAAATTCTAGATTTATTATGTTGCTATTAAATTTATTGTTTTCTGGAATTCACCTAGTTGCAGAAAAAAAAAAAAAATCTAGAGTAAATAGATAGTTGATTTAAATAGTTTCATAGTTCGATAGTTGCTGTTTTAAGTTCATTAAATTTTGTTAATTAATTTTGTGCAGAAAGTAAATCTGAAGTTAAATAGGCTATCTAGTTTTTTTTAAGTCTGCCATTATTTAATTGCAGGAAATAAACCTATCGTTATTTACTTTCTTTTTTATCTCAGACTTTAGCGAAATCATATTCATGCCTATGATAATTAACAGTGATATAAAAAAAAAAAAAATCTGATTATTTAAATTAATCTAAGGGTTTCAAAATATATATATATATGTAAATTTGCAAAGTAGATTGACCAAAGCATTATGCATTTTATACATAGAAAATATATTTATATATGATATATATATATATTTAAAAACAAAAACAAAAAAAAAATATAAAAAAAAAAATTATTTAAAAAAAAAACTTTGATTTTTTTAGAAATTGGGGGGGTAGGTTTCGGCCCAAAACCACTATGTTAAATACAGTGGTCGGCAAGCTGAACCACTGTGTTTAACATAGTGGGACGGCGTGGCTCCCACCACTATGGGCAACCATAGTGGACGGCGCCATTGCAGCCTCCCAGAGTGGACGACCCTAAGGCCGACACTGTGGGTGACCACAGTGGTCGCCACCACTGTGGTAACCCACAGTGAGCGGCGCCCACTTGGATCACTGCCGCCCGCCTTTCCCCAATCTGCCGAGCCTCTAATCATGGCCACCACTCCAGCATGGATAATTCGTCCCCCCTGCATAACAGTCAAAATCAATAACAAAAATATAAAACCCTAGCCCGGGTAGGGCTAGGGTAGAAAAGAAAAGAGATAGGAAAATTGTAAAATATGAGGTATTTTATAATATGCATTTTTAGTTAGGGTTTGCATGAAGGTTTGTTTAATATGTGGAAATTTTTATAGTATTTAAATATATAGTATAGGTATGTATTATATATACATATTTATATGTATATGTAAATACATATTCATAGGTTGAAAATATATAAGAGAATAAGGTGGGATTTAGATTAAGTATTTATTAAGTGTTACAATTTAATTATGTTTTTAATAAACATATGGATTTAATTAAAGAAGAAAATTAAATGTTTAAATTTAAAGTATTATGAAATTTAATTACTTTAGAATTATTATGACCAATAGGGTAAGTCATTTTGATGAGAATAAACTTTATTAAAAAAAATTTCCTTATGAATTTTAATCGACTTTTTAAATTGAGTTAGTTTAAACCACATTGTAAGTATTGTTAAATAAAATATAGACACTTACAAATCTAAGTGCTAGATCTAATTTAATTAGAACCTAAGATCAAATAATGGACATTGGAGATTTATTGTTACCTACGTTAATTAATTTATTAATCTTGTTATTGAATAAAATCAATGAGTCAATAAAACTATTCATCTAACCTCCTGTATCTAATTTTAAATTATTTTTACTTACTTGGGTTAGTAGATAAAGTTACCTCTAAACATATTTAAGACCAAAACTTTGTTAGAGCGTTTCGTGTTAGAGAACTTATTGTTAATTAGATGATATTAAAAAAAAAAAATTATCCCGTTCTTGCCCTAAATTTTGGGCATGACAGTAAGAATGAATATCATGTTGCTAACTATATTTTAATTAAAGGGATGAACTCATGTGTTCCTAATACATTTTCACCCTAATGAATTGAGCTCCATCTATTAGCATTATTTTCACTCCAATGAAAGAACGCTATGGCTACTTACATTTTATCCTCCATAAAAGAACTACAACTCATTAGTTGGTTATGCTTGAATTCAAATGAAGGAACCTCACTCTATTAATGGTATTTTAATCCTTAATGAATGAATCTCATCTTATTAGCCATACTTTTAATTATAAAGGATGATATCAATTGTGGGTGGTTACCTTAAACCCAAATGAACGAACTTCATTATATTAGTCGCATTGTACCTTAATGGGTGGACTCTTAAGATAATTATGTTTTAAAGAGCATTGAGTAAATAACCTCATGTTAGCCTCCTATCCATTCAAAATAAGAGAACACATCCTAAAATTCTATGATGTCAATTTATCGAACATAATATATATCCATGTCTTAAGTATTAACATGTAATTAAGATATCTAGCTTAATTGGATCGATTGTCACGAGATGAGTTAGGCGTAAGGTTACGTAATTGCGTTGGGAAACTCCTTAGGTTCGTTTAGCCTTCCGCTATGTTATCTAAGTTTTAGATAACTCCAAATTATCTTAATGTTGTAACTTATTATTAATGCTCGTAATTAGTATTATTATAAAAAAAAAATATTTACACTCTATTTGAGTGTTTTTAACTTAATCCCTTTGGGGTTTCCTGGTAGGGCATTACACAAAGCATGCACGAATGAGATGTGGATCCATCTACAATGGCCTCACCATCCATCCCCATGCATATCCTCAAGAAACTGACACACACATGTTAAATGGGCTCCTTGTCCCCACCTAGAGCAACTAATGGCTTATCATCTAGTACAATAGGGTGTGATAACTATGTCCCATGCTAGATGATGGTACCAGTCAATGTTGTTCAATGTTGTGACTTCCTGAAGAGTCTATAGATCCATTGAATCTTTAAGATCTACTGGGACAACCTGATGCACCTTGGGTTTGGGTGCTAGTGGGTGGTGACTCTCCAAGGCTAATCGCCTATGGGCTCCAGGTCTATCTTGGTCAGAGCCACCACCTCTACCATGGAACTCTCTCATGTCAAAATAGTTTGGACACACATTGAGGGCAAACTCATAGTATATTTTTCTCAAACAATACAATGGACCCTCATAATTATTACAAGGTGGATCATCAAAGACCATCCACCACCTCTGCCAAAAAGATTCCTCATCTGCACATTGGTACACCAATGTATGTGAATCCTCTTTGCATTAAGAGGTAACGACTGACCAATTTTAGGATCAACAAAAAGGGCGCATATTTTTTGTTTACTAATATTTTTTGTTTTTCATGCCCTCGTATGATAACCCACTAGCATTGTATTGACGACACATATCCCTAAAGTTTTCCCATTTTGTAATTTATGTGGAAACCATTGTAGCACCACTAGCTAATGTTTCTAGGCTAGTGGTGAGGGATTTATGATGCTCAATCTCATATGTTTTAAATTTATTAATCGGTCTATGTATTTTAGATGTGTTTTTCCCTAACTAATTAATCAATTTCTCCTATGTATCAGGTGTACATTCAAACAGAGGAGATGGAGGTGTTTCTTGTGGGTTTTGTTCTGTGTTTTTAGGAGGTGCATCTTGTTGTTGTTGTTGTGGATTATCATAATCTAGTTTTTGAAACAAAAAATAAAAAAAATCTAATCAAAATAAACAAAATGAAATTCAAAACGTAAAAATAGTTGAATAAACGAGAAAGAAAAACAAAAATTAAGAAAAACTATCCTTGATCCATAACATTTGGTGGAGAAATGTGGTAGCCCATCCATGGTTTCATGGGGAAAATGAAGGAAAAAACACTATGATCATGGGGAAAAAAGACCTAGTCATTTTAAAAAAAACATTTTTTTGATAGATATTGCATACAGGATTTTTAAGGACTAAAAAGCGTGTATGTGATTAATTTCCTAAAAACATTGTGTATGTGGTCACTATTCTAAAAACACTACATACATGGTCACTTTCCTAAAAACACCATGTACATGGTCACTTTGCTAAAAAACATCGCATACATGGTCACTTTCCTAAAAACACCATGTATACAGTGTCTTTTCTTTAGGGTTGGGGACAACAAACCTAAGCATGTATGCGGTGATTTGAAATTTTAATACCGCATACACGGTGCTTGTTTTTTCAATGTTTTTTTAGGTGGTGTCCACTTTTTTGACCACCATATTTGTGCACATACCCATGGGTTAGGTAGTAGTAAGTCATCTAAGTAAGATAATAAATGTGTTCAATCATGGATGTCGGGCTGAGTTCTAGGGTATCCTTATTGGTGATAGAATGTGATGATACTCTTCCCTACATGTTGGTCCTAATTCCTTATTCTTTTGATGGTGGTGCCTCTGGATGTCCTATATGGTAGACAATGTCATGTTTTGTGGTCTTGGAGTAGTTTCATCTCTTTGGTTGTTAGGTGTCAACCTAGATCTTGAGTGTGAGTGGGATCTTGTGTCATCTCCTAGCATGGGGGATGGTTCCTTTGGTTCCACATGGTAAAGTGGTTTGATGCCTTCTTCCATTGGGATGTTCCTCATTATATGCTCTTGTACGTGGATGTGGATTCATATCTTCTCTTCATGTAGATGGATTCTTGGAGTATATTCAATGTATATGTGATGGAAATTATGTATCTTGTATCATGAGAAAGGCATAATAATAAAGAAAGAATCATTACTTGTAATTTGAAATCACACATAATAGGTTTTGTAGTGTATTGGGATCATGATATATTGTAATATAATATTAGTGTTTAAATCTTTGTAAATGACTATGTTGTAATTGGATACTCATTATGTATGTTATTCCAAATAGGAAGAAACCAAAAGATTGAGTGATGTGCTTGTTATCATTATATGAATGGTCTTAATGGATATGATGTTACTCTTGGTTAATGGATATCTCTATAATATGAAAAGAAATGAGTAGTTTGTAGGACATATGGTTATACTTAAGAAATGAGTTAGATTTCATTAATTGATGCCTACTTGGGAATTCATGATAAATTGACATTTTAAATGGTTTGGAAAGGGATTAGAAGCATTTGGTTTGGTTTTTTAAAATGAATCAAATGGATAATGGGGATATGCATTTGTTGAATAATGATTCACATGTTAATAAGCAAAGTGATTCTGATTAGGAAACTAATGTAAATAATGTTAAATGGTATCATGGATGAGTTAGAGTTATTTATGTTATGTTGTTGAAGTACCCTAGGGAATGGATGTTAGCGAGATGCATTGTTATTCCACTTGCATGTTATGTTGTTGTGATTATGGTTATGTTTGAGCTTCTTGTGCATTCATGATATGTTATGATATTTAAACATGAGTAATGGTAGATTAACATGATACATTAGTAGATGATTTGAAAAACATTATCTCTATTTGTTTTTTAATTAGTATATTTATCTAGGGTATTTTGGTGGGCATTAAACGAGCCATGGATTGAGAGCCAAATAATTGAAAAATGATCAACTGCTAGTTTTCAACCTTTCCAAGCTTCAAAGGGAGAGATACCCTTCAAATATTTATGAGGAATTGTTTTGAATATAACATGCACAATTGACTTCTTTAGCCCAATATGAGAAAATATGGAACTGTGTGTTCTATATATATCCCCTCTGATATGCCAAACTACTCAAATTGGTTGTTAACATACTAATGACCATTATATGTTATTAGAACATTTATAAACTTTCTTAATTTTTTTTCAACAAGATCTTTGTAATATTGAAAATATTCAAAGACTTTTAATTTTTTCCTAACAAAGTAAAACCCTATATAATGTGGGAAATCATTAATAAAGGTGAGAACTATAGGTCATTTGGTGGAATTGATTATGTGTTGCATTGATGTTTTGTCATTGATGCCAACACTAGCTATTTGGATGCTTTACTGACACCCTTCTGGTCCTGGCAGGTTAAGTGGTTTTTGTTTAACTTATATTCAGCATGATCTGGTAGACTTCATGTAGTAACCCACCAAAATTGATTCAACAAAAATTGAGTATTCTTTTTCTTTTTGTTTAATGTAATCATTATGTTTTATTCAATTGCATACTCTAGGCATCCATCCCTTTAGGATTAGGCATTCATCCATATGGGATGAGCATCTAACCATACAAGTTAGGTAATTGTCCATACGGGACATAAGATTCCATCTATCCAATATGGGATAGGCATCTACCCATACGGGGTAGGCATCTATCCAAACGGGATAGGCATCTACCCATACGGGGTAGGCATCTATCCAAACGGGATAGGAGATGCTCTGGCCAGAGACTTAGACTCATCGGGACCATTCAGGTCCTGAGCCACTCACTAAGTACTACACACCTCTAACAAGAGTGCACCGAGGTCACCGTCCTTAGGAGTAATTAAAATAATACAATCTTGAATTCCACCTCAGAATTTGGCTTAAGGCCTCGGGAAGTCAAGCGAATCCATACGGGATTCCTTTCGAGTATGCATTGAATTTCTTTTTCAATTTAATTATCTTATCTTTCAATTAGGATTCTTACTCAACCAAGCCTAGACCCCACCCACGAATGCCTGAGTACAAGGGTTAACTCCATCCCAAGACTGCCTACATACCCGCTTCAACATAGGATCAAGGCGTAAAGTATGTAGTTCTATTTTCTATTCTATGGTTTGATGTAAACTGATTTGTGGGTATGCAACCCTTTCTAGGGTCAGTGTCCCAGATAGTTTCTCTATGGTTGCTACCCATGATGGTAGTGCTTAAGCGAAGGCTCAAGTTGGCCTATTGCTTGTGGCCTAAAATAACTAGATCCTAATTCTTATCATGAGCGTCACCCTTGACCAAATTGCAAATCACCAATATCCCTTCAAGATAAAAAAAGAAATCAATTTCATGAGAGCATTTAACTTGACCATCCCTAAAAGGGGTTTACTATGGTTTATCTCAATGGATGTGGAAATCATTTAAAAGTTATCTTATTAAATTATCGATCCAAGGGGGATTACTCACCCCTTGGATTTTAACTTCCAAGTGTCCCTTATTACTCCCCGATGATTTATAGGGACGATGCCACAAACATCGTTAATGCAGCTTTGTTAGGCATTAAGTGTAGTAGTTCAACACGACAGCATTACCTATAAGCGTGACCCAGAGGCACCGTATATACCGAACACTGCTAGTTTTGGTTTTCCAGCTTCCTTTGTTTAGTTTTCTAACTACAAAACATCATGCTTGAAATAATTACGAAATGAAAGCGTAAAATTTTATTTAATTGAAATAAATACTTGGAGTATAATTTGCATAATAATGACCATCACGAAACTTGCATAATAGTAATTACATGTGTACTTGCATGAAAAATGTAATTAATCCATAAATAATTCACATGCTATGAACCGTCAATGAAAGTAATTAATCTATGAGAAATTTGCATGACATAAGAAGATTTAGCAAATCTAAAATAGTGATTAAATTTAAGGATTTGGTTCAAATCATATTAATGTAAATTAATCTCTAAAGGCTAATCAAGTGTCCCAATGATTCTTAATGGATTGAGTAACTCAATTTAAGAGAATATAGTCTACAATTATAAAGTTTACTAAGGATAATTTAATTACGAACTTGCTACACATTAATCCCAATTTTTATAAGTCAAAATTCAATATCTTAAAATTTACACTAAGGAAAAAAAATCATTATTTCCTAAATGTCATTATTATCAAACTTAAAAATTTAACTAAATAATTAATAGTAATTGACTTAGATTATTATTTTTATTTTTTTTAAAAACCTAAATTAAAAACTTCAAATTTTGAAATAGTAAAAAAAAACTAATTATAACTAAATGGTAAAAAGGGCTTTTTTTTTTTTTTTAAAGATAGTAAATAGGGGTGTGGGGTGGGGACCACGAGTCCCATCACCCCTACGGCCTTGCAAGCGCAAGCCCGTAGGGTTGAGGGGACACCGCGGGCCCCTCCATACCCCCCTGCAGTGATTTCATTAAACACCACGCGTGCATGCCTTCCACTAGCCATCTCATGCAATTTTGAATGTCGTGCATTAAAGTTTGAAATAAATTTTTTTATGTTTTATATATATGTATATATATATATATATATATGTATATATATATGTGTGTGTGTGTGTGTGTGTATGTGTGTGTGTGTGTGTGTGTGTGTGTGTGCATTTTTATATGCAAGAGGATTGCATTTCTAGATTATTGAAAATCACACAGAGAAGAGTAGATAACAGGTATGTAAAAAAAAGAATATTAATGTTAGAGAGAATATAGATTAAGTTCCAGGAACGGAAATACAATAGAGAAATAACCAGAGAGGGATTATTTATTCCTTTGTTCTTTACACAAGGAGATTTATTCATAGAGAAGAGAGATAAATTTATTTGTACACACAGAAAATTTACTCACAGAGAAGAAATATTAATTATATTTTTTTTTTACAGAGAATTTAGATAACCAGGAAATGAGAAAATCATAGAGAGAATGATCACAGAGAGATCTCTTCAAAAATAAGTTTCAGATTTTTAATCAATAACCAAAGAAATGATTCTAGAGAAAGGAGATAAAGATGGTTCTGATTTAGTTCTTCAGCAAGAATCAATCTAAGACTTAATAAGAAATTTTAAACAATTTAATCTGGATCTAACTTCTTAAACAATGAATCTAATTCTTATCAAAATTTGAGCCTAATGGATCTAATTCTTATCAAGAATCTAAAAACAAATGAATCTAATTCTCATCAAATTTTGAAACAAATGATTCTAATTTCTTAAACAATTTAATCTACTTCTTATCAAAATTTGAAACTAATGGATCTAATTCTTATTAAGAATCTGAAAACAAACGAATCTAATTCACATCAAAATTTGAAACAAATGATTCTAATTTCTTAAACAATTTAATCAAAATTTGAAACTAATGGATCTAATTTCTTAAGCAAATTAATCTAATCTAATTTGCAGCAAGAATAAGATGCACGAAAAACTCAATTTGAAAGAACTTAGGTGCTTGAAAATGGTGTAGAATCTTCTATGAATCTCCCTTGATCCTTCAAACTTGAAGAGAAGTCCTCCAAAGCAAAAATCTTAGCTGAAAAATGAAAACATGACTACAAGAGAAATTTTTTTGAAGAATTTCTTTTATGGAATTACCAACTCCCCTTTTTGAAAACTTGTACATCTTTTATAAGAAAAATCTCCAAATTCCACTACCTAATTTTTAATTAAAAAAAAGAGATTCTCTCCCAATTTGGCCTTCATGCAAATTGATTAGGCTTAGTGAGAGGAGTTACATGCAAGGTGGTGGAGAAGCCTCTAGAAGCTTCTTATTCCTCCTACAACATGTGCCATAATTTGGGTGAGGAAATTTAAATAAACAATTTAAAAAAAAGTATATTTTCCATGTGTGTGTGTGATTTATTATTTTTATTCCTTTATAATATTCATTCAATGGTTTATCCAAAAGAAATATAATAGAGTTTGTATTTTAATCCAAAGGTGATAAAGGAGGGTTGTGACACTTCGGTATAGTTTGGTGATGGAATTTTCTTGTTCATGATACCCATGCTCATATTTGGTCAGTTGGTTTTGGTTTGGTGATTGGTTGATATCTTGCTTGCTTAGGAGATTCATTTCTAGTTCCAGTGAGGGTTTCACTAGCAGAGATTTTGATAGAGATCTTTGATAAATTTCATAAGTGGTGTTGGTGCAGCTTCTGATGGACTTTCAAGATGTTGTTGGTGATCATGTTTGAAACTTGGGGATTGGAACCATTATTGTGGTGTATGGACCTATTCTTGGTCCTGGTTGATCTAGGTTATGGACTGACTTTATTGAAATATGTGGATAGGACCAATTGATGTATTTTCAAGATGTCTTATGTGTTGGATATTATTTATTTGGACTAAGGCCGACATGGTTTGTAATTATGTAATTGGTTTAATATATGGTGGTTGATCTAATTGTTTGGGGTCGAGGGTTTGTATAAATAGATGTAAGATCTCATTGTATATCATCATTGTTATTGTAAGAGGTCATGGTCAATGAATGTAATGTGTGAATAATGTAATATCATTCAGGTAGAGGAATTGGTAGATCATTGGAGATCTAATTGAGTTTATGTTAGAGGATTTAGTCCTCTGCTATTGAACTTAACCAGAACTATACTCAAGCATAGGAGATGCTATCTTTTGGAGTTCAACACTTCTCCGAATTGTAGTTTGGATTTATTTGTAGCTAGTCAGGCTCCTTTTGTGATGAGTAGTGTGCTATAGGTTGTTGGTCTTCCTGCATGTGCAGGCCCCTCAATTGTAATTCACATACTTACTGTAGAAGTATTATCTGATTGTGGATAGGCTTTCCATCGTGGTTTTTCCCTTTACCAGGTTTTCCACATACAAATCTTGGTTTTATGTGGATGGCTTTTATTCTATGATTATTGTTTATGCTTAATTGATCTAACAACTATTCCAGTATTAATGTTTTGGGTTCCTATATTAAATTTTAAATTGCTAACGATTCTTGTAATATGTGACAACTAATTCACCCCCCCTCTCATTTGTCTTCTAGTTATTTGAACTGTCTAACAATTGGTATTAGAGATTTGGTCCTCTCTATAGAAATCTTAACCGCTTGAGGAAGATCCTATGGTGACTAACAGTTTAAGTTCACCCAGTTCCTTTGGAGCTATCTTTTGAAGGGATATTCTGAGGCTTGATGGAACATATTACACAATATGGAAGATTCATATGTAAACTCATCTGAGATGTCTTAGCAAGGAGATTTGGGAGATCAAATAGAATGGTTTCACACCTTATAATCTGGGATCTGGCAAGCCTCCTCTGACAAACTTAGAAAAGGTGCTTGAGAATGATTTTAGAGCAAGAGAAGATCTCTTGTGTGCACATTCTAATCAGCAAATAATGGGATTAACCAAAAAATCATTTGGAAAGGCTATATGGGATAAGTTGGAGACTCTTAATAAAGGTGACCCTATAGTGAAAATTGCTAAACTTGATGGTTACATGGTGAGATATGAAAACCTGAATATGGAAGCAGATGAAAGGATTACTACATTCATGGAAAGGGTAAATGAGATTGGTAAGGCAATTCAATGTTGTGGTGGAACTCTGAGTGAAGATGAAACTGTTTCTAAAGTACTAAGAGCCCTACCACCAGCTTACAAAATCAAGGCTACTGCTATTAATATGTTGAGAACAATGGCTAATACAACTGTCAAGAGAGATAATTTGGTTGGGAAAATATCTACATTTGAGCTTGAAGAATTTGGACCTTCTAGAGCTATGAAGATTGAACTTTCTTTTCATGCATCTACATCTACAATTGATAAGAAAGATGGGAAAGATTTATATGCAAAGGAATTAGAAGGTATGAAAAGAGAAGATGATGAGTTTGAGAAACTTGAAGCACTATTTTCTAGAAGAGTACCTAAAGGACCGGTAGGAAGTAAGTATGAAGGAAAAGCACCTTTTAAATGTTTTGCATGTAGTAAGATTGGTCATTTTGCATCTAGATGTCCTAAAAGGAATTCAAGATTTGAAGAAAGAGTTAGAAGATCATTTAAGCCTAAACCTGGATATCAGAACAAGTATAAGTAGAAGAAAAACAAAGACAAATCATGCTACATAGCGGATGAGGAAGACATTACTGACTCTGATGATGAACTGACAGAAGACTCTGCTAGTGGATCCGGCAATGGGAAGGAATGAGTATTCCTGTCTATTAAGGAAGATGATCTAGTACTGGCAGAGAATGTACCTGATGAGAAGGCACTTGATTCTAAAAGAGAAGACAAGGATGAATGGGTAATTGACAGTGGTTGTTCACATCATATGACTAGAGATAAAAGGAAGTTTTTTTTCTTACAAGAATTTGATGGTGGTCTAGTTAGATTTGGAGATGACAAAACATGTATGATCAAAGGAAAATAAAATATATCATTGGATGGTAAGAACAGTACTGACAATGTTTATTATGTTCAAGTTTTGAGGCATAATCTTTTGAGTGTAGGATAATTAGTAGACAAGAGATTTCAATTACAGTTCAAGGATGGAAAATGCAAAATCATTAAAAAATTTGGCTCAAAGATTGCAACCGGTACACAAAAAAAAGGTAATATATTTCATTTGAACTCTATTGAGAATGCATGTTTGATTACACAGATTGATGAGAGTTGGCTATGACATAAAAGGTTGTGTTATGTGAATTTTGATTGCACTGTGAAGATCGGTTTAACTAAGGCAGTTAGGGATATACCTAAGATTATGAAGCCCTATAATCTAGTATGTAAAGAATGTCAAATGGGTAAACAAGTCAGAAACTCTTTTAGGAGCATACAAGGTAAATCAAATGATGTTCTTGATCTTATTCATACTGATTTGTGTGGCCTTTCTATAGTTAAATTTTTTCAAGGTGATAGATAGTTCATGCTAATCATTGATGATTATTCTAGAATGATGTGGGTTACTTTTCTAAGAGAAAAATCTGAAGCATTTGAAAAAAATTAAAATCTTTAAGTCTAAAGTGGAAACTAAGATAGGATTGAATGTTAAATGTTTGAGATCAAATCATGGTGGTGAATTCACATCTGGTGAGTTTAATAACTTTTGTATCAAGAATGGTATAAGAAGACAATTTTTTGCTCCCCAAACACCTTAGCGGAATGGAGTTGTGGAAAGGAAGAAAAAAACTATCTTGGATGATGTTAAAACAATGATTATGGAAGATAGTTTACCTCATATCTATTGGAGAGAAGCAGTGAGCACAATGGTTTATACATTTAACAGAGTACATATCAAAGGAGATACTGGTAAGACGCCTTATGAATTATGGTTTAGAAATACACCTACAGTTAAGTATTTCAAAATTTTTGGTAGCAAATCTTATATAAGAAGAGATTATATTATTGGGAAGTTTGATCCTAGATGAAGGCATATTTCTTAGTTATTCTAATGAAAGTAAAGCATATAGATGTTATAACAAGAGATTGCAGAGAATTATGGAGAGTACTAATGTCAAAGTAGATAAGATGAACAAAAATCAAATCAGAGTTTATGAGAAGGAACCAATAGTGGAAATGATTATATCTGAATCAGTAGCACCTTTACTAGAACAAAGAGTTGAAATAGTTACTCTAGCAACATCAGATAATTATACAATAATTGAAGAATAGGGAAGAGGAACAGAAAGTCAAAAGACTCCTAGGTATGTGAGATTGAATCATTTAGAAGATAAAATCATAGGGGATAAGAGCAATGGAGTGATGACAAGAATAAGACTAGCAACTAATGAGGTATGTTTAATTTCATAAGTTGAACTAGTATCGGTAATTGAGGCATGTAAAGATGAATATTGGTTGAAATCTTTGGAAGAATAATTAGATCAGATTGAGAAAAATAACACACGAAACTTGGTTCCCCAGCCTAAAAATAAAAATGTTATTGGAACTAAATAGGTTTTTAGGAATAAATTGAATGAGGATGGTCAAGTTATAAGGAATAAAGCTAGATTGGTTTGTAAAGGATATTCTTAGAAGGAAGGAATTGATTATGGAGAGACTTTTACACCTATAGCTAAGATTGAAGCTGTAAGATTATTTATTGCCTATGCTACTTATAAAAACTACAAGTTTTATTAGATGGATGTTAAATATGCATTTTTGAATGGGGATCTTGATGAGGAAGTTTATATTGAGCAACTTGATGGTTTTTTACTATCAAATGATATATATATATATATGGTTTACAGGTTAATGAAAGCTTTATATAGATTGAAACAAGCACCTAGAGCTTGGTATGAAAGGTTGGATAAATATCTTTTGAAGTTTGGTTTTACTAAGGGCAGTGCTGATAGTAATTTATATTATAAAATTACTGATTATGATATATTGATTATTGAAGTATTTATCGATGATATTATTTTTGGAGGTGAAGATAATTTATGCATATAATTTTCTAAGAATATGGAGAAAGAATTTGAGATGTCTATGATTGGTGAGATGAAATTTTTCTTAGGTTTGTAGATTACTCAGACTGATAAAGGTATTTTCATCTATCAAACTAAATATGCTAAGGAATTGTTGAAGAAACTTGGTAAGGGAGATTCTAAACTAGTAAGTACTCATATGGTTACTAGTGAGAAATTGACAAGAAAAGATGTTTTTGCATCGATAAATCCCACAAGATACAAATTTATGATTGGAGGTCTTCTTTGTTTGACTTAGACTAGGCCTGACATTATGAATGTTATTTGTATTGTTTCAAGATTTCAGAGTGATCCTAAAGAAAATCATGAGATGGTGGTGAAAAGTATTTAAGATACTTGCAAGGTACATCAAAATATGGTTTGTGGTACCATAAGGATGATAACTTTACTTTATGTGCATATACAGATGTTGATTGGGATGGAGATGATGATGACTAGAAAAGTACTTTCGGTGGAGCTTTCTTTCTTGGAAAGAAGTTGGTTTCATGGATCAACGAGAAACAATCATGTACTTCTTTATCTACTAATGAAGCTGACTATGTTGTTGTTGCTACTAATTGTACACAATTTTTATGGATGAAGAAAATGTTGAAGGATATAAAGGTGGATTATGATGCATCGATATTTATTCACTGTGATAACTCTACTACTATTGATATATCAAAGAATCTGGTATTTCATTCTAAAACAAAGTACATATCTATCAAGTATAAATTTTTGAAGGAGAAGATGGAAGAAAATGAAGTTAGATTGGTTTATGTGAACACTAAATGTTAGACACAATGTACCACTGAGAGGGGGGTGAATCAGTGGTTCTCAAACTTTTCTCTTTAGCTATCCTATGTGAGAATACCAGTTAATAGATATAAATCAATGCAAACTTACTGGTTAGTGGGGATACCTTCATAAGAGAAATCACACAAGGAACGTCACATAGAACCAATATATACGAGAAAAACCCAAGATGGGAAAAAACTAGGTGAGCAATGCTGCTGGAGACTACTGCTCCAATCTAGCCTCACAATGATAACTGTTACAAAGTTTAGGGCACTAATCCAAGGAGCACCAATCCTTGACTTTATGGCCTAAAACCCAAAGGAGCTACAACCCATGACTTTATCGGCTACAACCAAAAGGAGCTACAACCCTTGCACCGAGATACAACTCAGTGTTCTTAATGAAAACATCAATTATAAAAGTAGTTGTCTTGTTATAAGTGAATCTTGTAACCATTTCAAATATCTTACTATGTCGGTGAGATACCTTATCTGCTACACTAACTCACTCCTTTGTTTCTCTCAATTGCAACCTTAGTGCCAGTAAACTCTACTAGTACACCTCTCCTCTTCTTCTTCTTTACTAGATCTCCTCCTCACTCTCTACACTTTAGTGGTACTATAGTCTATAGGTTCTCTATATGCCTTCTCTGCAACTCTCTTCACTTCTTCTTTGTTGGTATAACCACTACTGATTATGCTCTGTTACCGGTTGAAAATGTCAACCTAGTTCACCCTCACTATCCCTCTCTTCTCAGATGCTCATTGAGAACTTGGCTAATTTTTTCTCACATGCAGAAGTAATACATTTCATAGTAACACAATATCCTTATCTTTAGCAACAACACCAACATCTTTTACTTGCATATTTATAGCATAGGTTTCCTGCCAAAAGACAATTCAAATTCCAGGCAGTTAGGGTTTCCTCACCATCCTTGAGGCAAACAAAATCCAAACTGATCCTATTCGATTTGATCTTCCAAACTGCAAGCTGCACAACTTCATCATTAAAGCACCTTCTAGATCACGCCTTCCATCTCTAGCGATCTGCTTTTTACCCTATCGCCTGGTCTCTTGGTCAACCACCAATATTTGGTTTTGTTGTTTCCTTTATCCACCTCAATCTCCTTAATCACTCTTAGTTGGCTCGTAGTTGTCCTCTAGACCTCAAGCTACAAACCTCTGCAATAGCTCTGCAACATGTCCCGTGAGTTTTGGGATATGTCATTAATTTCGACCAACTTAGCAGCAACCCTATCGGTGTATATTCTTCCTATCGCTGCATGTAGGTTTATGTCATGCCCAAAATTTAGGGCAAGAACGGGATAATTTTTTTTTTTAAACCATAACTTAGAACATCAATTTAACTAATTTACAATACTCTACATGTGTTGTCTTAACTAAGTTTAGAGTTAACTTTATTCCATTAACACAAGTAAGCAAATAATTATTCAAATCAAAAGAGTAATACCAAATTAATTATTATCTTATCTCTTCAACTTATTCCAATAGATTAAATTAAATCCAAAAATCTAAATTGCTTGACAAGGGTACTATAAATTTCCAATAGTCATAAATAGCTTTTAGATTCTCAATAAAATTATTCCAATCTCCATTATACTCCCTTTAGATAAGTAATATTGCCACATAATTAAGTTTCCCCAACGTTAATTTAATATACTGAAAAATAATAATATTCTGCTTAAATTAAAATATTTCAACTATTTTAATTAAGTCATTTATTACTACTTAAAATTTTAAACTAAAACTTACTCCCTCTATTTAATTCAATTTAATCCATACATGAGATGTGCTCAAATTAATTTAACTAAGGTATGATTAAGCCCACTTGCTTTTATTTATTCTAAAAATAATCTCTACTAAATAAATATTTAATCCTATAGAAATTCTTTATTCTTTAACTACAGCTTTCTATTTCTTAATTACATATATGTGTATATAAATAATTATAATTATTTATATAAACACATATATTGAAATATAAATTTTTTAGCAATGTAATATTTTCTTTCTAAATTTATTTAGACCAAACCATGCAAACCCTAGTTAGGGGTTTGCATTATAAAAACTTCCTAAAATAATTTTTTTTTTTTAATTAAATCTAATATCATTACCCTAGCCCTACCCGGGCTAGGGTTTTATACTTATATTTTTTCTTTTGATTAACCATTTTCTTTTAACAGGGCCGTATTGATAACCCCCGGGTGGTGGCCATGGCGGAGGAGGGACGTAGTTTGAATGGCAGCAAAAATGATAGAGGCAGCTGATGGGGGCTTGCTCCTTACAGGGATAGCGGCATCGTCACTGTGGGTCACCACCCATAGTGGAGGCTGAGGCCTTCCACTGTGGGTTGTGGCCCATAGTGGTGGCTGCGGCCGCCACTGGGGAGCCCACGCCCACTATGCGGAGGGGCCGCCCTGCAGGGTAAATCGCAGGGGCCAAGCCCAACAAAAAGTTTTAAATTATATATATTTTTTATTTAAAACAAAATTTAATTTTGTTATTTTTTTTTTTAAATATAATTATAATTTTTATATACATGCAGACATAAATACATTATTTTTTTGGTGATCATTTATAATAGTGCATTTTATATAAATATATATATTTTATATGACAGCAACTATGAAATAAATAGGTCCTAGTATTCTGATTTTAGTTATATATATAAAAAAAATGGATTAATAATTTCCTAATTCATTTACAACAAGGGTATATTTTTCTAAGCAATAATTATATAGGTATTTTATTTCTACCTTTTGCTATATACATGACTAGATTTAATAGTTTTACCAGCAACTAAATAATCTAGATTTTATTTAATAAAGACTATATTAGAATTGCGATTATCATTTTTGAAATAAATAAATTTATAGACTTTGCAAAAATCTACAACAATTAATAAAAATATATTTTTGGATTATCGTATGCTTAAAGTAACTGACTGATTTTAGTTAATTTCACACAGCAACTGTAACAAGTTAAATTTACATTGACTAGGTAAACCATCTATCTAGATACTAATTTTTGAAATAAACGAAAACATAATTTTCCAGAACTATCCTATTCTAAAGTGCATTTACAGAAAACATAATTTAAATGATTTATATGTAGCCTATAATATGCATGCAACACTAATCTCATTATTATTTTTTTTAATTTTTTTTTTAATGCATAAGAATTAAATAGCTTTCTTGCTTTGCAATTTAATAAAAACACATCAGATATAATATTTTCAACTTTGGAAAAATTCTAAATTTTTTAATGCACATTTCTTTTCTGCAATAAATAGCATACTAAAATAATACAACTTCTTTTTTTTAAAGAAAACGTATTTCAAGATAACACTTTTATCACTATACAATGGGTCTCTCATTTCCAATAAATGAGGACTTTTTTTTTTAAAATAAAAATTACATTTACAAATAAATTTCCTACAACCAATAACTTCTGCAACCTTCCACTTGTCCTACTCTTTTCTTCCAACAATCCTACAATGTAAATCAAAACGATGACCATGGAATGCTCACCTCCCAACCTAGGCTAACCGATAGCCACCCTCGAGCTCAGAGAACCAATCCTTAGATGGGAAACAAACATGCAAACACAAAGAGACAAAATGTACACAAATTTAAACACACTCCCATCCTGGCTACACTACACCATAGCTTGGTGATGACCTTTTTAAGGGTAGTAGTGGACCAAATACCCTGAGGAGAACTGCAAGTATGGAAAAACATGTAGCCACCTCATGGCACACCAAAATATCAAGAATAGCATCAACTTATTCCTTATGCCCCCCAAGGCATTCATGCCTTATTGCCCTCCTTATGACCCCCATTGCACAAACAAGCTATGCAGCAAGGGTCACATAAATCCCTTGTGATCGCTCTCATAACGAGAGTCTCTCACTCGAGGGCTGTCACTTCTACCACCCACAAGATCCTCCTCTCTCCCAAGAGTAAGAGGTCTTGATGACTCCCAAAACACATACAATATATAACACAAAATACCAAATGAAATTTCCAAAAGAACATGCAAGGAAGCAATTCTTTTACACCAACATTACTTTCAAACACATGCAACAAGGAAGCCATTTTAAGAAGAATGCAACCAACCTTAATCTACCCAAAGGTAGGTTAGTTTTGTTGAAGATGAGCAGCCCAATTCCATGGTTCTTCTCCTTCTACCCTTAGCCAAAATTCTCTATTCAAAATCTAGTCTATTCTTTTCAAAACTTCTCTTGTCTCCAAAAATGGAGAGTGCGTGATTACCCACAAATTTTCTAATTCTTGCTTAAGAAGCCCATTGTGAGAGTTCTGACCAGTTTCTAAAAACTAAAGAGGAAGGTAAGATAGAATGGGAAAGGGAACTCTCATTCGAAAAGGAAAGTTTACAATTAGGTTCAATCTTCTAATTTCAATTTTCGCACAACTCAGAAAAGTAAATTTTTAGGGTGTCTAAAAGGTCACTTGGGAGTGGAAACTTGCCTTAAATTACCCCTAACCCTTAGGTATATTTATGGGCTTTAAGAAACCCTATTAAACTACCCCTAGGTGTTCATTTAACCCTTTTTAAACCCCTCTGAAATTTATTTTCGGGTCAAACCTATGTTGACCATCCCAAAGATTCTTTACCCAAGGTATTTATGACATCACGTTACATTAATTGAAAAAGCTATAGTTGAACACTTTCCCACCAAGATACAAAAATAAAAATTCAAGCTTAAATCCACACATGTCTCAAGTGACACAAAGAAAACACTTTTACAATTTAATGCATGAAATCGTCTCTTGTAGATTTTACACAAATCAATTAAATAACACATAGCACACATGTATCATATACTGTTACGAATAAAATACAACACAAATAGGGTGTTGTCTCTCCAAATAGACAAACCCTGGCTTACGAACATACATAGGTCTAGGTTTGGTTCTCTGTAATATTTCCATGGTCACATGGATAACTTCCTGCACATCTCAATTTACACATTAGTAAATTTCAAATATCCACATATAATATCAATTACAAGAATAATAATACACATCATCACTTGCATACAATTTACATCTAAACAATTTAAATACATCTTTTATCCAAGCAATTTCACATAAGCAACTCATCCTAATTCTCATAATGTTGATCCACACTTAAACATACATCATAATTCTATTATCATAGTAAAGTCCTGCAAATTCAATAAGGACATTTACCACCACAAATTCATCTTATTCAAAAATCATGTAGTGTTCTATCTCATAAAGCATATAAATAAATCATCAATATATAGCAATGTTATCCAAATCTTGAAATCATATAAGTTCTAAATTCCAAAATGCATCAAAATAAAGTATCCATAATAGTCTCAATATAAAAACCACTGAAATGTCAGACTAAGTCGAGGTGAGGCCTCACACCCTCCCCCTCTAGGCATGAACTTCCTCCTAGAGTTCATCAAAGAGGTGGGAGTACTCTGATCTCATACATGCTGCGTCCTCCCATGAAGCCGTAACCTCATCATAACAATCCCACTAGACCCTAACCTGGTCCAGTGTCTGGCATGCCAAAATGTGAATGGGCTCCAAAGCTAGCTGCCCATTCGACTCCACCTGCAAGGCATCCCAATCTAAAATATGAGACTCATCGTAGATATATTTCCTCAAAACTGATACATGAAACACATTGTGGATGTGTGACA
Organism: Cryptomeria japonica; assembly: GCF_030272615.1. Classification (NCBI taxonomy): domain Eukaryota; kingdom Viridiplantae; phylum Streptophyta; class Pinopsida; order Cupressales; family Cupressaceae; genus Cryptomeria; species Cryptomeria japonica. The sequence continues at coordinate 634,411,074 of NC_081411.1, read as the reverse complement.
GGCTAGGTGGCAAAGCTAAATGGTAGGAAACTGGGCCTATCCTCTAAGGAATCTCAAAAGGTCCTACAAAGCGAGGTGCGAGCTTAGAACCCTTTCCATAATGGATTGGACTCTTATGTGGTTGCACTCTCAAGAAGACTCTGTCTCCAACCAAGTAGCTATGATCTATCCTCTTTACATCAGCATATTTCTTCTATCTATCCTGAGCCTCTCTAAGACGCTGCCTAATCAAATCCACCTATTGTTCCATATCTCGAACTATCTCAGGACCAATAGCAACTCTATCCTCTATGCAATCCCAACTCAAAGGTGTCCTGCAAGGCCTATCATATAATGCCTGATAGGGTGGCATCCCCAAAGAAGTGTGATGCCCATTGTTAGAGGTAAACTCCACTAAGGGAAGATACTCTTCCCATCTAGTCTAATGATCCATGATGTACATGCAAAGCATATCCTCTAACACCTGATTAACCCTCTCTGTCTAACCATCTATTTCTGGGTGATAGGCTGTACTGAAATTGAGCTTAGTGCCCATAGCTGCCTGTAATGCCTTCCAAAAGGAAGAAGTGAAGAGGGAATCTCTATCAAAAATAATCTTGTGGGGCACGCCATGAAGTCTAACAATGTCTTGTAAGAACACCTGTGCTACTACCAGTGTTGTGAATGTAGTCTGGACTAGTGAAAAGTGGGCCACTTTGGTCAGCTTGTCAACTATCACCAAGATAGCATCATGGCAATGAGAAGACATAAGAAGACCAATGATGAAATCTATGGATATAGTATCCCACTTCCACTCTGGTATAGCATGAGACTAGAGCAACCCACTTGGATGGCAGTGCTCCACCTTTACTCTCTGACACTCGAGGCATTGAGCTACTATCTCAGCAATGAGCTGCCATATTCTTGGCCAATGATATAACTACCTCAAGTTAGCATGCAACTTTTTAACTCTGGGATGTGCTGCATAAGGAGCTCTATGAGCCTCTGTGACAATAAAATCTCACAATCCCCTGGAAGAAGGTACATAGATGCGCCCTCTATGGTGTAATAGTCCATCGGACTCCAAAGAATAATCCACATATTTCCCTTCTAGAGTAACTTGAGATCGTATTACCTAACCAACCTCTGCATACCATCCATCCTCTGGCAAGTGTTGTAGTATATGGTCTCTCAAATCCGTGCCCATAGATATGGTGTAAACCTCATGACGTCTCCTACTCAAAGAACCTGCAACTACGTTTTCCTTTCCTTTGATGTAGTGAACGTCAAAACCATATTTGCACAAGAACTCCATCCATCTCCTCTGACGTGCATTAAGGTTCAGCTGAGTGAAAATGTACTGAAGACTCTGATGATCTGAATGCAGCTTGAAGTGATGACCTAAAAGGAAGTGTCTCCACCTCGCAAGTGCATGCACTACTGCTGCGAGCTCAAGGTCATGAGTAGGATAATTAAGCTCATGAGTCTTAAGTTTCCTAGACTTGAAAGCTATAGCCCTACCATCCAGCATAAGAACTACTCCTAAACCCTCTAGTGAAGCATCTGTACAAACCATGATGTCAGGTATGGGGTCTAGTACAACAAGGATAGGAGTGCTAGTAAGTGCCTTCTTGAGTTCCTAAAAGGCCTTCTCGCACTTCTCTGTCCACTCAAATTTCTTCCCTTTACGCTGAAGAGAAGTAATAGGATGTGCGACTCTGGAGAATCCCTCGACAAAACGTCGATAATACCCTACTAAGCCCATGAAACTCCTGCCATCTATCACACTAGTTGGCGCTGGCCAATCCATAATAGCGCTAATCTTTGATGGGTCAACTGAGATCCCATCACTGGAAATAACATGCCCAAGGTACTTGACCTCTGATCAAAAGAAAGCACACTTTCACAAACTGCCAAACAACTGGTTATCCCACAAACACTGTAATACCTATTTTAGGTGCTCCTCATGCTCCTTCTCATTCTAAGAATATATTAGTATATCATCAAGGAACACAATTACAAAATGGTCTAGAAATGTACAGAATACCCCATTCATGAGGCTCATAAAAACCGCTAGGGCATTCATAAGACCGAATGGAACTACGGTGAACTCATAGTGACCATATCTAGTGCGAAATGCAGTCTTGTGGATATCACTCTCCACTATTCTTAGTTGATGGTATCCTGACTTCAGATCTATTTTGGAAAAGACTTTGGCACCCTGAAGCTGGTCGAATAAATCATCAATTCTGAGCAAAGGATATCAGTTCTTGATGGTTACTTTATTTAGCTGCCAATAATCCATACATAATCGGAGAGATCCGTCCTTCTTCTTAACGAAGATGACTGGTGCACCCCAAGGGGATACACTAGGATGAATATGACCCTTCTCAAGGAGTTCCTCAAGCTGTATTTTGAGTTCATTAAGCTCGTTTGTGGTCATCCTATAAGGTTCTCTTGAAACTGGCTCGGCTCCTGATACTAGGTCTATATGAAAATCAATCTCTCTATGGGGCGGCATTCTAGGTAACTCTGATGGAAACACATCTAAATATCCCTTAAGGATAGGATGGTCATCGAGCGATGTTTCATTTTCTTCCTCTTCTCCTCTATCACTGATAGTGATAGCAAAAAGTTGACATCCCTTTCGCATGCTCCACTTAAGCTACATTGCAGAGATCATACGAAGAGACACGGGCCTCTGAATCCCAGTGATAACTATGGGTGAACCATGATCATCTTCACACTCAATCTTTTTTAGGAGGCAATCCATCTTGGCTCTGTGGGAATAAAGCCAACCCATGCCAAGTACGATACCGTAAGATCCAAGTGGTGTCACTCTAAGGTCTACTAAAGTGGTGGTCTTGCCAATCTGTAGCTAACATGCCCTAACCTCTGATTCCACTAACACTCTAGCCCCTGAAGCTAATTCCACTTCCCAAGTGACACCCTATCTAGTTGCCACTAGCCTGCAATGCTCCACAACCAATGGAGATATAAAGGAGTCAGTAGCTCTTGAATCAAACAAAATAGATACATTGTTACCTTTGATCATACCTACAGACTCGATGACTGTGGTCTAATGCTTAGCCTAGCAGTTGTCAACCACTGTGAATACTCTATGGGACCTGCCCATATCACCAACTGTCAGCTCTGAAGTGGCCATCCATGGGTTCACTGCCATCTGACCCTGAGGGAAATCCCTTGCCATATTCCCCATGGCTCCACATGTAAAGCAAGCACCCCATGCCTGAAACTGGGCACCTTGAGGCCTAGAGAAAGCCTAACCTCCTGTCCTACTAGATCCGCTGTACCCACCCCTAGAGGACTACTGAGTCCTTGTCAAAGGTGTGTATGAAACCTGTGCTCTCTAATCATGTCTCTGTCCCTGAGTCTGCCATTGCTTGGGCTTGGTGCCCTGCTGATACTGTGGAGGCTTCTGCCTCTGGTTCTGTGATGTCTGTTGCAGAGGAGGGGGTTTGGAGAACCCCTGTGAGTTTCGGTTGTTTCCCTTCCAATGTGGTTTCTGGAATCCATAAGTCTGAGGTGTGGGATTTTGGTTCTGAAACTAATCCCTATTGTCCTGTGGTCTGACCTGAATTTCCTTGGCTATCAGTGCCTTCTCCATGGCAACCCAAAGGCTCTCTGGAGCAGACATCCTAACTGGCCTAGCTATACCAGCATTTAACCCTCTGATGAAGCAGTTTACGAGAAGTTTCTCATCCTTTAGATAATCTACATAAGGAAACAACTCAAAGAATTTGCTCTCATATTGGGTTACTAATAAGCCCTTTTGTTGGAGGTCGTGAAACTCGTCTATACGACATTGTTTGAAATGTTTTGATAGGTACCTCTCCCGGAACCTTTCTGTGAAAATCTCCCAAGTGAGAGTATCAAGAACTAATCTGCATTTGTACTCTTCCTGTCTCCACCAAGTGGAGGCTGACCCTCTCAACAAATAGATTGCGACACGTGCTTTTAGGTTGCTCTCGTAAGAATGCAACACAAAGCACCTCTCAAGACTCAAAAGCCATGTCTCAACCTCTACCCCATCAGTAGAACCTCCAAAAGACGGTGGCTAGAGGTGCATGACCTCCCTGATAAGATCCCCTAGATCCCAACAAGCTCTCTCAAAATAAACTGGTTCCACCACTGGAGGTGGTCTTGGTATGTGCACAGACTCTGGCTCATTTCCACCCTAACTCTCTACAGGAATAGGAGCTGGGCTCCTGCTTCATTCTCTATCAACTGATCTATTACTCCCGGAGTCCTGATTTCTAACCTGAGGGTTCTCTACTGGAATCCTTTCCTGAACTATGCCAATAAGATTTTGAATTGCTTCTAAGAGGTTTCGGTTAGGTTCATTTGGCTGTTCAGGAGGTGCTCCTAGGTTCTCTTCTAGAACCGATTCCTCCCTCGCTACCTCTTCACATGCTATGTGCACATGCCTAGGATCCCTTCCGTGCTTGCGAGCTTGTCGCGTTGTCGGAGGCATCCTAAGAGGAAAATAAAGTAAAATAAATAACTAATTTCTTTTAGAATAATATTAATTCAATTAAATTTAAATGTCTTATAAAATCAATTTAACAAAAATAATTTAAATAATCTAAGGCGAAACATAAGTGGAGTAAGGTTCCTAGTGTGGAAACCTTGCTCTGATAGCAAAATGTCATGCCCAAAATTTAGGGCAAGAACAGGATAAAAAAAATTTTAAAACCATAACTTAGAACATCAATTTAACTAATTTGCAATACTCTACATGTGTTGTCTTAACTAAGTTTAGAGTTAACTTTATTCCATTAACAAAAGTAAGCAAATAATTATTCAAATCAAAAGAGTAATACCAAATTAATTATTATCTTATCTCTTCAACTTATTCCAATAGATTAAATTAAATCCAAAGATCTAAATTGCTCGACAAGGTTACTATAAATTTCCAATAGTCATAAATAGCTTTTAGATTCTCAATAAAATTATTCCAATCTCCATTATAGTCCCTTTAGATAAGTAATATTGCCACATAATTAAGTTTCCCCAACGTTAATTTAATATACTGAAAAATAATAATATTCTACTTAAATTAAAATATTTCAACTATTTTAATTAAGTCATTTATTATTACTTAAAATTTTAAACTAAAACTTACTCCCTCTATTTAATTCAATTTAATCCATCCTTGAGATGTGCTCAAATTAATTTAACTAAGGTATGATTAAGCCCACTTGCTTTTATTTATTCCAAAAATAATCTCCACTAAATAAATATTTAATCCTATAGAAATTCTTTATTCTTTAACTACAACTTTCTATTTCTTAATTACATATATGTGTATATAAATAATTATAATTATTTATATAAACACATATATTGAAATATAAATATTTAAACAATGTAATATTTTCTTTCTAAATTTATTTAGACCAAACCATGCAAACCCTAGTTAGGGGTTTGCATTATAAAATCTTCCCAAGATTAAATTTTTTTTTATTAAATCTAATATCATTACCCTATCCCTACTCGGGCTAGGGTTTTATACTTATATTTTTTTTTTGATTAACCATTTTCTTTTAACAAGGCCAAATTGATAATCCTTGGGCAGCGGCCATGGTGGAGGAGGGACGCAGTTTGAACGGTGGCGAAAATGATAGAGGCAGCTGATGGGGGCTTGCTCCCCATAGGGATGGCGTCGCCATCACTGTGGGTCACCACCCACAGTGGAGGCCAAGGCCTTCCACTGTGGGGTGTAGCCCACAGTGGCGGCTGCGGCCGCCACTAGGGAGCTTGTGCCCACTATGCGGAGGGGCTGCCCTGCGGGGTAAACCACAGGGGCTGAGCCCAACAAAAAGTTTTAAATTATATATTTTTTTTATTTAAAACAAAATTTAATTTTGTTAATTTTTAAAAAAAATATAGTTATATATTTTTATATATATATAAATATATATATATATATATATACATACATATATATATGTACATACATACATATATATATATATATATATATATATATATATATATATATATATTCATAGCATTTTTATATACATGCAGGCAGTGGTTTATTGCTCCTACTTGAACGCTCCCTAAATGTATTATTAGCTCAACCGGGCAACACTAGCTTGAAGTACACCTATTCGGGTTCGGAATGGTTCTTCCAATAATAGAAAAGAGGGGAATTCTATTCTCTCAAAATACCTTGAATGGTTTTAAGGAGGAATCACTAAAGGAGCGCAGGAACCGGGAGGTTTTTGAAGAGTCTACTGAAAGAAGATAGAATCCCGTAATGGAAGGAAGAGAAGGAAGCTCTCTATTCCCTGTGATTGAGAAAGAGAAATAAGCCGTCACAAGATGTAAAATACTTTTTTTTTGGTGATCATTTATAATAGTGCATTTTATATAAATATATATAAAATGATATACATGAAATCTGCATGTCAATAAAATTATATATTTATATAAATATATATATTTTATATGACAGCAACTATGAAATAAATAGGTCCTAGTATTCTGATTTTAGTTATATAAAAAAAATAAATGGATTAATAATTTCCTAATTCATTTATAGCAAGGGTATATTTTTCTAAGCATTAAGTATACATGTATTTTATTTCTACCTTCTGCTATATACATGACTAGATTTAATAGTTTTACTAGCAACTAAATAATCTAGATTTTATTTAATAAAGACTATATTAGAATTGCGATTATCATTTTTGAAATAAATAAATTTACAGACTTTGCAAAAATCTACAGCAACTAATAAAAAGATAGATTTGGATTATCGTATGCTGAAAGTAACTGACTGATTTTAGTTAATTTCACATAGCAACTATAACAAGTTAAATTTACATTGACTAGGTAAACTATCTATCTAGATACTAATTTCTGAAATAAACGAAAAGATAATTTTCCAGAACTATCCTGTTCTAAAGTGCATTTACAGAAAACAGAATTTAAATGATTTATATGCAACCTATAATATGCATGCAACACTAATCTCATTATTTCTTTTATTTTATTTTATTTTGAATGCATAAGAATTAAATAACTTTCTTGTTTTGCAATTTAATAAAAACACATCAAATATAATATTTTGAACTTTGGAAAAATTCTAAATTTATGAATGCACATTTCTTTTCTGCAATAAATAGCATACTAAAATAATACAACTTCTTTTTTTAAAGAAAACGTATTTCAAGATAACACTTTTATCACTGTACAATGGGTCTCTCATTTCCAATAAATGAGGACTTTTTTTTTAAAAATAAAAATTACATTTACAAATAAATTTCCTACAACCAATAACTCCTGCAACCTTCCACTTGTCCTACTCTTTTCTTCCGACAATCCTGCAATGTAAATCAAAACTATGACCATGGAGTGCTCACCTCCCAGCCTAGGCTAACTGGTAGCCACCCCCGAGCTCGGAGAACCAAGCCCTGGATGGGAAACAAACATGCAAACACAAAGGGACATAATGCACACAAATTCAAACACACTCCCATCCTGGCTACACTGCACCACACCTTGGTGATGACCTTTTTAAGGGTGGTAGTGGACCAAATACCCCGAGGAGAACTACAAGTATGGAAAAACATGTAGCCACCTCATGGCACACCAAAATATCAAGAATAGCAACCACTTATTCCTTATGCCCCCCAAGGCATTCATGCCTTATTTCCCTCCTTATGACCCCCATTGCACAAACAAGCCATGCAGCAAGGGTCACACAAATCCCTTGTGATCGCTCTCATAATGAGAGTCTCTCACTCGAGGGCTTTCACTTCTACCACCCACAAGATCCTCCTCTCTCCCAAGAGTAAGAGGTCTTGATGACTCCCAAAACACATACAATATATAACAAAAAATACCAAATGAAATTTCCAAAAGAACATGCAAGGAAGCAATTCTTTTACACCAACATTACTTTCAAACAAATGCAATAAGGAAGCCATATTAAGAATATTGCAACCAACCTTAATCTGCCCAAAGGTAGGTTAGTTTTGTTGAGGATGAGTAGCCCAATTCCACAGTTCTTCTCCTTCTACCCTTAGCCAAAATTCTCTATTCAAAATCTAGTCTATTCTTTTCAAAACTTCTCTTGTCTCCAAAAATGGAGAGTGGGTGATTACCCACAAATTTTCTAATTCTTGCTTAAGAAGCCCATTGTGAGAGTTCTCACTAGTTTCTAAAAACTAAAGAGGAAGGTAAGATAGAATGGGAAAGGGAACTCTCATTCGAAAAGGAAAGTTTAGAACTAGGTTCAATCTTCTAATTTCAATTTTCGCACAACTCAAAAAAGTCAATTTTTAGGGTGTCTAAAAGGTCACTTGGGAGTGGAAACTTGCCTTAAATTACCCCTAACCCTTAGGTATACCTTATGGGTTTTAGGAAACCCTATTAAACTACCCCTAGGTGTTCATTTAACCCTTTTTGAACCCCTCTGAAGTTTATTTTCGGGTCAAACCTATGTTGACCATCCCAAAGATTCTTTACCCAAGGTATTTATGACATCACGTTACATTAATTGAAAAAGCTATAGTTGAACACTTTCCCACCAAGAGACAAAAAAAAAAATTCAAACTTAAATCCATACATGTGTCAAGTGACATAAAGAAAACACTTTTACAATTTAATGCATGAAATCGTCTCTTGTGGATTTTACACAAATCAATTAAATAACACTTAACACACATGCATCATATACTGTTATGAATAAAATACAACACAAACGGGGTGTTGTCTCTCCAAATAGACAAACCCTGGCTTACGAACATACATAGGTCTAGGTTTGGTTCTTCATAATATTTCCATGGTCACATGGATAACTTCCTGCGCATCTCAATTTACACAATAGTAACATTCAAATATGCACATATAATATCAATTACAAGATTAATAATACGCATCATCACTTGCATACAATTCACATCTGAACAATTTAAATACATCTTTTATCCAAGCAATTTCACATAAGAAATTCATCCTAATTCTCATAATGTTGATCCATACTTAAACATACATCATAATTCTATTATCATAGTAAAGTCCTACAAATTCAATAACGACATTTACCACTGCAAATTCATCTTATTCAAAAATCATGTAGTGTTCTATCTCATAAAGAATATAAATAAATCATCAATATATAGCAATGTTATCCAAATCCTGAAATCATATAAGTTCTAAATTCCAAAATGCATCAAAATAAAGTATCCATAATAGTCTCAATATAAAAATGACTAAAATGTCAGACTAAGTTGAGGTGAGGCCTCACATTTTACCACCTTGACTCCATGTGGCATACATGTCAACCAAATTCCATCTTGGATCATCATGTCAGTTCAGATAGGTTCACCAACCAAACACTTTACCGGTTCCTCTTCTCGACTAGTTTACTAACTCTGCTAATGAAACCCTCGAGCCAGTCTATAATCCACCTTGCACTCAGCTTCTCTTTTAGTGGATTGCTCAATCAATTAGAACACTTGCTAACCTATCTTATATATAACATCATCACATGAGTCATTTGCATCTATGCCTTTTTCATGTTACCAGTGAACATCATATCGGTAAAACCCCCTTGATGACATCATGTCATCAATCTTCAACTAACTCCATCTTCAATTCAGTCATTCACATCTGTTTGCATCTACTTTGGCTTGCCTTCTCCTTGATCAGCTCGTACCATATTTTTGCTGACTCAATAGAGTGATAAACCAATCACTCTTCAACTTTACCAGCACAACAATATGCCTTCTCAGACAGTCTAGTGCATATTCCAGATCTTATGCTCTTGAGGCATTCCTTTGTTTAACTAGTAGATCCAATGTGATCCTTTAAGCACTTGCCTTTACCTATTCTTCGTTATCTCACATGACTATGATGCATATTGTGCATAAAAGGAGATAAGTTCCACTTACCAGTGAGAGAGAGTTCTTGTAATCTACATCTTGCAGTGCACTCATGTGACATCTCATGATGACTGCATCTTCATCTTGTGAGAGTCCTACTATTCTGCAACCTCACACCATATTGATGACTTATTCATTCTTCTCTTTCGGTGTTGATGTGATTCAGGTAACATTTTTCCTTTTCATCATAAACAACAACTCAAACACCTTGGCCATCCAGCTTGTAAGCTATTCATCATCTTGCCAGTTGTTAACCACTCCCTTGGTTGATCTAACTCTTCTATATCTTCACAGCATGCATCGATTGACATCTTTTCCCTCATTGGTGATTTTAACCACTCCCTTGGTTGATCTGACTCTTCTATGTCTTCACAACATGTACCAATTGACATATTTTCCCTTACCGGTGATACACTATAGAGGTAACCTACTCATCTTGTCCACATAAGTTAGGCACTAACATGTGTACTGGTACCCTCTGTCTTACCTTACCGGTGTTCCATGACACATAGAGATATCAAGGATATCTCATCCTTCCCTATACTCCTCCTTGAAAATGTTCCACATACATCACTTATACTGGTAGACATCCCATAACGGTTGACATCAATAAGAGCACAATGCCAACACTAAAGAGAAGATTGCAAATATTTTCAATAAACCTTTGTCCAAGGAATCATTTGAGTACCTAAGAGATAGATTGTGAGTTTCTACTCCTCCGATAGAGACTTGATTGATGTCATTTGGCATCAGTCTGACATGCATTATTAGAGATACTATTCATTATGGCACTAATGTGGGATGCTACTGCTCAGGGGGAGTGGTCAGCATTATGATTCAGAGGCTTATGTTTTTGCTTTGATATTTCTATCAAATTTTTGGCATTGATGTTAAAGGGGGAGAGATATTAATGTGAAAAAAAGAAAGAAAAGGGGAGAGATATTGATGTGAAAAAGAGAAAGAAAAGGGGGATATATATTTATTTTCAGAGCTATCAGTAGGATAGTGTTGGCTATCTTCCATTGGGAGAGACTTGTTTGGCATTTCTTGGTACTTAGATGTTTTTCACATCTAGTGTTGCCATTAATTCCAAAGGGAGAGATTGTTGGTCATTTGGTGGAATTAATTATGTGTTGTATTGATGTGTTGTCATTGATGCCAACACTAGTTGTTTGGATGCTTTATCTGCACCCTTATGGTTATGGATGTTAAGTGGTTTCTGGTTAACTTGGATCCAGCATGATCCAGTAGACTCTGGTATAGTCTGGTGATGGAATTAGCTTGTTCATGATACCCATGCTCATATTTGGTCAGTTGGTTTTGGTCTGGTGGTCGGTTGATATTTTGTTTGCTTAGGAGAATGGTTTTTGGTTCCAGCGAGGGTTTCACTGGCAGAGCTTTTGATAGAGATCTTTGATAAATTGCATAAGTGGTGTTGGTGTAGCTTCTGATGGAGTTTTAGGATTCTATTGGTGATCATGTTTGAGACTTGGTGAATGAAATCATTTTTGTGGCATATGGACCTATTCTTGGTCTCGGTTGATCTAGATTATGGAACGACTTTATTGAAACATTTGGATATGACATATTGACGTATTTATAGGATGTCTTATGTGTTGTATATTCCTTGTTTGGCCTCAGGCTAACATGGTTTGTAATTATGTATTTGGTTTATTATCCGATGGCCGACTTGATTGTTTATGGTCTAGGGTTTGTATAAATAGATGTAAGATCTCATTGTAGATCATCATGGTTATTTTAGATCAAATTGAGTTTATCTTAGAGGATTTAGTCCTTTGGTATTGATCTTAACTAGAACTATACTCAGGCATAGGAGACTGTATCTTGTGCAGTTTAACACTTCTTCGGATTGTAGTCTAGATTTATATGTAGCCAGTGAGGTTCCTTTTGTGATGAGAAGTGCGGTCTAGGTTGTTGTCCTTCCTACATGTGCAGGCCCCTCAATTTTAATTCACATACTTACTCCAAAAGTATTATCTGATTGTGGGTAGGATTCGCATCGTAGTTTTTCCTTTTACAAGGTTTTCCACATACAAATCTTGGTGTTATGTGGATGGATTTAATTATGTGATTAACGTTTATTCTTAATTGGTCTAACTTCTAATCTGGTATTAATGTTTTGGGTTTTGGTATTAAAGTTTAAATTTCTAATGATTCCTATAATCTATGATAACTAATTAACCCCCCCCCCCCCCCCTCTCAGTTGTCTTCCAGTTATTTGAATTGTCTAATAAGAACATATCTAGCCTTTGTAAAATATGGATGGGAAAAATCCCCTATAACATCATTGTGAACAAGTTCTAAGGCTTACGTTGCCCTCCATGATTTTCCTTTGTAAAATTTTATTTCTGGATGTTTTCCAAGTGCACAACCTTCACAATGTCCTTCAGAAAACTTAACCTTCTAGGTAAACCCTTGACCATATTGTTTTGACATTGTTTCTCAAGATAGTGGTAGTTAAGGTTGTCAAACCACTCATGCCACAATTTACTAACTTCATCCGAATGAGTTATTATTTCTTTTTAAGAAATATCTATGGTAAAATTAGAGAAGGTATATAATATGGATTGATGATTTTCCTCCCCTATCGCTACCAAGTTGTTGCTATGTAGATCTCTTATCTCAACTAAATTTGGAGAGAAATGAACTCACATTCCCTTCCCTAGGTAAGTTATGTTATACAATAAAAGGAGATTAGTTGATAGTGAACGCACAATTAGAACATTTTAAAATGTTCCTCCTTAAACTTCAATAGACCCTCTCCCTTTGACCAATGCTGGAGTATCATCCCCTAAGATGATTGAAGGTATATTGAGTTGTTCTAAGGATGAAAAATCAAGATTTTTAGAACCCATATGGTGTGTGGTACCAAAATATATAATACATGGAGATAAAAATGATGATGATGTAGAAATTAAGCCCTTGCCTTTAAATTTCTCTTTGTCCTTAGTATTTTATTGATTTGAAGAAGATGCTTTTACACAATTAGTTACCCCAATATTATTCATTTTGAGTAGAAAATATAGGTGCTATATTATCTTTTTCACGTAGTGATGTTCTTTATGACCAATTTTCTTACAAAAGGAACATTTAACTTTCTCAATAGTTGATTTTGTTGGATATTATTGCTGCTAGGATATGTTGTTGTCATTGATATCAACATATTTCTACTCTAGTGATTGCAGATTGGTTCATTGCGATTATGGTTAAGTGTATAGAGTATCCTTAGAATTGTTTTATTCATTTGAACTTATGTTGGTGATCTAGGAAGGTTAATTAATCATATCATATGATCTGGTGTTATAGTTTGTTTATCTGATTAGTACTTTGTAGAGTTCAATATTTGCTCCAAGTATATTCCGGTGTGATCATATCTTCATTTCAAATTTTTAGATAGTGCTTGGGATGGTCTTTTGTGTCTTCATTTCAGATGGTTCATAATTTGGTGCTTTGAAAGTTATCTTTCTTTGTGACAGTTGTTGTTGTTTGAGTATTCTTGAGGTTTAGATGTTGATCAATGAAGATTTGATAATGTTGAACACAAGATGCCACTGACATGGGGGCTGAATCAGTGGATTCCAAACTTTAACCTTTTAATCCTAAGTGTGTGTATACTGGTTATCATATCTAACAAAAGGCATATATCAGTGAGATAGGATGATAACATAAATGCAGCCACACACAAAAGGAGAATCACATAACATCGGATGTATGAGGAATAAACCGATATAGGAAAAACCTCGATGAGAAATGTTGTTGGAGTCTACTACTCCAATCCAGCCTCGCAATGAAACAATGATGAAAACATTTAGGTTACCAACCCAAGAAGCACCACCCCTGATTTTAGGGCACCAACCCTTGATTTAGGGAACCAACCCAAGTAGCATCAACCCCTCATTTTAGGGCACCAACCCAAGGAGCACCAACCCCTGCACTGAGCTCCAACTCAGTGACTACAATATCATTTATCAGTATAAAAGTAATAACCCAGTTACAAATGTGTTATGTAACCTTTGCAACTTCTCTTCCGGTTTTAATCTTCTCAATAGGTCTTTCTCTACTCTACTCTTTGTCATTTCTCTACTCACTCAGATTCTCCTCTCCTTTACTCTTAGCTGCAACTTTACCAGTTTGGTCCTTCCTCTTCTCTGTCAGTACTCTACTCTCTAATCACTACTAGTTCTCTACTTGCCGGTTATTCCACTTGTCGGTTTAAACCTTGCTCTGATATTCTTTGTTTCTTTTTTGTAGATTCACTCTTCTCTGATTCCTTTACCAATTCAATCTCTACATATTCTCACTTTCTCTCTTCTTTCTTTTGCACACTACAACTAATTTGTTACCGATTCAATCACCACGAGTTCACAACACTATTAGGCTCAAAGATAGTCTGGCAATTGCATTCTTCTAACTAGTTCTCTCTCAAGAACCTAGTCACCTCTGTGATTGTCAATGGACTCTCTAACTAGTTAATACTCACTTCACCAACATCACTCTCTCGTGCAGCAGCTCCAGATCTAGTCTTCAATTTGCATATTTATACTATGCATTCCCACCAAAAGTACATTCAAACTTTTGGCATTCTAGGGTTTCTTCACTGACCAATGAGGCATACCATATCCAATCAAATATGAGTGGATATCATCTCCTTGATTGATCATTTGCATCTCACCAATCAACAGTGCCGCCATTATCTTCTCCTTCCAGTGTACATTTTCTATGTTTAGTCATCTACAACATGATTTTTGGCTTTGTGTCTTGTCAATCATGGTTCATGATAAAGTTTCCTTCACCCACTCCAATCTGCTCAATCAGTCTATCCTAGATCCCTACTATTCATTTGATCTTGAGCCAAAAATCTATGTTATCCTCTGTGATTGCCATAGCCAAAATTTAATGTTGACCAACTACTAATGACCTCACCGAAACAACACTTTACCAACCTATGCATGCTTGCCACTTCAACTCCACATGGCATACCTATCGCTATCCATCTTAGCTTAGTTGTATGTGTCAATTTTTGTTCAGTAATCGACCAACATACTACTGGTTGTTTGACCCTACCAGTTATACCCTAACTAGTTAACCTTCAAACCCACTCTTTTTTGTTATCCCAGTGGAGCACCTTTGCTAGGTAACTTTATATGTCAAACTACAACATTCTCATCTTCATTAGACAAGAGCTCTTCACTTGTCACTCTGTCAGCTTTACCAGTGGACATCTATACCAGCAATATCTTCTTCTTGTATACTAGTACCCTATTATGCACACTAGTGGCACCACACTCTATCTCCATCTTGGCAACATCCTTATCTGTAGCTACTCAACCTTGCCTTCTTATTCATCAACCCAGGCATAATCTTAACCATTTTGTCAAAGTGACAAACCCATCACTTCTTTACTCTTCCTTCTCGATCTCAGTGGCTCATCTTTCTAGCTCTTGCTCATTAGGTGTACATCCCTAGTTTCACACACTTGAGGCATCCTTGTGTTTCACTGATTCATCCAGTGTGATCCTTCAATTAACTGCCATATACTTCTATGTCTTATCCCAGAAGGTTATGATGCATTCCATGCATGTTGGGGAATAAGAATCACTTACCCATGGGATTAGATCATTGTCACCTTCTTCTCTTCATATGGTGACTGTATTTGTATCCGGTGGGAGTCCTATTGTATGATCTCAACCTATATACCAGTTCTGCACTTCTTCATTAACTCCCCCTTTGCTAACTTACCAGTCATATGCTTTTTGGTTGGAAAAAATACACTGCAAACATATCACTTACCGATTGTTATACCATACCAATCTCTCATCCTTATGTCTTGAACACCAACCAACACTAACTTGTGTATTGGTGACTCTAATGATCACAAAGTAGGTTGACCTCCTCTTCTTACCAGTTTCCTACTATATTAGTTGACATCAATGACACTATTTCCGATTGACATCAATGACAAATTTACACTTCAATCTCCCATACCAGTTGCCATCCTATACCAGTTGACATCAATGAAAACACAATGCCAACAATCTCCCCCTTTGGCATTGATGTCAACACATGTAGTATCTGCCATACTATATTCTTTCTCCCCTTTGATATCAATGGCAAAGGGCATTGACAAAGTTTCTCTATCCCTTTTCTCTATTAGTTCCTTCTCCTTCTATGACCATTATACTTTACATGCTCTCAATTAGTAGCACTTGAGATGGACAACTCAGACAACAACTAACACCAATAGCTCAGCTACCAAAACTATATACAAACCAAGTACCAGTTGCATATACAAGTGTGATACCAATTGTAGAAACATGTGTTAGTGTATAGCACTTTACCTACCGGTTAGACTGCATCATCTCCCCTTTGATATGAAGAAGGTTATTCTAACTCTAATTTGTTGATACCAAGTGTTGAAGCTAGGTAAAAGTACAAACCTCTATCACACTTTTACAAAGGAAAAGTTAACACAATAATAACTGTTCAATTTCGTCGCCATAAAAGTGGCATTTGTATTTTGAATTTAAAGATGATGTAAACTAATGAAATGTGTATAATTTGGAGAAGTTTAAGTCTACTATTTTTTTAATCTTTAAATTCCATATTTTTATTTTTGAAAAACACTGAAAAATAGGGGATTTAGTTCCCACCACAAAAGAAAATGTAAATAAACTTATATATTTTCTTGTTTTGATATCCGTTAGACATGAAATATATATACAGTGTATCAAAAATAAATAAAAGAATTTGATGTATATTTCCTTTATTATAGCATTTGGAAGTCAAATATAGCAGAATTTGACATTTTTTGTCTACCACCACAATTTGTCTATTCAATTTATGGTAATCAGAAAACGAAAAAAAATACCCTTTTGGAGAAGACTCTCTTCCCTAGTGAACCATATTTTTTTCAATTTTTTTTTAGGTTATTCGATATTTGTTTTGTTTTTTCAAACTAGCCTCTTACCGAACAAAAGAATACCTACTTGTAGTATTTTAAATTTTTTATATATTAAATATAATTATAAAATTATAAAAATTATATGAGTAGAATCATGACTTCGATCTCTACAAAATAGTATTTTGTTTTTTTAATAGATTTAATTTACCTATTGAATTTTTTTGCAAAAGTCACAAGTTTCAGAAAATCAACATTTTGGTTGATGTGGCCGACACTTGGCATTCCACATAGATAGTTCCAGTCAGAAGCATTCCGACCAAAAATGTTTTGGCTGGAAGTGTTCCACCCGGAACTATCTTCGATTGGAACACTTCCATCTAGAACTGTGTGTTATCGTTGTTTTAAAAATAGGTATTCTTTTCTCATAATTAGCTAAGTTTATGAAGTTTTGAGTCTGGTATGCCCTTGTTGCTTCAAAACTGTTTTAAGTCCAAAGGGCTTTAGGGTTTAGGTTTTAATCTCTTTAATGTCTAATAAAAAACCTTTGGTTTCTAATTTTGTGTTACTTTATTCACTTAAGTGATTTGTCCCTTAGTCGTGTGAGTGTCCCCCCATTGTTATTTGCCTAGGCAGTCGTTAAATACTTGTAAAATTTTACGTCTATATCATATGCCTTTTCCTAATTTTTGTCGAGCCTTGTAAGTATCGCACAACTCTCAGATAAATCTACGACCTTCTCTATTTCACTGGGCAGAGTTGCTAGTTTGTTAACCTCTACGAAATAGTGAAAGGCATAAGTAGGCCTGACCGAGTGCACTAGCAACCAGCTTAACGAGACTCCATCTCATTTTGAATCCAATGGCTCGCGTTGATTCACAGCTGAAATAAGCACACAAGTTACCTATCGCAAAATAGCGAAAAGGTTTGGCGGGACCCAGTGGTGAGAACTTCTCCCTAGACTAAACAGTGATAAAGTTTGAAAGAGATCAATGGCCCATGTTGATTCGTGATAGGGAGATGCTCGCGGTTTATTTATCATGAAGTAGTGAAAAGGTTGTGGGTCCTGCTAAAGGTGGAAGTGAAGATAGTAGGTCCAGCTGGTGATGACAGAGTAGTGACGAGGCACTCAATTGGTGGTTCGTAGTAGGCCCGGGCAAGGTTGTCATAAAAGGAATAAACAACGAGTAGGTTCTTGAAGATTTGACGGCTCACGTGGATTCGCGAAGGTAAGATGCTAGTGAATTAAAGCCTGGGAAATGGTGAAAAGGCTGGTGGGCCCAAAGGATAGGCAAGGCATGAAGTTAAAAGCTGATCAACTCTTTTTTGATCCAACAGTTCTCATGGTTTCATGGCCGCAAGATGAATGAAGATTAATGTTCACGAAATGGCAAAAGACAGGTGGAAATCACACAAAGGCATGATGTGGCACAATAGCTGGTGCATTTCATAGGGTTTGATAGTGATGTGTCGAATTCCACGTGGTTCTGAAGGGTAGTTGAGGGCCTACCTAGGCGTAACCAATAGTTATGTGGGAATGGTGAAGTAAGACACATGGCTGACTTAGAACTGAAGAAGAAGGAGCTTCTAGAGCTTATGGCCAACTACCATGTGGCATGTGTTAACCGGAGAACAAATAGGGTAAGTGATTTCTAAACAAAGGGCCCACTTAAAAGGTTCAAAGCTTGTTAAAAAGTATCCATCTCGAGATTGATCCAATGATTTTCATTGATTTGTGGCCCAAAGATGTCCACAACCTAACCTCTGTGAAATGGAAAAAACTGCTAGTTGTCAAGATGAAGCATGGTTAATTAGCGAGGTTGATAGTCCTGGTTAGAGTTAAAGACCAGGTGATTTGAGCTTGATCTAATGGTTGGTGTGGCTTCATGAAAGAAAAGCGTTCGAGGGTTAAAGCCCACAAAATGGCGAAAAGGAGGTAGGGTTAGACACTAACGCAGTGAGATCAAGCGGATGTAAAGACTGATCAAGTTCCATCCGATCGGAAGGCTAGCGTGGCTTCACTGGGTTAAAGTGCACATTGCCTACCATCCACAAAATAGCGAAAGGATTTCTAGCCTATTACCGGATGAGGAAAGGTAAAAGGGTAAAGATAGTGCAATTTTTATTTGATCTAGCAGTTGGCATGACTTTGCTAGATGAACATGCAAGGGTGTTCTGCTTTGTGAAATGGCGAAAGAGCAAAAAGAAAATACACAGATATATTATGACCCATTGGAGCCAAATTTTTGAATTCTTCCATGAATTCAATTCTGAAGGGACAGTCGAAGCATGCAGTATCAATGTTGCAGTTAAGAGCTCGATTAATGTATATGGTCTCACATCAATTGAATGTAGGCATCATTTCAAAGAGATATTGCAAAAAAGTGGGTGCAGAGCAGATTTCTTCAAGCCAAGAATAGGTTTTCTTGTATTTTTGCTTAGCAATTACTTGACAGATTGTTTGAATTGGGGTTTTGTTCTGTTATAGAATTTTTGTGGTTAGTAATTAAGTTACTTGCATAGTATTATTGAGATGGCACCTAAAAGGGAGTTCTATGGGAAAGTTAATTACCATGAGAGGGCAATCTATGATGATTTCCTAGAATAGTTAACCATGTCAACTAACATGGCAGCTAAGGTTAAAGAGTTGGTGCCAAAAGCTCCTCACCTGAGAATAGGAGAAGGATTGTACAACAAAGGCAATTGGCTGAGAGACCTGCAGACAAGGTTGTCTGGGTTGGGTTTATTCAAGGTCAGATTTGGTATGAGACACTCCCTAGCTCCAATGAACACCATTTGGGAGTTGGATGTAGGCAAATTGGTGGTCCCTGAAGTGTTCATGGATGTGGATCTCCTAGCTCAGATTGCACACAACTATGACCCCATTACAAAGAGTGTTAGGGAAATAAATGGAAAAACCCTCATTGAAATTAATGATGAGGTGTTTAGAAATGTATTCGGGCTTAGGGAAGTGTCCAATTACTTGGAACCCATCAATTTTAAATCATTGTCTCAGGTTTACAATGCACAGAGCAATCATCTTAGGAATGGGTCTCTTAAAGAAATCTTTGTTAAAATAAGCGGATTAATTGTTGTAGGACCTAATACTATGGAGCCTTTCTCCTTAAATTTGTTCACTCTTAGAGCCAAGGGATTATACTAGTCACTTTGCCAAATTTTTGGAGAGGATGCTGAAGTAAACATGCCAACTCATTACATGTTAATGATTGCTCAAATTTTGAATCCTTCTCTAGCAGTGACATTTGATTATGCCCCCTATATTACTGATGCCATCCATGAAGGCTTGATAGGGATAAAGAATGGAAAAGTGGATAGGCCTTTTGGATGGTACTCCCTTCTCATGCACTTGTTTCTATTCAAGGGTGGTGATTATTTTGCAAATGGAATGGATCTAGTGAAAGAAAAGGATGGAGAGAAGATGCTAGTTTAGTTATGGGGCATAATGTTGTCATGAGGTAGAGAAGATGCTAACTACTTGAGGTTTGATAAGTGCTTTGCATCCAAGATGAGGACTCTTTTATGCTCAGAGAATCCAAGAGTCCCTAAAGATCTTTTGAAGTTCCTTAGGCCAAAGTAGTTTGCTGAAGATATCAAAATTGTCCACAATTGGGGTGATATGTACTTATACCCCATTTCCACAGTTTTTAGAGTGTATGGTTTTAGAGGCACTCCATTTTTGTTGCCATATCAGGTCCCACTAAAAATAGGAATTGCAAAAGTCCTCAGGTAGATTGGAAGTGTGCAAGAGGCAAAGCTAATAGATAAAGGTAAAGGGACCATTTTCTCCACAATAACTCTAGCACATCAGTCTGTAATAACTAAAGGGGGTTGAAAGTGCTTTGAAGATTTCCTTCAACCCTACCATTTATCAACTGCAGTATCAAGGTGTGTTGACCCTGAATATTTCTTCGATGACATGTTCAAAAAAAGGGCAGTATGCAGAGGCAGACCTCACCAATTCCAATTCCATGTTCGATTTGGATGAGCAAGAGCTAAGGAAAGAAAAGTGGGTGGCCTATAAGAAGGCCCTAGATTTTGTGCACCAATTTGACACCAGCTATGACCATTTGTCCAATTTCCACCCCTTTGAAGAAAAGGCAAATTCTTAATTCTTTTTTTTGAAAATGTAATGTAGACATTGAAAGAGAAGAGGGACGCAGTGATTAAAAATAACCCTGAGAAGGCAATACTAGTTTTAACTAGGTCTACATCTACCAAAGCAATCCCTTCAGGTGATTATGTGCTACATAAAAAGTCCAAATACAATGTGCTAGTGCCAATTGCAGGGGAGCCTTCTACTTCAAAAGGGAAGAGGAAAATCTAGGATGTCATTGACATTTAGGACTCCCCAAAGAAGCAAAGGGTGGGAAATGAAGTGCAATCTGATGAACCCTTGTAATCCCCATCTCAATCCCCTATTCATATAGAAGATGAATAGGCATCAACTGAGCAACTGTTACAATTAGGCAGTCTTCGGGAGATAGATTACACCTATGATGAAGTACAAGAGGGAATGTTGGAAGAGCCCCTTAATGCTGAGATGAACATAACCACCAATGAGTTCAAAGGCCACGAGCTGGATCCCTATATTAAACAAGCTAGTGAGGATTTCTTGGCTAAAAGCAACTTTGTCACATCATGAGCTTTCATGCAATTTGTGTGGAAGCGGAATATTGATTAGTTTAATGCTATATGTGAGAAGAGGAAGAGTGAGCAATCCCACAAGGATCTAGCTGTGGTGGAGGAAGAAATAAAGCAAGAAATGGTCACTGAGTTCAAGATGATCACTCCTGAGCAAGGAAGAGACATGGTAGCAAAGGTTGGTGTAGTCATTCTCCCTGAATGGGATATAGCAGATACTTTGGTTCTAGAGGTAGTAAGGAAGGAGACCAAGCCTATGGAAGGACTCACCTTCAGCAAGGATAACGCTTCCCTCGTCATGTGGTCTCTGAAAAGAGATGAAAATAGAAAGAAAAAGGACACCCTAGGGTCAAGCTACCTTGGAGGTATGATAGTGAAAAGAGTACAAAGCACTGGGGTGGTGGAGGCTGCTAGCAAAGTCCTAGAGACTACAAAGTTCAGTGTTGCAGTGGCAGAGAAAGAAGCAAAGGAAAAAGAATATCTCCAAGCTAAGTTGGAGACAGTTTTAAGAGCTTACAAAAATGCCAAGGAGGAGGTAATGGGTAAAGATAGCATCATTGCGAAGTTGAAAAGCTAGTTGGCAGGGTAATACCATCAAGGTGAGTCCTCAACATTGATGATCGCTTCTTCTCCTGCATGACCTCCACCTACTAGCCCCATCATTGAATTCCCACCATCTCCAGCACCTTCTAGTTCCAAATCGGTTGAGATCACTCCCCATGAATTGGAGAAGCTAAAATAGGCCCAAGCCCTGTTTGCAAAGAAATATGAAGAGAGAGTGAGGGCTACAATTTTGAGTTTTGCTGACACCATAGGGTCCTCATTAATGTATAACAACATGAGCAAAATTTTGGACATGTGGAATGAGCTCAATGGAGATAAGGCTATTCTAATGCCTATTTTTGACAAGTGGAAACCCAGAGAGCAGGATCTAGGACTTATTTGTGTATCTTTTGGTGAGGCAGGGGCTGACCCCATTATCAAATCCACTTGCAACATGGCAAAGAATCTAGAAAAGTTAGCAGAAGGAGTAGATAATGCAGATAGAAAGATCAACTTGTACAAGAAAGAGTACACTAATCAAGTATTTGAATTATTCCCAAGGGGTTTTGCTTGTCCAACTCAATTGAAGGACAAACAAATATGGCTTAATGAATTAGAAGCCAACCTATCATTAAAAATAAGAGGAATCATTAATACAGATGATACTTCCCTATTTGTCAAGACAATTGAGGAGATAGAGAAAATCAAATCACATTATGGTTTTCTACATTTAGAGGTCAACAAAATGAGGAACTCTTGGAAAAGATTAGCCAAGACGAAGGGAAACGTGATTAACTTCTCATGGCCTGTTGATGATGTATACTAGTAGTGGACAAGAAAGTACATGGTGGTGCTATGTAGAGTAGTTAGAAAAGGTTGCAACAGAACAACAAGAAGAGCAAGCCGCAGATGTTGAAAAGGACTTGTAACCGCTTCTTGGAAAAGACGATTGTTTGTAACAAACATTCTTTTGAAAGGTCCGAAGCTTGTATGCATCCATGCTATTATAAATAGATACCAGGACTTCTAAAAGATGATCGCAAGTAATTGTAAGAAAATGCTAGAGAAATTTATCTGAGCTTTCTTTAAGTCTTATGGAGAACATTTAAGTGTCCTGTAATATTTTATGAATTAATATCAATACACAGACCATCAACTTTGAGCCTAGAATCTGTGTTGTCTTCAAGTGTGCTTGCAAATATTTGTTGTTGTCAATTTGAGTAATATAGGGTTATTCATTTGAATATGGATTGTAAGGCAATCTTAAATAGATGTGTTTCTTAGCTTTTCTCTTCAAGAGGGGAATTAAATATGCAGGAATCATTTCTATTAGTAAATTCCTTGTGGGAGACTTTGAATTTGATGAATGCTATCTAGTTGTGATGAGGGTAAATTCTTCTATATGCCAGGCATAGGTGGGGTTTTATAGAAGCCAAAGTGATGGGATGAATAGAGATGTTTAATTGTGAGATTATTGTTTGAACTTAGATGACTCTGTGGCCTGGATAAGGCACTGGTATCTATTTGTGGTTATCTTTTACATATCTTGTAGGTCGATATTGAATATGAGCATAAGTTTTATTTCTTTGTTTCAGTTAATTTTGAGGCGATAAGATCCAGTGGTTTTTTGGGCAATGGCTATTGTGGATTTTGTTTAAAAGTGTGAAATAATTCACCTAAGGTATACCCACCTAAACTTTGGATAAGTTCGAAGTGTAGAAGGTTATAAAACCTTGTCATATGTTGCTCTGAAGTTTCTTTCTCTTTGATTTCTCTTCTGCAGATAGAGTTTATTGTTTTATTATAAGGATTTTTAAGGGGAATTAGAATTTGAGAACAACACTATGGAAGCCGACGCGACCGGTCATACAAGTGATCAGTCGCTTCAAGCCCATATAAAATAGCATTTTTTTCCAATAAAAAAATCAATTTCAATCGAGTGCGAAAATAATAAAAGCGATTTTTGAAAAAAATCATTGTTTTTTTTTGAAATAAAGTGACATTTTTTATCAAGGAGGAAGATTATAAAGGGATGATTATTTCTAATTTTATAAAGGGGCGAAGATTTTGATTTTTTTTCCAAAGGCATCTACCCTTTCCAAGTATGTTATTTTAAATTATTTTTTCAATCATGCTTAATTTACAATATTGGATGTATTTTGGGAAATTAAATATGTTTTAGATTTTTTTAAACTTTATTTTATTATTCATTAATTATGCTTTAATCATTTATTTTCAATTATTTTATTTTAAATTATTTTTTCAATTATGTTCAAATATACAAATATTTGAAGGTTTTTTTTAAACTATTTATATTTTTTAGATTTAATTAAACTTTATTTTATTAATCATGAATTGTGGATTCAATCATTTATTTTCAACTATATTATAATACAAGTTTTATTTTTTCAATTTTTTTAAATTAAACGTTAATTGTAGATTCAATCATGTCTATGCTATCTTGAATATTTTATTTACATGTACATGGATTCCATATGTTTTTATTTATATATGTATGCATTTATCCATTTATATTTACGTGTATGGATTCATTTATACGTGTTCATATATATGCATAGATTGATTCTTATTTACATACTTAAAAGAACTAAATAGTGAATTTGTAAATATATATTAAACACTAATGAAATTGAGTATATTCAACACTATTTATTACTTAATTATATATTTTTTAAAACTAATACTAGACTCAAATTCTTTATATATTAGCTACTCTAGATTTCAAGAAATTAATTTTATTAAATCACGTTCATATGTACATTGCATAGTCAAATGTATAATCCAACTAGACTTAATTTCTTAGTCTTTATCTACTGTTTGGTAGAAACTAGGTCTTATTTCTTGAACATTATTTTTTTATTTTCTAAATTTTTAAAAGTCAAGTTCATGTCAAATGATCTAAATGGATGAAATTTACACATGTTTCATTTTTTCAATGTATAAAGTTTAAGAATGCAAAATTAAATTTACATTTCATTAATTATATTTTGTTTGTTAAGAACAAGGAAAAGTAACTATATAACTTTTTTAACGTTCATACTTTACAAATGATGTCTAGATTTATAGATTTAACTCTAACATTGTTATGATAAGTATATATATGTATATAGATAACTTCTAGAATTTAAAATAACTTGAAAGGTGTGCGCAAATATGTTTTTTGCCTTATATATTGTACATTTTCATGTTTTTGTTTTTAGGTTCAAAGCACAAAATTTTGAAGATCTGAATATTTTGGCAATTAGGAATAAGAGGACTAGATCAAGGTTATATGATAATAAAAGGGACAATAAGATGAAAGGTCATACAAAATGTAGTCAACAATAATTCGTTAATGTTCAAGATCAACATGATAATATTCAAGAAACTTTTACTCTGGTATGAGATGAAATTGGTACAAGATCAAGTTCAATTTTTTTTTTTCTGGTATGGAAAATTTGATGGAAATGGATGAAGATAGTCTTTTCAATAAAATTTTGTCTGAAGATATGATACCTAAAAGAACATTAAAATTACATTGTAAAAAATAATGGGATGATTATTTTAAAAATAACTCTATTATTGGAAGAGCACAATTATTTGCTAAGTTATTTAGGAAAAGGGAAATGGAACATGTTTTGAAGATTTTGGATGTTGATAATAAGAAAAGTTCTCCTGATACATTTGTAAAAGAAACTATAATTGAAAATTTATAAGAATTATTGAATTGCATTGACATCACAAGTCGAGGTGTTGATTTAAGTGTTTCACGTAGAGCATTGATGAGTATGATTACTAGTAAGAAATTGACTACTAGAAATCAAGTTAATGCAATTTCTCAATTAAGGCATGTATCTAGAAGAATTGTTCAAATATACATTAGGAAGAGAAATATATTGGATGAAAACATTGAAAAGAATTGGGTAATTATCTATAGGGTTCCTAGAAAAGATAGAATTTCTTAAGATGTAAAAGGATAGGTCATTGATTATTTGACAAACCAATCTCATGTTTATTCCAATAGAAGGGACACTATACAGATGATAGATGAAGATGGTAAAAAGATTACACATCCAAAATATTTCTCAGATACAACACAAAGTGAATTGTTTTGAGCATTCAAGCAAGAATTTTCATATCTAAAGATTTTCTGAAGAATGTTTGAGATATTACGTTCTTTCTTTGTAACAATAAATAAGGTACGTGAAACTTGTTGTTGTTGAAATCATTTTGAATTTAATCTACACTTTCAATCATATAAGAAGTTCATGGCAACAATTAATCCAAATCTAGTCGTTCCTACAAGTACAACACAATTTGTGAAGTCTATTTTATGTGATAAATTAGAATATTTAGATGAGTTTAAAAAACAATGTATAAAAGGTTAATGCAATTATTGTGGATTTTTGAGTAAGTTTGTGTTGTAAACTAAGAATATTGATATTCATGCACTAGTTATATGGAAGAGATCTGAATATGAGACATACTAAACTAAGTCAGGAACTGAATCCACGAAAACTATGTTGAAAGAGAGTGAATTGTCCTACATTCAGTTTATAGATCGATTTTGTAATATGATATATCCACATATCCAACATTGTCATGGTGTAAGATGGAAATCTAAACAATTTTGTGATTCAAAGTATTGTTTTCCACTAGGTTGTCTTCTTTCAATTGTAGATTTCTCTGAGAACTATACATTTAGTCATCACAAAAATTTAAAGTCAATATTATCATTCCAATCAAGTTGCAATATTTGTACAAGTTTGCTATAGACATGCACAATTTTAGGTGGATTGTAAAGAGACTACTAAAAATGAATGCATTATCATCAAGGAGGTTCATTTCTATATTAGTGATGATACGTGTCATGATAGGAGATATGTGGCACATTGTTTTGGAATATTTTTTGAAGATATTAAAGATCATAGGATGGAATGTACATAATATTGGATTTGGTTAGATCGATGTGCTGGTAAGTGTTAAATTTGAAATTGATTATGAGAACTAGTTTTTTTCTTATATATGATTTGATTGTATAACAAGTCAAAAGTTTAAATATATATATATATATGTTATTCATGCACGTCAAGGCAATTTAAGTCTGCAAAAGCTTTTAATTGGTTGTCCCTACAACATGCTCGACGTAGCATAAAGGTTTTGTGGAACTTCTTTGAGAGTGAACATGGAAAAGGAGAGCATGATGGAGCAAGAGCATGTGTGAAGCATGCACTTCACCAACATGAACTTGCAGGTAAATTTTATTCATAGATTAATTTAAATATATATATGTATGTACATGGGTTGTCCAATTTTCTAAAGTGAGAGCTTCTATACAGTAAAGCCATACGTAATTCTAATGATATTGTTCAATGGTGTAAAAATCATTTTGTTGGTCATGACACAACTTACAACAAGCATTATTTTTGGGAAGTTAAAGGAAAACCATGCTTTTGTGTTGATTGCATTGCGAACAACACAGACACTCATTGTCAAAAAATTGATGATGGATATATTTTACAAAGGGAAATGAAAGAATTTTACACAATGCCTCTTTATGAAGATAGCCTTATGTGGTCCTATTAGGTCCTAAGGGGTTACCCATGTGTTATAACACATGTGTGACCCATTAGGACCACATAAGACCCCTTTCGACATCATTTGGTCTTATGTGGTCCTATCAGGTCCTAAGGAGTGCACATGTGTCATAAGGTTCCTTATGTGGTCCTAAAGGGTCACCCATATGTTAGAACACATGTGTGACCCCTTAGGACCACATAAGACCCCTTGCAACACCATTTGGTCTTATGTAGTCCTAATAGGTCCTAAGGGGTGCACATGTGTTGTAAGGGGCCTTATGTGGTCTTAAGGGGTCACCCATGTGTTAGAACACATGTGTGGGGGTCACCCATGTGTTAGAACACATGTGTGACCCCTTAGGGCCACAGAAGACCCCTTTCAACACCATTTGGTCTTATGCGGTCCTAATAGGTCCTAAGGTGTGGACGTGTGTCGTGAAGGACCTTACGTGGTCGAATTAGGCCCAATTAGGTCCTAAGTGGTGCACATGTGTCATAACAAGCTTTATATGGTCTTAAGGGGTTACCCATGTGTTAGAAAACATGCATGAACCCTTAGGACCACCTAAGATGCCTTGTGACAACATTTGTTCTTATGTGATACTAATAGGTCCTAATGGGTGCACATGCCTCGTAAGGGGCCTTATGTGGTCCTAAGGGGTCACCAATGTGTATAATACTAAATGGTGTCGAAAAGGTCTTATGTGGTCCTAAGGAGTTACAAATCTATTAGAACACATGTGTGGCCCCTTAGAACCACATAAGACCCTTTCAACACCATTTTGTATTATGTGGTCCTAAAAGGTCATAAGGGGTGCACATGTGTCACAAGGTGCATTATGGGGTCCTAAGGTGTCACCATATGTTAGAACACATGCATGACCTTTTTAGGATCACATAAAACCCCTTGCACCATAATTTAGTCTTACGTGGTCCTATTAGGTCTTAAGGTGTGCACATGTGTCGTAAGGGGCCTTATGTGGTCCTAAGGGGTCACCCATGTGTTAGAACACATGTGTGACCCCTTAGGACCACATAAGACCTTTTACAACACTATTTGGTCCTATGTGGTCCTATTAGGTCCAAATAGGTGCACATGTATCGTAAGGGGCCTAATGTGGTCCTAAGGGGCCACCCATGTGTTAGAATAAATGCACAACCCCTTAGGACCACAGAAGACCCCTTGCTAGACAATTTTGTCTTAGGTGGTCCTGTTTGGTCCTAAGGGGTGAAAATATCTCATAAGGGGCCTTATATGGTCCTATGGGATCACCCATGTGTTAGAACACATGCATGACCACTTAAGACCACATCAGACCCCTTTCAACACCCTTTGGTCTTATGTGGTCCTAATAGGTCCTAAGGGGTCCACATGTGTCATAAGGGGCCTTATGTGGTCCTAAGGGGTTACCCATGTGGGCCTTATGTGGATAGTTCAACTCATGATCCTTGATTTTGCGAGACTCATAGGATACCACACATCCATCCTGCATAAGAATTACACCTATACCTTCTAAAGAGGCATATGTGCATACCATAAAATCTCTGGATGGATTAGGGACTGCCAAAATTGGAGCACTAATAAGGAGTTCCTTCAAGGTACAAACCATAACAAGTATGAAAGGCCATCCTACGAATGTCTGCATCATGAATGCACAACTGATGATACCCAGATTTTAGATCAATCTTAGAGAACACCTTGACTCCCTTCACCTGATCAAAAAGATCATCTATTTGAGGCAATGGATATCGATTCTTGATGGTTACCTTATTTAGTTGTCGATAATCAATGCATAACTGAAGAGAATCATCCTTCTTCTTAACAAAGATAATAGGCGCACCCCAAGGGGAAACACTAGGATGCACAAATTCCTTGACTAACAATTCCTCCATCTGCAACTTCAATTCACTCAAATCCTAAGTAGTCATCTGATATGGAGCTCTCAAAATAGGTTGTGCACCAGGAACTAAGTCAATGCAAAAATATATGTCTCGCTTCGGAGGCATACTGGGAATATCCAAAGGAAGCACATTGGCATACTCTCAAACAATAGGGTGACTATCAAGAGAAATTTCTCGATTCTCTTCCTCATTCACATCGTCAAAAGCAACTGCAAAAACCTGACATCCTTGATGCATGCACTGCTTAAGTTTCATAGTAGAAATCATACGTAAGGATATCTATCACTGAACTCCAATGATCCCCACTTTCCTACCATGGTCATCTAAACACTCTACTATCTTCAAAAGATAGTCTACATGAGCGTTGTGAGATGATAGCCAATCCATCCCCAACACAACTCCATAAGACCCCAAAGGAATGACTCAAAGGTTAACTAAAGAAACAAAAGGTCCTAGTTCAAACTCACAACTGGGAATGAAGGCATCTACAAACACATGCACACCAGTAGCCAACTATCCACCTGCTTAGTAGACATGATCCCACACCGCTCAACAATGAATGAAGAAATGAAAGAATCTGAAGCACCAAAGTCAAAAAGTATGGAGATGGTGATACCACACAACACACCTATAGCCTCAATCACTATATCTTGATGCTTAGCTTGGTGGTCATCAACCACTACAAACACTCTATGGGATCTACTTCCATCCCCCACTATCGGCTCTGATGTTGCTAGCCTCTGACTACCCATCTGGTGAGACTGCTGATGGCACTGAGCAGCTATGTGGCCAAATTGACCACAAGTGAGGCAAGATCCTCTATGAGGTCCTCTACTTTCAAATGGCCCACTAGATTGTTGAAAGATTCCCCTACTAGGGGCTAGAGATGCACCCTAAGAGGATTGCCCTAGAAAGCTCTTCCTATGCTGAGAGCTGCCACCCTGCTAGCCCTGAAACTATTTCTATCTCGGTGGTTGTTGTTGTTCCTACTGCTCACACTTAGTGCATGCCTAAGGACCTCTAAAAGGTGGAGCAGTCTAGGACCGATTCTCTCTCACTCTAGACTCACTAAAAGGTACACTCTCGATCTACACTCTAGATTGACCGACATGTGCATGGCCAAGATTCTGCTTCACCAATTTGGCAACCGCCATTACTACCTCTACTGAAGAAAGCTCAAATACTCTCTTCTCCATAGATGTGGTCATTTAGACCCCTCAAGAAGTGTTGAACTAGCATCACCTCATCATTACCAATGCCGACATACTGTTTGAGCTCATAGAACCTATGCTCAAACTGATCCACTGACATACCAAACTGGTGCAAATCATAGAACTCATCTGCCTGAGACTGTCTCCACTAGGGTGAGAGAAATCATGTCATGAATCTCTCTAGAAGGATCTCCCATGATACGGTATTAATGCTCACACCAATCCTCTCCTCCTCTAACTACCACTAGATAGATGTAAAACCCTCAAGACGCATGATAGCACATCTCACCTTAGTGTTTCTACCCTATGGATACATGGAGAAACACTGATGTAAACTGATCAGCCAAATCTCTACCTTGAGACCAGTACCTTTACTATCAAAGAAAGGAGGATTTGACCTCATCAAGGCCCCCATGTGCCCCATGGTGGCTCGATCCTAGTTAGCTAGGACCTCTCTCTTTTTTGAAGACCTATCTCTCTTTGTCCTCTAGAATCTACTAAGGCGACTCCCCAACCTAAGCATGGGTGAGTTGATCAGCCTCAGGTTTGGGGCCTAGTCTGGCTAGAAGCCCCTAGAACATTTGTCAAAACTCCTCCCTTTCAAGAACCTTCTCTCCTAAATGTTGTTTGTCCTGATGAATAGACCGATCTAGATCTACACTCTCATGAGTGGGTGGTGGTGAAGGACTATGGAGGTCAAAACCTCGACCCCATCTCCCACCTCTGCCTCTATTGTAGCCACCAAAATGGCCACTACCCTTGTCTCTCATATCCATGACCTAAAAGTGCACAAGAGAAAAAGGTTCAGATCTACAACAAGGATAATGACAAGGAAAACACCAACACTAAGACCTCCACAAAAGGTCAAGCTGAATGGGCTCACTACAAACCCAGAGTACCCAATGTTGAAACTTGGCTCTGATACCAAATGTAATGCCCCGCCAGGAACCCCAGATTAATAAACACAACTAAAGGTGAAATAATTTTTTGTTTAGAGTATAAATCACATTAAGTGCATTAATTACTACATAGCACAATAATAACACAAGTGGAAGACTTACACCAGAAATCCTTAAGGGTTACTAGTGAAGAATTAAACATAAAAGTTAAATTCCACAATTATGATTAATCTAATGAACAATTATCTACTCATAGAACATAATAAGCCATAAGAAATAACATATTACTGTGTTAAAATATTAAAAATATACAATTTAATTTCTCTTCAATAAAGCATTTATACCAATCATATAGAAAGCTGATAAATAACATCCAAAACTTAGGATTACATTGACCATAAATACATGGCTTCCAATAATACATTCAGAGTTAACAACTTAACCAAATAAAAGGTTACATAAATTTCATTATAAAATTGACCATATAGGTCTCCAAAGAACAATAATCTCCAACATGAGATAGAGGATGAGTCACGAGCCATAGGAACACCTGTGAAGCCAATCCTCAGATGAAGGTACGAATAAGAATATCTAATGGGAAGTGGAATTACCACCTGACCATGTGATCCCAAAATGAAATCACCCCACTGTGCTAGGAGATAGCAGAGGACCCTCAAGAAAGGATAAACAAGACAAGTACAACAATACAATATGACTCCACAATACTCCATGTGAGGTAACCTCACAATACACTAGTGACCCTAAAGAGAGAGTGTTATCGCATGACTTATGATGGTTACCATGGTTGGCCTCCATAGGTTCTAGCCCCCATCTTGGGTTATCCTGGTAACCTTTCCTAAACCTTCAGCTCCACTAAGTCTGATGCGGACCCTACCAACCCTTCGTGAAAAAAAAGTGGTCGGTTTTCCATTCTAGGCCTTCCCACTACATCTTGAGCCTGTATGAGCACTCAACCATGCACAAGATACAATATCTTATATAATGTTATAAAGTACCCACCTCCTAATCAATTATTAGGTTATCACTTATTAACTGACTTTCGAGGGGTTATCCTGCCATACACTTCGGGTGCGGCCCCCACTCAAAAGTCACTCTCTCAAAGGACACTAAACAAACATGGTCACTCCATGAGGACCCTATGGAAAAGAAGACAACGATAAGACCACTACTCCAAATGCAAGTGGTCAAAACAAAGACATACTAACTCTTGGTTAACCATAAGGGAAAAACACTACATGGTTAAGACAATGAGGTCATCATACATCACTTGGTCAAAAGATACAAAATGCGCCACAACAAGATGACTAAATCATAGATGAGAAATAACCACTAGTAATACTCTTTGCAAGAAAATATAATTTCACTAAGTCCGCACTTAGACAATCCTTGAGAAAACAACATCACAAACACTTGCAAATCCATTGATTGAATGTAAATAAAAAACACCCTTCATTTAATGCATCATTCAAAAACGTCATTCATTTCTATATAATTTCCAATTCAAAATTCATAAATAGAATAAATTCCATATTAAATATTCAACCAAATAAAAATATGAATAATAATAAACATAAACTCTATTTCCAAAACTACATCTCAAATTTATCAATTTGAAATAATAATTCCAAAGCCCTGATTTACAATAAAATAAATCTATATATAAATATATATATATATATATATATGAACATAAATATATATAGATATATATAAATAATTATTTATGAGGAAATTTAATAAATGAATAACAAAACTAACATATTAAATTTAACATTAAAACTTAACATTTAACTTCATCGCATATTAATAAAATAGCGGCACATTAAAGCAACCCACGTGAGAGGGGAAAATGGTACGTGGAGGGCATGGCCCCACCCAAAGTAGTGTTGCTACTGGTAGAAGCAGACACTACCTATCAGTAGTACTGCTACCGCCAGTAGTCGGCACTACCGTCGGTAGTACTGCTACTGCCGATAGTAGGCACTATCGTCGGTAGTGCTACTACCGCCAGTAGAAGTCCTACCAACCAATTGTGTTGCTACCCGTATAGAAGTCACTACCAGCTAGTAGTGCTACTACCTGTGTAGCAGTCACTACTGACCGATAGTGCTGCTACCATGGTAGCAAGCCACTATCGTCGCACATGGTGGGATTAGCCTGCCACTTGGGTAAGGGTAAAAACTACATTAGATTAATTTTATTATATATTTTTAAAACCCATTTAATATAAAATTGAACCATCCTTGTTCATTTCACGGGACACACACACAGTGCCAGAATCCAAAATATGAAAGGATTATTTTCAATAAGGATAAATTTGTAAATTAATAACACACAAGAGCCTCAATATATAGAGATTCTGGGAAACAAAAGAATAATTTGAAGGAGATGAGAAGGATTTAGATAAATTTCTTCACTTCCATAAGACCTAAAGAATTCCTTGCATCTTGGAAGAGGCAAATAACCAATCTTTGCCAACATAAACCCCAAATATTGGGCAAATGGAAACTATAAAACACACAACAAACTAAATCTATTCCTTTCTATACCAAACAAAAGAGATAATTCTAGAACTTGATTTTGTAAGAGCTTATAACAAACAATAAATAGAAAGATGAACCATTTCCTTGCCATAAGCACACATTTGATATGAATTCAACAAAATCATAAATAATAGACACTCTTTCTTTCAATTCAACATTCAACAAGAATCTACAAAGAGATTTTCAATTTTCAAACAAACAAGAAGAAACTAAAACATTCAAAATTAATTTGCAGAACAAAAAGAGATTATCCAACCTTCAAAGAAAACGAGGAAGCAAATTGATGGAAGAATCCCAATCTTGCGAACCAAATCCAATTCTAGCTCCTCTTCCAAAATGGTTTTCCAAATTTCTTATTGAAAATTATGCCCCCTCTTCCCATGAACTCCCAAGAATATATGGGAAAAAATATATTTCAACCTAAACTTTCTAGGTTAAAAGTTTTCTCCACCAATCGGAATAAACTATTTAAAAAGTAAAAGCAATCAGATTTACCCTTTTTTCATAAACAATTCTTCTCCAACAAAATAAAATACAAAATTCAAATGGAAAGGTAAAAAGGAAAAGCGTTTATCTATTTATTCTCTTTTCCCCATGATACTTTATTTCAACACAAGCATTTTAAAATTTAAATGGCAAGGCATTTACTTGTTTTATTTCATAATTTAATAATACAACTTTACATAATAAAATAAGCCAATTAACCATTTAATTCTAGCAACTCATTTATTTCATTAAATCAATAAACTCAAAAGAATAATAATAAACTAATTATGCCAATCATAAAAATAACACCATTCACTCAATTAAATAACTATTTAAATAAATGGAACCACACAAAACGTGGAATTCTCAAATGATGACTCACAAGACAAAGACACTAAAGCATTCTGACTCACATACCAGTCAATCGAAAAAGATGACCGACTGATGACACTCACATGAGTGTGATAGTGGGTCAAGTTAGGGTCCAACAACTATCTCCTCCACTCCCATCGGATAATAAGGCACACTCAAACCTGTGAAACCAGGTGGAGTCGATACCCCGTACCTACCTAGTACTTGTATCTGCAATGTCTTGCATCATTGAATCATGTATGCATATAGACAAATATATAAATAGAAATGACATGCACACCGATAAAGGAGAATCATGGTGTTCCCTGTCTGACTAGAGTGAGTGAAGGAAAATCATCCCCTCGCATCCCATACACTTGCAAACATGAAACATACAAATAATGCATCACATATATAAAGTAAAAATTTCAGTCCATGATAATGATCCATAAAATAACATTAATCATAAGCACTGAGATATTGCATGAAAGCATACACCACAAATCTTGATAAAGCATGTAATAACAGTGCATGAATTCTGAATCATATATCACAATTTAATATCCACGACAGCCAACTAGAGTCAAACATAAGTACAAAATGAGTCTAATCAAGGAGGGGTACTACATGACCCCTTAGCACCACATAAGAACCCTTGCAACACCATTTGGTCTTATTTGGTCCTATTAGATCCTAACAGATGCACATGTGTCATAAGGTTCCTTATGTGGTCCTAAGGGGTCACCCATGTATTTGAACACACACATGACCCCTTAGGACTACATAAGACTGCTTTCGACAAAATTTGGTTTTATGTGGTCCTAATAGGTCCTAAGGGGTGTACATGAGTTGTAAGGGGCCTTATGTGGTCTTAAGGGGTCACCCATGTCTTAAAACACATGTGTCACCTGTTAGTACCACATAAGACCCCTTGCAACAACATTTGCTCTTATGTTGTCCTAATTGGTCCTAAGGAGTGCACATGTGTCATAAGAGGCCTTATATGGTCCTAAGGGGTCACCTATGTGTTAGAACACATGCGTGACCTATTACAATCACATAAGACCCCTTTCAACACCACTTTCTCTTAGTCCTAATAGGTCCTAAAGGGTTCACACATCTCATAAGGGGCCTTATGTGGTCCTAATGGCTCACCCATGTGTGATACCTTAGGACCACATAAGACCTCATGCGACACCATTTGGTCTTATGTGGTCCTATTAGGTCCTAAGGGGTGCACATGTGTTGTAAGGGGCCTTATGTGCTTCTAATGGGTCGCACATGTCTTAGAAGCCATGTGTGACCCCATAGGACCACATAAGACCCCTTGACAAAATTGTTTGCCTTAGGTGGTCCTATTTGGTCCTAAGGGGTGCAAATGTCTCATAAGGGGCCTTATGTGGTCTTATGGGGTCACCCATGTATTAGAACACATGCGTGACCACTTAGGACCACATCAGATCCCTTTCGACACCCTTTGGTCTTATGTGGTCCTAATAGGTCCTAAGGGGTCCACATGTGTCATAAGGTACCTTATGTGGTCCTAAGGGGTTACCCATGTGTTAGAACACATGCGTGACCCCTTAGGACCACATAACACCCTTTGCAACACCATGTGGTCTTATGTGGTCCAATTAGGGCCTAAGGCATACACATGTATCATAAGGGGCCTTATGTGGTCCTAAGGGGTCATCCTTATGTTAGAACACATGTGTGATCCCTTAGGACCACATAAGAACCCTTTTAACACCATTTGGTCTTATGTGGTCCTAATAGGTCCTCAAAGGTGCACATGTGTTGTAAGGGGCCTTATGTGGTCCTAAGGGGTCATCCATTTGTTAGAACACATGTGTGTCCCCTTAGGACCACATAAGGCCCCTTTCGACACCATTTGGTATTATGTGGTCCTATTAGGTCGTAAGGAGTGCACATGTATCGTAAGGGGCCTTATGTCATCCTAAGGTGTCACCCATGTGTTAGAATACATGTGTGACCCCTTAGGACCACATTGTTAGAATCAAAGAACACTGACAGGGGGTGAATCAATGTTCTACCAAAATGTTCAATTATAACCTTATTATAACATGCTTTTACCTATTGGTAAATCGGTACATATATAATTAAAAAAAGTAAAGTAATCGATGAACCAATCACACAAATAAACACCATAACATATTAAATTATATGTGGAAAACTTCAAAGAGGAAAAACCATAGTGGGATTTGTGATCCATAATATCAATCAACTAGCCATATGAAAAGATATTACATAATATGTGGGCATGCACATGCAGGAAGGCTTATATCCTAGAGAAAAATGCTCAACACAAAGGAGTCTCATCACTATAGTCACTTTGAATAATAAAACATAAAACTAAACTCATTTAATGCACCTGTTATACATGATTGAGTTCTAGTTCAAGCTCTGACTGTTTCAGTTCTGAAACTGTAAACCCTTACTAGAATAAACTCTTACATGATCTTTGAATTACTCACAAAATTCCTCTCATTACAACCATTACACTCATATCCTATCATATCACAAAATGATCTAATCAACTGACCTATATACCCTTACAATCCTTCATGACTCATGTCAGCTTACATAGATAATTACAAAATGAATATAAATGTTGGCTCAATACATATATACATAAATAATAAAATGAACTACTAATTTATAGATCTCCCAATGATGTCGGCCTCCTATGTTGGTACCCTATTTGTAAATCATGTCAGCCTTAAATGTTGCTACCCATAGAATCCTTCCTATTGGTGAAGATACCTATCAGTGCCGGTGAAGTGTCTGTTGGTGAAGAACCAAACCAAATAATGAAGCCATAACATGTTACCATCAATAAAAACATATGAAACCAATAAAGTGAGTGTCAATTTCCAACAATCTCCCCCTTTGGCATTGATGGCAACACTCATGTGAAAAATGATAATGATTTCCATCTATCAATTTCACCTTGAGACTTCTCCCCTTGAGTTGAATATTCATTTGTGATCATGATCTATACAAATACTCCATATCTCCTGATGTCAGGAATATATTTTTCACTTATACCTCCCCCTTCCATATCAATGCCAAAAAAATACCAAAAACTAAGATGAAGAATGAAAGTCTGTACAAAGAATGTGTCCCAAAATACCTTACGGGAGCGGAATATACTTTAAAATTTCTAGATAGGCTTTCTCCAAAATCTCTAGATAGGTGTCCCAACCGGATTTTAATGTGCCGAAAATAGATACAAGTCCATGAAGCATGTGAGCATATGAATATTTCTCCTTAATATCTGCTGGTGTGGGCTTACCAACCAT
Organism: Cryptomeria japonica; assembly: GCF_030272615.1. Lineage (NCBI taxonomy): Eukaryota > Viridiplantae > Streptophyta > Pinopsida > Cupressales > Cupressaceae > Cryptomeria > Cryptomeria japonica. The sequence continues at coordinate 634,372,736 of NC_081411.1, read as the reverse complement.
ATCAATGCATTCCTTCATATGTACACTCAAGGAGTCCAACCGATGATTTTGTCTTTTTCTCTTTCCAGAGATGAAACTTGAGTTTCTAATACCCAAATTTGTCCATCAATAGATGTAGTCAATGAATTTGAACCATCAAAATAATTGACTACACCTACAATTTTATCTTGTGAATCCTTAATCCCTTTATCTATATCTGGAGTAATTAATCCAGTGTTAAAGCATGCTCTGTAAATAGTAGTACATTGCCTTAAGGAATTATCAATTAACTTTAGCTTGTCAATAATTTCTTTATTCTCTGATTCAATCATTTGATAAAAAATGGCTCTCTTGGCTTGTGTGAATCTCTCCAATGCCTAGTGGTTAGATATTTGCAGTAGTGATTGAAAATTCTTAGAAATGTGCTTGGTAATTATTTTGAGCTTCCCATATGGGCTTTCTCTTTCATCAAAATGGAACTTCGGGACAAGTTTATGTAAAATTTAGATTGATTGATCAATTATTCCTTTGTCCACTAATCCTTCCTTCATCATCTTTTGAGCAGCCATAATCATGAGCTCAGTAGAACTCATCTCAGTTATGCTCTTTCGATCTACCTAGGAGGTGTCAATTGACAAAAATGATGTTCTCACTACTAGTTCCCTACTATATGCCTTTCCCTTCTCCTTTGATGGTTTATTAACTTTAATAACTTCCTCTTTTGCACTAGTGGCTTTTCCACTTGGTGTAGTATCAAATATTGTTGGTTCCACATGAACTATATCCTTGACCTGTACATACTGGTCTAGAGGATTATTGTCCTTAGCATTTGTAACCTCTACATTCTGTGAATCTACCAGTATATCTACATTTGTTGGTATCACCTTGTGTCCTATACATTCGATTCTACTAGGGGCTCTACATCCAAAGCCTTAGTATATTTCAAAATTGTGGGTACCCACTATGCATTTGCCTTTCCCTTCAACCATGATGTTCATAGTGTCTGTTTTAGCTTTCAGTGAAGTGTAGAAACTAGGGTTGTCAATAAAGAATTGAACCCATTCCTTATGGGTTTCACTGATTATTTCATTAACCCTACCTGACATAAGATTAACTATGTGCTTGCTACAGAAAATTGTTCTGTCTATAACTTCAAGTGTCATATCCAACTCATTTGGAGTAATGGATCCATAAGTAATTAATAACTCTTGAATTTTTATGCACTTATCCTCCTCCATAGCTGATAATATCCTAGTATCTAGGTTCTCATATAGTTGTGTTGATATTTGCTTCTCAATTTCTAACAAAGCTTCCTTAAATATATCCACATATAACAAAACTGCTTCCTCAATTTCTTTTTGCTCATCATCATCTAAGTTCTTATAACAGAATTGTACAATTTTCAACATACCATCCTTAGCAATTTCATCTACTAATTCTGCACAAGTCTTGGGTGGGATAATAGTTACATTACTAGATACAATAGCAAGGTTTGTATCATCCATCTTCTTTCTTCTTCCAATAGAGGGTGGTGCAGAAGGTATATGAGATGTTTCCTTTGGAACTCTTTTCTTTGTCAATATCTTGATTGCGACCTTTCTTACTGGTTGCTTCCTTGCTTCCTCCTTAGACTCCTCACCTTTCTTCCTCAATACCCTCTTAAATTCTAAAGGAGTGTCATCTTCAGTTCTATAGTCTAATGGAATAGGCTCAATGAATATTTAATGCTCTTTCCTCTTCCTTCCTTTTGTTAGAACAACATCTTTTAAGGCCTTGATGTCCTGGGATACTTGTTCAACAAATTTGCTAGCCTTGCCTTGTTGTTTCTCCCTTCTCTTTTGATTGAATTTAGTTTGAACCTCTTGATTCTTTTGTTTTGCAATACCAATGGATTTTTTTAGTCTCATCAATAGGAGCATCAATCAACATCTTGGCATAAGCATCCAAAATCAAAGCATCAACCTCATATCCCATCTCTTCTATCCATATCTTTTAGGGTTTAACTGCTTCCATTAAGGTTTCATCCTTTTCAACTATAAAGCAGATATTTGCTGACTATTTCTCAACGATGTGTTTAGGAACCCTCTCTTTGGATTTCATTTCTTTCTAAAATGCCTTGAAATAACCCCAAACCTTATCATCTCACTAACTACCCAAACTAGAAATATATTGTTTCAGTTGTATGCCTATTGAGATATCAAATGCCAATTGTCTCTTCCCAAAAGTGGGACTTTCATTAAGAAAAAGTAGCATCAAACAGACAATAAGATTCCCATACTGGAATATCCCCCTTTTCTCTCCTTTGATATTCCCAAGGTTAATTAACAACTCATCTAACATCCATCCACAAAGATCTATCTTATCATTTTCCTTCATAATCTTATGTGTGCCATATATGCAAGAGCTAGAAACATAATTGAGATGATTGGATTGAGTTACCTTAGACCCAGTAATCATGCTGTCAAATCTAATGTCTCTATCAATGATGGTGCTAACCCTCATCAATCTTCGGTCTGAAGTTGCACCGGTGAGCTTTATAAACTGATCATTTGAAATCTTTTTCTCTAGATGCTAACCAATCTATGACAAACTTGTGATGGCCCTAATGGCCTCCTTCATGATCTTATAAGGTTTGTCCAACCAAATGAACTCTCCATGAACTCTTCTCAATACATATCTAATGATTTCATCTTTGAATTTAGGGATATCAAGAATGTCAATAAACCCTAGATCTTGAATGTGTTTATATTCAGGCTTGATCTTTTTTGGAGTCACCCATCAATTTTCTCATATACATACTCTTGATCTTACTAGTACCTAGATCCTCAATATGACAGTGAATGTATTTTCCGATGTCTTCCACATAAACAACACCTTCTGGAACACAGGAAGATGCACCAATCGAATCATTGATTGAAAATTGGCTTGGCATGATCCTTTACCTCGAAAATAGTTGGATTTTCAATGAAAGTAGTTGCAGATGATGATCTCAGTTCCATTATGAAAGATGATTTCGATAAGCACTTGAGAAATGGTTATTGGTGAAACCCTAGAGAACTCTTTCAATCATTGGTGGAATTGCAGAAGAAGATATCTGATCATACTTAATCAACTTAGACTTGCTTTGTATCTCTCTTAATTAGTCTAAATGAAAGGTGATAAAAAATGAAGTGGATTCAACCTTTTAACATTCAAGAAACCCTAATCCGTCATTGATACAAATGACTTTGGGTGAAACATATTAGATATCAGTCAAACATCTCCATTCAAGATAAACCTTTTCCAATGTCTATAACATCTTCCAAAACTCCTTTCTAGGGCTTAAGCAATATTTTCATAAATTTTTCCTACCCCTAAGGAATCTTCCTTAGTTACTCGATGAGATTCTTTCTAGTGTAGGAGCAACCTCCTCTGTCAGTTGAGTAACTGGAGCATTCCCATCTGCTTATTGATCATCTAACTTGCTAACCCATTTCTTGGTATGATCTTGCCGAATTTCATTGATCTTTTCTTTCCCTTTATCATTTGATCCATTATTGTTAATTGGTGGATTTTTTCTTCTACAAAACTTAGCTATGTGTCCAATATTGGTGCATGCATAACATGTAACATTGTTCTTTTGAATCGATTTTCTATAACCAGTATAATTGCTTGACCTGCCCTGATTATCCATATGTCCAAATTTTCCACATGCATGAAATTTTATATTCATTCTGCAATCTTTTGTCTTATGACCATACTTATTTCATTTAGAACATTGATCAGGAGTAGAATTATAGTTATGATTTTCTCTATTTCTACATTACCTAGCCATGTGACCAAATTTATTACAAACAAAGCATCTACCATTAAATTTGTAATAATTAAGCTTCCTTGTTGGTGTCTTCTGGTTCTGATCTTCATTTGCAGTACCAGAGCTTTGACCTTGTTCAAATCTAAGTCCACTAGAATCTCCATTCTTTCTTTGGTTTTTCAATAATTCGTAAAGTTGTGTTGAACTAACCTTGAATTTATCCTTGTACTCACTTGCAATAGCCAGATCATCTCTTAGTATTATCATGTCTTTCAAGTTCTTGTTCATTGCTTTGGGATTGCACTAAATCTGTTCTCAACATATCATTTTCATGAGCCAACTAGATGCATTCTTCAGATCTATCTTTCGATAGAGATCTCTCAAGGTTTTCATCATTCATCTTCTGGTCTTCAATCTCCTTTAACATCCTCATAGTTAGGGCTTTCATTTCATTCCTCATGACCATATTCTCTTGACTCAACTTCTAGAACTTTTCATTAAGGGAATATTTCTCTTCATTATCTTGATTTTGCAGAAGTTCCATTGTCCTACCTTGAACAAATGACAACCTCTCTCATAGGATAAGAATGAATTTCATGGGAGAATTTAATTCATATTGTAACTTCAAGTTCTTCATCCTTTCAGCATCATAATCTTCAAGTGCTACCTCAAGTTTCATCTCTGTACTCATCTCCATGGATTCTGGATTCAAGATCTCTCTCAAGCTATTATACTTCCTCTGAGGCACAAGGCTTTGATATCAATTATTAGAATCCAAGAACACTGAGAGGGGCATGAATTAGTTTTCTGCTGGAATGTTCAATTATAACCTTATTATAAAATGCAATCACCAACTTGTAAAGTGGTACATATAATTGAAACAAGTAAAGCAATGAATGAACCAATCACTCAAATAAACACCATAACACAAAGAATTATATGTAGAAAACCTCAAAAGAGAAAAACCACCATAGGATTTATGAGCCACAATATCAATCCACTATCCATATGAAAATATATTACATAATATGTGGGCCTGCACATGCAGGAAGGCTTACAGCCTAGAGCACACTGCTCAACAAAAAAGACTCTCACTAACACCAATCACTTTGAATAATAAAACATAAAACTGAACTCATTTAATGCATCTACTATGCTTGATTGAGTTCTGGTTCAAGCTCTGAATGTTCAAGTTCTGAAACCCTAAACCCTTACCAGAATAACCTCTTACATGATCTTTGCATTACTCACAACATTCCTCTCATTACATTTATTACAATCATATCCTATCATATCAAAAAATGATCTAATCAATTGACCTATATACCCTTACAATCCTTCATGACTCATGTAATCTTACATAGATAATTACAAAATGAATATATAGGTCAGCTCAATACATATATACACTAATAAAAAAATGAATTTCCGATTTCCGGATATCCCATTGATGTCAGCCTCCTATGTAGGTACCCTGTTTGTAAATAATGTTAGTCTTAAATTTCAGTACCCATAGAATCCTTCCTACCATTGAAGATACTTGTCGGTGGCGATGAAGAAACAAACCACAAAATGAAGCCGGAACATGTTGCCATCAATGACAATATATGAAACCAATCAAATGACTATCAATTTCCAACACACATAAGACCCCTTTTGACACCATTTGGTCTTATGTGCTCCTATTAGGTCCTAAGGGGTGCACATGTGTCATAAGGGGCCTTATGTTGTCCTAAGGGGTCACCCATGTGTTAGAGCACATGCGTGAACCCTTAGGACCACATAAGACTCCTTTCAACACTATTTGATCTTATGTGGTCCTATTAGGTCCTAAGGGGTGCACATGTGTCATAAGGGGCCTTATGTGGTCCTAAGGGGCCACCCATGTGATAGGGAGATTGAGTGAGAAGTTACTCAATCAATTTGAATTGGTCTAATTTGACAAGTGGACCCAAGGATATACTTCCTATGTTTACAATCAGTGTTTGGAAACATCAAACCCCAACACCCACACTACTCCTCAAGAAATCACCCTATTGTGTGTTATGCAACATTGTCTAGTTTGCTTCTTCAAGTTACTCAGATCCAATATTATAAGTCCAAACCCCCAAATGTCTAAAATGGTGTTCTAAGGGCTTCACAAGGTTTCCAAGGTTTATTTGGACTGATTTAAAAAAAATTTACAAGGTTACAAAACCTTACTCCAATCGGATTCTTAGTTTTTCCCAAAACAAGGCTACAAGGAAAGAGCCCTTTTCAGCCCTCCTAAAACACTATTTTTCTCATTACTCACTCCTAACTTGGAATATTTGAAAAAGGTGGATATTTTTGAGTACCCTTTTGGCCAAAATCATGAATTGGTGCCAAGAGAGGTCTTGGGAAGGTAAATTTATGACTATCCTATTTTGTAGCCTCAAAACAAGGGTTTTCAAGAGGGTTTGGGTGCTTCCACCATGGATTCACTCCATGAAACTTGTTTCATCCTCCCATACTACTTGGAGACCTCTGCTGTAGAAATTTAGAGCTTCCCCTATCCTTTCCATACAATCATTTTACCAAACACTTGGCCAACAATTGCCAAATCAGTCAATTTGTCACTATCACAGTCAAAACTGTCCCTTTACCAGTCAGTTTGCTGCTATCTCTTTGGCCCTGGAAGACAAGGAGTATGAATTGGAAAGTATAATTCCATGAGGTCTATAAAAAATTGTTGAACTCTCCTATTACATAGCCTTTATAGTTACAAGGCTTGGATCATTCTTTCAAGCACTCCATGAGAATTTTTACAAACACAAATTCCAAAAAATAGTGAACTCATTGTTTTGCTTAAAACAAGAGAATGATTAAATGAAACAAGCCATTATAACACATCAAAATTATGTTTAACAACCTTGGTCACATGCCCATACCTCTGCCACATTCATTTGTTCACTCCAAATCACTTTTGGGTGCAAATCTTGAGTTTTGTTCATGCTACTAGCCAAATAACCATACTTGCCTAGTATTCACTCAAATTCACCTTTTCCATCACAATGGATAGAAAAAACTTAAAATGAAATCTGTAAAAAGGTCCAAGTTGGTGTCCAAGGTTCATTTTTTCTTCGTTACCCATGGAGACCAAGTGTTTCAACCCATTTTCTTCAAAACCCTAGTTCAGGGCAGTGAACTGGCAAAAAATAAAAGATTTTTTTTGATAAACCAAAACACAGTAAAAACCCTAACACAAAGAATGAAAAACCTTCATAAAACAATTACACAAACTCCCATGAAATAAAAGTATAGAAATAGTACTCTGTATGGACTGTTACAATAATTTTTGCTCAAAAAGCATGAAAAACAGTCATATTTCATTAACTTCTTCTTGCTAATACCAAGCTAACCTATTTAAAATGTTGGAAGTGTCCTTATATAGGCACACTAAAACCATTTCAACCCTTATGGAATCCATAACTACCTTGTGGAGTGATTTTACAATGTTTCTCACTTTTTGTCAAAATATTGCTTGAAAACATTAGCAATTTTTGACTCTTAGTGCATTTTTGACCTATAAGACAAATATCTTCCACCTAATAATTTTTTCCTCAACTCTTCTTCCTCTCGTTTCTTCTTTCCACCAAAAATTAGTTCTTTCCACTTCTTGTAAGAACCTACTATCTCTTTCTCATATTTTGTTAACTCCATCTTCACCCCAATATCCCAGACATTTCGTTGGCTCTGATACCAATTTGATAGGGAGATTGAGTGAGAAGTTACTCAATCAGTCTAAATTGGTCTAATTTGACAAGTGGACCCAAGGATATAATTTTCCTATGTTTACAATCAGTGTTTGGCAACATCAAACCCCAACACCCACACTACTCCTCAAGCAATCACCCTATTGTGTGTTATGCAACATTGTCTATTTTGCTTCTTCAAGTTACTCAAATCCACTATTCTAAGTCCAAACCCCCAAATGTCTAAACTAGTGTTCTGAGGGCTTCACAATATTTCCAAGGTTGATTTGGACTGATTTCAAAAGGTTTTACAAGGTCATCAAACCTTACTCCAATCGGATTCTTAGTTCTTCCCAAAATAGGGATACAAGGAAAGAGCCCTTTTTAGCCCTCTTGAAACACTATTTTACTCAGTACTCACTCCCAAGTTGGAATCTTTGAAAAAGGAGAATATTTTTGAGTACCCTTTTTGCCAAAATCATGAATTAGTGCCAAGAGAGGTCTTGGGAAGGTCAATTTATGACTATCCTATTTTGTAGCCTCAAAACAAGGGTTTTCAAGAGGGTTTGGGTGCTTCCACCATAGATTCACTCCATCAAACTTGTTTCATCCTCCCATAATTCTTGGAGACCTCTTCCATAGAAATTTAGATCTTCCCCTACCCTTTCCATACAATCATTTTACCAAACACTTGGCCAACAATTGCAAAATCAGTCAATTTGTCACTATCACAGTCAAAATTGTCTCTTTACCAGTCAATCTGTTGCTATCTCTTTGGCCCTGCAAGACAAGGAATATGAACTAGAAAGTATACTTCCATGAGGTCTGTAAAACATTTTTGAACTCTCCTATTATATAGCCTTTATAGTTAGAAGGCTTGGATCATGCTTTGAAGCACTCCATGAGCATTTTTACAAACACAAATTCCAAAAAATAGTGAACTCAATGTTTTGCTTACAACAAGAGAATGATTAAATGAAAAAAGCTATTCTAACACATCAAAATTATGTTTAACAACCTTGGTCACATTCCCATACCTCTACCTCATTCATTTGTTCACTCCAAATCACTTATGGGTACAAATCTTGAGTTTTGATCATGCTACTAGCCAAATAACCATACTTGCCTAGTATTCACTCAAATTCACCTTTTCCATCACAATGGACAGAACAAAATTAAAATACAATATGTAAAAAGGTCCAAATTGGTCTCCAAGGTTCATTTTTGCTTGGTTACCCATGGAGACCAAGTGTTTCAACCCATTTTCTTCAAAACCCCACTTCAGGGCAGCGAACTGGCAAAAACTAAAAGTTTTTTTTTGATAAACCAAAACACAGTAAAAACCCTAACACAAAGAATGAAAAACCTTCATAAAACCATTACACAAACTCCCATGAAATAATAGTATGGAAATAGTACTCTGTATGGACTGTTACAACAATTTTTTCTCAAAAAGCATGAAAAATAGTCATATTTCATTAACTTCTTCTTGCTAATACCAAGCCAACCTATTTACAATGTTTGAAGTGTCCTTATATAGACACACTCAAACCATTTCAACCCTTATGGAATCCATAACTACCTTGTGGAGTGATTTTACAACTTTTCTCACTTTTTATCAAAATATTGCTTGACAACATTGGCAATTTTTTACTCAGTGCATTTTTGACGTATAAGACAAATATCTTCCACCTAATCATTTGAGATGGTTTAAAATAAATAAATACACCTACTCCAATTCCTTTCTAGGCTTGTTACAAGGTTTTGAGCATATTTGCACTATAATGCCATTTTTGGCTTATAAGGCACTATGAGCCAAAACTGGAAAGAAAACATGAGAAAAACTATCTAACCAACTCTAAGATAAAATTAAACTATAATGAAACCTAAAACACACACTTGGAATCTTATAATATTCCTTTATTCAATTCTTGATCCCATCAGGATCAAACAAGCCAAAATTGTGAAGGTGCTCCTGCACCACCATGATTTATAACACATGTGTCACCCCCTAGGACCACATAAGACCCTTTTCAACACCATTTGGTCTGATGTGGTCCTAATATGTCCTAAGGGGTGCACACATGTGATAAGGGGACTTATGTGGTCCTAAGGGTCCACCCATGTGATAGAACACATGGGTGACCCCTTAAGGCCACATAAGACCGCTTTCAAGATCAATTGGTCTTATGTGGTCCTATTAGGTCCTAAGGGGTGCACAAGTGTCGTAAGGGGCCTTATGCGGTCCTAAGTGCTCACACATGTGTTAGCACACATGTGTGACCTCTTAGGACCAAATAAGACCCCTTGCAACACCATTTGTTCTTTTTTGGTCCTAATAGCTCCTAAGGGGTGCACATGTGTCGTAAGGGGCCTTATGTGGTCCTAAGGGATCACCCATGTGTTAGAACACATGCGTGACCCTTATGGTGCAGGGGCACCTATTCAAAAAGCCATTCATGGATTAGAGGATGAGGAGTAGTTTCTTAGGATCATTTTGAATATCTTTTGTTTGGGCATTTTCATGTTTTGAATAAGGACCCCACCATGTAAACCAATGTCCCAAATTAGTCATCTTGATAAGCCAAGCTGGACAATTTGGTAAATAGGGGTAGAATGATGTTTGTTTTGATGTTTTGTATATTTTAGGGTGTTTAGGTGGTTTTTGGTTGATCTAAGTTGTGTGGATCCCAAACCTGGTTTGATTGAGAACTTTTGTCAAAAATGCAACTTTTGAAAAATATAACTTTTGCAAGCAAAAGTGAAACTTTTCAAATTTTGGTCAATGTAAGCCTCTCAGCGGCTCCAAAATCTTCAAAATTTAGTTGGAAACCATTTGGAGAAGGATATATACCTTTTGGACATGATTCCAAAGTTTGGAGCTATTGTTGATTGAATTTGGAAGCATAATAAGACAAAAACTGAGTTAATAAGACAAATTCTAAACTTGCAGTGATTGTATGTCATTGTACGGATTTCTTATGACAAAATAATTAATGGAGTAGATAGAGGATTGACTCACCTTTGTTTTGGCTATGGTCTAAGGTCTTGATCTTCTGTGAGTAGTGAGAACCCCTTGTTTTACTAACTCTAACCCAGAAAGCAAGGGTTTGGCTAGGGTTTTGACACAAAATGGCCATATCTTGCATCCCCTCCATCTAGAAGTTATTTCCTTTGGTTAAATGCAATATTGGTCAACTTATTCTAATATTTTTATGGGTTTTTGCAGGGAAGGCCTGGTTGTAAAGAGTATGATGTAAATCTAGGTAGGCATCTCCATGTGACTACCTTAGACAAAATTAGGATAGTCACCCCAAAATATTATAGCAGTGGATTGCAGGCATGTAGCCGTAGTATTAGAGGTTATTTGTGATCCTTCATATTCTCATGAAGTTTATTTTGTATTTGATAGTCTTGAAATTGGTGTTGCTTTGTAAATTAGGCCTAATCACCCTAATTAGGTCTCTAGGCTTCTAAAGGGTTCAGATCCTTAGATTTGAGACCTTGCCAATCCCTTTTGGGGATGAGTGTAACTAAATAAAGGGTATTTATAATGGTAAATAGTTTGGAGTTAAGGGAAAAATATCCACTAAATAGGGCTACTATCCTAGAAGATAGGTTTCTAGAGGAAGTATAGGGCATTGAAGCCAAAACCTAAAACAAATGTTTGGAATGGTTTCTCGGTATCAAGAATTGACCAAATCCAAGGCCCCTAAGAACATGAGTCATGGAGAGTTGTGTTGGAGATGTTGAAGCCATTTACTCATTTGGAGTAGGTGCTAGTCTAGAGGAGTGTGAGTAATTCAAACCTTAAGGTGTGGAGTCATTCTTGTAGGATGCTTGTTATCATTTGAAGGGGTCAAAACTAAACCTTTTGGACCTATCCTTAGGTGTGTGAAGGGCTCTGCATCACCTTAGGACCATATAATCTACCCTTTGTGACACCATTTGGTCTTATGTGGACCTAATAAGTCCTAAGGGGTGCACATATGTCGTAAGGGGCCTTATGTTGTCCTAAGGGGTCACCCATGTGATATATTACATATGTGACCCCTTAGGACCATATAATATACCCTTTATGACACCATTTGGTCTTATGTGGTCCTAATAGGTCCTAAGGGGTACACATGTGTCGTAAGGGGCCTTATGTGGTCTTAAGGGGTCACCCATGTGTTCGAACACATGTGTGACCCCTTATGACCACACAATCTACCCCTTGCAATAAAATTTGGTATTATGTGGTCCTATCATGTCCTAAGGGGTGAACATGTGTTGTAAGGGGCCTTATGTGGTCTTTAGGGGTCACATTAAATAATTATATACACCTTAGGATGTATACATACATATATATATACACCTTAGGACATGCTATCAAGGGTCGTGTGTGGTCTCGAGGGGTTACACATGTGTTAGAACATGTGTGTGACCCCTTAGGACTAGACATGACCCTGATAGCATGTCCTAAGGTGTATATATATATTTTTTATGTGTATGTATATATGTATGTGTATGTATTTATGTATGTGTATGCAAATGTAGGTATGTGAATGTATGTGTGTGCATGTATGTATGTCTTGTTGGAATCCAAGAACATTGAGAGGGGGGTGTATAAGTGTTCAGTGGGAATGCTCAATTTTAACCTTATTATAACATGCATTCACCAACCGGTAAACCGGTACATATATAATCCAAAGAATACAATCAATGAATGAACCAATCATAGAAATGAATACCACAATGCAAAGAATTATACAAGGAAAACCTCAATGAGGAAAAACCAAGGTGGGATTTGTGACCCATAATATCAATCTGCTAGCCATATGAAAAGATATTACATAATATTGGGGCCTACACATGTAGGAAGGCTTACAACCTAGAGGACACTGGTCAACACAAAAGAGTCTCATTGACTACAGTCACCTTGAATAATAAAACATAAGATTGAACTCATTTAATGCATCGGTTATGCCTAATTGAGTTCTAGTTCAAGCTTTGACTATTCCAGTTCTGAAAACCCAAAACCCTTACTGGAATATCCTTCGCATTACTGATCTAATCACATAACATTGCCATTACAATCATATAAATTATATCCTAATATATCACAAAATACAATATTTCATGACTCATTTCATCTTACATATATAATTACAAAATGATTATACATGTCGGCTCATTACATATATACATAAATATCAAAATGAATTGCCTATTGTCAGATCTCCCAATGATGTCGACCTCCTATATTGGTATCCTATTTGTAAGTCATGTTGGCCTTCAATGTCGGTGCCCATAGAATCATTTGTACCAATGAAGATACCTGTCGGTGTCAGTGAAGTGTCTATTGGTGAAGAACCAAACCAAAGAATGAAGCTGGAACATGTTGCCATCAATGACAACATATGAAAGAAATCAAATGAGTGTCAATTACCAACAATCGCCCCCTTTGGCATTGATGGAAACACTCATGTGAAAAATGATAATGGTTTCCATTCACTAGTTATACCCTGAGACTGCTCCCCCTGAGATGAATATCTATCTATGATCATGATCTATACAAATACTCCATATCTCCTAATATCAACAATATTTTTCACATATACCTCCCCCTTTGACATCAATACCAAAACAAGTACCAAAAACTAGGATGAAAAGTAACATATCTCCCAATGTCTAGATAAGTGTCCCAACCAGATTTGAATGTGTCAGATAATGATATAAGTCAATTAAGCATGTGAGCATAGGACTCTTTCTCCTTAATCTCTTCCGGTGTGGGATTACCAACCATATCAATGCATTCCTTCTTATGTATAGTCAAGGATTCCAACCGAGGACTCACCAATCCTATGAGCCCTTTAGCTCTCCTAATGATTTTGTATTTTTCTCTTTCAAGAGATGAAAATTTAGCTTCTAATCCAAAAATATGTCCATCAATAGATGTAGTCAAATAATTTGAGTCATAAAAAGAATTGACTATACCTACAATTTTATCCTGAGAATTCTTAATCCCTTTATCTATATCTATGGTAAGTAATCCAATGTTACAACATAGTATGTATATATTGGTACATTTCCTTAAAGCATTATTAATTAACTTCAATTTTTCAGTAATCTCTTTCTTCTCTAATTCAATCTTCTAATCAAAAGTGGCTCTCTTGGCTTGTGTGAATGTCTCCAATGCCTACCTATTAGATATCTATTGCAGTGATTGAAAATGTTTAGAAATGTGCTCAGTAATTATTTTGAGCTTTCGAGATGGGCTTGCTCCTTTGTCAAAATGGCAATTTGGGACAAGTCTATGCGAAATTGGAATTTGATTGATCAATTATTCCTTTGTCCATTGATCCTTCCTTCATCATCTTTTGAGGAGCCATCATCATGAGCTCAGTAGAACTCATCTTAGTTATGCTCTTCTTCTCTACTAGGGAGGTGTCAATTGATAATAATGATATGCTCACTACCAATTCCCTATCGGATTCCTCTCCCTTCTCCTCTGATGGTTGATTAACTTAAATAAATTCCTCTTTTGCACCGTAAGATTTAGCAGTTAGTGCAGTATCAGTTACTGATGGTTCCAGATGAACTATATCCTTGACCTATACATTCTAAGCTGGAGGACTATTTGTTGGTAATTGACACTCAAGTTGTTAGCTTCACTATGTTGTCATTGATGGCAACATGGTATTGTGTTTTGGCTTCATGTTTTGGTTCAATTGTGTACCAATAGGCACTTCACACATACTACACCAGCACCGATAGGATAGAAGGATTTCTTTGGTTAAAGGAAATGTAGGCTGATATGGTTATCGATATTGGAGGCCGACATCTCTTGGGTCTGGCATTGCCAACTGCTTTTGATATTCATGTATTTATGTTATCTAGCCAACTTGTAATTTGATATTATAATTATAAGCTAACATAAGGCATGAAAGTTGTATAGGGTATATAGGTCAATTGGATTAGATAATTTTTGATATAGATAGGGGAATATAGATATGCAAATGTAATATGATGTAGAATATATCAAAGAGATTATGTATGTGAGGATATTTATATAAGGGTTATTCTGGTAAAGGGTTTAGGGTTTTAGATTGGAACAAATAGAGCTTTAACCAGAATTGTATTCTAGCATAGAAGATTCCATCTTAGAAGTTCAACACTTCTTTGGATTGTAGTTTGGATTTATTTTTAGTCAGTGTGATTCCATTTTGTGATTGAGTAGTGTGCTCTACGTTGTAATCCTTCCTGCAAGTGTAGGCCCCTTATATTTTGTAATATCTCTTCATATGGCTAGTGAATTGATATTGTGGGTCACAAATCCCACTATTGTTTTTCCTCTTTGAGGTGTCCCACGTATAATTTTGTGTGTTATATTTCTCATTTATCTAATTGGCTTATTGGTTGCTTTAATTATTTCAATTTTGTATGTACCGGTATACCGGTTGGTGTATGCATATTTTAATAAGGCTAAAATTGATCATTCTGGTATTACACTTATTCAGCCCCCCTCTCAATGTTATTAGATTTCAACAATTGGTATCCGAGCCTTGTGCCTTAGAGGAATTTTAACAACTTAATGAAGATCCTAAAACTGGAATCCATGGACATGGCTTTGGAGAAGCAACTTGAGATGGCACTTGAAGATTATGATGTTAAAAGGTTGAGAAATTTAAATCTACAAGATGAATTGAATTCTGCTAAGGAATTCATTCTTTTCCTACAAGAGAGGTTATCATTTGTTTAGGCTAGGAGGAAGGAACTTTTACAAAGTCAGGATAATGAAGAGAAAAATGCACTTGAGGAACAATGTCAAAAATTGAGTTAGGAGAACATGGTTATGAAAAATGAAATGCAAGTTATAACTTTGAGGATGTCAAAGGAGATTGAGGTCTGAAAGAAAAAGGAAGAAAATCTTGTTGTATCCCTAAAGGCCAAATTTGGAGAATGTGGTAGGTTAGTTCATGAGAATGATATGTTGAGAACTGATTTAGTACAATCCCAAAGTAATGAACAAGAGATTAAGAGACAAATGATAAATATGATAGAAGATTTAACTACTGCAAGTGAGTATAAAGAAAAATTCAAGATTAGTTCAGCACAACTAGATGAGTTGTTGAAGAGATAAAGATAGATTGGAGATTCCAATGGACTTGGATTTGAGCGTGGACAAAGTTCTGATATTGCTAATGAAGATCAAAACCACAAGGCACAAGTAAGGCAATTTAATGCCTATAAATTCAATGGTAGTGTAGACACCTAAAAATGGTCAACGCTTGCGGAGTCATACTTTAACATTTGCGCATTGCCTCATTTTAGGTTTTTGCATCGCATTAACATTTCTCCCTTGTCACGCACTTGGTTTTTATCATTTGCAAACATCGAGTCATTCTTCTACATTCTTCATTTGTCTCGCTCTCAAATTTGGTCTTGTCGACAACACTATCCAATCATGATTTTGATCGATTTTATCTTGTCGCATCAATATGCATGCTAATTTGTCATCATTTTGGACAACGTCAATCCTAATTAAGGTTTTTTCCTCATGTCAATCTTGTCAATTTGTGATCGATTTATCATTGATCGTTGTCCTCTTATCAATCTTGTCGATTTATCATCAATCTTTATTATTTTTCAATCTTGTCATTTTGCGATCGATTTGTCATCGGTCGTTGTCATGTTTGATCTTGTCATTTTGCGATCGATTTGTCATCAATTGTGGTCATTTTTAATCCTGTCATCTTGCAATCTATTTTGTCATTGATCCATGTCCACTTGTCAGTTTTGTCATTTTGCAATCATTTCGCTATTAGTTGTTGTCTGTCTCAATTGTGTCAATTTGGATCAATTTGTCATTGTTCCTCGTCAATTGGCATATTTATTAATCAAATCATTTAATTAGAATCATGATCAAATCAAATCAATTATCTTCAATCAAGACCTAATTGTCATTCTCGCATTTCTAATTCATCTTCTAGGGTTTCGTGATTTAATCATTTAACCTTGTTTGTCATTTCCTCCTTTAGGATTAAATAATTTATTTATTTATCCTAAGTCTTCTTGTCACAATTAAATATTCATTTAATTGGCTAATTATTCCTCTTTGTAAATTAATTAATAAATGACAAATTATTAATTAATTTACCTAATTTCTAATTTTCTTCAATTTCTTAATTCCTCCTATTTTCTAATTTTTCTAATTTCTTAATTCTTAATTTCAAATTCCTCCTATTTCTCTCCTAAATTCATGGGAATGACATAGAAATTTGTCATAATTTGTCATAATTGACAATCAATCAATTCTTGACATAGAAATTTGTCATAAATTGTCATAAATTCTTGACATAGAATTTGTCATAAATTGTCATAAACCCTTGCATAGCAATTTGTCATAGACATGTCATAATTTTGCTATTCTTGATTTGAATTTCCATTCAAATCACTATCATGCTAATTTGATCTTTTTCTCCAATTTCTCTATAAATTGGATGAATTTCTTCAATCAAACCCCTAATCACATTCCCTAATAATTGATAATCAGACTATCGAATTTACGCTTCTAGTACTCTTGATCAATAATCAATGTCAATCTTGCTTTCAATTATGTGTGTGCACTTGTAGGTGAGATCCACAACCAAACCATTTGAAGAGGAAAGAAGAACAATGGAGCCACATGAAGGGAACATCTGGTTTGCATAATCTTTTTACATGTTTTGTCTTTATGTCTCTATTGAGTGTGCTTAGGATAGATTGTTGCAATGAATTCTTTTGTGATTGAGCTAATGATTAGTATGTTTCTATATGTTTGTGATGATTTCCTAATTCCTAGGCTACATTAATTGGTGAACCCGACATGAACACTAACCTTCTAATCCCTTTTACTATGTTTTTGAGTGCTTTCAAGTTGATTTGCAGGCCAAAAAACCTAAAAACAGGGTCGTGCAGGGTTTTCTGGAGACTTCTGCGCCTGTGTGAAGCAACCTGTGCCTATGTTGAGCATTTTGCACTTGTGTAGAGGACATTCTGTGCTTGTGTCATGGGTTTTGCGCCTGTATCATGAGTTCTGCACCTGTGTAAAGTCCAGAACAGAGGTAAAAAATGCAGTGTTTACTTGAAATTTGTTGTGTTTTTGCATTCTGTTTTCTATGCTTTGGATTTTGGTACTAATTATCTATGTAGAATCTTGGCATATGCATGGCAAAGACAATAAATCAAACTACTAACACGCTTTGTGCAGATTCGAAAGTCAAAGAATAAGCGTATCAAACTTCTAACTTGGGTTTTTGCAGGTTGCCTTGGAGAAACAACCAAACTTTATGTTTGCAATTAATTTTTAGGCACCTAGTGATTTCTAAATAGGTTGGAATGAACATTTGTTTGCTTTGATTGTTGAGTATGACATTGGAGTAGGAGAGTATGCTCTCATCCTGCTTAGGGTGATCAAAAATCCAGATCTTCGATACCATGCTTGTGTTGTTGATTCTGTGTCACATTTAGAGGGCCTGCCTTCCCGACCACTTTGCTTTTGCAAGCAAGTGATAATCGTGAGAAGGGAATGACCCAAAGTGAGTACGGCTAGAATTCCTTGGCATTCTAACTCACTATAAAAAAATACCCGATGAGTGAAAGCTTTGAAGGAAGTGTTACGTGGGAATTGCAGTTACTTGGGAAGTGATGACCCTTGGACTCTTTCTCATATCAACATCTAAGTAGGGCCTCTTGGTCTAAATCGTGCTTGCATGACTACATTTGTTTGGTATCTTGATGGGCTTAATGTCTCAATCACACTTGTGTGACATCAAGGAGTAATGCTTAACAGAAATCCTTACTAAACACCTTGTTTTTAGAGGCCAAAAACCCTTCTAGTTGCTTGAGAAGGACAAGTTCGGATACTTGGAAGAGATACTAAGTTCTCCATGGGGAGATTTCCATGGGGACTAATGCTTGGCTACCCTAAGAAGTGAGTGTCGTGGAGGGGAGCCCATGGGGTCAAGCATCTATGTATTCTCCTTGAATCTCATAATGAGTCTACCTCTCAAGTACCTAATGTCTTTGCCTACCATAAGAAATGTGGGAATGAGCATGATTGTCTTGAGTCTAAGTTGCAATATCTTGTATTATTTGATTGTCAAAAGTTGAATTTTATCTCATTTCAAGAACAAGGCAAATTGATTAAAAACAAGGTTAAACACAAGAGACATTCATCCAACAAAGGTTCAACAAGATTCAAAAAACTCATCTTCAAACATGGTTGTCAAATATTGTTCAAAATATTATCTTAACATGCATGTCACTTACATTTAGGTTCATCCTAGGTTGCATTTTGCAAAGTCATTTGTCAAGTACCAAGGTTAGGTTTCACCTAAGTCATACTCTTGTTGCATATCAATAAGAGTCATCCATTTGCATGTGTCCTCTTGCATAAGAGTAATATCATTTCATAATTAAACCTTAGGTTTCATCTTAGGTTGACATTGTCATACATTTGCATTTGTATCCTTGTCCTCATAACATTAGGTCATATAGTGTCAAAACTAGGTCTTGTCATACTTGAGTAATCCAAATCTTTGATAAACCCTAAGTCATTGTTAGGAAGTCTAGACCTTATCAAACCTTTTGTCCTTTTATCATCAATGTCGTTTCGTCAAACCTAGCTTAGTATCCAAGCATACAGGGGAGACATCATCATCTTGTCCTTTGTCACTTAAGTCCTTTTGTCCTTTGAGGTCTAGACATCATTTCAATTTCTTAAGGGTCTCTTTTTTAGATTTGCATTCAAAAGTTTGTCAAAATCTTCAAAAATAACCAAAAACAATAGGTTGCATTCTTGCCATAAATTGCATCTTCATTTATTTAGTTTGCATTTAGTTGCATATCATACATTATCCTTGAAAAATTCCAAAAAAATTGCATTTGCATAGTGACATGTCTAATGAAACAAGGTTCCAAGCACCAATGATGCAACAGAGTTTGACATATCAACCGACAAGGCAATCACAATTCTATCCAACCCAACAACAAAGTGACATTGATCAAACTTTTTATGATGAAACAAGTCTCCAAATACAAAAACTAGAGGAGAAGCTAGCTCAAGAAGAGGAGATATTGGAACAAAGAGTGAAAAACATTGAGAAGAGTAGATCACAAATGTCCAAAATGTTTCAAAAATTTCCAGGTCTAAATCAAAATATCGAGCCAATTGATGTAAGATCTCTTCTTGAACGATCAGACATACCAGCTCTCCTCTCAGAAATAGAGATGATGAAACAATTTCAAGAAAGGAGACAACATCAATTTCAACATTATGTGCCTCCACAACAAGAACAAGAAGGTGTTTACTATCAATCAGATTTTCAACCAATACAACCAATGGTTCAACCAATTGTTCAACATATACAACCAATACAACCAATGGTTCAATTTCAACAATATGTCCAACCAACTATACAATGTCAACAAATAATTCAACCAATGGTGGAATATCAACAAGTTCAATCAACATATCAATGTCAACAATCACCAAACATTCAAAAACAAAGATTGCAGCACACACCAACCCAAGTCTCAAGCATGTCGGAACAATTGAACCAAGTCCAATATCAAAACATGAAATCAAACCAAATTCTTGCCAAACAAGTTCAAATTCCAGATACAACTATGTCAAAACCTCGAAAGAAAGGTGGCTTTATTGCAATGCTCTTAAGGAAACGACCAAGTGAGTTCTTTGAGGAAGATCAAAATAATACACTTATGTCTAGCAATGCCTCATCCCATCACAAACACATTGACTCTTTAGTGGCATCTATCCCTACACCTTTAGAAGTTTCACAAGAACCTTCCATATTGTCCTCATCAAACAATACACCCAAGGATGCAATTATCCAAGAGCTATCCATAATTGATTGCCAAGATAATCCAATTCATGATGCACATCCTTGTCATGTTTCAGAAATACAAGATCCAATGCCACCATGCACTTTATTGCCATTACCTGTTTTAGAGGATCCCATTCAAAGTCCCTCTTCCTCATGTTCAAGCATTGATTCCTTGCCAGAATCCATCACAAATGTTCAAAGTGCATTTCCTTCATGCCAAAACATTGATTCATTGTCAGAATCCCCCATGCATATCCAAAGTCCAACCTCATGTCAAGAGGATAATTTAGAGCATGAAGAAACATGTCTTAAAATAGATCAAGATCAAGATCCTGAAACCTTATCATCCCATCCAATTGTTGACCAGGATCCCATTTCCCTAGACACTCGCAATGATTCCCCTATTCTTGTCCATCCTATCCAAAGTCCTATTGACACTCCATTCCCCGAGCAAGATCAAGATATCCTAGTCCATCCAATCCCAAATGATCCCCTTCCATTTCATGAACACAATGTCCTTTCAAATCCCATTGACATTCCACTTGCTAAGAAAGATCAAGATATCCCTTCCATCCTTTATGATGATCCCATTGAAAGTCAAGAGCAAAGCACCTTTAAAGAGGATTCCAATGATCTTCCTCCTTGTCAAGATCGATAGATAGCTCATTTGGTAACTGCGACAGATGCTTTAAGGGTAGGTAAAATTCATGAAGATGCTGCATATGGCCCGAGAAGAGGTTTTGGAAGATGTCTGAGACATTAGAGATGTTTATCCAGCATGGATATGTTCTTCTTGAGATCTAGTATCTTTCATCGGCAGTCATTTATGTCAATAGAATATTAGGGTTTTTCATGGAGGTTAAAAGGTTGAATTCATTTCAGCTTGCATTCAGAATGATTTTAGAGTGATCAAGAGAGACTAAGAGCGATCAAAGGCATTTTAGAGAAATTAGATTTCTACTTGAGTGATTTCACTGAAGATTGGAAGAATTTGTTAAGGGTTTTCATCGAAAGCAATCAACAAGTATTTATCTTTAAACATGGAAGCAAGATCATCTTGTATTCCTATATTTGTTGCAAACCCAACTGTAGTAAAGATCAAGGACTACCCCAGACCAATTTTCAAGTAGTATCCACATATGGCTACCCTGGAAGATTTAGTTGGAGCATTTTCTCATTTTCTAGAGGGAGTTGTCTATGTTAAATATGTTAGGGCATACATACACTGTCACATTGAGGACTTGTGAACATAAAAAATTAAGGGCATGTACATGAGTGAGCTGATGGGAGAACTTAGAAAAATCAAATAGGCATACAAACACATTGAAAACTTAGGGTTTATCAGTATTTTGGATATTTGGGAATTTGAAGATGAGATAATTAGGTATGTTTTGAGCAGAGTACATGGGGAGTTCATCTGGTTAGATAGACCTTACAAGATCACAAAGGAAGTCATTAGAGTAATCACTGGTTTACCATTAGTTGGGCAACATCCAGATAAGAAGGTTTCCAATGATTTCATGAAAAAATTCATTGGTGTGACATCTGATAGGAGATCAATGAGGATAAGAACTATTACTGACACAAACATCAGATTTGGTAGCATGATCATCAGGTATAACGTAACTCAATCAAACTGACCGAATTCTGTTTCTAGTTCATGCATTTTAGCTACATACAAAATGATGAGAGAAAATGTGAAAGTGGATCTATGTGATTGGATGTTGGATGAGTTATTAATAAACCTAGGAAATATTAAGGGAGAAAAGAAGGTAACCTTCTGGTATGGCAACTTGATAGTCTGTTTAATGTTATTTTTCATGAATAATACACATGGTTTTGGTAAAAGGTAATGTGCATTTTAAATTTTGGTAGGGAGACAATTGAAATAGTCAATTGTTGCTTTAGGAAGTCAGAGAGATGATAAGGTATGGGGATATTTAAAGGGATTTGAGAAATCTATGCAGTCTAGGGAAAGGGTTCCTAAGAATATTGTAGAAAAATATTCAATTGACATATGCTTCATGGTGAAGAAGGATGAAACACATATGGAAAAAATTAAGCCTTAGAAGATTTGGATTAAGGAAATGGGCAATGAAGTGGATGCATTGATTCTTGAAGCTTATGCAAAAATCTTGATTGATAAACCTATTGATGAGGCAGAGACACCATGTGGAACTACACAACAGAAAACACATGAGGTTGAAATAAAGTTCAACCAGAAGAAGAGAGAGAAACAAGAAGGAAAGGCTAGCAAATTTATTGAGAAAGTCTCACAAGACATCAAAACATTAATTGATGATGTCCTAGAGAAAGGAAGGAAGAGGAAGACTCTAGAAGTACACAATGAGCTAGTTACAATAGAGTATGAATCTAAAGATGACACACCCTTGGCATTCAAGAGACTTGTAAGGAAGAAAATAGAGGAAACAAAGTTAGAAGCCAAAAAGTAACCGGCTAGGAAGGTTACACTCAAAATACCGACATGGAAGCAAGCACCAAAGGAAACACCTTCACTTGCATCTGGTATTGGAAAGAGAAAGAAGAAGAATGAAACAAATACAACTATTCAATTTGGTAATGTTCCACCTAAAACTTGTGCAAAATTAGTAGATGAAATCACCAAGGATGATATATTAAAGAATGTATAGTTTTTTTATTAAAAAGTAGAGGATGATGAACAAAGAGAGGTAGAGGAAGCAGTCTTATTATATTTTGATATTTATAAGAAATACCTAATAGAAATTGAAAATCAAATACCGACTGAATTGTATAATATGTTAGATGCTAGAAGACTATCAGCTATGCAAGAAGATAAGCAAATTAAAATTCAAGAGTTATTATCTGTTTGTGTTACTATTTCCCCAGTGGAAATGGAAAGGACACTTGAGTTGGCAGATAGAAAATTTAATAGCAAACATAGAATAACTAGTCTGATGCTAGGAAGGGTAAATGAAATAATAAAGGAGACTCAAAAGGAATGGGTTAAGTTCTTTGAAGAGAACATAGGATTCTTTACTTCACTGGAATCAAAGACACACACTATAGACACCCTTATTGAAGGAAAAGGAAAGGGGATTATGGGTACTTCACCCTCATTTTTGAAAAATATTAAGATAGTGGAAATCAAGCCCCCAGTAGATACTAGTTTACAAACAAATATTGAGATGTCAGCTAATACAAAGAGAAAAAAGGATGATTTTTTATAAGATACTAATATTGAGGATATCAGTCCCCTGGATACAAATATACAGGTTGAGGTTACAATTCCTATAGAGGAATTGGTAGTTACAGAGACTACTCCAAGTGGTGAGGCCACCAATGTAAGTGAAGAAGCTATAAAGGATAAATCATCAGAGGAGAAGAAAGGAGAATCCAACAGGGAACCGGTAGTTGGTCCATCATTGTTGTCAATTGACACCTCAAAGGTTGAAAAGAAAAACATAATAGAGATGAGTCCTACTAAACTCATGATGATGGCGACACAAAACTAATGAAGGATCTACAAGTAAAGTGATTATTAATCAATCAATCACTATGTTACATAGATTAGTCTTGGAGTGAAAGATTGACAATGAAGCAAGCCCATCTGACAAGCTTAAAATAATTACTAGCATATCTCAAAGGATTTTCAATCCTTACAACAGATTTCAAACCAACAAGCATTAGAGAGGTTCACTTAAGCTAAGAAAGTTGCATTTGATCAAGTGATTGAATCTAAGAATAAAAAGACTGATGAGAAACTAAAACTAATAGACAATTATTTAAAGAAATGTACAAATATTTATAGGTTTTGTTGTAATACTAATATTCTTACAGTCAATGTGGATAAGAAAATAAATGAACTTCAGGAGAAAATTGCAAATATAGCTAACTATTTTGATGGAATGACATCATTGACTACATCCAATGATGGTCAAATTTTGATTCTGAAAAACCAAATTTCTATTCTTGAGAAGAAAAGAGACCAAATAATAAGAAGAGCCAAAATTGTGAGAGGCTTGGTGAGTCCCTAGTTGGATTCACCCAGTGTACATAAAAAAGAATGTATGGATATGGTGGGAAAGCCCACAACAACATAGGTGAATGAGAAAGAGTCTTTTGCACATATATTAAATGGACTTGTATCCATTTATGGCACTTTCAAAACTAGTAAGGCTTATCTAAAAATTTTGAAATTTGTTAAGCTCTAGTAAGATATTTCTGGGATATTCATTGTATAGCTTTTATTTAACATTATTTTTAGAATTTTTTATGGCATTGATGTCAAAGGGGGAGTGATATAGATGTGAAAAAGAATAGAAAGAGTTGTATACATTAGGGGGAGATATGGAGTATGGATTATTTTGTATTAATGAATATTTAGCTCAGGGGGAGCAGCTAGTATGAAACCAACAGATGAAACCTTTACCATTTTTCACATGAGTGTTGCAATCAATGCCAAAGGGGGAGATTGTTGGAAATTGACACTCAAGTGGTTGGTTTCACTATGCTATCATTGATGGCAATATGGTATTGTGTTTTGGCTTGACGTTTTGGTTCAATCATATACCAACAGGCACTTCACAGATACTACACCAACACTGGCACCGACATGATAGAAGGATTTCTTTGGTTACTGAAAATATAGGCCAACACGGTTCTTGGTATTGGAGTTTGACATCTATTTGGTCAGACATTGGTAATTGATTTTGATATTAATGTATTTATGTTATCTATCCAACATGTAATTTGATATTGTAATTATCTTTGTAAGCCGACACAAGGCATGAAAGTTGTATAGGGTATATAGGTCAATTGGATTAGATCATTTTTTATATATATAGGAGAATATGGATATGTGAATGTAATATGATGCAAAATATATAAGAGAGATTATGTATGTGAGGATATTTATGTAAGGGTTATTCTGGTAAAGGGTTTAGGGTTTCAGATTGGAATAGTTAGAGCTTTAACCAGAATTGTATTTTGGCATAAAAGATTCTATCTTAGTAGTTCAACACTTCTCTAGATTGTAGTTTGGATTTATTTGTATTCAGTGCGACTCCATTTTGTGATTGAGTAGTGTGCTCTAGGCTATAAGCCTTCCTAGAAGTGCAGGCCCCTTATAGTTTATAATATCTCTTCATATGGCCAATGAATTGATATTGGGGGTCACAAATCCCACCATGGTTTTTCCTCTTTGAGGTTTTCCATGTATAATTATGTGTGTCATGTTTCTCATTTATGTGATTGGCTTATCAGTTGCTTTACTTCTTTGAATTCTGTATGTACTGGTATAATGGTTGGTATATGCATATTTTAATAACGCTAAAATTAATCATTCTGGTATAACACTGATTCACTCCCCCTCTCTATG
The DNA here is from genome assembly GCF_030272615.1 of Cryptomeria japonica. Taxonomy (NCBI): domain Eukaryota; kingdom Viridiplantae; phylum Streptophyta; class Pinopsida; order Cupressales; family Cupressaceae; genus Cryptomeria; species Cryptomeria japonica. The sequence continues at coordinate 634,347,020 of NC_081411.1, read as the reverse complement.
TTATTAGATTCCAACACTATTGTCCTCAACATTTGTAACATGTAAACTCTATGAATCTTCTGGTATATCTAATTTTGATGATATCTCCTATTTGTCATGTACATTAGATTCTATCGGGGGATCTATATCAAATTCCTTATTATCTTTTAAAATTGTGGGTGGGGTACCTACTATACCTTTGCCTTTCCCTTCAACTAGGATGTCAATAGTATCTTTTTCAGCTTTCAGCGAAGTGTAGAAATGAGGGTTATCAATAAAGAATTGAATCCATGCCTTGTGGATTTCACTGATTATTTCATTAACCCTAACTGACATAAGACTAATTATCTCATGCTTTCTATGAAAAATTGTTCTGTTTGCAACTTCAAGTGTCATATCCAACACATTTGGAGTAATAGACCCACAAGTAGTTAATAACTCTTGAATTTTTATGCGCATGTCCTCCTCCATTGTAGATAATCTCCTAGCATCTAGGTTGTCATATAGTTGTGCTTGTATTTGCTTCTCAATTTCTAACAAAGCTTTATTAAATTATCCAAATATAACAAAAATGCTTCCTCAATTTATTTCTTCTCATCATCATTTAAGTTCTTATAATAGAACTATACATTTTTCAACATACCATCCTTAGTGATTTCATCTACAAATTTTGTACAAGTATTGGGTGGGATTATAGTTACATTACCAGATACGATAGAAAGGTTTGTGTCATCCATCTTTTTTCTTCTTTCAATATCGAATGGAGGAGAAGGTGTTTCCTTTGGAGATATTTTCTTTGTTGGTACCTTGATTGTGACCTTCCTTACCAGTTCCTTCATTGCTTCCTCCTTAGACTCCTCACCTTTCTTCCTCAATACCCTCTTCAATGCTAAAGGAGTGTCATCTTCAATTCAAAATTCTGATGGAATAGGCTCAATGAATATTTCAGGCTCTTTCCTCTTCTTCCTTTTGTCGTAACAACATCCATTAAGGCTCTGATGTCTTGGGATACTTGTTCAACAAATTTTTTAGCCTTACCATGTTGTTTCTCCCACTTCTTCTAGTTGAATTTAGTTTGAACCTCTTACTTCTTTTGTTTTGCAGTACCAAAGGATTTCTCAGCCTCATCAATAGGAGCATCAATCAACATCTTGGCATAAGCATCTAGAATCTATGCATCAACCTCATATCCCATCTCTTATATCCATATCTTTCAGGGTTTAACTACTTCCATTAAGGTTTCATCCTTTTTTACTATAAAGAAGATCTCTGTTGAGTATTTCTCAACAATTTGTGTAGTAACCCTCTCTCTAGATTTCATTTCTTTCTTAAATGCCTTGAAGTAACCCCAAACCTTATCATCTCGTTGATTACCCAAGCTAGCAATAGATTGTTTTAGTTGTCTTCCTACCAGGATATTGAATTCCCACTATCTCTTCCCAAAACTGGGAGTTTCATTAAGGAAAAATAGCATCAAGAAAACAATAAGATTCCAATACTAGAATATCCCCTTTTTCTCTCCTTTGATCTTCCCAAGGTTAATTAATAGCTCATTTGACATCCATCCATAGAGATCTATCTTCTCATTTTCCCTCATAATCTTATGTGTGACATTTATTTAGGAGCTAGAAATAGAATTGAGACAATTGGACTGAGTTACCTTATACCCAATGATCATGCTATGAAATTTGATGTCTCGATCAATAATGGTATTGACCCTTATTGATCGCCAGTCCGATGTTGCACTGGTGAGTCTGTTAACCTGATCATTTGAAATATTTTTCTCTGGATGATAACCAATCTATGGTGAACCGATCATGGCCCTAATGGCCTCCTTCATAATCTTATAAGGTCTATCCAACCAAATGAACTCCATGAACTTTTCTTAATACATATCGGATTATCTCATCTTCAAATTCAAGTATATCAAGAATGGTAGTAAACCCTATATGCTCAATTTGCTTATACTTGGGCTTGATCTTTCTAGAGTCACCCATCAACTCACTCATATGCATGCTCTTGATATCATTGGTACCTATATCCTCAATGTGGCAGTGAATGTATGCTCTGACATCTTCCACATAAACAGTTCTATCTGGAACATAAGAAAATACACCAACTAAATCATCCAAGGTGGAAATATGTGAGCATTGCTTGAAAATTGGCATCAGACAATCCTTAACCTCAAGAATGGTTGGATTTGAAATGAAAAATAGGTGCAGAGGATGATCCTACTTCCATGATGAAAGATGATTTCAATAAGTACCTGAGAAATGGTTGTTTATGAAACTTTAAAGAACTCTTCCGATTCTTGGTGAAATCATTGAAGAAGATATCTAATCGCATTGATCTCTCTTAGACTTTCTCTGTATCGCTTTGAATGCAAGGTGATCAAAATTGAAGTGGATTCAACCTTTTAACCTTCAAGAAACCCTAATATGTCATTGATATGATTGACTTCTTGTGGAACATACCAGATCTCGGTTGAAAATCTTCATGCTAGATAAACCTTTTCCAATGTCTAAACTATCTTCCAAAAATCCTTCCCATGGCTTCAGAAATATTTTCATCAATGTTTTCTACCACTAAGTCATCTTCCTCAGCTACCAGATGAGCTTCCTACTGGTGCAAGAGCAATATCCTCTGTCAGTTGATTAACCAAAGAATTCCCATCTATTGATTGATCATTTGACTTCCTGACCCATTTCTTCATATGATCTTGTTAGATTTCATTGACCTTTTATTTCCCTTTATCATTTGATCCATCATTGCTAACTGGTGGATTTCTGCTTCTACAAAACTTAGCTCTATGTCCAGTCTTGTTGCATGCATAACCTGTAACATTGTTCTTTTGAATTACTTTTGTATAACCCGTATAATTGCTTGACCTGCACTAATTAGCCATATGTCCAAATTTTCCACATACATGACATTTTACATTCATTTTGCAATCTTTTGTCTTATGACCATACTTATTGCATTTAAAACATTGATAGGGAGTAGAATTGTAGTTCTTATTTTCTCTATTTCTATATTGCCTAGGCATGTGACCAAATTTATTACAAACAAAGCATGTACCATTAAATTTGTAAGAATTCAGCTACCTTACCAGTGTCTTCTAGTTCTGATCTTCATTTGCAATATTCAAGCTTTGACATTGTTCAAATCCAAGTCCACTGGGATCTCCATTCTATCTTTGGATTTCAATAATTCATCAAGATGTACTGAACTAACCTTGAATTTGTCCTTGTACTCACTTACAATAGCCAGATCATCTCTTAGGATTATCATTTGTCTTTCAAGTTTTTGTTCATTGCTTTGAGATTGCACTAATTTTGTTCTAAACATATCATTTTCATGAGCCAATTGGATGCATTCTTCATATCTATCTTTTAGATATTTCCCAAGGTTTTCTTCATTTATCTTCCGGTCTTCAATCTCCTTTGACATCCTCATGGTTAGGGCTTGCATTTCATTCCTCATGACCATATTCTCCTGACTCAGATTCTGACTTTTTTCATTAAAGGGCATCTTTCTCTTCATTATCCTGATTTTGTAGAAGTTCATTCCTCATAGCTTGAACAAATGATAACCTCTCTTGTAGGATATGAATGAATTCCTTGGAATAATTTAATTCATCTTTTAACTTCAAATTCTTAATCCTTTCAGCATCATAATATTCAAGTGCTACATCAAGTTGCTTCTCCATACTCATATCAATGGATTTTGGATTCAAGATCTACCTCAAGCTATTAAACTTCCTTCGAGGTAGAAGGATCTGATACTAATTTTTGGAATACAAGAACACTAAGAGGGGGGGGTGAATCATTGTTCTACCAGAATGTTCAATTTTAACCTTATTATAACTTCCATTCACCAACCGGTAAACCAACACATATATAATCAAAATAAGTAAAGAAATCAGCAAACCAGTCACACAAATTAACACCATAACACAAAGAATTATATGTGGAAAAGATCAATGAGGAAAACCCATAGTGGGATTTGTGACCCACAATATTAATCTACTGGCCATATGAAAAGATATTACATAATATGAGGGCTTGCAGATGTAGGAAGGCTTACAACCTAGAGCACATTTCTCAATACAAAAGAGTCTAACTTACTACAGTCACTTTGAATAACAAAACATAAGACTAAAATCATTTTATGCATCTACTATTGTGAGGCCCTACCCCAAGCCGTCATAGCATTGTAGTTATTTCTCATGTTTTCGACCTATTATTGATACTTTATTTTAATGAATTATGGACATAGATTTTATATGATCCAATGATTGATAACAATGATATGGTGTATGTCATTTATCTTTGATTTGTAGTACTTTATTTTGATGCTAGAAATTATGGATGCATGCCTTATAAATGATTGAATTTCATGATGATTATGATGATGCCATTGAGTGAATTATTTTATGTGGATTTTATTGGATAATTGGTAACTTGATTATTATAATTGAAATTGTATACAAATGTCTAAATTGTATTATTTTCATATGTTAATATTATATGTGATTATTTGGGATTACTAATGTGCAAAGTGAGATGTGTAGGAAAACTAATCCATGTGACCATGGAAACTATTTGGAGAATCAAGATAAAGCTATGTGCATTTGTGAAGCCAAGGGTTGTCTATTTGGAGAGACAACACCTCATGCATAATGTTTTTTATTTTTAAATGTTTATTCTTGAATGTGTGTTTAAATTGAATTTGTTAAATTTATTAATTCCAAATAAGGGACATTGTCATGTGTATTTAAGTATTGTGTAATTTTGTGGTGTCACTTGACACATATGTTGTGAAGTGAGTTGGTAGTGACATGTTGGAGGAATTTTGTTTTACCAATGCATTTTTCAAAATATCCTACTATGGTCCCAAGATAGTCTTGGATAGAGAACCATTAGAAAGGTCAACTCAAGGTTGACCCATAGATAAACTTTGGGTGAGTTTCTAGAGGGTTAAACTAACTCCTAAGGTTAGGTTAGGGGAATTTTTAAAGGTTCATATTTTATAGCTGTAGTACCCCTGCCCTAATCAATCTCTAACCTTGGTTTAATCTTGATTAGTTTATCTTAATATAATGTTAAAGTCAGATGTTTGATTTATCGCATAGCTATTGATGTGCTTTTCACACTAGTTGTATGCAAGTTGTTAGTGTACCTATTTCATGGTATCAATATTGGGCTAACACTTTCATTAAATTTTATATATGTATGCATGTATGACTCTTGGTTGCAGGAAATTTCAGGTACAACGCCGCATGAGTGCGAGGTTCATCTTCACCTGGATTTGCAGGTTTGAGTGTACCTTTTTAATCCTTAGAGTTGGATTAGGTGGTCGTAAGACCCTAGTTGACCTTAGTCGTGCTCAAGTGAGCATCGCCAGTCGTCGTCGGTATCCCCTTCTTGTTTGGGTTTGCCAGTCATCTGTTTGGTTGACCTTCTCGATTTGTGTGCTTGGTGTGCATGGTTAAATCGATTATTTAGTCCTTAGTAATTATTTTGATTATTTATGCGTTTGTGCATTGAAGATTAATGGGCTAAAGTAATCGGGATTTCGTTATGCGATTTTTGTTGATATGAATTGCTTGTTTTAAATTGGGAGTAAGTTCGATTAAATGATTGTTTTTGAATATTAAATGCATTTTATATATGTTGTTGAAAAGAAAGTTTTGTATTTTATCGCAATAGATTGATTGTATTCTATTGGCTTCTGAAATTAGAAAGGCTAAATTTGATTAAATGAGAAAATCGATTTTGGATTTGGAAAGCAAGTTAATTTGTTGTGATAGTTAGAAAGGATTAATTTTGTGAATTATCTTTAAATAAAAATTTTAAATTCCGAAAATAGAATTTTTGGTCAACTCTTCCATATAAACCAAAATTTGGGGAAAATTGGAGGATGGACATTTTTGGAGAAGTTTTGGTTGGAAAAATATTTTGGAGGATGAAATTTGGGGGTTTTTGGAGAGGAGGCAATTTTGCTGGATCTGACAGGTGGGCTCTCCTTCAGCTATTCTAGGATTGCGTATGAAGGTAGGATTCTGAATTGCTTTTCTTGTTGCCAAAAGAATTTGCTGTTCTGGTTGAAAGAAATGATTTTGTTATTGAGAAAACAATTTGATTGTCCATTTTGAGTTTGGCTGGAAATTTTAATTGAGGTGTGTTATTCCTCATTGCTGTTTGGGTGTTTGAAAACCCCTGTTGTGTTTGGAATGGATGAATACCATCAACAAAAACTTGATTCCAAAACAAATTTCGTTGAAAACGGATTTTATTATAAACCGAAATTTATAAACAAATTTTGTGGTTGTTTCAAAAAAAATGGGAGAGATTTCGAACTGTGTTTTATATGTTTTTAGCGTTGTGTTAAACACAGTTCGTTTAAAATGAACTTTTAATTTGAGCCTGTGCGTTGTTAATCAAAAAAAAATTATTAGCAAATTTTTAGTAGTGGGCATTTTTTTTTAATGAGTTTCGGGCCTGGGCGTTTGTTTTATTTTTAAAACCGAGGTTTGGGGTTGGAGGGCGGGGAGCAGAGCTCCACCCGCTCCTCCTCCCCTCTCCCCCGCTTGCCCCCTTACTCCTCCCCCCCATTCCCGTGCTCCTCCCTCGCAGATTGGTTGGGCCACGGCTCACGGCGGTGGCTGCAGGGGCCGCAGTGGCCGCAGGGCGCCGCGGCACCTGCGGGCACCACCGTGGCGCCGCTAGTGCTCCCCGCGCCTGCGGCTAGGGTGAGGGCACGGCCCGCCCTCGCCCCTAATTTTTTTGATGCGTTTTTTTTGTTAAAAAGAAAACATAGTTTTTAACGTGGGTTTTTTTTTTAATGTATTTTTTTAGTATTCAAAAAAAATGCATGTGATTTTAATATCATTTTATTGTAAGTGATTTTTAATGCTAAGTTTTAACTGTTCTTAATTATGATTAAGAAGGCAATATCATGATAAAGGTAAATTTGGTATTGATTAATTTTACAATGGAGTTTATAGGTTAATCACTATTCAATCTCATTTCATGATTTATGCTCTCTTCCTGATTAAGTTCTGAAACTGTAATTTTGCAATTTAATATTGTCGAATATATTCTGATTGATCTTGGATTAATAAACCTAGATCTTACCTTCTAGCTGATTAGAGCATTTGGCTAATTAAGGTAGTATTGTTTAAAAACAAAATAGAGAATAATGTATTATTAAAAAAAAATCGTTGGAATACGATGTAATTACTATTTGATGATGTTAAATATTATCTTAGAACATATCATTTGAGTAATCGAGAAGTAAGTGAGATATTTTACCATCGATCGTAGAAATTGAAATGATGTGCTTTTGGAAATGATTAGCTTCATTAGATTCACTTTTTATAATTATACTTCGTGATCCGTATTATGCATCTGGGTTTTAAAAAAATATGACACTGTAGAGGTCGGTTTTGGACCAGTATGTTAATGACGTTTTGATTGGAGATTAAATATCTTATTTTAGTTGATTAATGGTTGTCTGAATTTTATTAATATGAATTGGTTTTAAAACACATTATGGATTAATTTGCCTGTTCGATGCTTTGAACCTTAGGAGTTAGAAAACCAAGAACAACTTATCCCTTGATGAGGTAGATAACTGAAATCTAGTATAGATCTTGTAGAAAACTTGATCAATTTTAATGTTTAAATCAATTTGAGAAGATATTGTCTTTTCTATTTATTGCCTTTGCGAGTTTAATTGCTGTATTCGCTTTTAATTATGAAATGGCAAGTCGTGCTTGTTTAGATAGTACCCTGTCGTATGGCTTGACTTGGGGTACCTGTTTCAGTCCTCAACTCCGAGTTGACTGTTGTTTGTGGTAGTGTCATTTTGGTCATATCCTCTTTGTGTGAGTCGAATGATGATATGTGGGTGACCGTTGTTGGTCAGGTCTCTAGTTAGAGTACCGTTAGTAAGTGTGCATCTATGAGTCGTGTTTGACCAGATGATTGTTTCTCCTTTTTGAACTCCGTTCGTCTGACCATGTGTATTCCTTGGGTTTGAGTTCATCTGAGTATAGTCTAGTGTCGTATGGGAAAGTGGCTTTCGATTGGGGGCCGCGCCCAAAGTGGCTGCTGGGTAACCCGTCGAAAGTGAGTCTAATAAGTGATAATCTTTAAGTAGGTTAGACTGTAATCTCTAAGTAAGATAAATGTGCCTCACACATGGGACAAGTGCTAACATAGACTCGACATGTTGTGAGAAGGCCTGAAATGGCAAACCACCATCCTTGTCTTCACGAGAGGATGTGTGGGTCCACATGAGGCTTGGATGGGCCGGAAGCTTGGATTAGGTTGCCAGGGTAACCCAGTGTATGGGGTCGGGACCTATGAAGACTTGCCATGGTAACCATACCAGGTTGTGTGATGACACTTGTCCCTACGTTCGCTAGTGTGTTGTCGTTTTGTCCTGTTTTGAGTACCTTCGTGGGTCGTCCTTTTGTCTCTACCCTTGTGAGTGTCAATTTCATGTTAGACCTTGGGTGGTGATGGCTCAATTTTATGGATGCTCTTCTGGACCTTTGTATTAGCTTGATTATGTTCAGTTGGATCCTGTTCTTTTCAAGGATCGTTTATGTATTAATTGACCGATGCGATCGTTTGTATATTGTTTATGTATCGCCTTGATGGCTGGATTGTATAGTGTAACCTCTTGTATTCTTAACTTTATTAATTATCAGAGGGGTCTTGCAGTTGAGCAGACCCGGAGATGTAGCCCTTCAGGGGTGAACTCCGAGATCATTATGGTGTTATGTGATGTATTCTCTTATGTTTCCTTTATTCAACTTTATCATGTATGATTAACTTATGTTAGAATGGTTAAGTGGATAAATGGAATTAACTTTAAATGCTTATATTTAGTCCCTTCTTGAATGCCATGTGGATCGAATGCGTAAGTGGTTTAGATGAGATTTATCGTTGATGCTTGTATGTAATCGTCTTTTAAAATGCAATATTATGGAATATGAAAGAATGTAACTTAGAGTAATGGATATACTCAGTTGTTGTTAAGGAATTTAAATATGCTTGGAAAGATCTCTTATGTTATGATGAAATCCTAGTGTATTAGAATGTTAGATGCATGGTTTGTAATTTTAAATGAAAAGCTGAATGAAGATTATGAATGGATCTTAATGATGAATCTTCGCTTGTGATTTATATTTCCCTCTTTGAAAGGAATTATCCTGATTATGAATTATCTCGTTATTAAGATATTCAGCTTTTGGATTAATTGTGTGAGTTAAGTGAATTGTGAAAGTTAAGTAATCTCGTTGGGAAATTCTTTAGGTGTTAGTTGATGTCTTCCGCTATGTAATCTGAATCTTTGATATCTTGTTGCATCTTATGTGTTGTAACTTTTAAAAAAAAATAAAAAAATTGCACTCTATTCTTGTGTTATGGCTTAATCCCTTCGGGGTTTCCTGGCAGGGCATTACAATAGCTATGGGTAAAGGCCAATTTTAACCTTGTGTCCACTCCCTACTGACTGTCTAGTCACCTCAAAAGTTGAGTTTTTCAAGATGGCCGAATTTCAACTTTTGAGGATCTCACCTAGGTTAGACAACCTTCCAATTGAGTTATATTTTCTCTTCCCCATTTTTTCCTTTACCTTTTTGGGTTTCCCTGTTTAGAGAGCTTGTAAGATGTTGGGAAGACCAACCTATAAAAATCTCTCACCCTTTCCAACAAGATTGGAAAGAGTGAGGAGAGTATTCTTAGGGAATGGTTTGAGAGGGAGGATTTTGATCACCCACTCTCCATTTTTGGAGACATATAATTTTTGTTCAAGTTTTTTTTTAATTTTTTGGAGTTAGATCTTTTATGTATGGAGGAGGAAAGAGATTAGTGGATTGAGAAACTCTTCTTCAACTTCTCATTTCCTTTTTGTAGATTTAAGGTTGGTAGAATTTTATCCTTGTAAATGCTTTTATTGTCAATGTGTAAATAATTGTATGTGCTTTGATGTTGTTTTCTTTGTAGTTTGTTTTTGGAAGATCATCTTGAGTCATTTGTGTTTTTCCCTATTTGTTGAATGATTTCTATTTTTGGGTGTTTCAAGGCCATACTCACCCTTGGGAGGGTAGAGTAGCCTTGAGGGTGAAGGGTTGCTTGACAACCTAAGAGTGTAAAGACTCTCTTATTGGAAGAGAGAGATACACAAGGGTTATGGAACCCTTGCTTCATTTTATATTTATGTTGCTTATACAAAGGGGGTCATAAGGGGAGATTTTGGGCTTGTATGCCATGGGGGACATAAGGGTATTTTGGGACAAGTATATGTCTTGTGCTGGTTCTATTTTGGCACCCTTGCAAAGGCATTGTGTTCTCCATATTGCAAATTCTCCTCTGGGTACTTGGTCCACCTTCACCCCTCAAAGAAATAGTTACTTGGTGACTTCGTTTATCCTTGGGTTGGGGGTTCCAATGTTGTAAGTCTTTCTTTTGTTGTGTTTGCATTGTTTGTATCCTGTTTAGCCTCGGTTCTCCTAGCTCGGGGGTGGCTTCATGCAAGCCTAGGTTGGGAGGTGAGCCTCCATGGTCACAACCTACAAATGTTATTGCAGGTTTGCTTGGGAATAAAGAATGGAGTGGAGTCCACTTGCAAGTTCCTATTTTAATATATTGAGTTTCAAGAAAAGAGATGTATTTTAACAAGCCCTCATTTGGTAGAGATGAAGAGGCTTGAGTTTGTAACATCCCTATTTTGTGTAAAGGAAACAATGAAGAAAACAAATATATGTTATTTGAGTAGTTCATTTAGAACAAATAAAAGAAAAGAAAAGCATTTGAGTTATTTCTTTAAATCTATTTATTGCTTGAATAAAGTTGAAATGAAAATCTTCTTTCTATTTTATTAGTTCATAAAAAGCATGCATGTTGGAAATGGGAAAAAAATTGGATAAATATTAAAGTTGTTTTCATTTTGTTATTCTTATCGTTTCTACAAAATAAGTATTAGAAGTGCAATAGTAAATAAAAAGGGAAATGTTATTGTTGTCTATAGTTTACAAGCAAAAAAAAGAGAAATGAATGAAAATACTTTTTAAGTGTTAGTTTTAATCCCTTTAGTATATGCATCTTGTTGTTTATTGATAAGAGGGATTGTGAAAGAATTAGTTGTAGTTGTAAAATAAATTATTTATGTTACACTTTGTATTCTGAAAATGGGAGTTCATCATTGCATTCTTATAAAACTCTACTTTTACTTAATCTGAAAAATGCATAGTTTAGAGGAATAATTTAATCTATGCATTTTTATCTAAATAGAAAAGATAACAGAAAACCATTTTGTTCATTTTGACATAACTGCACCTAAGATGGAGTAAAAGAAAATAAAAAGTGCAGGTTTAAGTATCTATATATATATATATATATATAACATCTATTATTTAACATCTAAATAATATGTTATTTTAGAAACATAAATTGAAATGTATGCTGCAATATAAACAAAATATATATATACATTTACCCTATAAATAAATAAATAAAAAATTGGGTTAATCCTATTTTGGGTTATGCAGAAAGAAATTTCATATTCTCAGCCATTTTGGCTCATATTTATTTTTATTTATTTTTTAAAAAAAGAGACTGTAAAAAATTTTGCATGTAAAAAAAAAGGGGCGAGCTCTTGGTTGGTTTGCTTAGGTTGGGCATGGCATCATGACCAAGACCACGACCGACAATCACGGGTGACCCCGACTATGGGCCACAACCCACAGTCGTGGGCGACCATGACTGTGGCCACGACCCATGTCGTGGCGTCTACGGAGCTGTGGGCTGTGACCCATAGTCATATTGCCCATGGAGTTGTGGGTCGCGACCCATAGTTGCGAGCGGCCACGACTATGGGCCGTGACCCACAGTCATGGTGGCCATGGTTGTGAGACGCCCCACCACCCTCAACCGTTTCATAGTATCGCCCCTCTCAATAAACCCGCTACCACCTTGTTATAGTTAAGATCCACCCCTCTGTGCTTCTCCCTCCCTTCGGCCATGGCGTGACCTCCTCCGACTCCTTTCACCTGCACGCATACACACAAAATAAATAAATATGAGAAGCTAAAATGGAACCCTAACCCAATTTCAGGTTAGGGTAAAATAATAACAAAAAAAAGAAAAGTATGTTAGATAAACATAAAAACCTAACCCTATTTCAGGTTAGGGTAAATAAAATAAAAAAAGAATACAAAAGAAAAAGAGTCATGAAAATATAAAATAATAAAAAAAAGAAAACCCTAGTTAGGATTAATATAAAAAAAAAGAATAATAAAAGAAATAAAATTATAAAATGGGGGAAAATATTCTCTTAAATTTGAAATGGGAAAATCCCATTTGATTTAAGGTCTTATTTAGGTTAGTTGAACTTTTAGGGATATTAATTGGAGGTGTAAATAATTACCTATTTAGCAATATTATTCTCATGTTTGGGTAAATTTATTAAAAGAGTTTACTAATGGAAATTTTAAATAGTAAAATGATCAAATTTTAGATTAATGGGGTAATTTAAATAGTGGATATTAAATATTTAATATTTAATGTTTTAAGGGAAATATTCGACATTAATGTGAAGTTAATGACTAGAAAATTATCATATTGGATTAAGTCAACTTTAATAGGTGGTTTTTAAAATGATGTGTACTATTGCTAAACTCATTATTTTTGAATAGTAATGGAAATATGATAACATTAATTTAATTATTTGCAAAGGAAATTAAATAGTATTAGGAATGAATATTATCTCTTGATTAGAAAATTGAAGAATATTTGGAGAAAATAAATTAATTAATAAATAAAGTTGTGATGACTACTTAGGTAAAATTATTTCAGTATTAAAAATATAAATGCTATAATGTTGCATTAATTAAATTAACTTTAGGAATCCATCCTTTTAATGCATAAGTCAACCCTTAGTATAGACAAACTTATTTATCGCATCTTTTACTAAATAAAATTTAGTTATTTTGTGTTGTTTTAAAAGAAAATTGTTATCGCATTTTTGCCCAAAAGTTTGGGCATGACAACTATGCCTAATTGAGTTCCGCTTGAAGCTCTGACTGTTACAGTTCTGAAAAATGCGAAACCCTTACTAGAATAACCTTTACATTACTGATCTAATCACATAACATCCTCATTACAATCACATTCATCATATCCAAAGTACATATCACAAAATGATCTAATCAATCAACCTATATACCCTTACAATCTTTCATGACTCATGTTGGATTCAATAGATAGTTACAAAATGATTATACATGTCGGCTCATTACATATATACATAAAAATTAAAATTAATTGTCGATTGTCAGATCTTCCAGTGATGTTGGCCTCCTATACCAGTATCCTATTTGTAAGTCATGTCAGCCTTCAATGTCGGTACCCATAGAATCCTTCCTACTAGTGAACATACCTGACGGTCCCGATGAAGAACCATACCAAAGAATGAAGTCAAAATATGTTGCCATCAATGACAACATATGAAACAAATCAAATGAGTTTCAATTACCAACATGCATATGTATTTTTATTTGTGTATGTGTATGTCGTAAGGTGTACATATAATTTTTTTATGTGTATGTATGTATGTATGTATGTATGTAGGTATGTATGTATGTATGTATGTGTATATGTATGTATGTATGTGTATGTATGTATATAGGTATGTATGTATGTGTATGTATGTATGTATGTATGTATGTATGTATATATGTGTATGTTTGTGTATGTATTTGTATGTATGTGTGTATTTATGTAGATGTTGTTGGACACAATGGATCACTGAGAGGGGGTGAATCAATGATTTAAACACTTTCTCTTCAACAGGGAGATACTAGTAATATATAAAACAAACTGAGTGCTAATTGGTAGTTCAACCAGTGAAAATAAGGTATGTGAAAGGAATTACTAAAACATTAACATAACACATGCACAAGAATGCATCACACAACACCAGATATATGAGGAAAACCCAATGTGGGAAAACCTCGGTGAGAATAGTTGTTGGAGATCTTCTGCTCTAATCCAGTCACAGTGAAAATGATATGATTACAATTTTAGGGCACCAACCCAAGGAGCACCAACCCTTCATTTATGAGAACCAACTCAAAGGACCACCAACCCCTGAACAATTTATAAGCTACAACCTAAAGGAGCTACAACCCCTGCACTAAGATCCAACTTAGTGAGAACAAAATAAAACTTAGCTATACAAATGAAATCACTGTTGCAAATGAAGTTTTGTAACCTTACAATATTCTTCTCTACCAGTTTCAACCTTACTAATCTGTACCCTCTCCACTCTCTCTGCGACTCTTATTTGCTAATAAATTTTCTTAGTCCCCTCTCACAATTTCATTAACTCGCACTTGATCACTCTTTATCTGGTATCACTTTTGTTGGCTTGTCACCTCTATGTTCTATACTCATTCCACCAGTTTGTTCCTTACACCGATTTATCTTGCTTATCCTTACCGGTCTAGTCTTCACTCATAGACACTTTAAGTGTTTATATCTTTGACTCTTAGACAACAATTTCACACTTACCTTCATTTTGTAGTAGAAACAATCGCAGTCACAAGTCATCATATTTAAACTTGATCTTTCTCACGAAGAATCAATTCAAACTACGGGTAGTTTGGGTTTCCTTCACCTAACCAAATTTGCATCAGATCTGATCCAATCTACCTTGAATTGATCACTTGTATTGGAGGAATGCATCTATATGCATTTTTTATTATCCAATGCATACACGCTAAAGATAGCAATCTCGACCATGATTTTCGACCTTAAAAATTGTCGACTCATTTATTACCTAGTTGTTTACTTCTCGAGGTCCTCTCAAAAGTTGATTTCTTTTCTTTGATCCAGGCACCAAAAACTTCCTGATCTTTCTCTATCACTCTTTCCTCCTTGATCTGCATCAATCTAGTATCATCTCATGATTTGTGGTTGTTTCATTAATGTTGACTAACTATTCCAACAACCATGTCAATGGATATTTCATCTACCTCTGCATGCTTTCCACCTTAGCTATACATGGCATCACATTGGTCATGCACACAACTCACTGAAACAAGGTCGGTCTAGACTTGAACATTCTACCAACTCATACCAGTACAAGTCCTTACTAGTGAGACATACTCCTCTTGCTAAAAGGTGGTGCACACTACATCAGTAGTACATCTTAGAATCTAGTGGCTTGTCATTATTTTAACATTATTCCCCTTCATCATAAACAGTCAGCTAACCTCCAAACCAGTTTTATGCTCTACCGGTTATCACTCAACATACTAAAACACACATGCATTTCTCCTCATACCGGTGAAGTTACTGATAGTCTCAATACCTACTTGTCTTCCATCATACCGGTTTACAAGCCTTCATGTTAATCTTCCTTATACCAGTTCAATCTTCTTTATATCGGGTGACATACCTTTACTAGTAGCTTGCAATATCAGTTGACATCAATGACAACTCAATGCCAACAATCTCCCCCTTTGACATTGATGTCAATATTGTCTTTTTTTCAGTTTTTCTCCCCTTTTGACAACAATGGAAAAGGGAACCTTAGTTTGACACTAGTAATCTCTCCCTTGTCTACATCTGGTTGGGACACATTCTCCCCCTATGTCCATGCTTCATGATTCAAGAGTCATAAGACAGTAACAATGGTTGATCCCTCCTGAACCATACATCCTCCTACACATTTAAGTTCTTCCAAATCGTGGGACTAATCCCATCTTTTATCTCAAGTACTCAAATGGGCTCAAAGGAAGTTGCTTGGTAAATATGTCAACAATCTACTCACTAGTTGGAACATATTCTACTATCACCTCCTTGTATGCTACCTTCTCCCTCAAGAAGTGATACTTGATTGCAATGTGTTTTTTCTTGAGTGCATTACTAGATTCTTAGAGATGTTGATTATACTTGAGTTATCACACTAGATTGGAATAGGATCTGAGATCTCCACTTGTATGTCCTTCAATGTGTGCTTCATCCATGGAACTTGTGAACAACATGTAGCAACTACTATATACTTTGCCTCATCTATAGATAATAACATTGAATATTACTTCTTGATGTGCCTTGATACTAACTGGTCTCCTAAATAGAAAGCACCTCCACTTGTACTTTTTTAGTCATCAATACTTTATGTCAAATCTGCATTAGTATACCTATAAAACAAAGTCTCCTTTCTTTGGATACCACAGACCATAGTTGATAGTTCCTTGTAGATACCTGAAAATCCTTTTGACTGCATTTAGGTGAGACTGTTTAGGAGTAGCTTGGAATCTTGTTACCATGAAAACAACTTGTACAATATCTAGTCTAGATGTTGTTAGATATAACAAACTACAAATCATAGACCTATACAATGTTTTCTCAACTTCTGGTGACTCATCTAGTTTACTCAACTTACAACTAGTAACCATGGGAGTACTTACTAGTTTATTCTCCTCCATTTGAGATTTCTTGAACATGTCTTTAGCATACTTGGTTTGGGAGATGAAACTTCCTTTCTCTTGTTGTGAGATCTGCAAACCAAAAAAATAGGGCAACTCGCCCAACATGGACATCTCAAATTATGTCTTCATCTGATCTACAAATTATTTGGACATGATGTCCTTGTTTCCACCAAAGATAATATCATCCACATATACAACAACTATAATCACATGATCTCCATTTACCTTGATATACAAGGTGATGTCTGTATTCCCTTTTTGGAATCCTTTCTCATTTAGATATTTGTCTAACTAGGAATATCATGCTCTAGGACCCTACTTCAAACCATACAAGGCTTTCTTTAACCAGCATACAAAACTCTCATATTCATTCAGCAAGTACCCTTTTGGTTGTTCCATATATACTTCTTCTTCAAGATTATCATTGAGAAAAGCATATTTTACATCCCTCTTATATACTTTATTTCCCTTATAGGCTGAGAAGGATAAAAACATTCATATTGCCTCTAACCTAGAAATCAGTGCAAAGGTTTCTTCAAAATCAATACCTTCCACTTGAGCATACCCTTTGCAAACTAACCTTGATTTATGTCGGACTATCTTACCTTCTTCATTCATCTTGTTCTAGTAGACCCATTTGGTACCTATGACAATCTTGTTTGCTTGTCTAGGAACAAGTTCCCAAGTCTAATTTTTCTCAATTTGTCTCAATTCTTCATCCATGGAATCTACCCACTTCTCACTTTTGTTAGCATTATCAAAAGTTTTGGGCTCTACTTCAATCACAAGACAAAAATTTACTTGTTCACTTTTCCTGGCTAATCTCCTTCTAGTCTGTACACCTTCATTACTATCTCATATGATATTTTCTTCCAAATGATTCTTATACACATACTTGTTGGGGATCTTGTTTGGTGCATCTTCTACCAGTCCATTTTCATATGTTCTTCATATTCAACATCTGAATCATCAATGTAAGGTGTCGATGCAGATTTTCCTCTATGTGAGTCTTAATCTATTCTCACATTTACACTCTCAACCACCCTCTCAGTCTCTTGTTGTAGCATTTGTAGGCTTTATTGTTGGTTGAGTATCCCAAGAATATTCCTTCTTCACTCCAGGAATCAAAACTTCCTAATCCATCAACATCTCTCTTGATGAAACACTTACTTCCAAACACTCTAAAGTGCTTGAGTGATGGTTTTATTTCATACCATAACTCATAAGGAGTCATTCTACTATTCACTCTTAACTATACTTGGTTTAATATGTAGATTGCAGTATGAAATACTTCCTTCCAATACATATCTGGTATGTTGGCCTCATTCAACATAGTCCTAGCCATCTCCATTACTATCCTATTTTTCCTTTCTACCACTCTATTTTGCTGAGGTGTCCTTGCAGCTATATACCATCTTCAGATTCCATATCTCTCACAGTAGTCAACAAACTCATTAGAAGAAAATTCTCCACCTCGATTTGATATTAAGCATTTTAACCCGTATCCACTTTCATTTTCTACCATCTTTCTAAAAATCTTTAATCTCTCAAATACTTGTGACTTATCAAGCAAGAAGGTTACCCTAGTCATTCTTGAGTAATCATTTATGAATAATGTAAAATACCTTTCTCTGGCCCATTCTCTTTTCCTTGTTGGCTCACAGAAGTCTGTATGTATCAACTCCAAAGGTCTTGAGGTGTTATATTCCTTTGTTGTAAACTAGACCTTTGCTTGCTTACCTCTGACACATTCATCACAGAATGTGCTTCCCAGTTTTATGATCTGAGGTATGTTACTCACACACCAGTTTTTTCTTATCTTAATCAGATTATAAAAATTCAAATGGCCTAATCTTCAGCGCCACAACCAGCTTTTATCAACCTGTTCCATCATGCATTGGGACTCATAGCATTCCTTCAAATTGTAGACATTACTCTGTGTTCTCTTTCCTTCTACTACCACCTGACGGGTACTCTGCTTTCTTATCTGACAACCCATAGAGTCTGATGGACTTGAAAAGCACTGAGAGGGGGGGTGGTGAATCAATGACATCAAAAATAAAACTAATTCAAACACTAACCAGTAGATGAACTTAAGAAAACTTTTAAACACAATAAATACAATCTAAAATGATATAACAGTATCAACAAAAAGTAGAGCATCCACCATAACACAATTGTTTGTATGTGGAAAACCCAAATAGGTAAAAACCATGGTGAGATGGAACTCACAAATTAACTATCTATAGTAATAGATAACTGATTGGTTAAGGTCTACAAAGTGCTCTACTAGGAGCGAATCTTGTTAGAGATCCCAATGCTTGATTAGAAGCTTATAACCTATTAAAGGTAGTACCCTATTAGGAGTAACCTCGGTGGAAGATTTAAGAGTCCAAACTAATGGATCACCCTATTATAGGATTTATACATTGAATCTTGTTAGAGGTTACCTGGTTAGGGGATTTGATTTTGTTGTAATTGTTAGAGAACAACAATATTGGTTTGATTTGTTCTAAGTAGCACAATACTTGCTTGATCAGATCCTTCTAAGTGTATTCAACACTACTATACAACACACTCTTCATCTTAATACTTTTTCACCTTTGCACATAACATAACACTTTTTATTACATTAAATAATTCATTGTGATGTCAATATATAGACCTTATGATTTCATGTCAGTCTTAAGAAATCATAGCACAATTTCCTAGGTGCAGTGTATTTGGACAAGTGACCATAACTCATCACAATACTTACCACCAAGAAGTTGGTGCTTGTATCTCATCACAAAAATTACCACCAAGCAGTCGGTGTTGGTAACTCATCACAAAATTAATAGATATTGGTTGGAACAATTAATACTAGTTTGAGTAAAATATATGAACTATTATCCTTGAATCTCTGCTTGATCTTCATCTTGATCTTCATCTTGATGTAGACTTAGTATAGCCATAGGTTGTCTCATATGCATATATCAGTTATCACAAAGTACCGGTTAGAGATTAACCACTAAGTATATCGGTTGACAGTGTAAACAATTGAAGTTACATCAGTAGACAATATAATCATGTGTGTGTGTGAGTGTTTCATCAATGACAATATATGATGAATACATTATAATCGTCATCAAGCCAATAGAGTCAAATGAAAACTTGTACCCTTTGTTACACATATAACTTACACTCAGTAGGTTATGCTTCAGTCCTTCTACATAGTACACATCATGAGCCTTGAGCTTGCCATCAATATTCAGTGTACCCTGACCTTTGATCGTGATGGAGGAGTTGTCACCAAACTGGACTGAACCACCATTCCAATCATCAAGATTAATGAAATTTTTCTTATGTTTGGTCATCTGATTTGAGAAACCACTATCAACTACCCATTAATTCCTCCTTTCAGCATGTAGAACAGTCTGCACAATCAGGCTAGACTCTATCTTGTTTTTCTCCTTCTCTACCAAAACTGGTTTCTCTTCTATCACTTTGTGTTTTGATTTCATTTCTAACTTCTCATCTGGTACAATTTTCTTTTTCTTGTCAATTCTTTGCTGACAATGCCTTACTATATGAAAGAAAAATTGACACTTATAACATTTCACATTAACATTGTAAGATATACTCAAAGCATTCTTGTAGGACATTTGCATATTACTCCTACATTCATAACTCTTGTGACCAAACTTATTGTAATTATAACATATGAAATTTGTAATTTGTAATGTAGAAAATGAGTTTCTACTCTCAAAACTAGGGTTGACATTCATTTTCCTACAATTTGCAATTCTGTGACCGAACTTATTACACCAGTGACGATAACCATGACAATTTAGAACATACTGATTAAGTTGTCTTGAACCTGCAAAGGACTGCCTCACTGGGTGTCTTCCTTTCATGCTGCTAACTCTTGTGAATCCTTCATGATAAATACTTGCATTTCTCCTTGGGTCTACATGCTGGTGTATTGAGTGTGGTATATGGTTCATTGATTGAGTATACTGGTTTGTGTGGTAGTTTCTAGCACCATCTACATATATCTTCTTGTTGGTATCCTTGCTTACTGTGAATGTCTTCTTCTCTTCACCTTCATTTGAAGAGGTGAATTGTATCTCCTCACTGGATGTTTCTTTGTTGTTTGAACTTAGTCCTTCTTGAGACCTTAAGCCACCTGTATCATTGGATTGCTTCTGCTTACTTAGCATCTTATCCAGGGCTTCAGTGTTGCCTTCATATTTGCTTCTCAATTTTATCTCTTCCTTACTTTTCTCTGATTCCTTCAGGAGTCTCACTATTTCTTCTTCCATATTTTGTTTCTCCTCCTCCTTTTCACTGAGACCGGTGCTAGTGGCTTCACAAATCCTTTTGGCTTCTTCTAGTTTGATTTTTAAATCTGAAATAGTCTTTTTATACTCTTCAAGAGATTTCTCCAATAACTCTTGTTCTTCAGCTGCAGCCATTTTCACCTTCTTCAGATCTCTTCTTGTTTTCTTTAACTTATCCAAGGCACTAATGAGTTCAACTTCTAGATCTACTTCTCCTTCCTCTTCTTCTTCTTCTTGTATTGGGATATCTTGGGTCATGAAAAGGTTTGCTTTGATTTCATCCTCACTGCAACAATCATCAAAGACACTATCATCATCTCAAGTATCATTTATATGGGTGTAGAGACTACTCTATTTCCAATTTCCTCTTTGACCATGTTATTAAACATTCTTCTTCCAATCCTTACCATATGATCTGCTACCACTTGATTGATCATCTTCATTTTTATCACCATATGGACATTTAGAAGCAAAATTTCCAATCTTTACATAGTTGAAACATGTCAAAGACAACTTCCCCTTGTACTCCCCAGAACCTCTTTTCAATCTTCTCACAAAGTTGGCCATAATTTCATCAGAATCTTCACCGGTTGCATCATGACCAAACTCAAATTTTCCTTTTCTCTATGTTTTGAATGTAGCTTATATCTTCACAACCTTGGTACCAACAGTTCTAATCTCATAAGTATCTAGGGAACCATACAACTCATCCAGTGTAAAGACTTTCAAATCTTTTTCTTCTATAACTAAGACCTTTGTATCATACTTAGATGTAAGAGATTGAACTACTTTCTTCACTAGCACCTCATCTTTTATTTCCTCTCTAATCTCTCTAAATATGTTTATTCTTTCATCAACCTTTTGAAGATAGTCACCAATATTTTCTTCATCTCGCATCTTCAAACCCTCAAGCTGTGCTCTCAATGTCTGCAACTTGGATTCATTGACTTTAGAATCACCTTCAAATATCTTTTAAAAATTAGCCCAAGTTTCTTTGGCATAGGAGCAATGCATGACTTCAACAAACTCATTATCAGATAGCCCACTGAGAATGACATTTTTAGCTTTAGAATTGTTCTTGTATTCCTTCTTACCATTTGGATCAGTAGGAGAATTATTAGGGACTGCATACCCATTCACAATCGACATCTATACATCACAACCTAGAGAGGATAAATAGGTTTCCATTCTTCTACTCCAAAATGCATAGTTGATAGCATCAAACATAGGGGCTTTTGAGGAGGCGGATTCATTTCTTTCCATTGTAAACACTTGACAGGATCTACCCAAGCTAGAGAACACTTTTGACAAAATAGGGTACCTATGCACTAATACCAATTGTTGGACACAATGGATCACTGAGAGGGGGGAAAATCAATGATTTAAATACTTTCTCTTCAACAAGGAGACACTAGTAATATAAAAACCAAAACTAAGTGCTAATTGGTAGTTTAACTAGTACAAATAAGGTGTGTGAAAGGACTTACTAAAACATTAACATAACACATACACAAGAATGCATCACACAACTCCAGATATATGAGGAAAACCCAATGTGGGAAATACCTCGTTGAGAATAGTCGTTGGAGATATTTTGCTCCAATCCAGCCTGACAATGAAAAAGATCTGATTAAAATTTTAGGGCACCAACCCAAGGAGCACCAACCCCTAATTTATGAGTACTAACTCAAAGGAGCACCAACCCCTGCATAGTTTATAGGCTACAACCTAAAGGAGCTACAACCCTTGCACTAAGCTCCAACTTAGTGAGAACAAAATAAAAATCAGTTATACAAATGAAATCACTATTGCAAATGAAGTTTTGCAACCTTACAATGTTCAGCTCTGTCGGTTTCAACCTTTCCGGTCTCTACCCTATCCACTCTCTCTACAACTCTTCTTTGCTGATAATTTTTCTAAGACCCCTCTTATAATATCTTCACTCATCAACTCACACTTGATCACTCTTTATCAGGTACGACTTTTGTTGGCTTGTCACCTCTGTGCTCTATGCTCACTCCACCGGTTCATTCCTTACACCAATTTATCCTACTTCTCCTTACTGGTCTAGTATTCATTCATAAACACTTTAAGTGTTTATCTATTCGTCTCTTAGAAATCAATTTTACACTTGCCTTCACTGATGCAAAGGTAGCAGTATTAGGGTGGCAAACCCCACACACACACACCTTTTAATCCTTCAATCTCAAGCCCTTAAAGGCTTCAACTCACACAAAACTCAAATTTGAACTTTTACCCCTTACAAGGGTTAGTACACTCCTTCCCAATGTTCTTAGGTCCTAACAAGACCTTTCATAACCTTCTTGTTGTACAAGGGTAATAACTTTTCTCATTACCCCTAATCACACCTACTTGGCGAGTAGCCCTATTTTCCTGCTTTTTTGCACTTTACTCCAAAAAGTGCCAAACAATGTCCCAAACAAATTTTAGTTCCAGATACCCTTTTTGAATCTCTATCAGAATCCAAAGAATCAAACCCCCAACCTACTCCAACACTCCTAGGAACCTACTTGGGTCACAATCCTAATTGATCAAGTTAGGTCTGGGTTACAAAGGAGGTGTATGGGAATGGGGTCACAAGAAGGATCCAATGCTTCAGAAGGGCTTGTAAAATTTCCAACTACACCAATTAAATCATCTAACTCAATTTCCCACTATTGTACATCTTGCTAGCAATCAATCTCTAACCAATCTAATCTAAATCCTCACAAAGTTTAGATTGGGGCTTGGTGGGAAAAATACCAAATGAACTCCTTTGACCTCTCCTCTTTGGAATCTCATAATACATGCTCCTAATGTGCATTATACCAATGGAAGTTGAAAACCAATAGCTAGATTGCAAGGTAGGGCATCATCTATACAACACCCTAGAAAATAGAGGGTTTGAGACCTCCAGAGGGTAAAATGACAATATCTTCCTTCAAACACCACCTCAAAGGGTCAAAATAGGTTCATCTGAAAGGTAACTCAATGATATTTCCTACCAAACACAAATTTCATGAAAACATTCAATTCCCTATACGGACAATACAGAAATTTAACATAGTTTTGGCAAAATCGTATTTGTTTATTGCAAATACTCCACCAAACTTCACAAAACCATAAACAACTATCAACAACCTTTCATCTTTGGTTGTGTGAGCATATATAGGATCCTTCAACATATAGTGTCAATATGCTAAAGTATGACCATATATATGCTGAAGTATGACCTTCAAACCTTCCTTGAACCTTCTCTATGGTTTGCTCATATGATCTTCAATATTCAAACATACCATGTTACAATACCATAACCATATACTATCTCTCTATCTCTTCTTAGATTATCTCACAAATGAGATCTTACATATATACCAAAACCTAGGACCAAATATGTAGGTCGGCTTGCTAAGAATATTACAATTAAATCAATTACAAACAAGTCAAGATGTGATGCATCATGTTGGCTCAATACATTTACAATAATATCCAATCAATAAATCATCTCCATAATGTGTCATGTTGATCTGGAATAGATAACGCATGTTGCTCCATATCCTAGACCAATTTGTTGGTAACAACAAATATGTCAACCTGATTAGACCAATAACCAAAATACCAAAACCAAGTATCCAAACCATGTCTTTGACATAACCAAGTGATCTATAGATGATAACAAGTCATCCTCAGTGCTGGTGAATAATATAACCTATCGATGAGATATACAAGTGACTGTGCATAAGTCACTAAACTTTCTAGTGAACATAATGTGCCGGTTCAACATAACCAAAGATCTCTAGAAGGATAAGTGTTGATGAGTGTTTACATCAATGAAAAAACCAGTGCAACACATCCATAATACCAACAATCTCCCCCTTTGGCATTGATGGCAACACAAGATGGAAAAACATCTAAGTGCCAAAACAGAATGCCAAAAACCAAAAACCAACAATCTCTAGAATAGATCAATTACCAGAAATCAAAATACGAATACATAGAGTAAAATATCTCTCCTTATAAATAATCTCTCCCCCTAGGATAATGATTCCTAAATACAAAGTTTTTCCATAGATATCTCTCCCCCTTTGACATCAAATGCCAAAGAGATATAAATACCAAATAAAACCAATTCATAGAACCAAAAGTTATAACCAACTGCTCCCCCTGAGAAGTAGCTCTCCACCATCAAAGCCAGAAAAAGGTTTTATCTATTAATTTTGTCAGTTTGATGCCAATCATCAGCTTCTTAAGTCTCTATCGGTGAGGGTATAACCCCAACCTACTCTCTGAGATATTCAAAAGTTTTCTTAGGCAAAGGCTTAGTAAAGACATCTACAATCTTCTCTTTAGTATTCACATAAACCAATCTCACTTCTTTGCCTTCAACATTCTCTTTCAGAAAATTGTATTTGATAGAAACATGTTTAGTCTTAGAGTGAAATACCGGATTCTTAGATATATGAAAGGTGCTGAATTATCACAATAAATGATTGTAGGTTCTTTGTATTTTACCTTTATATCCTTCAACATTTGCTTAATCCATAATACCTGAGCACAATTAGTTGTTGTTGTAACATATTCTGATTTTGCTGTTGATAATGGTGTACAACTTTGTTTCTTGATCAACCATGAAATCAATCTGCTACCAAGAAAGAATACCTCACTAGTGGTGCTCATTCTGTCATCTACATCTCCTACCCAATTTGCATCGGTGTATGCACATAAATCAAAATTTTCATCTTTAGGATACCATAAACCAAGATTTGTTGTGCCTTGTAGATACCAACAAATCCTTTTAACTCCTGATTCATGATTTTCTTTAGGATTATTTTGAAATCTTGAAACAATACATACTGCATTCATTATATCAAGTCTTGTTTGTTTCAAATATAGTAAACCTCCTATCATAGATTTGCATCTTGTCAGATTAACAGGAGCTAAATCATCCTTCAATATCATTTTATCAATTGTAGTCATAGGAGTACTTACAAGTTTAGAGTTTTCCATACCAAATTTCTTTAGTAGTTCCTTCAAGTACTTTGTTTTACATATGAATATACCTTTATCAAACTGTGAAATCTGCAATCCTAAACATAATTTTATCTCCCCAATCCTAGACATTTCAAATTCTTCTTGCATCTTATTAGAAAATTCTTTACATAATCCATCTTCTCCTCCAAAAATGATATCATCAACAAAAAATTCAATAACCAAGATGTCTTCATTAGTCAGTTTGAAATATAAGTTGCTATCAGGATTACATTTAGTGTAACCAAGCTTCAAAAGATATCTGTCCAATCTAGCATACCAAGCTCTAGGAGCTTTCTTCAATCCATATGCAGTTTTCCTTAATCTACAAACCATATCTTTATCATTTGTCAATGAAAATCCATCAGGTTGTTCAATGTAAACTTCCTCTTCAAGATCACCATTCAGAAATGCATATTTAACATCCATTTGATATACTTTATATTTCTTGTGTGCTGCAAATGCAAGAAGTAATCCGACTACCTCAATTCTAGCTACTGGTGCAAAGGTTTCATTGTAATCAATTCCCTCTTTCTGTGAATATCCTTTACACACTAATCTTGCTTTGTTTTTTATTACCTTACCATCTTCATTAAGTTTGTTTCTGAATACCCATTTAGTTCCAATTACATTTTTATCTTTAGGTCAGGGAACCAATGTCCATGTATTGTTCTTTTCAATTTATTCCAATTCATCTTTCATAGCTTTAATCCAATGTTTATCTTCACATGCCTCAATAACAGATGCTGGTTCAATTTGAGAAATTAAACACACCTCTTTATTTTCCAGTCTTCCTCTTGTCATAACACCTTAATACTTATTCCCAATTATCTGACTTTCAGAGTGATTTAGTCTTACATACCTAGGTGTGTTCACTTGCTACTGTTCTTCACACACTGTGGAATTCTCTGATGATGCTGGTGTGACTAAATTCACATTCTATACTGATGCACTCTATATAGGTTCATTTATGATCATCTCAACTGCTGGTTCAGAATCCATAGACCTTGAATTTCCTCTAAAGTGTTTAGCTATCTTCACATTTGCACTCTCAATGATTTTATGCAATCTTTTATTAAAACATCTATATGCTTTTCTCTTAGATGAATAACCAAGAAATATTACTTCATCACTTCTAGGATCAAATTTACCAATATACTCATCTCTCCTAATATAGCATTTGCTTCCAAATATTCTGAAGTATTTAAGAGTAGGAGTATTACCAAATCATAGTTCATAAGGTGTCTTACTAGTTTCACCTTTGAGGTGAACTCTGTTAAAAGTGTAAACCGTTGTATTCACTGCTTCTCTCCAGTACACATGAGGTATATTTTCTTCTAATATCATGCTTCTAGCTACATCCAAAATAGTTATGATCTTCATTTCCATAACTCCATTTTGTTGAGGTGTCTGGGGTCTTGATAGTTGTCTTCTAACTCCATTCATTTCACAAAATGTATTAGACTCCTTAGATGTAAATTCACCTCCTTGATCTGATCTTAAATATTTGATTTTTTAACCGGTTTCATTCTCTACCATTGCCTTGAATAATTTGAATTTCTCAAAAGCTTTTGATTTCTCCCTGAGAAAAGTAACCCAACACATTCTATAATAATCATCAATGATTAGCATAAAGTATCTATCTCATTGTAGACTTCTTGTTCTTTCCGGACCACACAAGTCGGTATGCATTAAATCAAGAACTTTTTTGGATTTCTCATAAATATTCTTAAAAGTTGTTCTAACTTGCTTTCCTATTTGACATTCCATACATACCAGATTATGAGGTTTTACAATCTTAGGTAAATCCTTTAATATCTTAGATGAACTAATGTTTATAATGAAATCAAAATTCACATGACAGAGTCTTTTATGCCATAACCAACTTTCATCAATATGTGCAATCAAGCATGTCTTTTCATTGTTGTTGAAATGAAAGATATTACCTCTAGTTTGATTACTGGTTGCAATCTCCAAACTAGTTCTATTTATGATTTTACATTTACCATTCTTAAACTATAATTTAAATCCCTTTTCAACTAATTGACCAACACTTAAAAGATTATGCTTCAAACCTTCAACATAATAAATATTGTCAGTATTGTGCTTACCATCAAGATATATAGTGCCTTTTCCTATGATCAAACAAGATTTGTCATCCCCAAATCTTACTAGGGCTCCATTGTATTCCTAAAATGATAAGAATTTAATTTTATCACCAGTCATATGATGTGAACATCCAAAATAAATGATCCATTCATTCTTTTCTTCAATTTTAGCTGCCAGAGCCTGCTCTACTGGTGGAACAGTAGGTTCTGGTTGATCTTCTTTTATTGCAGCAAAATGCCATCCATTGTCTGTCGGTTCTTCATCAGAATCATCAGTAACTCCTTCGTCAGCATAGTAACATGATTTATCTCTATTCTTGTTAAATCGGTATCTCTAATATTCAGGGTTAGGC
The DNA here is from genome assembly GCF_030272615.1 of Cryptomeria japonica. NCBI lineage: Eukaryota > Viridiplantae > Streptophyta > Pinopsida > Cupressales > Cupressaceae > Cryptomeria > Cryptomeria japonica. The sequence continues at coordinate 634,318,717 of NC_081411.1, read as the reverse complement.
TTATAAGTTATTTTGGCTTCTTCTCTTAATCTTGAATGTCTATCAGGACATCTAGATGTCATATGACCAACTTTATTGTAGTTAAAACATTTAAATAGTTCTTTACCTTCATACTTACTTCCAATAGGACCTTTAGGCATTTTCCTTGCAAATAGTGCTTCACGTTTTCCCAGTTCTTTATTTTCCTTCCTAATATCTTCAAGTGCTCTTGCATAAAGTGCTTTCCAATCAAATTTATCAGATGATGATGATGCTTTGAAGGCTAAATATGTCTTAATTATAGCAACAGGACCAAATTCCTCAAGCTCAAATGTTGAAATTTTTCCAACCAAGGTATCTCTAGATACTGATGTATTAGGAATTGTTCTCAACTCATTAATTCTAGTTACTTTTATTTTGTATGCCAGTGGAAATTCTCTTAAACTATAGAAACAATTTCATCTTCACTTAAGGAACCTCCACACATTGTATTCCTAAAATAATTTCAATAACCCTTTCCATAAAAGCAAAAATTATTTCATCTTCTTCCATTTTCAGATTTTCATACTTGACTCGAAAGCATTCTAGTTTCACAATTTTGATAGTGGTATGTCCTTCATTTAATGTCTCTAATTTATCCCAAATAGCTTTAGCAGTAGATCGGTCTGATAATCCCATGATTTTCTGATCTGACAAGGCACTCAAGAGTGCTTCTCTTACTTTTCAATCATTCTCTTGATCCTTACCTAATGTTGGTGGATTAGGTTGATTGGGTGTAGGACCAACATAGCCATTCTTTGTAACATCCCATATGTCTCTTCCAATGTAATTCAGATGTGTTTCTATTCTAATCTTCCATATACCATATTTAGTTCCATCAAGTTTTAGACTGTCCTTCCTAGAAAAGTTAGTTTCCATAGAATCTCCTCAAACTGTTAAACTTCTGCAAAAAGAGGACTTAGCTCTGATACCAATTGTTAGGACTTAGAGGTAATTGGGGGGGGGGGTGTGAATCAATTTTTTTTTAATTTCAACCCAAATATAACTTAATAAAACCTGATACTTAATACTAGTAAACCAATCTTAATGTCAGTAGACAGATTAATAGTTACAAAAAGAGAAACAACATCCACAACACATAACACAAATGTTTGTATGTGGGAACCCTGTAAGGGGAAAAACCATGATGGGAAACCTTACCCACAATCAGATGATACTACTATAGATCGTATGTGTATACAAATGGGGTCTACACATGCAGAAAGGCCAACTGCCTAGAGCTCATTGCTCAATCACAAAATTGGAGTCACACTAACTATAATTGGATGATTAAATCCAATGATAAAGTACTTCTCAAAGTAACATCTTCAATGCTAGATTCAGTATTGGTTAAGATCTGATAATCACCTTCAAACCTTCCTTGAACCTTCTCTATGGTCTCCTCATATGATCTTCAATATTTGCACATACCATGTTACAATACCATAACCATATACCATCTCTCTATCTCTTCTTACATTATCTCACAAATGAGATCTTCCATATATACCAAAATATAGGACCAAATGTGTAGGTCAACTCACTAAGAATATTGAAATTAAATCAATTACAAATAAGTCAAGATGTGATTCATCATGTTGACTCAATAGATTGACAATAATATCCAATCAATAAATCATCTCCATAACGTATCATGTTGATCTGGAATAGATAACGCATGTCAATCCATATCCTAGACCAATTTGCTGGTAACAACAAATATGTTAACCAGATTAGACCAATAACCAAAATACTAAAACCAAGTATCCAAACCATGTCTTTGACATAACCAAGTGATCTCCAGATGATAACAAGTCATCCTTATTGCTGGTGAACAATATAACCTATCGGTGAGTGATATACCAGTGACTGTGCATAAGTCACTAAACTTGCCGATGAACATAATGTACCGGTTCAACATAACCAAACATCTCTAGAAGGATAAGTGTTGATGAATGTTGACATCAATGACAAAACTAGTGCAACACATCTATAATACCAATAATGCCTCCACTTCCTAAGAGATTGTACCAAAGCATACATCTCTAGATCATAGGTTGAATATTTTTGTTTTGCTTCATTTAACTTCTCACTAAAAAAGGCCACTAGTCTACCCTCCTGACTCAAGACTCATCCTATAGCCTTCTTAGATGCATCACATTCAATAGTGAACCCTTAGGAAAATCAAGGAGGATTAAGATGGGTTGCTCTGTAATTTTTGTTTGCAATAACTCAAAAGACTTATTAGCTTCATCATTCCAAGAAAATTGAGACTTTCTTCCACCCTTGATGGTATCTATCATAGGTGCACTAACCTCACTAAATTTTTTAATAAACATTCTATAAAAGATTGCTGATCCATGGAAATTGTTTACCTCAATTGCGGACCTAGGTGTTGGCCAATTGAGGATTGCCTCCACCTTAGATGGATCCATTCTCAGATTACCTTTGGAAATAACAAATCCAAGAAACACTAGTTTGTCCTGCAAGAAAACACATTTATCCAAGTTAATCTTGAGTTTCTCCTCATGAAACCTTTTCAACACCAAATCCAAGTGCATTAGATGTTCATTTCTATCTTTATTGAAAATCAGTATATCATCCAAGTATACTACCACAAAATGATTGATTAAGGGGTTAAGAACCTCATTGATTAACCTCCTAAATGTACTAGGGGCATTGGAAAGCCCAAATGGCATTACCATCCACTCGAATAAGCCTTCATTGGTTTTAAATGTTGTCTTCCATTGGTCTCCATCTCTGATCCTAATTTGGTGATAACCACTTTTCAAGTCTATCTTGGAATAGTAGTTGGACCCTCCTAAACAATCCATCAAATCCTATATTCTTGATATTGGGAATCTATATCTTATTGTTATCCTATTAATAGCCCTAGAATCTATACATAACCTCCATGTTCCTTCTTTCTTAGGATCTAGCACTGTTGGAACTACACATGGACTTATACTCTTTCTAATGAACCCTTTATCTAGTAATTCTTAGATCTGTCTTGCAACTTCTATATTTTGCTCAGGGGTCAATTTGTAGGCTACCTTATTAGGAAATGTAGAACCTAGTATAGGTTCAATACAATGACAAATTTCCCTTTGAGGAGGTAAAGTATCTTTGGTACTCTTTGAAACTATTCCCTTATACTTATCTAGCAAATCTTGAACCTTCTTAGGACCTACTTTCCTCTTTGCCTCTTGACTCTTAGGCTCCTTCTTAGGTTCATCCTTAGGCTTGACAACTATTGAAACTCAAGGGTTATCCTTCTCATCTACTAGCATGACACTAGTCACAATATGGGCATGTGCAAGATCATGGTGTGCCAAAACAAGCCCTTAAGTGGCAATGAAATTTCAGAAAATCAGAGTTATGCAACTTGACACGAAAATTTGAATAAATTGTGAACATTAGTTTTAAAATATATAAGAAGATAATATATATAAAATTGAATGTAGTTTCTAAGCTACTAGTTGTTTTTTGAAAAAAAAATCCTATTTGATGAAAATTTCAAATTTCAATGTAGTGGTACTAAAATTTCAAGAAAAAGATAATAAATAGATGTATGTCTGACCACCCTAATCAAAATCAAATCATAATATTTTTTACTAATATTTATAATATATGTATTAGACTCATGTTCGGATGTGACACATTTTTTTTTATAATTTTTTAATAAAGTAAATAATTATTTATGAAGTTTTTACTACAACTTTTTAGAAATTCAGAAACTCCTATGCCTGACCACCTTAACTTGGTAAAAACCTTATGAATTTTTTTTTAAAAAAAATTCCCTATAGCAAACAAAGCATAGGATGTGATGCATATTTTGGATTCAAAAAATATTATACCATTTGAAAGTTATGAGTGTTTTTCAATCAGCCTATCAATCAGGACTATTGTTAGAATTCAGTTAGAAAATAAATAATAATAATTTTTTAAAGTTGAAATAAGACAAGCCTTATATTGTTGGAAAGCTGAGAGTGTCCTTAGAAAGTCCTTTTCATTTTATCAATTTTGGCTACAAAAAAATTCGTCAACCACTAGTGTAAAGTCTGGAAAATCAAGGAATACTGAAAAAACATATTTTTTCAATTGACTTTCCAGGCTTATCACTTCGAAGCCAAATACAAAAGCATTCCCAAGACAAAATTTGAAATTTGAAATTTGTACAACAAAAATTGGATATCCGATAAAATCAGATATCCAATTTTAATAAGTAAATTCACTAACTAAATTTGCACATAATTAATCTATTGTTTATTAATATATTAATATATAATATTTTAATATATTAATTTATAAATAAATTAGTATATGATTAGGGAGAGGGAGAGGGGAGAGGGGTGGAGAGAGAGAGAGAGAGAGAGAGATTAGGGGAGAGAGAAAGAGAGATTGAGAGTGAGAGAGTGAGAGAGTGAGAGAGTGAGAGATAAATTAATTAGCGGAGAGTGAGAGAGTGAGAGAGAGAGAGAGGAGGGGGGAAGGGAGAGAGAGAGATTAGGGGGGAGAGAGAAAGAGAGAGAGAGAGAGGGGGGGGAAGGGAGAGAGAGATCGAAACAGATAGAGAGATTAAGGGAGAGGGAGAGAGAAAGATTACGGGAGAGAGATAAGGGGATATATATAGAGAGAGAGAGATAGAGAGTTGGGGAGGGAGAAGGGAGAGAGATAGAGAGATAGAGAGATTAGGGGAGAGGAAGAGAGATATCATGGGTCCTATGGTGTCTAAGGGGTCATATTGTGTCCTCTAACCCCTTAGGACACCATATAACACCTTAAGATACCAAATTGTGTTGTTATGGGTCATATTGTATTCTAACGGGTCATATTATGTCATATGACCCCTTTAAGACACCACATGACCCCTTAAGACACAATATGACCCTTTACAACTCTATACTATTGTTATGGGTCATATGACCCTTTATGATACCATATTGTGTTCTTAGGGGTCATATGGTGTCCTAAGGGGTCATGGGATACCATATGACCCCTAAGGACAACATACGACCCCTTAAGACACCATATTGGGTTGTTATGGGTCCTATGGTGTCTTAAGGTGTCATATTATGTCCTATGACCCATTAGGACACCCTATGACCCCTTAAGACACCAAATTATGTTGTTATGGGTCATATTGTGTCCTAAGAGGTCATGGGACACCATATGACCCCTAAGGACAACATACGACCCCTTACAACACCATATTGGGTCGTTATGAGTCATATAGTGTCCAAAGGGGTCATATTGTGTCCTGTGACCCCTTAGGACACTAGATGACCCCTTAAGACACCAAATTGTGTTTTTATGGGTCATATTGTATCCTAAGGGGTCATGGGACACCATATGACCCCATATGACACCATATTAGGACATTATGAGTCATATGGTGTCCATAGGGGTCATATTGTGTCCTACGACCCCTTAGGACACCATATGACCCCTTAGAACACCATATGACCCCTTAAGACACCATATTTGGTTGTTATGAGTCGTATGGTGTCCTAAGGGGTCATGTTTTGTCCTACAACCCATTAGGACACTATATGACCCCTTAAGACACCAAATTGTGTCATTAGGGGTCATATGGTGTCCTAATGAGTCATGGGACACCATATGACCCCTACGGACAACATACAACCCCTTATGATACCATATTGGGTCGTTATAGGTCCTATGGTGTCCTAGGGGGTCATATTGTGTACTACGACCCCTTAGGACACCATGTGACCCCTTAAGACACCAAATTGTGTCGTTATGGGTCATATCTCTCTCTCTCTCTCTCTCTCTCTCTCTCTCTCTCTTTCTCTCTCTCTCTCTCTCTCTCTCTCTCTCTCTCTCTTTCTCTTTCTCTCTCTCTCTCTCTCTCGCCCCTGATCTCTGTCTCTCTTTTTCTTTGTCTCTATCTCTGTCCGTCTCTCTCTCTCTCTCTGTCTCTCTCCCCCCTCTCTCTCTCTAAAATATGAGTAATGAAATTGGATATCAGATTTCCAATTTCTATCATTCCCATTAATGTGGCAAGAGTAAAAAAAAATGCGGCAATGGGAAAAAATTTTGGGACCACAAGTTTATACAATAAAATCAGATATCCAATAATCTGATACCCAATTTTATTGGATATTCAATTTTTGTAAATAGAGCCTTGTGGGCCATTTTGTGGATTCCAATGGCCCATAATCTTCACATTCTATTTTTTGTCGACGATCAGGGATTTTTAGACAAGTTGAGACAAATTTGTGCTTTTGAGAGATTCTTAAAGTCAAATCTTGCATTGTCAATCATTTAGGAGCATCTTTGTGGAGGTAAATGAGGAGTAGTAGTCATCGGAAGTCTAAATGCAAAAGAAACTTTCAAATGACCAAATTGAAGTGTATACGGAAAGAGATAGAGAAGGTCATAGGAGGAGAAGACAAGGTATGTTAAATATTAGCAATGTCACTTCAAGTGAAGAGGAAATTGAATTTGAAAATGTTGAACAAGTTATTGGAAATGAAAATGTATATTTTGAAAGTGAAAACTTTGAATATGTGAAAGTGATAATAAAAATTCTCAACATGACGTGAGAATGGAAAGTGAAAATTTGGGAGTTGACAATGAAGGTGTCCATAATATTGGTGTAAATATGAAATTTTTTGACATTAGAGGTGAAAATGTAGAAAATGTTGACATATGAGGTGAGCATGTGGAAAGTTCTGACATTGGAGGTGAAAATGTGGAAAAATTTGACATTGAAGGTGGAATTTATCAACCAAGTGAACAATATGTAACACATAATTACTTTAGAAATGAAGACCCTCTCATGGATGAAAGACAAATTCCAAATCTAAAACCTTCAAGAACCCCAAAATGGTTACTTGAAATTGATGAGAATATTATTGTGAATCTTAAAGCCTCTTTCAAAAAGAACTATTTGGTTGTGGGATACACAAATTTTTGACCAAGATTTTAGAAATACATGGAAATATTGATGATCATTATGTGTCTATAGTGTAATGTGTGTTTATCTATATTTGTCATTGAATGAGACTAAAGATTTTTTCACCAACTTTGCAATATATACTGCCCTAATAAAACCGTAGGGAAAATTGAAAAACCGAGATAGGATTTTGTAGGGACCCCTCTCATGGCTTTGTAGGTTCAAATAGATCATTCCTAGGTGCCACAGATTCCAAGTTAGGGCCCATCAAAGTTTGATAATTTTTAACACTTAGGGTGCTCAAGGAATGACACTGGTAGGGTATGACCCCGAGTGTTCGATCGAGTGGGGGAAAAAATAGGAGCATGCATAGGGTAATAATGCCCAGATGGACATGTTTGAGCTAATGGTTCATTATCACGATGAGCAGAACGAGAAATTGGCCACGTGAGAACATTCGATTGAATGAGACTGACGATTTTTTCGCCAACCAAAAAATTGCTGCCCTAATAAAACCATAGGGAAAATTGAAAAATCTTGATAGGATTTTGTAGGGACCCCTCTCATGACCCCATAGGTTCAAATGGATCATTCGTAGGTGCCATGAATTTTGAGTTAGGGCCCATCAAAGTTTGACAATTTTTAGCACTTAGGGTGCTCAAGGGACGACGTCGGTAGGGTATGACCCCGAGCATTCAACCGAGTGGGGGGGGGAGGGAAATAGGAGTATGCATAGGGTAAAAATGCCTAAGTGGACATGTTTGAGTTGATGGTTCATTATCACGATGAGCAAAATGAGAAATTGGCCACGCGACAACATTCGATTGAATGAGACTGACGAGTTTTTTGCCAACCAAAAAAATGCTGCCCTAATAAAACCATAGGGAAACATGAAAAAATGAGATAGGATTTTTTAGGGACCTCTCTTGTGACCCCATAGGTTCAAACAGATCATTTGCAAGTGCCATGGACTTTGAGTTAGGGCCCATCAAAGTTTGATATTTTTTAGCACTTTGGGTGCTCAAGGGACGACGCTGGTAGGGTATGACCCTGAGCGTTTGATCAAGTGGGGGGGGGAAATAGGAGAATTCATAGGGTAATAATTCCTAACTAGACATTTTAGAGCTGATGGTTTGATATCATGATGAGCAGAACAATAAATTGGCCATGCAACAATGTTCGATTGAATGAGAATGATGAGTTTTTTGCCAACCAAAAAAATGCTGCCCTAATAAAACTATAGGGAAACTTAAAAAACCAAGATGGGATTTTGTAGGGACCCCTCTTGTGGCCCCATAAGTTCAAATGGATCATTTTTAGGTGTCGTGTATTTTGATTTAGGGCCCGTCAAAGTTTGACAATTTTTGGCACTTAGAGTGCTCAAGGGACGACACCAGTAGGGTATGACCACAAGCGTTCGATCGATTGGGGGGGGGGGGAAATAGGAGCACTCATAGGGTAATAATTCCTAACTAGACTTGTTAGATCCAATGGTTAGTTATCACGATGAACAAAATGAGAAATTGGCCATGCGATAATATTCGATTGAATGAGACTGATGACTTTTTCGCCAACCAAAAAAGTGCTACCATAATAAAACCGTAGGGAAAATTGACAAATCAAGATAGGATTCTATAAGAATCCCTCTCATGGCCCTGTAGGTTCAAATGGATCATTTGTAGGTGCCATGGATTCCAAGTTAGGGCCCATCAAAGTTTGACAATTTTAAGCCCTTAGGGTGTTCAAGGGACGACGCCAGTAGGGTATGATCTTGAGCATTCGATCGAATGGGGAGGAAAAATAGGAGCATACATAGGGTAATAATGCCTGACTAGATATGTCTGAGCCAACGGTTGGTTATCACGATGAGCAGAATGAGAAATTGGCCACACGACAACATTTGATTGAGTGAGACTGATGATTTTTTCACTAACCAAAAAAATGTTGCCCTAATAGAAAAGTAGGGTAACTTAAAAAAATGACATATAATTTTGTAGGGACCCCTCTCATGGTTCCGTAGGTTCAAACGGATCATTCATGGGTGCCATGGATTCCATGTTAGGGCCCATCAAAATTTGACATTTTTTAGCACTTGGGGTGCTCAAGGGATGACATCAGTAGTGTGTGACCCCAAGCGTTCAATCAGTTGGGGGGAAGAAATAGGAGCATGGATAGGGTAATAATTCCTAACTATACATAAATGAGCTAATGGTGCATTGTCAGGATGAGCATAACAAGAAATTGGCCATGCGATAACATTCGATTGATTGAGATTGATGATTTTTTTGCCAACCAAAAAAATGTTGCCCTAATAAAATCGTAGGGAAACTTGAAAAACCAAGATAGGATTTTATAGGGACCCCTCTCATGGCCCCATAGGTTAAGGCCCATCAAAGTTTGACATTTTTTAGCACTTAGGGTGCTCAAGGGATGATGTTGGTAGGGTATGACCTTGAGCATTCGACCAAGTTGGGGGGGTGAATAGGAGCATGCATATGGTAATAATGAATTGTATTTTATTGTATTGTTCATTAAATGAATGGTATTGTTCATTAAATTAATTGTATTGTATTGTTCATTGTACAAACAACACTTATGATGAAATGAAATGAAATGAATTATATTGTTCATTAAATAAACATTATTTACCATTGTTAATTATTGGATTTAAGATTAAATATTTCCATGATAACACCATGCATAGATGAGCAACAATTTATATGATCAAATATCAACTTCTATATATATGAAAATGTCAAATGATTACAAGTCTATGTCCATACACAAATATAGCATAAATGCCAACTCAAACAAAATGTATGTCCATATATAAAATATACATGCCAACTAGACATGTAAGCATCCCAAAACTATCTATAACATCCTAAGCTTATGATGGATCATCAAATCAATCATCTTCACCGCACTGCTCGGCTCTGAAGGATCCTGCACAAGAAAAAAAAAACCACGATTAAGAATAGTTATATTATATAACTCACATTCTAAAAGTTAACATAAAAATGAACTATTCTTGTTTACCTCATCTCCACACTTTCTCTAAGGATTTGCAAGACTCTTGATGTATGTCTTCGGTAGAGGAGGTATGTTTTCAATATTTCTATACACAACCTACATATGTTCACAAACATGACATTGATACAAGTTACCATATAATTGTTACTGATAATAACAAATTATATCTACTAAACAAAAAATAAAATAAACACACATGTTGTCAAGGCATCTCTTCTTCTTCTTCTTCTTCAGGTATACCGGGTGTAGTCAACAAGGATGTGAAGCCAGGAATTCTCGGTACATATACACAATAAGTATATGAAACTATCAATCTATGTCTAGATGTGTATAATCACTATAAGTTATTTAAAGTATTCATTCAATCATATTTGCATTCAATTTCCTTTCCCTTGTCTCTAGCTGCACTAGTAGATCCTAAATCACAAAACCCCACACTCATGCTGCTTGTGCCCTACAAGAGTAAAATAAGATATTAATGCAAGTTACTACATAATATAATTAATACCAATATAAATGATGAGCATGTATGTACAATAAAATATAAATGACTAGGTACAATAATTAAAGTACCATCAAGCTATCAAGGCCAAATGAAATGGCCTTCAAAGTGCCCTCCTGGATCTGTGTCAAATCATCCTCGATCATCAACTATTAAATAGACCATGCAAATATAAGTTAGTACTTAATATTATCTAGATTATAAATATTCATCTAAAATATAGAATGAACTATGAAAATATAAATCTTACCACTACATCATCAATGTATGATGAAGGTTCCTCCTCGCCTCTAGCATGCGAGGACTCCCTAGGGTATCCTCCAATTTGTGTCATAATATCTGGTGCATCATGCATCTCATGCACCTCATAATCTGCACTCTACGTAGGAGGATCAACAGGTTGTTTAACTTGACCCAAGCATAAATTCCCACATGACACAACTATGGGGCACACAAATGTGTGGAGCTGAGGAGGACGTGTCAGCGCTACCAGATGCACTACTACAATCAAAAGTATGCTGAGCTACTCACCTAGCTTGAGAAACCAAAAGGCTACTCAAAGAGTGAATAGCCGATATGATCTGTGATGCCACCTCACAAATGATATCTGGATGTTGCACTAGAGATGGGGGATCAACAAGAGGAGGGGGGACATATAGGCCCTGGACTACTCTGGTTGCCCTAGGTCTATTTTGGGGCATACCTAAACCAACACCCTAGAAAGGTTGGATGTCAAAGTATTTCACATGTTTTCCTAAAACAAACTTAGCATACAATTTTTTTATGAAGTAGAAGGGGACATCAATATTGTTGTTGGGTGGGTTTCGAAAACCATCCACCAATGATCCCAAAAATTTTTCACAATACCATCATTTGTGCACCATTTAATATAAAGCTTTGTTTTTTGTGGTCTACGAGTTGACCAGTGCGGGGATTCATAAAGAATGCGGTGATAGTGGCTTTGGATATCTCGAGATCCTTGATCTCCTTATAGGACAAGCCATCTGCATATTGTTCCCTCATAAAATCTCACCACAAAAGAGTGGCATTGTGCTCCTTAGTGATGGTTTCTGTATTCTTTATGATCGATGTGAGGGAATAAAAAATTGGGTTCAAGTGAGGGATCCTATGATAGACATTTGCAATCCCCCTCAATTGGGTCAAATTTTGTACAATTAAGTCCTGAATTGAGGGGGGGGTTTGGGAAAATGAGGGTTTGGTTGTTGCGGTTGTGGTTGATCAATGTTTTCAATGTTTTCCCTATTTTTAATCTAATTGAATGTAAACAATTGAATCTAGTTAACAAATTTGAACAATTTTGTATTTGATTTAAAAAAAGTTAGTTTTCATGAAAAAAACCATATTTTCAATGAAATAAACATTAAAAAAAATACAAAAATTGAATGAAAATGATTGAAAATAATAGAAATCCTACCTTTTAATGTATTTTTTAAATATCGAGTCCAACTGGATATCAAATTCTGAAAAATCATGAAGCTCGTGGGTTAAAAATAACTCACGAGCTATCACAGTCCAATTACATTGTCTCAAAAAATCAGATATCCAATAAAATCGGATATCTGATTTTTATGCTTATATTATTCTAAAATAAAATTATATTATTCATAATTTTTATAGGTAATTTTAAATTAAAAAATAAATTATATAATATGTAATGTAATATAATAATATATTACATATTACATATAATATAATAATATAATATATAATATTATAATATATTATATAATATATATAATAATATAATATTATAATATTTATATTATATAATATAATATAATAATATATTATATATTATATAATATGTAATATGTAATATATTATTATATTACATTACATATTATATAATTCATTTTTTAATTTAAAATTACCTATAAAAATTGGATATCCGATTTTATCAGATATCTTATTTTCTTAGGTGTTTACCATGCCAAGGTGTACTGACACCCAGGCCAAGCAAAAAGTCAACATGGATTTTCTCATAATTAGGCGAGTGGAGAAGGCTATTTCTTTCACATCACCATTTTTTGTCCCCCCATGATCCTACACTAACCCATATGCTTATCCTTACTGTCATCCAAGAGAGGGGTCATGGTGGAGTTCTCTCCATTTTTGGTAATGGTATAGACATTCTTCCTACCTTCATGCCTAGCATCTACATCATATTGCCAAGGTCTACCAAGTAACAAATGACAAGCATCCATTTCTACCACATAACACAACAGTCTATCTTTGTATTCACCAATTGAAAAGTCTATCCAAACTTGTTCAGTAATCAAAACCTATTGTCCTTTGTTTAACCAAGATACTTTATAGGGATAGGGATGAGGTATTATTTGTAGGTTAAGCTTGGTGACCATTTCAACAAAACCTATGTTATATGTGGATCCGAAATCTACAATGACTCTACAAACCTTACCTTTTACCTTGTAGGTGGTTCTGAAAAGAGATTTCTTGTGAGGTGGTTCCTTGTTGATTGGCTCCTTCAAGAGAGTCCTTTTGATCATCAAGAGCTCTCCTTACTCTGGGTCTATAGGTAAGTTGATGTGTGGCACGAGGTCATACTTTGACTATCTTCCTCTTTAATCAAATATGCTCTTCTTTAACCCCCTTGACTACCATTTCCTTGCTTCTCTGGACATCTAAAGGATTGATGTCCAACCTGGTTATAAGAGAAACACCTACCGGTGAAAACACTAGGTCCTCTTCCACCAAACCTTCCACTACCACTTGCTCTTCTTCCTCTAAAACTACCTATGTTCCTTGATTCTCATTCATGTTCCCAATGGATTGTTTCTCCTTGGGGTTTAGGAAATGATCCTCTACCATTGAATCTACCCTTACCTCTGAAATTTGTACCCCTTCCTCTATTATTGTGTTCTCCTCTCCTCTTTTGCTTCTCCTCAATTCTAAGTGTCATTTGATAACACTTGTGCACTGATTCAGGATTAAAAAAACTTAGTTCATCTTGAATTTTGAACTTAAGACCATTCATGTACCTTGATAACCTTTGTGTCTCACTCTTTGGTATCTTTTCTTTAAGTGTCATTCAATGGAATTCTTCGGTGTAAGCACTAACATCCAAATAGTTTTGCCTCAAGTTTTGTATTTTCTTATGCAGGATTATCTCATAATCCCCAGGGACAAATTTCTTCTTAACCTCTGCCACCATCTTCTTCCATGAAGTGATGGGGTTCTTACCTTCCTCAACTCTTTCCCTTTGTAGGACATTCCACCAACTAAGGGCAAGACCCTTCAATTTTTACTAAGCCACTTTCACTATTTAGTTTTCTACCACCTCCTCATATTAAAAATAGTTTTCTAAGGCCTCAATCTAATCCATGCACTTCTTTGGATTCATCTTCCCTTGAAACATGGGTAATTTTGCCTTATTGTCTCTTCCACCTACTCTCTTAAGGGCTTCAATAAATTGTCTTTGATATGCAAGCACAAATGGATTCTCTCCTTGTTTTCCTCCTCTTTCTTCTTCCTTGGAGTCTAAGACAACTTCTTTCCCAACCTGATCCATTTTCAACTTTGCTATTTCAGCTTCCATCTTTTTATTCTTGGCTATTTGCTCACTCACTATCCTAGCCAATCCTACATTGGTGATTCTAGAGGGTATCTCCTCTTTATTTTTTCCCTCTGTCCTATCTCCCATGGTTTAAACTATTCGCAAGGTTCTTCTAGTGCTTTGAAACTACCTAATGCAGAGGTCTAGCAGTAGTAGGATGACAAACCCCCCACACACACACCTTTTACTCCTTTAATCTCAAGCCCTTAAAATCTTCAACTCACACCAAACTCAAATTTGAACTTTTACCTATTACAAGGGCTAGGACACTCATTCCCAATGTTCTTAGCTCCTAACAAGACCTTTCATAACCTTCTTGTTGTACAAGGGAAATAACTTTGCTCATTACCGCTAATCACACCTACTCGACTAGTAGCCCTATTTTCTTGCCTTTTTGGAATTTACTCCAAAAAGTGCCAAACAATGTCCCAAACAAATTTTAGTTTCAAATACCCTTTTTGAACCTCTATTAGGTGCCACAGACCTAATTGATCAATTTAGGCTTGGGTTACAAAGGAGGTGTATGGGAATGGGGTCACAAGAAGGATCCAATGCTTTAGAAGGATTTTCCAATGTCCAACTATACCAATTCAACATCTAACTCAATTTCCCACCGTTGTACATCTTGCTATCAATCAATCTCTAACAGTTCTAATCTAAACCCTCACAAAGTTTAGACTAGGGCTTGGTGGCAAAAATACCAAACCAACTCCTTTGACCTTGCCCCTTTGGAATCTCATAATAAACCTTCCTAACTTGCATTCTACCAATGGTCATTCAAAACCAATGGCTAGATTGCAAGTTAGGGCATCATCTATACAACACCCTAGAAAATAGAGGGTTTTAGACCTGCAAAGGGTAAAATGACAATATCTTCTTTCAAACACCACTTCAAGGGGTTAGACAAGGTTCATTTGAAAGGTAACTCACTTCTCTTTCCTACCAAGCCAAAATTTCATGAAAACATTCAATTCCTTGTACAAATAGTATGAAAATGTAACATAGTTGTGGAAAAACCATATTTGTTTATTGCAAAATCAACAACTATCAACAACCTTTCTTATTTAGTTACGCTAGCATATAGATGCTCCTCTAAATGACCACAACCAACTTTTAAATCATTAGGACTATTGGAAGGAGGTTTCACTTCTACTAGAAACTTTTGAAAAGTTGCTTGACAACAATAACAACAATTTTGCAACATTTTGCAACTTTGTTGACTAAACACCTAGACCTTGTTAAACACATCCAAGGTCATGATTGGGCTTCAAAACACCTAAGGCAACATCCTAGGTCTATTAAACACAATAATTCATAATTCAAGCCCAGATGGCCTAATAGACCTCTAGGCTTATATGTGCACCTGAGAGGTTATTGACCACACAAAGGGCATTTTTTTACATCAAGGGTGATCTTTGAGATCCAACCCATTATTGCAACAATAGAAAACACAAAAAAATCACTAAACACCCCTAAATCATAGAAATACTATAAAAAGTAGAGGTGGCCTGCACCATTCACTTTGTAGCAGCAACAATCGCAGTCTCAAGTCATCATATTTAAACTTGAGATTTCCCGCCAAGAATAAATTCAAACTATGGGCAATTAGGGTTTCCTTCACCCGACCAAATCTTCATCAGATTCGATCCAATTTGCCTTGGATTGATCACCTACATTGGAGGAATGCATCTATACACGTTTTCATTATCCAATGCATTCTTACTAAAGATAGCAATCCCCACCATTATTTTTGGCCTTGAAAACTATCGACTCATTTATTACCCAGTTGTTTCCTTCTCGAGGTCTTGTCACTATCTGATTTATTTTCCTTGATCCGGACACCAACAACTTCCTGATCTTTCTTTGTCACTCATTCTTCCTTGAGCCACATCAATCTATTATCATCATGTGATTTGTATTTGTTTCATTAATGTCAACTAACTATTCCAACAACCATGTTGATGGACATTTCATCGTCCTCTCAATGCTTGCCACCTGAACTCCACATGGCATCACATCAGTCATGCACACAACTCTCTGACACAAGGTTGGTCTACAGTTGAACATTCAACCATCTCATACCAGTACAAGTCCTTACTGGTGAGACCTACTCCTCCTGGTAACTGGTGGTGCACACTACACTGGTAGAACATCTTTGAATCCAATGGTTTGTCATTATTTTAACATTTAGTGTCTTCATCATAAATAGGCAGCTAACCTCTAAACTAGTTTATGCTCTATCGATTATCACTCAACATACTAACACACACATGCATTTCTCCTCATACCAGTGAAGTTACTGATATTCTCAATACCTACTTGTCTTCCACCATACCAGTTTACAAGCCTTCATGTTAATATTCCTTATACCGGTTCAATCTTCTTTATACTAGGTGACATACCTTTACCAGTAGCCTGCAATACCGGTTGACATCAATGACAACTCAACTCCAACACATGTATGTATTTTTTTTGTAATTTTCTAAACTAATATGATTCAAAAAATACAAAAAAAAAAATAAATAAATAAAAAATATTTAAAGATACTTAAAAAAATCTAATTTGCTATAAAAAAACTAATTTCTATTAAAAATTATTTAAAAAAACAACATAAATTAATATGATACAATAAATGCATTTTAAAAATAAAATTAAAAAAAATGTACTTACCACCGAAACACTTCCAATCGGATTGTTGAATTTCTTTTCGCCCTCCCACTTAAGTCCAAGCCGCTCAATGCAAAATGAGGGGCTTGCGCAGATTTATGAGTTTATACAGCACAAGGGGTTTCCAGCCGGAAATGTTCCGACCAGAACCCTTTTGGTCGAAATGTTTCTGACCAGAAACCCCTTTCCATTTGAGCGTTGCATGGCCACCAAATTGGTCTGGGTGAAAGGTTTCCAGCCGGAATAGGCATTGCTAGCCTAAAGTGCAACACAAATCCATATGATCAGCCAACTAATACTGATACTAATTTGATATCACCGATATATTCTCCCATACCAAATTTATGTTCTTCTCCTATGTAGGTAATTCTCCCTCTTTGTAGGCAACTCTCCTAGTGGTCTAGTTATGATTTCAATTATGTACAAATTGACTAGACATTGAAATACCTCAAAAAAAAGGACTGATGAGAACATACCAAGGTCTCAATTATACCAGTACAACCATAGACACTTGCACTCCCCCTGTGTCCAAAATGTTTGATACTAATCAAAAAATATGGTTGTGAACTCCCCCTAATCCATAGTTTCAGGTCTTCATTGCCTAATAAGTCCTAAACTGGAGCTCCATTCTGCACCTTGTACCGATGGAAATGAGCTTCTATGATCTATAGATGGTCTATCACTCCCAATATTTTCACAAAACCTTGTGAAATCCTCTTTCATGATCACAATTCCAATCCACATCAACTCTATGCCAATTATCCAACCAGTTTTATTCATTAGGATGCTTCTTGATGAGATTGACTACCGGTTCAACACATTATCCTTGAGGACAAATCCAATGTCACCTTAGATATGTTTTTATCTTTCTAAGATCTAGGATCAATTGCAACACTACTGGAACACATTGGCTCACCTATTTTGCAATATCGATTAACAATTATACTCATACCATACTATACATACCAATTTACTATACCGGATCAACATCTCCACCAGAGCACCTTCCTCTAACCTCCATCTTCTTGTGTCAAAAGCCTTTGATCCTAATGGAAATTTGAACCATTAATTGACACATGTGGTAGTAATCCATCTCTTATATGTAGCTATGTAGCCAAGGTACTAACTACACACACTGCCATCTCATCTTCACTTTTATATACTAGCAGCAGCTTGTCCTTCCATTTGTCCTTTTCCACTAAGGGGGGAATGATTGTTGGTATTTTGGTATGGTTTTGTCATTGATGTCAACACCTACTAAAATCACTTTTGGAGATCCAACAAACATTCACCGGCAAGCAAGTAACTATTGCACAGTTACTGGTATATGGTACACTAGTAGGATATAATGATCACCAACACTTGGTAATGTCGAAGACATCATGTGGCCATCTTATCTTGGAGAATTAATCATTGGTATATTTATATTTGCATATTTACTTTTACCGGCAAATAGGTCCAAGGTTATCCAGGGTTACACCAGCAGGCTTATCTTTTCCAGATCAGCATGGCATGCTATGAAGATGATTAATTAATGTTGTAAATGCATTAAGTTGATATGTTCAATCGGTTATTGCATTGGATATTATATTGTAATATCTTGTAGATCTGACCTACTAAAATTGGTCTTAGGTTATGGTATAAATGTAAGATCTTAATTGTAAGATCAAGTGTAGAATGCAAAGAAGGCATATTGTGAAGGGATATGAGAGATTAAGCAGATCTATTCACGAAGACATCATTTGAAGGTAAAGCTAGGTTTTTGTGAAGGCATATCAGCATTACACCGGTACTGAATCCAACATATGAAGATGCTATTTCAAGCAGTACATTCTTATTGGATTTAACCATCCAAATTGTAGTCAGTGTGGCTCCCATTTGTGTTTGAGCAGTGAGCTCTAGGTGCTTGGTCTTTCTGCATGTGCAGACCCCATTTATGTACACTTACTATCTGCAGTAGTATCATCTGATTGTGGGTAAGGTTTCCCACTGTAGCTTTTCCCCTTACAGGGTTTCCACATACAAATATTGGTGTCATGTGTTGTGGATGATTCTATGTTTTGATTTCATGCATTAATCTTTACCGGTATTGTATTTATCTGTTAAATCTGTCCACTGGTATAACAAACTCTCTCACTGGTATTAAAGCAATAATTGATCAAGTTGTTTTTGGTTTAAAGTTTTAAGACAACTGATTCGCCCCCCCCCCTCTCAGTTGTCCATGAAACCTAACAATTGGTATTAGAGCCAAGTCCTCTTTTGCAGAAGTTTAATGACTTGAGGAGATCCAATGTCTACTAATTATTTCAGGAAGGACAACCCTAAACTTGATGGAACCAACTATGGGATATAGAAAATCAGAATGGAGACACATCTGAATTGCATTGGAAAAGACATCTAGGATGTTACAAAGAATGGTTATATTGATCCTACTCAAAGTCAGCCTAATCCACCTAACTTGACAAAAGATGAGGAAAATGATTGCAAAGCAAGAGAAGCACTTTTGAGCACATTATCAGATCAGCAAATCATGGGACTATTAGATAGGTCTACTGCTAAAGCTATTTGGGATCATTTGGAGACACTGAATGAAGGAGATTCCACAGTCAAAATTGCAAAACTTGAAAGCTTCTGGGTCAGGTATGAAAATCTAAAAATGGAAGAAGATGAAAGAATTTCTGCTTTTATGGAAAGAGTAAATAAAATTATTTTGGGTGTCAAAAGTTTTAAGAGGATTGCCACTAGCATATAAAATGAAAGTTATTGCTATAAATGAATTAAGAACAATGCCTAATACATCAGTAACTAGGGATACACTGATTGGAAAAATTTTAGCCTTTGAAATTAAGGAATTTGGTCTTGTTGCTACTATAAAGACAGATTTAGCTTTCAAAGCATCAACATCATCTACATCATAATTTGACAAATCTGATTGGAAAGCCTTTTATGCAAGAGAACTTGAAGAAAGTAGGAGAGAACTTGAAGAACTTGAAGAACTTGAAGCACTATTTTCAAGAAAAATGCCTAAAGGTCCAGTTGGAAGTAAGTATGAAGGTAAAGAACCCTTTAAATGGTTTAACTACAATAAGATTGGTCATATGGCTTCAAGATGCCCTGATAGACATGCTAGACTAAGAGAAGAAGATAGAAGGACATACAAACCTAACCCTGAATATCAAAGATACAGATTCAAGAAAAATAAGGACAAATCTTGTTATGTAGCTGATGAAGGAGTGATTGATGATTCTGAGGAAGATCCAGCAGACAATGGATGGGTTTTTGTTGCTATAGTAGAAGATCAATTGGTACCTATAGTGCAACCTGTAGAACAGGCCTTGGTAGCTAAAATCGAGGTAAAAGATGAATGGATAATTGATTATGGATGATCACGTCATATGATAGGTGATAAAGGTGAATTCTTAAACTTTCAAGAATACAATGGTGGCTTAGTAAGATTTGGAGATGACAAAGCTTGTCAAATCAGAGGTAAGGGTTCAATATATCTTGATGGTAAACATAACACTGACAATGTCTACTATGTTGAAGGTTTAAAACATAATCTTTTGAGTGTTGGTCATTTAGTTGAGAAAGGATTTCAGTTACAATTTAAGAATGGAAAATGCAAAATCATGAACAAAGCTGACTTAGAAATTGCAAGCGATAATCAGACTAGAGGTAATATCTTTCATTTGAATAACAGTGAAAAGACATGCCTAATTGCACATATAGATGAAAGTTGGTTATAGCATAAGAGACTCTATCATGTAAATTTTGATTGCATGGTAAAGATCAATACTACTAAGGTAGTTAGAGACTTACCTAAGATTCTCAAACCTCACAATACAATATGTAAGGAATGTCAATTTGGAAAATAGGTTAGAGCTAGTTTCAAAAGTACTCCTGAAAAATCTAATAATGCTCTTGATTTAATTCACACTGATTTATGTGATCTAGCTAGAACTAAAAGCCTACAAGGTGATAGATATTTCATGCTAATCATTGATGACTATTCTAGAATGTGTTGGGTTACTTTTCTTAGAGAAAAATCAGAAGCACTTGGAAAGTTTAAAATATTCAAAGCAATGGTTGAAAATGAAACCAGTCAGAAAATTAAGTGTTTAAGATTAGATCAAGGAGGAGAATTCACATCTAAAGAGTTTAATTCATTATTTGAAGTGAATGGAATCAGAAGACAGCTATCAACATCCTAAACACCTCAGCAAAATGGAGTTGTTGAAAGGAAAAATAGAACTATCTTGGATGCAACAAGAAGAATGTTATCCAAAGCAAATTTACCACATGTGTATTGGAGAGAAGCAGTCAGTACATCAGTCTATACATTCAACAAAGTTCACATCAAAGGTGAAACAGGTAAGACCCCTCATGAACTATGGTTTGGTATCACCCTTACTCTTAAATATTTTAGAATATTTGGAAGAAAATGCTATATTAGAAGAGATGAGTATATTGTAAAATTTGATCCTAGAAGTGATGAAGGTATATTTCTTGGTTATTCATCTAAGAGTAAAGCATATAGATGTTTTAACAAGAGATTGTAGAAAATTGTTGAAAGTACAAATGTAAAGATTGATGAACAATTCAGAGGAACATCAAGGTACATAGATTCTAAACTGGCAATAGAAATTCTAATAAATGAACCTAAACTGAATCCACTGGTATAGAGTGAAGATCCAGTTACATCGGTATCATATGAAAATTCCACTGTGACTGAGGAACAACTGCAAACAAAGACACCCCAGTATATAAGATTGAATCATTCTGAAGATCTGATAATTGGAAAAAAATACAAAGGAGTTATGACAAGAGGAAGATTGGCAAATGAAGAGGTATGTCTTATTTATCAAATTGAACCATCATCAGTTAATGAGGCATGTGAAGATAAGTATTGGACTAAAGCTATGGAAGAAGAATTAGAACAAATTGAGAAAAACAATACTTGGACATTAGTTCCCCGGTCTAAAGATAAAAATGTAATTGGAACCAAATGGGTATTCAGAAACAAACTTAATGAAGATGGTAAGGTTATCAGAAATAAAGAAAGACTAGTGTGTAAGGGATATTCTCAGAAAGAAGGAATTGACTATAATGAAACCTTTGCACCGGTAGCTAGAATTAAGGCAGTTAGATTATTTTTGGCTTTTTCAGCACATAAGAACTACAAAGTATATCAGATGGATATTAAATGTGCATTTCTAAATGGAAATCTTGAAGAGGAAGTCTATATTGAACAACTTGATGGATTTTATTTGACAGATGACAAAGATATGGTTTGCAGGTTAAGGAAAGCTTTATATGGACTGAAGCAAGCTCCAAGAGCTTGGTATGCAAGATTGGATAAGTATCTTTTGAAAATTGGTTTTTCTAAAGGTAATGCTGATAGTAACTTATACTATAAAGTGACTAATGATGACATCTTGGCTATTGAAGTTTTTGTTGATGATATAATTTTTGGAGGAGAAGATGGATTGTGTAAAGAATTTTCTATCAAAATGCAACAAGAATTCGAAATGTCTATGATTGGTGAAGTAAGATTCTTTTTAGGATTGCACATTTCACAAACTGAAAAAAGTATATTTTTTAGTCAATCAAAATACTTAAAGGAGTTACTCAAGAAATTTGGGATGGAAAACTCTAAACTAGTAAGCACACCTATGACTACAAATGACAAACTATCTTTAAGAGATGAATCTACATCAGTTAATCCAACAAGGTACAAATCTATGATAGGAGGTTTACTGTATTTAACACAAACAAGACCTGATATCATGAATGCAGTATGTATTGTTTCAAGATTTCAGAGTAATCCCAGAGAAAATCATGAATCAACAGTAAAAAGAATTTTCTGGCACTTACAAGGCACCCCAAATCTTGGTTTATGGTATCCAAGAGATGAAAACTTTGAATTATGTGCATACACAGATGCAAATTGGGTAGGAGACATTGATGACAGAAAAAGCACCACCGAAGGAGCATTTTTTCTTGGAAACAAATTAGTTTCTTGGTTGAGTAAGAAATAGAGTTGTACATCTTTATCAACAATAGAATTAGAATATGTTGTAGTAGCAACTAACTGTACATAGGTAATTTGGCTTAAACAAATGTTGAAAGACTTGAAGGTAAAATGCAAAGAACCTATAACTTTCTATTGTGACAACACAACAACAATTGATATATCTAAGAATCTGGTATTACATTCTAAAACAAAACATGTCTCTATCAAACTAAATTTTTTAATGGAAAAAGTTGAAGAAAAAGAAATACAACTGGTTTATGTGAATACTAAAGAGCAGCTTGCAGATATCTTCACTAAACCTTTTCCTAAGGAGACCTTTGAATATCTTAGAGAATAGCTTGGGGTAACATCCCCACCGATAGACACTTAGAAAGTTGATGTCTATCATCAACCGACAGAATTAACAGAAATATATTCTTACTTCGACTTTGATGAGGAAGCTACTTCTTAGGGGGAGTAGTTGGTATATTGAAATTGATTGGTATTTTGTATAAAACAATTGGTATGTTGAAAATTTTCCATTTGATGTCAAAGGGAGAGAGATATCTATGGAAAAACACATTATCTTTTGAGGAAGATTGGTATGGGAAAACTTTGGAAATCACATTATCTTTTGAGGAAGATTGGTATGGGAAAACTTTGGAGATTGTTGGTTTTTGGTACTTGGCATTTCTGTTTCAGCACATTGATGGTTTTTCCATCCTGTGTTGCCATCAATGCCAAAGGGGTAGATTGTTGGTATTTTGGTATGGTTTTGTCATTGATGTCAACACCTACTAAAAGCACTTTTGGAGATCCAGCAAACACTCATCGGCAAGCAAGTAACTATTACACAGTTACTAGTATATGGTACACCGACAGGATATAATGATCACCGGCACTTGGTATGGCATGGAAGACACTTGGTAATGTCAAAGACATCGTGTGGACATCTTATCTTGGAGAATTAATCATTGGTATATTCATATTTGCATATTGCTTTTACCGGCAAATAGGTCCAGGGTTATCCACGGTTACACCGACAGGCTTATCTTTTCCAGATCAGCATGGCATGCTATGAAGATGATTAATTAATGTTGTAAATGCATTAAGCTGACATGTTCAATCAGTTATTACATCGGATATTATATTGTTTGTAAAATGTTTTTATTGTAATATCTTGTAGAGCTGACCTACTAAAATTGGTCTTAGGTTATGGTATAAATATAAGATCTTAATTGTAAGATCAAGTTTGGAATGCGAAAACGGCATATTGTGAAGGGATATGCAAGATTAAGAAGAGCTATTCACGAAGACATCATTTTATGTTGAAGCTAGGGTTTTGTGAAGGCATATCAACATTACACTGGTACTGAATCCAACATATGAAGATGCTATTTCAAGTAGTACATTCTTATTGGATTTAACCATCCAAATTGTAGTCAGTGTGACTCCCATTTATGTTTGAGTAGTGAGCTCTAGGTGCTTGGCCTTTTTGCATGTGCAGACCCCATTTATGTACACTTACTATCTGCAGTAGTATCATTTGATTGTGGGTAAGGTTTCCCATCGTGGTTTTTCCCCTTATAGGGTTTCCACATACAAATATTGGTGTCATGTGTTGTGGATGATTCTATGTTTTGATTTCATGCATTAATCTTTACCGGTATTGCATTTATCTGTTAAATCTATCCACCGGTACAACAGATTGTCTCACCAGTATTAAAGCAGTAATTGATTAAGTTGTTTTTGGTTTAAAGTTTTTAGACAACTAATTCACCCCCCCCTCTCAGTTGTCCCCAGGACCTAACAATGATATGGTCAATATGTTACTCCCCCTAAGATCTTGCATCTCCTTTAAGCCTTAGGAGATATCACCTATGGATTGAGGGCATAATGTTGATCCATGTTTCCATTCTCTTCCTTCTTGCTCCATATGTGCTTGGTCTCACTCTTCTTCTCATTTGTAGTCTTTGGAGTATGGCTTACCTTCTTTTTCTTATTGGTCCTTGCACAACTAGATTATGCAACATGATTGGAAGCATTGTTGTATAAATAGACTATGTTGATACCAAACACATGACTAGAGGACATTCTTTCAAACTATTTTTGCCAAATTCTCTCATTCATGCTATTGTAGACATCAACCAGTACATTTTTATCCCTTGATCCTATAGGGGAATTTCTTCTTTGGTCCCATGCAGGTCTTTGACTCTCATATGCTCTATATCTATTTTGATATTGATCATAGTTGTTATACCAGCTGTCATAAGACTACAAGTTCTTCTTTTTGCAATCATGACATCTATGGCCAAAGCCATTACTGAAGAGGGGAAAAACCAGCAAGGTGGATTTAGGTGGTTAGTATGCAAACAAATCATTCAAACATATTAAAAACATGAAAACATCAACAAACCATATGAAAACACAAACAAAGTATTTATACCTTGCAATTTTATACCTTCTCCTTTAGATTGAGCCTTTGATGAAGCCAAAGATGTGCCCTTCCTTGACTTAATTGGATTGGCTCCTTTGTTGAATGTGGATGGCTCTCCAAGATTGTGCACAAGATGGTTAAATGGAATGGATGAGGGATTTTGACTAAGTGATGGATGAGTGGAAAACTGAGTAGAGTTTGGGTGTTATAGATGATTTCTCAAACTCAATTTGACAACATAAACCTAGCTAACTTGGAGATGTGAAAGGAGGGGATGGAGTCCTCAATTTATAGGAGAAGAGGAGAAGAAATGGAGGGCTAGGATTGATCAAATATGACAAGTCAAGATTCCATGTGAGCCCACACATGGCCCAAGAGGAGGTGACAAGACAAGTGTGGAGACCAAGAGATATTCCTTAAAGGCATTTCTTGTCTCCACACTCCTCAAGGCTCATTGGGAAGACTTCCCAATATGCTTAGGGAAGTGAAAGGAATAAAATATTCCTTGAGAGATGGGGATGAGGAATTAAAAATTCTTCAAAAAGGATGATCATAGGGATTGGAGGTATAAGGAGGAATTAAAAATTCCTTGGAGGAGGGGATGTTTAGAGGAATGTGAGATTTTGAAAATCTCACATTCACCTAGGAAAAATGCATTTAAGGAAGGTGGTTGGATGCAAGGGACAAGGAGTTGACTTTGTGGCTAATCATGAGGATTAGCCACTAGCAACTCATTAGGAGAGGGATCAGAAGAATGATTAGGTGGGATTAGGGAAAATGAGATTATAGGAGGATTTGACTAGGAGAGAGAATAAGTGGAGGGAATTAAAAATTAGAGATATAATGATAAGTGAGATTAGGGAGCTTCTAGAATAATTCATTAGTTTAATGATGGATTAGGAAAAAGGTGATTTGTAGGAATCACCTAGATTAATTAATTAAGTGAAATTAATTAATAAAAAAGGAGGAATTTGGAGATAATTAATTTTAGGGATTTTAGAAGAATAAAGGTAGATTTATTTGTTAAATAAATCAATCAACAGACTATAGTGACAACATTAATTATATTTAATTAATATTGAGAAGGAATAGTAATTGGCACAATTAATAAATTAATTATGCGAGGAATTTAAATAAATAAAATAAAATAATTAATTTAATTGTCTACATTTTGCCCATCTTTTACACAATGACAAATTCGGTGATGGGTAAAAGATAGAAGAAGAAAAAAGATGCCCTAGTGTAAAACATAGGTGGTGTATGTCCCCTCAAGAATTTTTTCAGAATTTTTTAGAAAATTGACAAAAATTATTGAAAAGAAGAAGAAAGAAGAAGGGGTGAGAAATGAATGAGAAAGAAGGATAGAGAGAATTGAGAAAAAATAAAAGAGGAGATAGAAGGAGGGAGAGAATGAAGGGAATCGGCCCACAAGGGGGTCCATATAAGCCACAAAGGGCCCAATAAAGGGTCATTGTTACACACAAGCATTAGAGCAACCTAGAGCATAGAAGAAGAGAAGAAGAGATGGATTGCATTCCCACATGTGACCAGCTTGCTGAGAGGATCTGATGGTATGAGAGACCTGAGGGCTATGGACCATCGGTATGTATGACTATCCACTTTTATAATTTGGTAGATTTAGGCTAGGATTAGGGCATAGATTAGGGTTAAAGTTTAGCAAGGAGTATGCGTTCATCACTGTTTCAACGTACGTGCACCTCTAGAGTAGCGCAAGCACTAGCGAATAGCATGAGTGCGAGTGTTTGGAAAGGGATCACTTGGGATTTTGGGGTGAGCACTTGTATTTGGCACGGACAGTCATGCTTTGGCATGGGCACTCATAGTGGGGGGTAGTTAGGGTTAGGTTTAGAGTTAGGAACTAGTAGTGCACCACAGGTAGTCATGCTAGGAAATGTTAGGGTTTGGTTGGGGAGGGACAAGGGATATCATAGTGCGGCCATTCATGCTAGGGTATATTAGGACTAGGTTGGGTGGGAGAAAAGGGTAGCATGGTGCATGTGCTTGCACCAGTTCAATATAGGGTCCAAATAGGGGGTCTGTCAGCATGTGCACCTGTAGAATGGTGTGAGAACCATGGGTTTTGCACTAGAGTTGAGTAAATCAGCACATGCACTAGGGAAGAAAGGGAAGGAAAAATAGGCTTAAAATTTTTGGCTTGGGCTAAGGTACAGGTGCATTAGGGGGTAGGATAGGGCTTAAGGATATGAGATAATGAATTGGATTGTTGGATGGAGGTTGATTTGTGATTGTTGGTGTCAAGGGAGCACTAGCCAACAACCATGAGATTATATCGACAGTTGCAATCAGATGAGTTAGAGATCCTAACTGTTGTGGGGTTGCATTTTGTGAGTAGGTGGTCGAGGATTCGAGTCCATAATATAATGATGATGACTTTAGTGGAGAGGTGGGATAGTAGATATAACACCTTCCACCTACCTACCAGCGAGGTGATGGTCACTCTACTAGATGTAAGGATGATATTGAAGATCCCCATTCGCAGCATCATCATGGAGTATTGATTAGATACACAACAAATTTTTACCTATGGGAGGTTTGTGAGTATAAGGCCCTACTAATGCTAGATAGGAGAAGGATGCATTTGGGTAGGATGATGGGTATCTGACATATACCTCATCGAGTACTTTTGATTTGTAGATTTTTGAGTGCATTTGGGAAATTGTATTCTAATATGACACAACAAAGAGAGAGGCCAGAGAGGGAAAAGAGGGAGGTGACCTATTATAGGGGGTAATACTAGAAAGTGGTAACTACAAAGTAGTGAATGATCTCATACATTAAGAGTGTGCGATCCCATAGGACACATAGCCAGCAGACTACACAGACCCAGCGGACATGTGAATCGATGGGTTTTGGTGTTGGAAAATGCACACTCCAATGAGAAATTGTAGGTGATTGAAGGTATTGTCATTGATGGCAACCTTACAATCATATGAATCTGGCAGGCACTGGCACTGGCATACTCTACACCAGCATACAGTGCATCGGCACCGAAAAGATGATTACCGACACCCTAGCCGACAAGATTTTGTTTATTTGTACTTTGTATTTAATTGTAAAATCCTTTTGTAAGAAGAAATGGTGATTTGTAATAAGACTCATATAAGTATGAGATCTTGTAGATCATTTAGGAGAGGTGGATACGGTCAAATTATTGTAGAACTAATGTGTGAATATTAAGGTAGATTTTGGAATAGGATTTATGATTATTGCAAGAGCTTAAACCTAGCATAGTAGATGCTAATCTGAAGCAGTACATGACATTGGCTTTATATAATCCACTTTTGTAAGTTAGTGAGACTTCTTTTGTAACTGAGCAGTGAGCTCTAGGAACTTGGCCTTCCTGCATGTGCAGGCCCCTATTGTATAAGTAATAGTCACTTATTGGCCAGTAAGTGAATATTGTGGGTCACAAATCCCATCGAGGTTTTTCCCACACTGGGTTTCCTCATTAAAATATTGTGTTATGGTGTGTTGTTTATGTTGTGCTTATTGTTCTTATTTACTGCATTAATTCTTGTTTACTGACACACTATTTTGGAATGCATTTCATTTAATAAGTTCAAAAAATTCATCCACAGGTTAGAAAATGATTCACCCCCCCTCTCAGTATCTTTGGGAATCCTAAAAATTGGTATCAGAGCCTTGTCCTCTATTACCAAAATCCTAATAGCTTGAGGAAGATTTTGACACGGGTAGAGATGGAAAACTTGAGAAAGCAATTGGAAACAACTCTTTCAGACTATGATGCAAAAAAGGTGAAGAATATCAAACTTGAAGATGATCTGAAGGCTGCACAGGAAATCATTCAAGGACTTCAAGAGAATATCATTATTGCAAGGAACAAAAGAAGAGAACTTTCTGAGAAGATGCTGAGTAATGATGATGAGAAAGAAACTCTTAATGACCTTGTGAACAAACTAAGACAAGAAAACATTACAATGAAGAATGAGATGCAAGATATGACTATGAGATTTTGTAAAGAGACTAAAAATAGAAAGAAGAATGAAGATGATTTGGCTAGAAGAATCAATGATGTTGAAAATGAAAATCTAAGACTCAGTCATGAGAATGATATGCTAAAGAAAAATCTAATTCACCTAGAACATGATAAAACTAAACTCATGAGACAGAAAGATTTCTTGGAAAATGAGTTGGCTACTGCAAATCAACATAAGGAGAAATTCAAGAAAAGTTCAGAAGAACTTGATGACATGCTGAAGAATTAGAAACCTAATGGAGATACTAATGGCCTTGTCTTTGAAGTTGGTGAAAGCTTCAGCACTGCAAATAATCATGATCACAACAAACCGGTAAGACAAACTAATTCTTATAAATTCAATGGGAAATGCTTTAATTGTAACAAGTATGGTCATAGAGAAAGTCAGTGTAGATCTAGAAACTATCAGAATAATAATGCACCCATCGGTCAATGTTCTAAATATCGTAAGATTGGTCATAACTCATAAAATTGTAGAATGAATGTAAGATGTTATGTTTGTAGAAGATTTGGAAATCTATCTAATCAATGCATAACACATACCAACATAGGATATGGAAAAGCTATTCAAAAAAACAATATGACTTGTTATGCATGTAGCGAAATCGGACATATTGCAAAATTTGGTAGAAGTAAGGCATCACCGGAAAATAAAAAAGGACTCATCTTGAAAGGTAAAGAGAAGGTTGAAGAGGTAAAGCAATAATTTTCAAAGCAATGGATTAGAAAGTCAGATCAGAATGTTGATGTGAATACTCCTCCATTGACAGAATAGAGTATTACTCCACCAGTGGGAGATTCTTCATCTAACTAAAGAGAAACCTTTAGGGGTATGGAAACAAATTGAAAACATGCTAAATTAACCCTCGGTTGATAGTGAGAAGTTAAATCAGTTCTTTACCGATAGATGTGTTAAGTTTTCACTTAATTGGCAAACATTAAATGTGGTAGTTGAAGGCAATAACACTATAAAGCAAGTGTTTTGGTTCTTTTTTTTCATTCACCGAGCATTCAAAATTCCCGAGAGCACGAAAATCCTGAGCGAAGGAATCCATAGCATGAAGTGAAGCAAATCATCCAAGAAAATATTCCTAAAGATAGATTAAGGTATTTATAACAATGGCTTCCTCCTCTACACCTGAATTCATTGCAAACCCTACTATGATTGAAGTTATTAAGTTCCCTAGACTCATTTTTAAAATCATTCCCAAAATTGCGAAGAATGATGATACCCTAGGAGCATTTTCAAAAATACCTAAGGGAGTAGTTTATGCTGAGGATCCTAGAATCTATATACATTGTCATATTGAGGAACTAGGAGCTGAAGAAATAATGAAAATGTATAGAACTGTAGTTTGTGATGAAAATGGAAATGTTAAACCGGAACACAAGATAGTGGAAACCTTAGGTTTTGTGGAAATCCTTAGTATCCCTAATTTTCCCAAGGATGTGATAAGGATTGTCTTGAGTAGAGTACATGGGGAGTTCTTTTGGTTGGAATCCATCCATAAGATTACCAAAGAGGCAGTTAGGGCAGTGCTAGGCTTACCTTCCACCAATAGCAGGCTTGATAAAACTAAAAAGGTTCCAAATGACACAGTGATAACCCTAACCAATGCAACTTTTGATAAGAGATCCCTTAGAGTCAACAATGTTAAGGATATCAATGTAAGGTTCATAAGCATGTTACTTGGTTAGAAAGCTACCCATGCTAACAGACTAAACTCAGTTTCTAGCTTGTGTATCAAAAGTGCATATGACATGGTGAATAAAAATGTGAAGATTGATGTATGTGAGTGGGTAAAAGATGAATTGATAGACAATTTAAATAAAATTAAAGGTGATAAGAAAGTGACTTTCAGATTTAGCAATTTGTTTGTGTGTTTAATGTTGTACATTACTAAGGAAGTTCCCGGTATTGGTAGAAAAGACTTTGGTTTTGATATACCAGTAGGAAAACAACTTCTATACATACTAAACAATATGGGAGATGACAGGGAGAAAAACATAAATGAACATTTTCAAGCATTAAAGGCTAGGATGAAGACTAGAATAAGGCTATCTCAATCTATTGTTGAAAAATATCAAAAGAAGATATGCTTTGTGGTCAAGAAAGATGAAATTTGGATGGAGGCAGTTGTCCCAAGGACTATTTGGGTTACTGAAATGGGATATGAGGCAGATGAAAATATAGTTGAAACCTATGCAAAAGCCCTCTTAGAAGCCCCTCAAGAACTGACAGAAAAAGTATTTGGCAATGCTGAAACAATTGAAAGTGGCATTCCATCTCAAAAAAGGATTAAGAAAATTGAGCAGATAGTTAGGAAAGGAACAAGGCAGGCCAAAGGAATCAAAGAGGATGTACTAAACAAAACTGGTATTAAGGATAGTGAATTGGAAGGATTACAATCGGAAGCACTTCTTTCACCAGTTGCTACTTCTTCTAACAGTGAGATATCAGCTGAATTTAAAAGGGAAGAAAGAAAGAGAAAACCCTCACCGGTACCCTCACCCATACCCAGAAGGACAAGACAAAAACAACAGGTAGTTAGGCCTCTAGCTAAGAAATTGACCCCAAAGAAAAGGAAAGTGAAACAGGTTATTCCTCCATTTGACAAACTTTTGGATGAAATAACTAAAGATGGCAAATTGACCAACATCAGCAAGTTATATAACACACTTTCAACTGATGAAAAATAAAGTATAGAGAATACTGTTATACTACATCTTGATATTTATAAGAAATTTTTGATGGAAATTATTGATGATATACCAAATGACTTGTACAAAAGGCTAGAAGCTAGAAGGGTAGCTATTGTGGAATTAGATAAAAAGATCAAGATAGTAAAACTACTTGCAGTTCACCCAATGAACTCAACTCAATAGATTGATGAGTTAATCAGTGAAGCTAACCAGACAGTATTCTCAACCAGTTACTGACATGTAGCATTAATGGTAGGGAGAGTCAATGAGATATCAGAAGAAACTGTAGATAAGTGGGATATATTTTTTGTTGAAAAAAAAAATAAGAAGAGCTTAAGAGACCAAAGACTATCAGAGTCTACCAAAAGGATAAGGATAAGGGGAAAGGAAAGGTAGGTGGACCTCCAAGCATAAAGATAACTGATAATTTAAAACCACCTTCCTCTGATACTCCACTGACACATACTGCTGATACGCCACTGGCAATAGAGAGTATGGATACACCTCATGAAGATACAAATCCTAATTCAGAAGTGTTATACACATTGAATATTGACACACAGGAAGTCAATATTATAACTTGGATAAAGAAATAACTGATAGGACGGATGTGGCAATAGAGCCACTAGCAGGAAATATTGTAGTTGGAAACACTAAAATTGGGAATGAGCAACAAATTGAAATATCAAATGATCCCCTCAATACAGGAAAGGCAGATACCACAAGTGCACACACTAATTTATCTACTGAGTCACTGATAGTAGATAGTACAGAGGTAAACCAAGAGAAACCAACTGATAAATCAAAGTTACAATCACAAAAATGGGTAGTGGACAACACAATAAAATCATTAGAGGCACAAACAGAGACAGCATCAGGAGAGAACATAGAGAAACCATCAGAGCAGTAGGTTCTTACTGAGAAAAAAATTGAGAAATAGGTAGAGCAATAGGCTTCTTCATAGGTACATACTCAGACACTACAAACTCAAACAAATCCTCCAGAGAAAGAGGAAAGAAAAGCTATTACTACCACCGGTGGATTGCATATTGTGAAGATAATTGGACAGTCATCCAGAACATCCATAACTAAACTTAGGCCAACTAATGTAATAGAGGTGTTATTAGACTCAATAAAGACAATAACAAAGTGTAATGCATAGGCATATAAGGCTATAGATGATAATTTACCGATTTTGAAGATGATAGCTCCAAAGTGTAACATAGAAAATAAAGATTCTTTGAGCCAATTAGACACATTGTCTAAATATCTAACCGGCAACCTAATAACACTTGATCAGATAAATGAAGACACCTTCAAAGAGAAATGAATAAAGAGAAGGAAAAATTCTTTGAGGAGATTGTCAAGAAGAATAAGGAACAAATGAAAACTTTATTACCGGCACTAGGCAAGACAATTTTAGAATTCAAGAAACTGTATAGAGATACTTGTAAAACAAACTTTCTGATAGAAGATATAGATAAAGAGATCAGCATAGACCAAAAAGAAATCAATAATATTACTGACAACTTGATAGGTTCATCAGATTCATTATCGATAGTTGAGAAGGAAATAGTAATTTTTGAAGAGAAAATAGAAAATCTTGAAAAAGACAAGGAAAAGATAAAGTTTAAGGAAAAAGAACTGAAGTGTAGACTGTCCTAAATTGGATATCCTCATCTCTTTGAGAAAAGCGATTACTAAGGCTCTTGTTCTAGGAATTAAGACACTGAAAGATAAAATTCACTTTCTCACCGGTACAATTCAGAGAACTGAAGCAACAATTAAGGACATTGAAAGATTCAACAATAGTCTAAATTTTACATTGGTGAACATTTATTAGATTGTAACCCACCGGTTACAACGATCAAGACAAGAACCACACTCAATTGACATTGAATGACAACCTTTTTCATTGATGCCAAAGGGGGAGTAGTGGAGATGTGAAAAATGATCATTAGAAGACATCATCAGCTCGGGGGGAGCACACATTTTGGTAACACAGTTTTGGTAAGACAATTTTAGATCAAACAATTTTGGACAACACTTTTTGGATTTTTCTCATGAGTGTTGCCATAAATGCCAACAGGGGAGATTGTTGGAAAATGCACACCCCAATGAGAAATTGTAGGTGATTGAAGGTATTGTCATTAATGGCAACCTTACAATCATATGACTCTGACAAGCACCAACACCAACAGACTCTACACCAGCATACAGTTCACCCGCACCGAAAAGATGATTACCGACACCTTGGGCGACAAGATTTTATTTATTTGTACTTTATATTTAATTGTAAAATCCTTTTCTAAGCTGATATGGTGAATTTTAATAAGATTCATATAAGTATGAGATCTTGTAGATCATTTAGGAGAGGTGGATATGGTTAGATTATTGTAAAACTAATGTGTGAATATTAAGGCAGATTTTGGAATATGGTTTATGATTATTACAAGAGCTTAAACTGGTACTAAAATTGGCATAGAGATGCTAATCTGAAGTAGTACATGACATTGGATTTATACAATCCACTTTTGTAAGTCAGTGAGACTTCTTTTGTAATTGAGCAGTGAGCTCTAGGCACTTGGCCTTCCTGCATGTGCAGGCCCCTATTGTATAAGTAATATTCACTTATTGGGTAGTAAGAGAATATTGTGGGTCACAAATCCCACTAAAGTTTTTCCCACACCAGGTTTCCTTGTTAAAATATTGTGTTATGGTGTGTTGTCCATGTTGTGCTTATTGTTTCTATTTACTGCATTAATTCTTGTTTATCGACAGACTATTTTGGAATGCATTTCATTTAATAAGTTTAGAAAATTCATCCACCAGTTAGATACTAATTTACCCCCCTCTCTCAATAACTTTGGGAATCCTAACATTTAGACCACCTAGAGGAGGGTCAACAGGATGATCTGGGGGAGAAGGTGCTAAGGAGGGTGCTGGGGAGATAGGTAGAGATAGCTCTATTTTGGTTTATGTATTATAGTTTTTACCCTTTGGGGTGATCATTATATTATGAAAGACATATTCTGCTTCTTGAGCTTATATATATATATATATATGATTTGTGGAAGCAGTGATGCATGTATCTTATTATGATGGACTCTATTTATTATTTATGATTATGGATGTATTGGGATGACCTATTTGTGATGTAGGGTGGATGCCTATGTATGTATGTTTATGAAATATTACTGACATGTTTATGGATGCAGGATAGATGCATGTGTATGTGTGTATGATATGTTATGGAATGTAGGATGAGTGATTATGCAGGTCCACATATTTTGATATGCATATATGTTGTATATGAAGATGTTTAATGTATGATGAATATGTAATGCAATAATATATGTAGATGCAAATGATTTATGCTAAATGATAAACTAGTATAAATGCAATCTACATGAGGAATGAATGATGAATGTAATGCCACCTACACAGATAATGCAATATAAATGATCAATGATATGCAAATGATGTGATCTAAATGAATGTTTAAATTAATAAATAATGCAATATAAATATAAGATGGACAATGAATGTAATCTAAGGAAATGAATTAATGTCATCTAATATGAATGGATAATGTAACCTAAATGATGTATGAAATAAAATTTAAATGCAATCTAAGTGGTTAATTCTTGTAAAAATGATAATCTAAGTGAATAGTGTATTGAAATGAATAGATAATGTAACCTAAATGAATAAATAATGCAATCTATATGAATAGTGAAATGAATGATGCCACATGAGTGGATAAAATGAATGGATAATGCAATGAGTGATGCATTCTAAATGCAAAATGTTTTTGTGAATATGGCATAATAATATAATGATCTTAGATATAAATAGAAGAATAGGGGAGAGGGAGGGGATTGAAGACTCCATGGGATTATTAGATTGGTAGAATTCGGACTTTATGGAATGATGGGGAGATTTGTGCACAAAAGATGTGGAGAACCTATTGGAAATTGACACTCAATTGGTTGGTTTCACTATGTTGTCATTGATGACAACATGGTAAGATATTTTAGCTTCATGTTTTGGTTCAGTTGTGTACTACTAGGAACTTCACAGATATTTCACTAGCACTATCACTGGCACTAGCAGGATGGAAGGAATTCTCTAGGTACCGATAATGTAGGTCGACATGGTTTAGGAATTCTCAGGGTACCGACAATATATATTTATATTGTAATTATCTTTGTAAGCCGACATAAGGCATGATAAATTTTAAGGGGTGTATAGGTCATTTGGTTAGATCATTTTGATATATGACATAATACAAGTATTTATTAGGAAGTAATGAAGGAGATACAAAATATATTAGAAATATAATGTATGTGAGGATATTTATGTAAAGGGGTATTCTGGTAAAGGGTTTAGGGTTTTAGACCAGAACAAACCGAGCTTAACTGGAACTATATTCAGGCATAGGAAGATGCTATCTTAGCAGTTCACTCATTTCTCTGGATTGTAGTCTAGATTTGTATGTAGTCATTGAGGCTCCTTTTTTGATTGAGTAGTGTGCTTTAGGCTATAAGCCTTCCTGCAAGTCCAGGCTCCTATATTTTCTAATATCTCTTCATATGACTAGTGAATTGATATTGTGGGTGACAAATCCCACTATGGTTTTTCCTCTTTGAGGTTTTCCACATATAATTCTATGTGTTATGGTATTCATTTATGTGATTGGGTTATTGGTTTCTTTACTTATTTCAATTCTATATGTAACGGTATATCGGTTGGTGTATGCATTTTTTAATAAGGTTAAAATTGATCATACTAGTAGAACACTAATTCACCCCCCTCTTAATGTTCTTGGATTCCAACAATTGGTATTAGACCCTTGTGGCTCAGAGGACATTTAACAACTTGAGGGTGATCATGAATTCAAAATCCATGGATATGAGTTTGGAAAAGAAGCTTTAGGTAGCACTTGAAGATTATGATACTGAAAGGATAAAGAACTTGAAGTTACAAAATGAATTGAATTCTTCTCAGGAATTTATTCTTATCCTACATGAATGGTTGTCATCTATTTAGGCTAGGAGGAAGGAACTTTTACAAAATCAAGATGATGAAGAGAAAGATGAACTTAAGGAATAGTGTCAGAAATTGAGTCAGGAGAAAATGGTCATGAGAAATGCAATGCAAGCTATAACTATGAGAATGTCTAAGGAGATTGAAGACCGGAAGAAAAAAGAAGAAAACATTTCTATATCTTTGAAGAACAAATTTGAATAATGTGGTATGTTGGTTCATGAGAATGATATGTGGAGAACTGATTTAGTACCATCCCAGAGTAATGAACAAGAGCTTGAGAGACAAATGATAATTTTGAGAGATGATTTGACTATTGAAAGTGAGTATAAAGAAAAATTCAAGATTAGTTCAACACAACTAGATGATTTATTGAAGAGAGAAAGATAGAATGGAGATTCAAGTGGACTTGGATTTGAACAAAGATAGAGTTCTGGTACTACAAATGAAGATCAAAACCATAAGGCACCGATAAGGAAGTTCAATGCTTATAAATTTAATGGTAGATGCTTTTTTTGTAATAAATTTGGTCACATGGCTAGGGAATGTAGAAATAGAGAAAATCAAAACAATAATTATGCTCCCGATAAATGTTCTAAATGTAATAAGAATGGTCATAAAAAAAAAGATTGCAGAATGAATGTAAAATGTTATGCATGTGGAAAATTTGGGCATATGGCTAATCAGTGCAGTTCAAACAATTATACTAGTTTTAGCAAAGCAATTCAAAAGAACAACTTACATGTTATACATGTAATGAGGTTGGACATATTTCTAAATTTTGTAGAAGTAGAAATCCACTGGTTTGTAATAGGGGATCAAATGAGAAAGAGAAAGAGAAGGTTAATGAAATCTGGCAAGAGCATACCCAGAGATGGGTCAAGAAGTCAAAAGATCAATCTATAGATAGGAATGCACCAATTACTTATCTAGCAGAGGAGGTTGCTCCTACACTGGTAAGAATCTCAACCGGTAACTGAGGAAGATGCCTTAGGGGTAGGCAAAATTCATGAAGATGCTACATATGCCCCAAGAAGAGGTTCTGGAAGATGTTCTAGACATTGGAGATGTGTATTTGGCATGGATATGCTTAATAGAGATTTGGTATCTTTCACCAAAAGTCAGTTATATCAATTATAGATTAGGGTTTTTCTTAGAGGATAAAAGGTTGAATCCACTTCATTTATGATCAACTTGCATTCAGAGTGATTAAGAGCAATTCAGAGGGATCAAAGGCAACTTAGTGCGATTAGATATCTTCTTGAGCAATTTAACCAGCGAATAGAAGAGTTTGTTAGGGTTTCATCGACAACGATTAACAGGTATTTATCTTTAATCATGGAAGTGAGATAATCATCTGTTCCTATCTTTGTTGCAAACCCTAATTTTGTTGAGGTCAAGGACCATCCCAGGCCAACTTTCAAGTGATATCCACATGTGGCTACCCTGGATGACTTGGTTGGAGTATTTTCTTGTGTTTCGAAAGGAGTTGTGTATATAGAATATGTTAGGGTGTACATACACTATCACATTGAGGATTTGGGAACATCCGATATTAAGAGAATGTACATGAGAAAGGTAATGGGAGATTCTAGAAAGATCAAACCTAAATTCAAACACATTGAAGACTTAGGGTTTAGCAACATTCTAGACATTCTAAAATTTGAAGATGAAATTATTATGTATGTTTTAAGAAAAGTACATGGAGAGTTTATCTAGTTGGGTAGACTATACAATATTAACAAGGAAGCCATCAAGGCACGCATCGATTTACCATAGGCTGGGCAACATCCAAATAAGGTCTCTAATGATCATGTTAATAAAATCACTAGAGCAACATTAGACATAGGATCTATGAGAATCAATACTATCACAAACACAAACATTAGATTCAGTAGCATGGTCATCAATTATAAGGTAACTTAGTCAAACCGACTGAATTCTGTTTACAACTCCTCCATTTTCACAGCTTATAAGATGATGAGAGAGAATGAGAAATTAGATCTATGTGGTTGGATGTTGGATGAACTATGTATTAACCTTAGAAATATTAAAGGTGAAAATAAAGTAACTTTCTGGTATGGTAACTTAATTGTCTGTTTAATGCTATTTTTCATCAATGACACTCCCAGTTTGGGAAGAGACAATGGGTATTTGACATCTCGGTAGGGAGGCAACTGAAAGAGTCAATTTATTCACTGGGCAATCAGAGATGATAAAGTTTGGGGATATTTTAAATCATTCTAGAAAGATATGAAATATAGAGAGAGGGTTCCTAAGCACATTGTTGAGAAATACTCAACTAACATATGCTTCATGGTGAAGAAAGATGAAACACTCATGCAAGAGGTCAAACCCCGGAAGATCTGGCTAGAGGAAATGGGCTATCAAGTTGATGCACATATTTTAGATGCCTATGTAAAGATGTTAATGGATGCACCGATAGATGAAACAGTCAAAACCTTTGGTATTGCAAAGCAAAAGACACAAGAGGTTGAAAATGAGTTCAATTGGAAGAAGAGAGAGAAGCAGGAAGGAAAGGCAAGCTAATTTGTTGAGAAGGTCTCACAAGACATCAAAGCATTGATTAATTTTGTCCTAGAGAAAGGAAGGAAGAGGAAAGAACTAGAAGTATTCATTGAGCTTGTTACAATAGAATCTGCATCTAAAGATGACACACCCTTGGCATTTAAAAGGGTATTAAGGAAGAAAACTGAGGAAACTAAGGTAGAGGAAAAGATGAAACTGGTTAATAAAGTTACATTCAAGTTACCATCATAGAAAAGATTTCCAAAGAAAACAACTTTAGCTCCATCTAGTACTGGAAGAAGGAAGAAGAAGGATGACATTGATATGGGAATTCAATCTAGTAATGTAACTATCATTCCACCAAAGACTTTTGCAGAGTTAGTAGGTGAAATTACTAAATATGGCATGTTAAAGAATGTACAGTTTTATTATCATCATTTAGATGATGATCAACAAAGAGAAATAGAGGAAGCAATATTATTATAATTAGATATTTATAAGAAAGCCTTGATTGAAATTGAAAACCAAATACCAGTAGAATTGTATGATATGTTAGATGCTAGGAGGATATCAATAATGCAAGATGATAAACATGTTAAGATTCAAGAGTTGTTATCTATTTTTGTTTCTATTGCTTCAGAGATGGATAGAACACTTGAGGTTGCAAATAGGAAAATATTTAACAACAAACATAGAATAATCAGTCTTATGTTAGGAAGGGTAAATGATATAATCAAGGAGACTCACAAGGCATGGGTTAAGTTCTTTGAAGAGAATCGTAGTTTCTATACTTCACCAGAATAAAAAATAGTTACTGCAAACATCTCGGTTGAAGGAAAAGGAAAGGGTATTATGGGTAGTTCACCCTCAATTTAAATTACAATCAAGATAGTGGAAATTAAACCCTCGGTAGATACAAATGTACAAAAAAATGTTGAGATACCGAAAAATATAGAGAGTGTAAAGGTTGATAATGTACAAGATACTAATGTTGAGGACAACAATCCTCCAGATACAATTGTACATAATAAGGATATAGTTCTTAGGGAGGAACCAATAGTTACTAAGACCACACCAAGTGGTGATGCCACTAGTGTAAGTGAGGAAGCTACAAAGGACAAATCATCAAAGGAAAATAAAGAGGAATCCGACATGGAATCGGTAGTGAGTCCATCATTGTTGTCAATTGATAGCAGATAGGTTGAAAAGAATAGCATAACCGAGATGAGTTCTACTGCACTCTTTCTGATGGTTGCACAAAAAATGATGAAGGAGGGATCTATGGATAAAGGGATTATTGATTAGTCTATCACTGTTTTACACATACTAGTCCCAGAGTGCAAGTTTGATAGAGAAGCGAGCCCATCCAAAAATCTTAAGACAATCACAAAACATATTTCAAAGGATTTACAATCCTTGTAGTAGATTTCAAAACGACAAGCACTGGAGAGGTTAACAAAATCATAAGAAGAGACAAAAGTCTTAGAGGTTTGGTGACTCCTTGGTTGGATTCACCTAGTGTACATAAGGAGTGTATAGGTATGGTTGGTAAGCCCACACCAGCAGAGTTAAATGAGAAAGAATCCTTTTCCCATATGCTAAATCTGGTTGGGATACTTATCTTGAGCTTTTGGAGAAGGCATATCTGGATATTCTCAAATATATTACGCTTCAATAAGATATCTTTGGGATATTCATTGTACAATATCTTTCATTATTCATCTTAGCTTTGGATCTTTGGAATTGTTTTTGGAAATTTTGATGGCATTTTATCAAAGGGGGAGTAATATAGATGTGAAAAAGAAAAAGGAGTTGTATACATTAGAGGGAGTATGGAGTATTTGGAGTATTTTGTATTGATGGATATTTAGCTCACGGGGAGCAGGCTAAAGATGAAACCGTGATATTTTTCACATGAGTGTTGCCATCAATGCCAAAGAGGGATATTATTGGAAATTGACACTCAATTGGTTGGTTTCACTATGTTGTCATTAATGGCAACATGGAAATATATTTTGGCTTCATGTTTTGGTTTAGTTATTTACCAATAGGCACTTCACAGACACTTCACCAACACCAGTGGGATGGAAGGAATTCTTAGGTTATTAACAATGCAGGCCGACAAGGTTTAGAACATGGTTTAGGTATTGGAGGCCAACATCATTTGGATCTAGCATCGGTAATTTTTTTTATTATTAATGTATTTATGTTATCCGGTTGGCATGTATATTGATATTGTAATTATCTTCGTAAGCCAACATAAGGCATGATAAATTGTAAGGGGTATATAGGTCAGTTGGTTAGATCATTTTGATATATGAAATAATATGAGTATATATTATGAAGGAAATAATGAAGGAGATGCAAAATATATCACAACGATCATGTATGTGAGGATATTTATGTAAAGGGGTATTCTGTTAAAGGGTTTAGGGTTTCAGACCGAAACAAACAGGGCTTAATTGGAACTGTATTTAGGCATAGGAAGATGCTATCTTAGCAATTCACTCATTTCTCCGAATTCTAGTCTAGATTTGTAAGTACAGTGAGGCTCCTTTTTTGATTGAGCAGTGTGCTCTAGGCTGTAAGCCTTCCTCTAAGTGCAGGCCCCTGTATTTTGTAATCTCTTCATATGGCTGGTGAATAGTGGTTTTTCCTCTTTGAGGTTTTCCATGTATAATTATGTGTGTTATGGTATTCATTTATGTGATTGGCTTATTGGTTTCCTTACTTATTTCAATTCTATATATACTAGTATACCAGTTTGTGTATGCATGTTTTAATAAGGTTAAAATTGATCATACCAATATAAAATTGATTCACCCCCACCCAAGTGTTCTTGGATTCCAACAAAATCAAGCTAGTTTCATATTGCCTTAGGTAACCCGCACCACTAATTATAGGAACCAAGATGCTATGAGAAACCTAAGGCATGGACTAACTCACAGTCAAATGGGAATTCCTTACACACATCTATGCAACTGTTGAGGAGCATTGATACAAAGTTGTGGGTACATGCAAGGAAACCATCAAACACATCAATACCTCTTGTAAACAAGAAGTTAAGTGTCGATAAACACTAGTACCAAGTCACTAGTTCATACAAGAGAGATCCAAAACATGCCATGCTATAAAAATATGCCCTTGTATGCGCCTTTTGTAAACATACCTAGATATGGAAGATCCCAGAAGTCATAGATAGATGAAAGTCAATGAAAATCCAAGAAATCAAACAAGTTAGCCATTCATGACCAGTTGATGTCTCTTGCCAAGAGTAGGATTAGAATGGAGGATTAAACTGCCAGGCGAGAGAAGGATTCATCCCTAGGGAAAAGGATAGGGTGGGTGGATTTTGGACTAGGAAATTGACCAGATGACCTTGAAGATTAACTTGTAGACTCAAGATTGACCTCAAGACTTGATGATTCTGACATAGAGGGATAGCCTCAGGAAATGAGAGACAAAAGATCAGTTTGATGGGACAATCTTTATTCACAATTTAGGTGAAAACTCATCATCATATGAGTAATTATTCTAGTGGGAGTGGACAAACATCATGATGGGAAAATTGTACAGTGAGGATGATGGATATGAGGTGATGGAATGCTGACCTGACAGATGATGGATCTAGATTATTTACCATAGAGCCTGCATACAGATTTTCACCAAGGTACTTGCCCATAGTGCCACAAAGTGGTTTTCACTAATGGATGAATTGATGTTTCTTTAATTTTTTCATTTTCAATATATATTTTTTGTGTCACAAGGAACTTATTTACCAGGTGTTGTGTATCTATGAAATGTGAACCTGTGAACTTGCAAGTGCAACACAAAAATAGTCAATAGATCATTACAAGCATGATTAGTAAATATAAACAAATAAATATGAAATCATGGCTAGTCGATCTATCTCCTCCTAATAAATGTGAGAATAAATTTTCTCTCAGATCTAGTTAGCAATTCCAGTGACTTGACTACACCTAGATGGAGGATTCAAGATGATAATGATGATGCATTTAAACTAGAAATGACAAGATTAAGCTAGATGATAAGAAAATTAAGCTAGAAATAAGATAGATTTAAGCTAAATTTGATCATGATAATAATGCTAAAATGATATTGCTAAGAGCTATATGCCTATAGTAACAATGCTTCAATGTAC
The DNA here is from genome assembly GCF_030272615.1 of Cryptomeria japonica. Classification (NCBI taxonomy): domain Eukaryota; kingdom Viridiplantae; phylum Streptophyta; class Pinopsida; order Cupressales; family Cupressaceae; genus Cryptomeria; species Cryptomeria japonica. Next base: position 634,275,048 of record NC_081411.1, on the reverse strand, counting down.
ATGAGATGGAATTGGGATGGGATCCTTTGTGCTCTAGAATGGGGTCTATTTATAGTATTTTCCAAGGTCAGAGGTGAGGTGGAAGGAATCAACGGTTGAGATTTGGTCTGAAGATATCAAGGGTTAAATTGGAGGTGGTTGAAGAAGAGGTTGGATGAAAGAGGAGAATTGGAGGTAGGTAGGAAAAGGGGTTGGTTAGAAGGGAACACTTAGTGACAAGTGTCAAGAAGCTTTATTCATGAGAGGGCAAAGTGTCCAAGCAAAGGAGATATGGTGGTTAAGATGTGCAAGCCAGGATGGGGTTAATTAAATCTAAGGTTAGAGCGAATGGGTTAGGTTTAGGAGTGGTTAGGTTAGGTGGTTAGAAGTTAGGAGAATTTGAGTAGTTTAAATTTAAAAATTCAAATAATAAGAAAAGGCTAATTAATTTCAACAATTCATGAATTGATTTATTTTTAATTAATTATGGGATTTAGAAGAAATGATTTTGATGAGGGGAATTAATTAATTTGAATTAATTAATTAATCAAAAGATATTATTGAAATGAACCTATTAAATAAATCCTTAGATTTATTAATAAGTAGATGAATGGGAGAATTTAATCAAATTGTTTAATGAATTGAATTAAATTGGGAAGGAGAATCAATTAAATAATTGCTTATTCAATTAATTATCTTCAGACCTTTTTTTAGGTGTATATATTTTGTCCCTCTTTGAAGTGAGGTGTGATGACATGTTGATTCAAAGAATAATTTTGTTTGATGTTGATATTGTTTTGATAAGATGCCCCAGACCTTGATTGATAAATTGTGGTACGATTATACCCCCTCGAGAGATCAATTGAGATAATTGATTGTTGGAGTGGTTTGGATGATTGGAAAATTGATGTCCTGATTAGAAAAGATTCGATTATGCAACATTTATTGATGAAATTACGAGTTCTTTAATCACTATGATTGATAGAGTTTGATAAATTTTGATAGGTTTGATTAGGTTTGATAAGATCTAGATTTATTTTGGATTCAAGAAAGATACCTCCTGTATAAGACAAAGATGATCAAAAGTTTCTGGTTTCAGGAATGATATATCATGCCCAAAATTTAGGGCAAAAACGGAACAAATTTTTTTTTAAAAAAACATACTAAATTAATTAACAAGTTCACTCTTGCGACAAGCGTTAAAGAAACTTTCATTATTAAACTCGAGCTAATTCCAAAACGAACTAAGCATCGATTAATCGTTAAGTTTTAATTGCAGAAAACCTACTAGTTAAATTCTATCTCCCAGAGATACTTAGACAATAGGTTTATTAAATAAATCAAACTAAAGGAAATAGGAGAGGTATTTTAATTCTATCTCCCGATATGACTATATAATCCTTTCAAAAAAATTTAAAAAAAATTTCTCTTTATAATTTATCCCAAATTAAAATCAGGATTATTTAAATATATACATATATTCATATTTGAATATGCATATATTTATATATTAAAATTTAATTACTATACCAATGCACAAAAATTCATATATTTACATATATATATATGGAAATATATATATATATATATATATATATATATTTTACTTAAATGGCAGATATTTTAATTCTAAATTTGAATACCATTATAATTTCCTAATTAAAAAACCATACTGTTGCCCAACCCTAATTAGGGTTCTAATTTCTTTTATAAATATTTTCTAAACTAAATAATATATTTATTCTTTTTTTTTAATTAAATTGCCCTAGCCCCTTTCGGGCTAGGGTTTAACCCAATTTCGTTTTTAACAGACAAAGTTTCATGCTAGGCCGAAGACCCTACAAGCGGCCACGATCTCAAAGTTGCAGGTCATGGGGGTTTTGGGTGGCGGGCTGGCCGCGCGCACCACTGTGTGAGCTCACAGTGGCGCCGCGGCACCACTATGTTCCCACACAGTGGGCGCCGCTAGCGGCTCCCCACTGTGTGGCCACACAGTGGCGGCCGTGGCCGTCCACTGTGTGCCCACACAGTGGGTGCCGCAAGCGGCTCCACTGTGTGTGCACACAGTGGGCGCCGCGCGGTCGTCCACTGTGCGTACACACAGTGGAGTCCGCGGGGGGCCCCAAACATATTTTTTTTTATAATTTTTTTTAAAAAAAATATAATATATAATAATATATATATATATATATATATATATATACATTTTCATAACTTAAATAAGCATAGTTAAAAAGATGAAATTTATTTCAATATAAATTTATATATGGTTTTTTTTTGGAAAGAGAATTTTACATGCAAAATTTTAAACCAATATAATCAAGAGAAAAACATTAAGTTAAATCAAAAATATAAATATATATATATATATATATATATATATATATATATATATATATATATATATATATATTTGAATACATCTATAAAATAAGCTTTTAAATCAATGCTAACTAAAATACAATTTAGAGTATTATTCAAAGATTCATTATACTTTTTCTGGAAATAAAGAAATTCATATTTTTTTCTTTTTTTCTTTTTTCCAATAAAATGTTCAAATAAAACAACTTTTTTCCATTTTAAAATACTTATAATCTTTCAGCATAATTAGACTTCTATTTTGCCTCAAGTAAAAATATAGGTAAAATCTAAATGAAAACAATTCTTTTATTTCTTTCCGAAATACATAAAGCTTTTGCATGCTACACAAATTAACTTTCCTTTTTTAAATAAGCCAGAAGTAGAAATAACAAGCTTTTCTTATTTACAACATCTCTAAGATAATCTTCCAATTTACAGAATGTATTCTCTGAATAGTCACAACAATAAAGCTTCAAGTCTACTTTCACAAAATACAACTTGTTTCTATTTTCTATAAATGAGGTATATTTCCATAGCAACTTTAAACAAACTTCTGCAATTGAATTTAAGTATCTTCAATAACAATCTTCTGTATCTCTTTCATGGTTCCTATTCTCTTTCCACTGATTTTCCTGCATAAAAGAAGACACATATATGACCACGGAGTGCTCACCTCCTAGCCTAGGCTAACTGGTAGCCACCCCCGAGCTCGGAGAACCAATTCCTAGACGGGTAACAAACAGGCAAACACATAGAAAACAATGCATACAGATATTCCAGACACATTCCCAACCTGGCTTTCACAGCACCACACTTTGGTGATGAACATTTTCAAAGGGTGGTAGTGGACCAAATACCCTGAGGAGAACTGCAAGTATGAAATAAACAAGAAGCCACCTCATGGCACAATAATAATATCAATAATCTCAACCCCTTATTCCTTATGCCCCCCAAAGGCATTCTAGCCTTATATCCCTCCTTATGACCCCCATTGCACAAACAAGCCATGCAGCAAGGGTCACACAAAGATCCCTTGTGATCTCTCTCAAAAGAGAGTCTCTCACTCGAGGGCTGTCACTGCTACCACCCTCAAGATCCTCTTCTCTCCCAAGAGTAAGAGATCTTGAGAAAACTCCCAAAACACAACAATTCATAAAGCAAAAATACCAAAAGATTTTCTAACACAAACTTTCAAGAACACAGATTTCTTATACCAACAACTTCCAGACAAAAACAAGAAGAAGATATTAAAAATAATAATTGAAGCCAACCTTAATCTGCCCAAAGGTTATTATGATATTTGATGAAGAGCTGCCCAATCCACAATTCTCTTTTCTTCTACCCTTAATCAATTTTTTTCTATTCCATAACATTATTTTTTTTTCAAATTTTCTTCTGTCTCCAAAAATGGAGAGTGGGTGATTACCCTACTATTCCCAAAAATCTTCCTTAAGAAGCTCACTCTCTGAGTTCTCACAGGATTCTAAAAAAGCCAAAAAGAAGAAAGAAAGCAAAAATGCAAAAAGACTCTCAATCCAAAAGGAAAAATCTTGATTAGATTTAACTTCTAATTTTCAATTTTCGCTCAACTCAAAAAAACCAATTTTTAAAGCGTTAAAAAGATCATTATAAAGTAGAAACTTGCCTAAAATTTCCCCTAACCCCTAGGTATACCTTATGGGCATTAGGAAACCCTATTAAACTACCCCTAGGTGTTCATTTAACCCATTTTAAACCCTTCTGAAGTTTATTTTCGGGTCAAACATAAGTTGACCACTCCAAATATTATATTCCCAAAGTATTTATGACAACACATTATTTTATTTAAGATTAATTATAATTAAACACTTTCCCACCAAGAGACAAAATAAAACATATAAATTTAAATCCACACATGTGTCAAGTGACACCAATAAAACACCTTTACAAAAATAAAACATGAAATTGCCTCTCGTGGTTTTTACATATAAAATTTAATTAACACTAAACACTCATGCAGCATATACTGATACAAATAAAATACAACACAAACGGGGTGTGGTCTCTCCAAATAGACAACCCCTGGCTTACGAACATACATAAGTCTAGGTTTGACTCTTCGTAATTTCCATGGTCACATGGTAAATTTCCTGCGCATCTCAATTTACACATTAGTACTTCCAAATAATCTCATATAACATAAAACACATGAATAATAATGCACTACAAGCACTCTACATACAATATACATTTATCAATCAATACATCCTTTATCCAAATAACTCCACATAACAATTATCATCATTCACATAATTTTGATCCATACATTAAAACATGCATTCCTATTTCTATCATCATAGTAAGTCCTGCAAATCCAATAATGATATACCTCCTCTCATATTTATCCTATTTTAGGATCATATAGAGTTCTTTATCATAAAGCATATAAATAAAGCATCAACATTCATCAATGTTATCAAATCACGAAATCATATACATTCTACATTCAGACATAGCTGACATACGTTAAACCAAGATTATCCAGTCATTGAATCTTTTAGGATTTCAAATTCATAATAAATCAAAATGCACACCACAAGGTGCAATAACTCTATAACTTGGTTCAATTACCTTTCTCACCAATCTATCTGTCTAACACAGTCCATTCTATCGAATTATAAAGCATTTATTAATAAGTCAAACATGGTCAACTAAGTAAATCAAAGCTTGGTTTGGGGAGGGCCTTACATCCTCCTCCCCTAGGGTTCGACTTGCTCCTGGAAGTCGCATGAGTAGAATTTCAAAGTATGGACATAACATTGCCCTCCATTTCCATAAGTTACTCAAACTATTACCCTGTCTACTAGAATGATGAAATACCAAAATCAACTTATTATTGTAATTAACTTACTATCTTCACAAGGTTAAATTCTTAGTATTTTTATTACATTTCCCTTTGATCTCAGGTAGGTGTTTTGCAAAGTTCTATCTTTCAACAATTTACATTATTTCGCCATCCAAATCATATCAATAACACACATCAACTCCCACAATCAAGGTTACACATTAGAATTTTCTAGGAGATCTACTAATTTAGGATTTGTTTTAAAAGCATGCTTATGCTACTATATTCACGTCCAAGCATGTTACTTAAGAAAACCGACATCACACTTAACCACCATGAAGCTACTTATTCTACATTCGAGGCACCTCATTAGGGTGTTAATATAATATTCGTAAAATCGTCCTAGGTGCATAATTTCTTCCTACTTTCTTAGGTGACAAGGCAAAAGCATATTTAGGTTCTTCAATTTCCGCCCTTATATAGGGTAGTTTTCTACCACTAGGGATTAACATGTTTTTATATTTATAGGCTCCAAGGTTTAAGTTTTATAGGGAGCATCATTCACAATTTTCCAACCATTAAGGTACACAACAACCCCATTCTAAGGGAATGATAGAAATTATTAAAACTTATTTTAGATATCATCCACACAATCATCTCCATACCCATGCCAAATTTACCAGTCGATAATCATTACTTTCACAATTTATTAGGTCTAGGTCACACTATTGTTATAAACTTTCTTTTTCAGATTATTCGCAATTAATTTTACTTAGGAGGATATTCCTTCCTTTATCTTAATTCGATAAAACACGTCCTTTGTTAATTCTGGTGCCTAATTTCACTCCTTGCGGTATTCTCCCTTGACACACTATCAGT